>NC_064923.1:401641989-402258489 GCF_023897955.1 Schistocerca gregaria | reverse complement strand
ATATATATTGTCTGTACACTGCAAAACAATTTTGTGAATAATGTTCAGTTTTGTACTTTGTTTTCTGTACAATATATTAATAACCTAAATGTTAAGTGGTGACATTTACACTTCGTCAACACTGTTCAATTTTTACTGCAACATCCTGACCTAGCCACGTAGAAATGGGTTGGGATGCTTAAAAATGATGATTACATTGTATCTAAATAGTACTGTGCATCTCACAACATAACGCCTCAGCTAGAACAACGTGTTGTAACTGACAGGAATTGGAGGTATGCTGGACTTCCGGCCACACCACTGAAAGCCAACAACAGGGTATTGTGCGATTGTAGGATGAGCATATGGCTGGCACAGGTCATCACTAGCCACGAGTAATGCTGTCGGCTGCCAATGGTCAACTGGTCAGTACTCTGTATCTGACTCATATGGCTGATGGCTGGCCATAGCACAGCACACTCTCTCGTTGTGTGAGATGACGTTTCAGTTACAGTTAGCTAGCAGTGTGTGAATACTTAGAGAACTGTGTTCGACCTCTGTCCAACCAGCAGCACTCTGGTCTTGCCCATAGTCTTGATAGTTTTTGGCTCTGAAATGCCATGTAGGTGAAGACTACTGATCACTACTGTCATAAAATATTGCTCATTTCCTATCACATGTGTTTGTTGCATTTTTGATGTTCATGATTGGTCACTTTGTATAAATTTATTTGGCTCCCAAATGTACTTCATACACATTTGGTGCAATTAAGTTCACATTTTTGGTGGCTGGCTATGAACAAGGTCAGATACTGTCCGTTTAATAGTTGCCACCCATCCTTCTACATCTACATTGATACTCTGCATATCACATTTAAGTGCCTGGTTCATCGAACCACCTTCATAATTTTCTATTATTCCAATCTTGTATAACACATGGAAAAAATGAACACCTATATCCTTCCGTATTAGCTCTGATTTATCATGGTGATCGTTTCTCCCTATGTAAGTCAGCACCAACAGAATATTTTCGCATTTGGACGAGAAAGTTGGTCATTGGAATTTCGTGAGAAGATTCCTCCTTAACGAAAAACGCCTTTGTTTTAATGATGTCCATCCCAGATCCTGTATCACTCCCCTATTTCGCGATAACACAAAACATACTGCCCTTCTTTGAACTTTTTTGATGTGCTCTGTCAATCCTATCTGGGAAGGATCCAACACGGCACAACAGTATTCTAAAAGACGATGGACAAGCTAGGTGTAGGCAGTCTCCTTCGTAGATCTGTTATATTTCCTAAGAATCCTGCCAATAAAACGCAGTCTTTGGTTAGCCTTACCCACAACGTTTTCTATGTGTTCCTTCCAGTTTAAGTTGTTTATAACTGTAATTCCTAGGTATTTAGGTGAATTTATGGCCTTTTGATTTGACTGATTTGTTTTGATCTCATGATGACTTTACTAGCTGGTAAACGACAGTGTCATCTACAAACAAACTGAGACGACTACTCATCTACATCACATCTACATCCATACTCCGCAAGCCACCTGACGATGTGTGGCGGAGGGTACCCTGAGTACCTCTATCGGTTCTCCCTTCTATTCCAGTCTCGTATTGTTCGTGGAAAGAAGGATTGTCGGTATGCTTCTGTGTGGGCTCTAATCTCTGTGATTTTATCCTCATGGTCTCTTTGCGAGACATACATAGTAGGGAGCAATATACTGCTTGACTCTTCGGTGAAGGTATGTTCTCGAAACTTTAACAAAAGCCCGTACCGAGCTACAGAGCGTCTCTTCTGCAGAGTCTTCCACTGGAGTTTATCTATCATCTCCGTAACACTTTCGCGATTACTAAATGATCCTGTAACGAAGCGCGCTGCTCTCCGTTGGATCTTCTCTATCTCTTCTATCAACCCTATCTGGTACGGATCCCACACTGTTGACCAGTATTCAAGCAATGGGCGGACAAGCGTACTGTAACCTACTTCCTTTGTTTTAGGATTGCATTTCCTTAGAATTCTTCCAATGAATCTGTCTGGCATCTGCTTCACCGATGACCAACTTTATATGATCATTTCATTTTAAATCGCTCCTAATGCATACTCCCAGATAGTTTATGGAATTAACGGCTTCCAGTTGCTGACCTGCTATTTTGTAGCTAAATGATAAGGGATCTATCTTTCTATGTATTCACAGCACATCACACTTGTCTACATTGAGATTCAATTGCCATTCCCTGCACCATGCGTCAATTCGCTGCAGATCCTCCTGCATTTCAGTACAATTTTTCACTGTTGCAACCTCTTGATACACCACAGCATCCTCTGCAAAAAGCCTCAGTGAACTTCCAGTGTCATCCACCAGGTCATTTATGTATATTGTGAATAGCAACAGTCCTATGACACTCCCCTGCGGCACACCTGAAATCACTCTTACTTCGGAAGACTTCACTCCATTGAGAATGACATGCTGCGTTCTGTTATCTAGGAACTCCTCAATCCAATCACACAATTGGTCTGACAGTCCGTATGCTCTTACTTTGTTCATTAAACGACTGGAGAACTGTGTCAAACGCCTTGCGGAAGTCAAGAAACACGGCATCTACCTGTGAACCCGTGTCTATGGCCCTCTGAGTCTCATGGACGAATAGCACGAGCTGGGTTTCACACGACCGTCTTTTTTGAAACCCATGCAGATTCCTACAGAGTAGATTTCTAGTATCCAGAAAAGTCATTATACTCGAACATAATACGTGTTCCAAAATTCTACAACTTATCGACAGAGATATAGGTCTATAGTTCTGCACATCTGTTCGACGTCCCTTCTTGAAAACGGGGATGACCTGTACCCTTTCCCAATCCTTTGGAACGCTTCGCTCTTCTAGAGACCTACTGGTACATCGCTGCAAGAACGGGGGCAAGTTCCTTCGCGTACTCTGTGTAAAATCGAACTGGTATCCCATCAGGTCCAGCGGCCTTTCCTCTTTTGAGTAATTTCAACTGTTTCTCTATCCCTCTGTCGTCTATTTCGATATCTACCATTTTGTCGTCTGTGCGACAATCTAGAGAAGGAACTACAGTGCAGTCTTCCTCTGTGAAACAGCTTTGGAAGAAGACATTTAGTATTTCGGCCTTTAGTCTCTCATCCTCTGTTTCAGTACCATTTTGGTCGCAGAGTGTCTGGAGATTCTGTTTTGATCCACCTACCGCTTTGACATAGGACCAAAATTTCTTAGGATTTTCTGCCAAGTCAGTACATAGAACTTTACTTTCGAATTCATTGAATGCCTCTCGCATAGCCCTCCTCACACTAAATTTCGCTTCGCATAATTTTTGTTTGTCTGCAAGGCTTTGGCTATGTTTATGTTTGCTGTGAAGTTCCCTTTGCTTCCGCAGCAGTTTTCTAACTCGGTTGTTGTACCACGGTGGCTCTTTTCCATCTCTTAAGACCTTGCTTGGCACATACTCATCTAATGCATATTGTACGATGGTTTTGAACTTTGTACACTGATCCTCAACACTATCTGTACTTGAGACAAAACTTCTGTGTTGAGCCATCAAGTACTCTGAAATCTGCTTTTTGTCACTTTTGCTAAACAGAAAAATCTTCCTACCTTTTTTAATATTTCTATTTACAGCTGAAATCATTGATGCAGTAACCACTTTATGATTGCTGATTCCCTGTTCTGCTTTAACTGATTCAAATAGTTTGGGTCTGTTTGTCACCAGAAGGTCTAATATGTTATCGCCACGAGTCGGTTCTCTGTTTAACTGCTCAAGGTAGTTTTCAGACAAAGCACTTAAAAAAATTTCACTGGATTCTTTTTCCCTGCTGCCCGTTACGAATGTTTGAGTCTCCCAGTCTATATACGGCAAATTAAAATCTCCACCCAGAACTATAACATGGTGGGGGAAATCTACTCGAAATATTTTCCAAATTATTCTTCAGGTGCTGAGCCACAACAGCTGCTGAGCCCGGGGGCCTATTGAGACATCCAATTACCATGTTTAACCGTGACCTTCACCCAAATCATTTCACAATTCGGATCTCCATCAATTTCCTTCGATACTATTGCACTTCTTATCGCTATGAACACGCCTCCCCCTTCACTGTCCAGCCTGTCTCTGCGGTATACATTCCAATCAGAGTTTAGGATTTCATTGCTGTTTACGTCTGGTTTCAGCCAACTTTCTGTCCCTAGTACTATATGGGCATTGCAACCGTTTATTAATGAGAGCAGTTCTGGGACCTTTCTATAGACGCTCCTGCAGTTTACTATTAGCACATTAATATTGTTATTCTCTGTTGCATTTTGCCTACTCCTACCTTGCCGCGTCTCAGGAGGCGTCTTGTCGGGCCTAGGGAGGGAATTCTCTAACCTAAAAAACCCCCATGTGCACTCCACACGTACTCCGCTACCCTTGTAGCTGCTTCTGGCATGTAGTGCACGCCTGACGTATTCAGGGGGACCCTATATTTCTCCACCCGATAGCGGAGGTTGTGAAATTTGCACCCCAGCTCCGCAGAATCATCTGAGCCTCTGGTTTAAGCCTTCTACTCGGCTCCAAACGAGAGCACCGCGATCGGTTCTGGGAATGATGCTACAAATAGTTAGCTCTGATTCCACCCCGCGAGCGAGGCTTTCCGCCTTCACCAATTCCACCAACTGCCCGTACGAACTGAGGATGACCTCTGAACCCCGACAGCAGGAGTCATTGGTGCCGACATGAGCAACAATTTGCAGTCGGGTGCATCCAGTGCCTTCTATCGCCGCCGGTAGGGCCTCTTCCATATCTCGGATGAGACCCCCCGGCAAGCAGACAGAGTGAACACTGGCCTTCTTCCCCGACCTTTCCGCTATTTCCCTAAAGGGCTCCATCACCCGCCTAATGTTGGAGCTCCCAATAACTAATAAACCCCTCCCCCCGTGGGCCTGCTCGGACCTTGCTGAAGATTGTCTGCCAAATCGTTTATATAGATAAGGAATAGCAAAGGGCCTATAACACTACCTCGGAAAACGTCAGAAGTCACTTCTGTTTTACTCGACAACTTTCAGCGTATTACTACGAACTGTGACCCCTCTGACATGAAATCACAAATCTAGTCACATAACTGAGACGATATTCCATAGGCACGCAATTTCACTACAAGCTGCTTGTGTGGTACAGTGTCAAAAGCCATCAGGAAATCCAGAAATATGGAATCATTTTGAAATCTCTTGTTGATAGCATTCAACACACTGTGCAAGTAAGGGGCTAGTTGTGTTTCACAAGAACAATGTTTCCTAAACTCGTGCTGACTGTGTCAATAGACCGTTCTCTTCGAGGTGTTTCATAATATTCGAACACAATATATGTTCGAACACAATTCTGCTGCATATCGACGTTAATGATATGGGTCTGTAATTTAGTGGCTTACTCCTACTGCTTTCCTCGAATGTGGGTGCGACCTTTGCAACGTTCTGGTCTTTGGGTGCAGACGAATCTTTTGTTGAGCAAATGGTTGTATATGATAGTTAAATATGGAGCTATTGCACCAGCAAACTCTGAAAGGAACCTAATTGGTATACAATCTGGACCAGAAAACTTGCTTTTTATTAAGTGATTCAAGTTGCTTCACTACTCCGGGGATATCTGCTTCTACATTACTCATGTTGGCAGCTGTTCTGGATTCAGATTATGGAATGTTTACTACTACTTTTTTGTGAAGGCATTTTGGAAGGCTGTGTTCAGTAACTCTGCTTCAGCAGCACTGTCTTTAATAGTATCTCATTGTTATCAAGCAGAGAAGGTGTTGATTGTGTCTTGCCCCTGGCACACTTCACATACAACCAAAATCTCTCTGGATTTTCTGTCAGGTTTCGAGACAAAGTTTCGAAAACTATTATAAGCATCTCGCATTGAAGCCCGTGCTAAATGTCTAGCATCTATGAAAGACCGCCAATCTTGGAGATTTTGCGTCTGTTTAAATTTGGCATATTTTTTTGTTGTTTCTGCAACAGTGTTCTGACCTGTTTAGCGTACCAAGGAGGATCAGCTCCGTTGTTTGTTAATTTATTTGGTATAAATCTTTCAACTGCTGCTGATACTAGGTATTTCTTTGGATTCAAGACACATCTTGTCTACATTTACATTGTTAATTTGAAAGGAGTGGAAATTGTCTTTCATGAAGGTGTCGAGAGAATTTTTACAAGGTTATTTTTTTGTTTAATTTTTGAGGATTTGGGGGTCTTGCTACAACAACCCTGTGATCACTAATCCCTGTATCTGTTTTAATGCTCGTTATTAACTCAGGATTATTTGTTGGTAAGAGGTCAAGTAGTGTTTTTGCAGCCGTTTACTATTCACTTGGGCTCATGAACTAAATGCTCGAAATATTTTTCAAAGAATGCATTTAGAACAATTTTGAATGATATTTTATGAATACCTCTGAAATTAAACATGTATTTTCACCAACATATTGAGCGTAAATTAAAGTTACCACCAACTATAATTGTATGGGTTGGCTACTTGTCTGAAATCAAACTCAAGTTTCTTTGAACTTTTCAGCTACTGTATCATCTGAATTGGGAGTCAGTAAAGGGATACAATTATTTTATTCTGGTTGCTAACAATGACCTCTGTCCATACTAACTCACAGGAACTACGTACTTCAATTTCATGACAAGATAAACTACTACTAACAGCAACACCACCAACTGTGTTTAGTCTAGCCTTTTGGAACAGCATTGGGTTCTTCACAAAAATTTCGGCTGAACTTATCTCCGGCTTTAGCCAGCTTTCAGTGCCTACAATGATAAGAGCATCAGGGCTTTCTATTAGCGCTTGGAGCTCTGGTACTTTCCCAACACAGCTACAATAATTTACAATTGTTATACCAATGGTTCCTGGATCTACGTTCTTCTTGCGTTCGGTCTGCATCCTATTGTGACTGAAGCTCTTTTTGTGTTTTCACAAGACCCTCTAACCTAAGAAACAGCCCAGCCCATGCCCCACAGCCCCTGCTACCCATGTAGCCACCTCCTGCGTGTAGTGTCTCCTGACTTATTCAGTGCAACCCGGAACCCAACCACCCTTCGGTGCAAGTCGAGGAATCTGCAGCCTACACGGTCGCAGAACCGTCTGAACCCCTGAGACCCTACACTCAACTCATTTTTTTTTTTTTGTTGTTATAGTTTTAGGGCGCAAAACTGCTATAGCACCCGTTCTGTGGCTTAGGGAAGGGTAAAAAAAAAACAAATTGGGAATCAGCTGCAATGCAAGTGAAACTCAGAAAGTGAGGAAACTAAGAAACAGACGGAAAGCTTAGAAAACCACTACAGAATGGGGTGTGGTTTTCCCCAAAAAAAGAGCCTCAGGTGACAAATGTCATCTCACTGACACTGATAAACTCGAGAGCATGATTGGTTGAGCTCGAGTCATCTGCTAAAATGGAAGATATATCGGTCGACAGCTGTAAAGGGGCGCATAGCGGAGTAAAATAGGGGCACTGAAGTAAAAGGTGTCTCACTGTCCACAGTTAAGAGCAGTGGGGACAAAGTGGGGAAGGATCGCCACTTAAAAGATGTCAATGGATAAACAGACAGTGCCCTATCCGGAGTCTAGTTAAAATTACCTCCTCCCAGCGATGTGTTCGGGAGGAAGAGGCCCAAGCACAGGGAAAAGCTTTCACATCCCACAATTTATTACTGGGAAGTGTAGACCAATGTTCGTGCCATAAAAGAGCAACATGACGACATAAAATACTCTGTATATCAGCAAAGGGAACCGTACGAACAGCAGGTTGAGGAAGAGAGACTGCAGCCTTGGCACTGTATCGGCCTCCTCGTTTCCATGGATACCAACATGTCCTGGGATCCAGAGGAATGCAACAGAGATGCCCCCTAGGTGGAGCAAGTCCTGAATCCGGTGGACCAGAGGGTGGACAGGGTAAAGAGCTTGGAGACTGGGGAGAGAGCTGAGCGAATCTGAGCGTATAATATACTGTATGGTGACAACGGATGTATTGGACAGCCTGGAGAACAGCGTAAAGCTCCGCAGTAAAAATCGAACACTGGTCAGGAAGCCGAAATCTATTAGGGGTGTCGCCAACAATATAGGCACTCCCAACACCAAATGATGTTTTCGAGCTGTCAGTGTAAATAAATGTGGCATCCTTCATTTGTGTGCATAGAGCAACAAATGCCCGATGATAAACGAGAGAAGGGGTACCATCCTTGGAAAACTGCCAAAGGTCCCGGAGCAGGCAGGTCTTGGGTCAGAGCCAGGGCGGTGCTGTACCCCCAGATAGCAAGAAAGTTTTAGGAAAGTGGAAGGAAAGAGAACGTAGCAGTTGACAGAAGCAGACTCACGGTGGTAGTAGAGAGGAAGGGCAGCCTGCATACCCTAAATCCAAGGAGGTGTCGAAAAAATGGTCATGGGCCGGATTAGCAGGCATGGAAAACATATTGCTAGCATAACGACACAGAAGGACAGCTTGCCGATTTGACAGCAGAGGTTCAGTAGTCTCAGCATAAAGGCTTTCCATGGGGTTGGTGTAAAAAGCTCCAGACACTAAACGTAATCCACAGGGATGGACAGTCAAGACGCCAAAGAATAGACGGCCAAGCAGAGGACTAAACTATGCTTCCATAGTCCAGTTTCGAGCGCACTATGGCATGATATAGGTGGAGAACGACCACTCTGTCCGTTCCCCAGGAGGTACCATTCAGAGCACGGAGGGAGTAGACGGATCATAGATAGCGAGCCGAAAGATACGAAACGTGGGAGGACCAGCACAGTTTCTGTCAAACATGTCTCAAGAATTTAGCGACGTCCGCGAACGGAAGGTCGACAGGGCCTAGATGTAGGAAAGGCGGAAGAAACACTGCATGACACCAAAAATTGACACAAATGGTCTTACTGGGAGAAAAGCAGAAGCTGGTTTTGATGCTCCAAGAATAGAAGCAATCGAGACATCCTTTAATACGTCGTTCAAGAAGGCTGGTGCGTTGAGAGCTGTAATAGATCGCAAAATCATCCACAAAGAGGGAGCCCGAGACATCGGGAAGGAGACAATCAATTATTGGATTTATGACGATGGCAAACTGTACAACACTTAGCACGGAGGCACCCCATTTTCTTGGGAGAAAATACGGGAGAGAGTAGTGTTCACCTGCACTTTAAATGTGCACTCTGTCATGAATTCACGGATAAAAAGGGGTAGCCAACCTCGAAAGCCCCAACAACAGCGTGCGGAGGATGCCTATCCTCCAACAGGTATTGTATGCTCTCTCCAGATAAAAAAATATTGCTACCGTTTGGCGTTTCCTGAGAAAATTATTCATGATGTAAGTGGAGAGAGCAACAAGATGGTCAATTGCACAACGATGCTTTCGGAAACAGCATTGGGCAGGTGTTAAAAGGCTTCGGGACTCCAGCGACCAGGCTAAACGGCAATTCATCATATGCTCCAATACCTTACATACACTAGTCGTGAGAGAAATGGGGCGATAGCTAGAGGGAAGATGTCTGTCCTTTCCAGTTTTCGGGACAGGAATGACAATAGCTTCCCGCCATCTTCTGGGAAAAGTACTGTCAGTCCAAATTTGATTATAAAGGTAAAGGAAGTAACGCAGACTATGGTATGATAAATGCAGCAACATTTGGACATGGACACCATCTGGTCCTGGGGCAGAAGAGCAAGAAGAAGAGAGTGCGTGTCGGAGTTTCCGCATAGCAAAAACAGTATTATAGCTTTCGCTATTTTGAGAGAAGAAAGCAAGAGGTCGTACTTCCGCTGCACGTTTCTTCATGAGAAAGGCTGGCGGGTAATTTGAGGAGCTCGAACCTCAGCAAAGAGTTGACCCAATGAGTTAGAAATTGTAACAGGGTCCACTAAGGTATCACGCGCGACAGTAAGCCCAGAGATCAGGAGAAACTAGGCGCACCAGATAACCGTCGAATTGAATTCCAAACTTCTGAGGAGGGAGCAAAGGCGTTAAAAAAGCTAGTAAAGAAGTCCCAGCTTGCCTTCTTGCTATCGTGGATGACACGATGGCATTGCGCACGTAACTGCTTATAGCGGATACAGCTGACCAAAGTAGGATGGTGGCAGAAAACGTGAAGAGCAGGTCTCCGCTCGTGTATTGCGTCACAGCATGCCTTGTTCCACCAAGGAACTGGAAGCACCAGTGCAAATCGGAGTTGCGAGGTATTGAACGTTCCGCGGCTGTAAGAATAACTTCTGTAACATTAGTGTTCTGATTGTCGACGCTAGGAAAGTGACGGTCATAGAATGTCGCTAGACGGAAAAAGTGCCCAATCAGCTTGGGCAAACTTCCAGCGTCTCGCGCACATAGATGGCAGTTGTGGCTGCAGTGTAAGGACACATGAAAATGGTCTTGAGTGTGTTTCAGCAAGAGCGAACCATTCAAAGTGCTGAGCTAGCTGAACAGTACCAACCAAAAGGTCCAAATGAGAGAAATTTGTCGTTGAGGCAGACAAAAATGTAGGTGCCCCAGCGTTGTGGCAAACAAGATTCGCTTGGTGGAAGAGATCAATCAGATCAATCAATAGAGAGCCTCACGGACAAGGACTTGGAGATCCCAAAGCAGGTGGTGGGCATTGAAGTCCCCAACCAGCAAATAGGGGAGCGGGAGCTGACCAAGGAGATCAGCTCTTGTCATCTGTGTGGACAATGGAATGTATACGGTACAAAGAGAGAAGGTGTATCCAGAAAGTGAAAGACGGACAGCAACAGCTTGGAAGGAATTGTTTAAGGGGATTGGGTGATAAATGGACAGTACCGTGGAGAAGAATCTTAAGTCCCCCATGTGTTGGAGTGCCACCAACACAGGGGAGATCAAACTGGACCGACTGGAAATGAGGGAAAACAAAGCAATCCTGGGAACGCAGATTTGTTTCCTGAAGACAGAAGACGACCGGCGAGTAGGATCGTAAGAGGACAATTCATCCCGATTGGCTCTAATGCCACGGATATTCGAATGGATAATGGACATAGGGTGTACAGAAAAGGGAAGAACCTTACCACAGTTGCTCTCAACTCAACGACTGCTGAGAGGCAGCGGACAGTGTGGAATGGCATTCACCCAAAGGCAGAAGATCCTGATCCATAGGTTGTTCAGGGGCAGCTCCTGCCACCAGCAATCAGCTGGTTGATTGGCCACCAGCAGTGCGCCTTGGCAACACGGAAGACGGCTGAGGGCGGTTACCACCAGGTGGCGCTGTAGATGAGACACGCTGTGGCGGAGGAGGAGAGGAACTTGGTTTCTTATGAGCCTTCTAGGAAACAGGATATTGAGATGAGGGAGGAATCGGTGGTTGTGAAGTCATGGTACGTAAAAAAATCTTCGTGAGTAGGCTCTTTTTTGGAAGTCCAGGTGTCTGATTTTGGGGCTCGTGATGTAGCAGGAGGCGATGAAGGATGAGCCGTAGAGTGAGCAGGTGATGGTGGGGAGGTTGAACAGCCGATCTGACAACTGTGGCACTAAATTTGAGATCACAAGTCTGTGTTGCTGCCTCCTTAGTAGGCCGAGGAGATGCAAGGACAGTGAGATATTTACCGGCTGGAGGCCCAGTGGGCTTTCGACTTGTGAATCACTTACGAGCAGCAAATGTAGACACCTTTTCCTTCACTCTGATTTACTGAATGAGCTGTTTATCTTTGAAAATGTGGCAATCTCTAGAGGAAGCAGTGTGGGTTGCCCATACAGTTGATGCAACGAGGGGAAGGAGGTGTACAAGCACCCTCATGGACATCCTTGCCACGCTTAACACACTCCTGTGTAACAGGAGTAAAACAAAGCACAGGTCTATAGATAGGGAGCTGCTGAATGACTCTTTCAATGACTACTATAGCAAAATAATATCAAAGAATTTCTCACAAAACCCCAGGAAATTCTTGTAAGAAGTAAATGCTGTTAGTGACTTGATGCTAACTTTGGTGCTAGTAAGTACAAGACAGGGTCTAAAACTCAGGGTAGCAAAGAAAAAGCAAAAACGCATAACTCAGTTTTCAAATGAAAAACCTGGGTTATTGCCTCAATTTAATTCTTGCACCACTGCAAAGATATGCGATATAAATATATCTAGATGCTACTACATGATCCTGTTTCTCCCCTTCATGGCCCTTATGAGAAATATACGTTGGTGGCAGCACAATCCTCCTGCAGTCAGCTTCAAATGTCTGTTCTCTAAATTTTCTGAAAGGTGTGCATCAAAAAGAACATTGCCTTCCCTTCAGAGATTCTCATCGAGTTCTCTTAGCATCTCCGTAATAATAAACATGTTGTTTGAACCTACTTGTAACATATCTAGCAGCCCGCTTCTGAATTCCTTCCTTTACTTTGACCTAGTGCCGACTCCAAACACACTAGCGGTGCTCAAGAATGGGTTGCACTAGAGTACTATATGTAGTCTTTATAGATCACGCTTTCCTAAAATTCTCGCAATGAACTGAAGTCAACAGTTTGCCTTCCCTATGACAATCCTTACATGCTCCTTCCTTTTCATATTGCTGTGCAACATTATGCATGGATTTTTAATCGAAGTGACAGACAAGCAGCACACTACTAATGCTGTACTCTACCATTATGGGTTTGTTTTGATTCTCATCTGCATTAATTTACAATTTTCTACATTAGAGTTAGTTGCTGTTCCCACCAGGCTGTAATTTAACAAACAAACTTTGGCAAAAGTATATGCTACATATTTTGATGTTGCTATTAAAAAACTATTGCCATTGCTACTTCCTTGAATCTGTTACTATATTTTGAAGTTTTGTAAGAAACAGCCACACTTGCACCATTTTGGTGCCAAACTGCACAGCGGATGTCTCTAACACCAACCACAATCTAGGTACCAATATTTAAATAGAAATAACACCTTGTGACAGAGTTGCCACAGAAAGTCGAATGAGACAAAGTCACTCATGTAGGAGTTCCACCCACAGGCACTAATGTGTACCCACCACCAGTAGTTGATTAGGGAGGAAGTGAGGGGTTTTGTGTTAATAGCACACTAGGAAAGGCAAGTTCTTGCATGTAGAATTGTATATTGATAGCAAGGAATTTATTGGTGACGGGATAACAACTGTGGAATGATGGTCAGGGAGATAAATTGTGGACAACTGTTTGGAGTGTTGTAACAAGACAATTATGGGGTCATTACTAAAGAGCTGGAGTTGGATTTGTAGATCTCTGGAAAAGGTAAAAGGAGGTTGTCAGGGGATTGCTAGAGGTTGATTTTCACTTTTTGCAGCATTCTAAAATTGAGAAAGAATTTTTCTTCACAATTCAAATTTTCCATAGTGAAGTCAAACTACAAACATCCTCAAAGGGACATTTGGTGCCATACAACCAGCTAGGAAAAACAGTTAATATGAACAGTAGCCCTTTTTTTTAATTAAAAATTTTTTGAGTCTGAACGTGACCAAGTCCATGATGTTTATAGAGTAAGATATATTCATGTCAGAAGACATTAAAACACACTCATAACTATTACATATTCTAAAAACAAAACACAGTACCCATATGACTTACTAATTCAGCATGGGAATTCTGCAATCAGTATTGGCACAAGAGTTTAAATTCATCTCTAACCATTAGTGGTAAAGGTTACTACAGAATGTCCTGTGAGTCTACATGATTGTCATGATAATGGCTGATGATACTGATACACATAATTATCCCAACGCTACTCAATTATCAATTGCCATTTTAACATTACACTACTCTCAGTTTTCTCTCTCTCTCTCTCTCTCTCTCTCTCTCTCTCTCTCTCTCTCTTTCTTTTGTTTTCCTTCTTCTTCTCCCTCCCCAATAGTGAAAGCATACAGATGTGAAGAGGGGGAAGAAAGGTGGAAAAGGTAGAAAAGAGGGGCAGATCAACTTTCTTGAGAAATGTTATCAATAAAGGTCATCTCCAAACTACATATACATATATATTACAAAAAAGTTGTCAAAAAGACATTCCCTCCTAAACATAGACATTGCAAATTTAATTGTGTCTTATAACGCTGCATAACCTAATAAGGCCTCTGTTTTATTACGTTGGTTACAAATAATAATTCCAACACTCTCTTTTACAAACGGTGCCAGTTATGATGCTTTCAACTGGTAATGATAGTTTAATTAAAGGAAAAGGTCACAAAACATTAAGAAAACTCATTTTTCTTACAAAAGTTTATCAGTATACAAGGTTACACAACAAAACTTTATAAAAACATTTTTTCCCAATGTCATATTAGTCTAATTGTGGGATGAACAAAATAATTTGTTTCTTTCAGATGTTTTATTACAGGCAAGTCATTTTGTACCTTTATCTCCCATTTACATAGGTTTTAAAAAAATCATTCAGTTCTGCACTAGCAGGTATTTCGTCTATCAACAACAGAGTGAGAATTTGTAATTTGAGGAAAGATGTAACTGATCAGACTACTAAATCTGAAAAGTTACAAAATTTGTACAAAAGATAAAGATGTATCATTTACAGGCGGAAGAGAGAGATGAATGCATTTAGTAGCAACATTTAGGTCAAATTTATACTTTTGCATTCCATCATAGTTGTTTGATAGTGGTGTCCTGATAAGAATGATGACAGTATATTTAGAATAACTGACTAAAAATATAAATAAAAAGGCAATGTAACAAGTCACTACATTTTAAGTTTTTTTTATTTATTTGTGACATTTCGGAGGCTACACGGGTTCATATGGCAGGTGTCACTAATGAGCTGCTTACAAACTTTTAATGGCCAGAGACGGAGGAACTGCTTATACAGACAAGAACTCTTACCAAGTAACATTCACCTATTTACACTGCCTACAGAACAGTCTTGCAGGACAACATTTTTGCAACAATAATAAGAAAAATGTGGTTCTGGCTGAAGTTTATAAAAATTTGTTAACCGGTTTGACAAATGCTTAGACGACAGTAGCAACTTTGTAGAAAAATAAAGCATGAATTAGACAATGTGATACAAAATTATAATAAAAAACTCTAGTTTCTGTGAGTATAAACTAGTGATCTTTGCTTCTCAGGCAACCAGCATACCCATATACACCTGCCAGGTGGTAACACCATGACTGTTGTGTCAGATTCAGCAGTAACTTACAGGTAAAATTCATTTTTTCTTGGTCAAAAGACATCGAATTATTTCAGTCAAAGCTATAAAGCCATATTATCAAACAATTCTATTTGGAAACAGGCTGATATGAATGTTTAGAGATTATTCAGTGAAACACCACAAAAGAACCTGAATTATACACTTCAGAAGCTTTATATATGAGTTCCTTAGCTGGGTACCATAACAACATAGAATAACAAACATTCAGACTTGAATGATTGCTAGAGAACTTCCAGAAGTCAAAGCTCAATGTAATTGGCTCTTCTACAGAAGATAACACTTATCAAACAATTGCAAGTCCTATTACAGGCCAGTACATAAATTAATAACTGTAATGAATTATGGCAGTGGTACAGCATCAGTGACAGAAGCTTTGCAGGCAACACATTGTACACCTGACAATAGTCAGTCTTAATTACTTTTTTTCTTTTTCATATTTCCACAGCCATGTGATACAATAAACTACTCAAACCACACTAACTTAAACATTTTCATTATTCTACATTACCCTGCAGTGTTACAGAAAATCCATAATCCACTAAGGTAATTGGTATATTAGGATCATCCATCACCAGATATCACATGTGTAAGTTTTACCAGCAGTAAGTTATAACAAAATATACTAAAGTGCATGTTCAGTTAAGGATACTATAATTGTAATTTTAAAACAAATCACAAAAGCAGCACTTAGATTTTTTTATAAAATAAAATACTTTCTGACACTGAAATATATTTCACACGTCAAAACTGAAATTAGGGATCAGAGTTAGGAAAAAATATATAATACTTCAAAGGAGCTATCTTCTTCCTGATAAAAAGCTCTGTTGCCCAAACAGTAGCAGTGTTAAGATACCTCAGTGTTTCAACTAGTGTCTTGTTAATCATCTGGCGAAAAGGTCAAGTATGAGACTTGTCAAAATGTTCTGGTATCTCAATACTGCCACCTACCTGAAAACTCATTAGTGTTTCATCAGTAGTATACACTGATATATTTACATTCTTTTTATCAGATAGTAGCAGAACATGAAAAATGAAAACAAAATATATATTAAAGACACAGACTGTTAAAAACACAGTAAGGAAGCACAGTTAACAAAAATAACAATAATAAAATTTATAAAGCATTTCTGTTTCACAGTTTAGTAATATAACAATGTATCTTCTATTACAATCGATATATGACAAGAATATTGCAAACTGATATTTCTTTTTTCTTTAAAAAAGAAATTTCCATACATAAAAGTTCAAAACAAAAGCCTTCTATTACATTAAGAACAAATTCATCATTTGACAATCACTCACAAATTAACAACATCTCAAAAATTAACAACCCGTAAGTCTAAAAGAAGCAATCAGCAAGCAATCTCCCCCCCCCCCCCCCTTTCCCACCCAGAGAGAGAGAGAGGAGAGAGGTAGGAGAGAGAGAATCATAACTTAATAACAGCAGCATGCTCTCCACCAAAGAGAATCAAACTTATGCAACATCATTAGAAAGATCTGGTATCAGTCCAGGAAAGGATCAGAATCAGATTTATTTACATGCAACACCAATAGAAAAAAATGGTATCAATCCAACATAGGACTGGTGTCAGTTTTATTTATTAAATATTTACTTCTTCAATACGACAACAAAATTATTAGCTCTGAAAATGATTTTCCACAACCAAAAGTCTGATATAAAAAAGCGAAATTGCACAGACAGAGAAATAAACGCACTGATCGGATTGTAATTACATTCTCTGAAGTAATATCTACATAAAACTGAATTATAACAAACCAGTCCATACCTATTACAAAACGTATATCTTGTTAACATAATGTGTCACAGGACTCATCACAAAAGGAAAATTAGAATTTTGTATTACTAAGCAAGGCGAAGTGGTTACTTGGCTGTAGCAGGAATTACTTTATATCACATGGCTACATACAGCCCTATCTCAAAAAGTTTTAATGGGAAGTACCTTTATGAAACAAGAAAGAGTGACAGAAGATGCAAACAAATGTTGATTTAAGCAAAATTAAAGTGTGGTGTGTAAATTAGATGACACAATGCTGAGTAGGGCCAGATCAAGTACCTGCCCCAGCACAAAGTAAGTATAAGTAAGTAGAATGCACATGAATATTTCAGTAATAATATACATAGATGTGTTATTAGACAGCAGTGCCTGCAATATTACAAACTCTACAAAGAAAACCCTCTTTGCAAAACTTCACACCTTTTGTTACACTGCACTGGGATTTCAGGCTATATACGTTGTGAATAAATGTTGCACTGAAACATTACAGAAAAGTATTGTAAAACAGCCAGGAAATGTTTCACTGTTGTGAATGCAAAGCTTTGTTTCCTACTCCCTTCTCCTCTATCAGTATGCAGCAAAACTTCATACTACCTTGTAGAAAAGGATAGAAATAAAGTAGAGACAAGAAAAGCCGAACTTTTGGACCCCTTTATTCTGCTGACAGTATTCTGTAAGAAAATGGTTCCCTTCCTACTGTCATGCCATCTAAACCTAGATCCTGCAAAGAACTGGTTTGGAATCTCAAAGTATTAGATTATTATATGTAATACATTAAGCATCATAATCTATAACCTGAAAAAAAATAACAGCTGCTGCTTTACTGCTAATAAATAAATGTTTGTCATCTAGTCTGGTGCAAGTTGTTTGACAGAAATCTACGTTGTCAACTTGAATATCCAGTTCACTGTTTTTGTATGCAAACAGCTTTTTCATTTGGTCTTACAGGGCTGATTGAATCTCCTTCCAAACCTCAACATCAGAGAAAAAGTTGAAGTGATCACCAGGAATCAACTTTAGGACCTTGGTTTTACTGGCTAAAGATGCTTACTACTGGACCATTGGGTAAATTTGCTGTTGCACCTATGACAATTGCTTTTAGGTGTTGTGACTAAGAACAGAAAGGCTGTTTATCACACTAAAAAGTGTTATGAACACCATAGGAGAGAGGCTTTGATGATGAAGACCCTGAAGATATTATAGAATCAGCTGGCATATATTCAGAAAACAGTAGGCAATATCACCCATGACAAACAGCAAACAATGGGTCGACAGACACAGCTGAGGGAAACAATATCACTGGGGAAGGACACTGCCAAATAGCATTGCGTGCAGTCAAGGTGAGAGGTATTGTAAGTCTTGTTTCTGTTCTAGTACTAAATGGACACTTCATTCAGTGGCACGTACAGAAGTGTTGCGCGTAGCAGCACCCCACTTTTAAGAGTACTGGACAGTATGCTTTAACTACCTCCCCTCTCCTGCTTATCAGATATAAAAAGTAACAACACTGCCACCCTGGCCATGTAGCCAGTTCGCTGCACTTGGTAATATACTGATTTGATATCAAGCACCACAAGGCACAGTTATGCAAACTTGCAGAAGAAATACGTGTATATAAAAATGATATATGTGATAAAGGACGGGAATTTTAGACAAATACTGGTACCTGATGTGAGAACTTAATAAAGCTACCTTGAGTAACTTTAATAAATCAATTATAGCTACAATTCTACAGAAAAGGTGACATTCTAATGCTTTATTTCATTTCAAGGCCACAAGAATGATGGCAATAACAAATCAGACAGACTATAAATTATGTACCTGGGCAGAATACTTTTCATTCAAATAAACAGCACAAATCACAGTGGAACACGAGTTAGTCTGTTAAAATGTTCCACTGTCTAAGAAAAATTTTTAACAGAAATAATGGAAAGAAACGAGCACACACAAACTGTAAATTAACGAAAGTCAAAGGGAACTGTATCCAAACTTACGAGCAGTCTTTTAACAGATAAATAAAAAATGCACAGAAATTGTTGCTAGGAAAAAATAATCTACTGCTTAGTTATTTATATGTCAATTATTCTTAGAGAATTTTCATTAAGTCTTGATTGTATGTCAGCTTTACAAAATCAAGCCATTTCACATATTTTTGAACAGAAACTTTGTCCTATGTAGAAGTACAACTGTAAGTCTTCTCATACAATAAGACTTCACTAAAATTAATTGTAGTACGATGCAGTGCGTTCCATTTCATCGAGTATTATAGCTTTCCATTGTATATGTCATTTAAAAAGAATTACAAACTAAATAATAATTCATTTGTTTGCATGGCCACTTCTAAAAATAAACACACATGTACAATACTGGAAATACATGGTGTCCCACTCAAAGCTCCCTGATTTCAAGGAGCCAGGAGAGAAAAACCACAGTAGATACAACAATGAGAGATGCATCACATTGTAGAGCATCTCAAAGAATTTATATTCCTACATCAGAAGGGCCAAGTATCATCACCAGAGTGCAGCATGGATGCATGAAGTGAAAATGGTAACTCTACAGCAGTGCGTACAAGCAGTAGTGTGGTTTGCAGAAACAAACTCACCGATTACTGTGCAAAGAAATTATCGTCGTGTGTGAACGTGATCCACATGATGTGAAAACAATTCAGGAATGGTATAGCAAGTTTCTGGCAGCAAGAAATGTTCACAAATTCCTCGATAGAAAATTTCCCAATCGTTAGATTTGATACGGAGGGCCCATTGCCTGGCCGCCACGTTCACCTGACATTACGCCACTTAATTTCTTTATGTGGGGATTCGTGAAGGACCTAGAGTATGTGACCAAAGTGGATGATATTCTTATGGTGTGACATCATCATATCACTAATGTGATTGCAACAATAACAGAGGAAATTTTATGAAGAACTTTGAAAGAAATTGAATATAGACTCAATATTCTTCGTGCTACAAATGGTGCACGTGTAGAGGTGTATTGATGATCAATAAATAAATTATTTGAAATGCTCTACAATGTCGTGCATTTTTCTTGTCATATCTACTGTGTTTTTTTTCCTGGGTCTTTGAAATCAGGGAGGTTTGAGTGGGGCACCCTGTACTTATTTACAAGATGTGTTAGAGACATGAAGCTAAACTGATGTATGAGTATTACATATTCTTAAGCTCATCTATGATCACTGTACTTTTTTGATATACATTATAAATTGCAGTTTGCGAGAAATGGAGTGTACAAAAAAAGAACTTTCACCCAAATCGACAATGTCATTTTCACAAAAGTAACTTGGCTCAATAAATCACTCCCACAACATAACATCTCTCAGGATGACAAATATGCTCCACCAAGATGGAAGATTATGGTTTAATATCTTATCTACAATGAGGACTTTGCAGATGGGTGTACAAACATTGAATGAGGAAGAAAATTTGACACATTCTTTTCAAAGAAATTATTCTGTCACTGACCTTGACCGAGTTGGAAAAACAATGACAAACCTAAATCCAGATGCTTAGATGGGAAATTTAATTCTGTTCCTTCTCAATGTAAGTATCATATAGACCCCTTTCATCACTTTGCTTTGCCCAAGAAGACAGTGGATACCCAAACACGAAAGATCAACTTGCTGATCTCATAATGCAAAATCATTAAGTAGAAATGAGACATACTAGACCGATGCAGACTCCTTGGAAAATGCAATGCTTTCACATTAATGATGGAAATAAACCATACAAAAATGTGTTACTAAAGAAAACGACATAGCAATAAAGTAAATTAGAGACAAACCTATAATATTTCTGAGACTTCATGCAGATGCAACTGATCAGTCTTCACAAGAAAGAACAAAAACGACTGCCTAACTGTGTGTTTAGTCCACCCTGTCTTGCAACATTACTTGCTCTACAGAAACAATTATACGAAAGCATAAATCGTTTATAAATGCTTGTAACACCCCCTTCAATACCCTTGGATCACATGTACAGACCTTCTGTACTGTACTGTAGTAGTTAACTGAAAGAAATATGCAGTGAGATGAAGAGAAATGATACTTTTATCAAAGACAATAACTACACTGAAGTCACCGCAATTTACAATGGTCCCTTGGATATTACAAAAGGCAGCACATGCTTCTTAATAGGGTGTGGATCACCATGGATGGCAATGCACGCTCTGCGATGTGCTGCTAAGGTGAGCACAAGGTCGGTAAACAGTCAGAGGTGGGAAAGTGTAATGCATCCGGCAACTCTGTTGAACATGATTGTTTTTACGGTCCAGGTGGTATGACACAAGGAGACATAATGGACATACCGATCTTCACATTTTTTAACACACTACAGTCACCCATCAATGCTACTGTGACCCTGAGGTCCTTTATCATGTGTGTCTTGTTAAGGGTGCATTCGGCAAACTATTTTTATGGACAAATTGAACTACCACATTGAACTGCGCAGATGAAGTACTCTCAGAACAAAAAGATATTTGGCGAATGTACTGGCCTACCTGTTCAGCCACTTCAAATCTCATGAAGCTTATGTGGGATGCACTAGGGAGACATACTGCAGCACATCCAGATGCAACAATGATCATCCAGCAACTATCAACTGCAAAGGAGAAAGAATGGAAAACCCTACAACAACTCCTTACCAAAATTGTGGCCAGATTGGGACCACTTTGCACAGTGTGCACTGCAGTCTGTTGATCCCACATCCTATTGAAAACCATGTCCTGCTGTTTGTGATGTCTATGGAACAAGCGTTATTTCTGTTTGTCTTATTGTGCAATTCTTTCAGTTACTTTTTGTACTATACTGTAGCAGTTCGTTCTATGTACGGTCCACGTTTCATCAAGACATCACGCAAAATTTATTTTCCATCCTTATGCTTTGTGTAGGGGTGTAAGCCATGAAGGGATTTAACCGTGAATAACTTTTTTCTCTCCATTCCATTGTTTCAAATTCTGACAGGAAAGATCAATGAAAAATACCATTAAATAAAGTAGTTTAATAAATTGGATTAGATATGACAAACATATTTTTATAGTAAATCATCACAAATGCACTAAAAATCAAAAATATCTGTAATGAACTGCCCTGCAACTAACAAATATTAAAAAACAGGTTCCTCCATCAGTCTCTGCTAAAAACACATTTATAAAAGAGGAAATCAGAAGCCATATCACGTGAACTACCATGAGTAAATATCTTTAACTAGGGTTGAATTACAGATCTCTCTCTAGTTGGATTTGGTTTCTTTTTCACATGGTGGTAGTTACAAAAGAAACATTTCCTCAGTTTTGAAAATTGTTGGAAGGATACTAATCCTAATCTTGTTTCAGAAAAGTGCAGCATTTCTTATTAGTGACAAGGAACTATACAATAACTATGAAAGGTATCAAAGTTTTAATTATCACCCAGAAATTGTTATGCTACACTGATGAAATTTTTTTCTGTATCATCATTGCTTCTTCTGTGCTTTGTGTTGAAAATTTCAGTTAATTATATCCTTTACTTTTATTTTACTTTTATTTTATTTTTATAAGGAGTGACAGAAGTGACTGAGGTGGAAGATGTAGAAAACTGTGGCTTATGGTGTGATACAGTTCCTACACCTGAAGAGTAACAGTGTCCAGGAAATCCACAATGAGATGTTGAAGTTTATGGAAATGACTGCCTGTCTTATGACACTATTATGAATTCGGAAAGGAATTTCTTTACCAGCCACATGTCCCTGACAGATGAGCCAAGAGCAAAAGTCAGCTGGGAAGGTCATGCTCAAGTTTTTGGGGGCTGTTGCGGAATCATCACAGATTACCTTGTCAAAGCTCAAATCAACACTGGCAGATACTACAGTAATCTACTGGACAAGGTATGAGAAAGAACAGGGTATGGTATGCTCTTCAGAGGTGTTCGTTTTCTGGCTAACAATGCACCGGTCACAGATATTACAACACAGCTAACATCATGAAAAAATTGCAAAAGTTGTTCAAGACAAAATCTGCAGACTTCTACAATAAAGGCATTTGGATGGTTAAGAAACACTGGAAAAATGCATAAATAGGGATGGCGACTACACAGAGAAGCATTAACAACAAATCAACACAAGCCCCCTATCACATTTTGAAGGACGACAATCTGAACTTTACGACGGACCCTTGTACTTATTGCTATTAATATATTGCCAAAATAATTAGTGGTAGTGGTGCTGGAGGTAATAACTCACCTCCCCCGTATGCACCTACATGTTTCACCCTGCCTCGACCATTCTTAACGCCCCCCAACCCCTCCTCCTTCCCTTCCCTCCAACACACACATCTACCCTTACCCCCACCATCCAGTGAACATCACTGTTCACTTTAGTCAAATCTCAGTGCTGGGAGATAGCAGTAGCAAATTAGTGGTAGTGGTGCTGGAGGTAATAACTCACCTCCCCCGCATGCACCTACATGTTTCACCCTGCCTAGACCATTCTTAACGCCCCCCAGCCCCTCCTCCTCCCCTTCCCTCCAACACACACATCTACCCTTACCCCCACCATCCAGTGAACATCACTGTTCACTTTAGTCAGATCTCAGTGCTGGGAGATAGCAGTAGCAACATGTACCTTTTCCATCTGCCCGTCACCTTCTTAATTTAACTTGCCCACTAATACTCTGAAAGAAATGACTGATTAGAACACATGGTTACTTAGAAAATGCTGTGGGGAAGAAGAGAACTTACTTACAAGCGGTGAATTGCAATATTGTTAAGTAAAAGATGCTGAAAGTGTGAGTGGGGGAAAAAAGTAGCCAAAGAGAACAGACAAAACAAAATAGTTTTCAAAAACAGACACAGTTGATAGCACCAAATTTGTTACAAATGGTCATACCACTGAATTTGATGTTGCTGCAGATTTTAAATATTTCTAACAAGATCATTGCAGGGATAATATAAAGGAATTTTTAACATCCAATGTTTTCAATATGTGGGAAAGAACAATGGTGCACCTAAAATCATCATGCATTACTGACACAGATTGTGAATATTCTGAACAAGTGGTGATGGACAAATGTACAGTAATGTTACAGAAATGAAACAAATCCATTACAATGTTTTTATGATTACTAAGATAGCACCGACTTTGTCAGGACAGGACAGGAAGACTAGACAGAGAAATACTATACAGAAAGGAAAAGGAAAGGTACAAAAATGGTAGAAAATGTTTAGTTGTAAGAACAGAATTTCCTTAATTCTGGTAGTCAGTGTACAACACAATGCTGAATTAACAAAGCATTTAAAACACTTTGAGGTTTAGTTAAATCACATGGACTTTCATGTTTTTTCACTCAATTCCATGAGCAAAAATCATAACAAGTCCAGGGTCAACCATCATGTCATCACTCATATGTGTATTGTCACACAGCAAAACTACCACAGCTTGCTTTCCTGGTACCCTCTTACACACGTACTGTTCATATTGACGGCGATTATTTTGCCTAGTTTCCAGAGAACACAGTCCAGGTGGCCAGCGCCGTTCATGTGCATTTTCCATTAAGTCATCCACAATATGGGGTGGACAGCCTGACTCTGACAACGTTCGTTTTATCATTGCCTGCACACAAAGCACAAGTGTGTTACACGTTAAATTTATGCAAAACTATTTTTACATTTTTGAAGTAATATTTCTGTACAAGTTTAACTTAATTTGTTTATCATAAGTAAAGGGACAAGGAAAAACCAGAATCCTACATTGTAACTGCCTAATCCTTTTATTGTATGTCCCTGATAAGAATTTACTACACAAAACAATTAATTGCTGCCACAGCTCCATAAATCACCCTTTTCCATCATCCTTTTAACTTCCAAACATGCTTTGATTTGTCACAAAACCAAAAACTGTGTTAGCTACTCCAAATTTTATTATTATTCTCAATATTAGACATTAAGTCTTTATTAGGGAGGAGAGGCACACAGTAGTCAGTTGCAATCCCGTTAGCTTTTATTATTCTTGCAAATATAAATTTTGGCTATAAACAGCCATCCTCAGTGCATTTTCATTGTATTTCAACAGACTCGTGGCAGTTCATGTCACCATATGTTCTTACAGGTGTATACGCTGAAGGACACTGAGGCTGTTGCTGTGTGGCTCTCCTTCCTTATAGTATATGGTCACTGCACACAACAGTTCCTGAGGAATCAAATTTGCTTAAGTGTATTGTAACTGAATGAATTAACTTTAAAAACTTGAATTACAGGTAAGAGAAAAGCTATCCAGTCACTCAAAATATATTACAATATCTTCAGTTGCTAAGAAATATAGTGTACGTTAAAGAAACAAAACACCTTTCTTTCAATGTATCAGTTTCCCTCTAAATTACATCACGCATCAGAAAGAGGCATGTTACTTTTTATATCCATAAGAACAACATATTGTCAAACTTACTTTTTATGTAAGTATTCAACAACAACAACAACAACAAAACTATAAGCTTTATGATCATACCCTTCTCCAGAGCTAACTAAAGCATGTGTGTGTGTGCAGACACATGCATACTTACTCTGTACCTAGAATAAATCAAGTTCATGTTGTATATTTAATGACCTTTCAGACAATATTAACAGGAACTTCAGACATTTTGCAGACAATGCAGCTACCTATAATGAAGTACTGTCTGAAAGAAGCTGCGTAAATATCCAGTTAGATCTTCGTAAGTTGTCAAAGATTGGCAACTTGCTTTAAATGTTCAGAAATAAATTATGCACTTCACAAAATGAAAAAAAAAAAAAAAGAAATGTAGTATCCTATGACTATAATATCAATTAGTACCTATTGGAATCTGCCAACTCATACAAATATCTGGGTATAGCACTTTGTAGGGATACAAAATGGAATCATCACATAGGTTCAGTTGTGGGTAAAGCAGGTGGCTGACTTCAGTTTACTCCTAAGACATTGGGGAAGTGCAATCAGTCTACAAAGGAGACTGCTTACAAATCACTCACTTTGCCACCAGTTCGAGAATATTGCTCAAGTGTGAGAGACCCATACAAGATAAGTCTAACGGGGGATATTGAATTTATACAGAGGACAGCATGAATGGTCACAAGTCTGTTTAATCTGAGGGAGAGTGTCACAGAGATATTGAAGGAACTGAACTGAACTGAAAGTCTCTTTAAGATAGTTTAATCTATCCCAAGAAAGACTATTAACAAAGTTTGTAAACTAGCTTTCCATGACTACCCTAGGAATACACTACAAACTGCTTTGTATCACTCACATAGTGACTGCGAGGATAAGATTAGAATAATTAATGCACACACAGAGGCATTCAATCATTCTTCCCACACTGCATATGTGAATGGAATGGGAAGAAATCTAATAACTGGTGCAATGGGATGTGCCCTCTGCCATGCACCTCATAGTGGTTTGCAAAGTATTAATGTAGATACAGAAACCTTCAACTCCAGCTACACTGCACACTGTTTTTGAAACTTAAAACAGTGTGATGGGGTTTCAAATCCAGAACCTGGCCTTGTATGGCAATGCTCTTACAGTAAGAACACTGTCTACGAATGGCAAAGTTATGGGTTGGAATCTTTGTCTGGCACACAGCTTCTTATCTGCCAAGAAGTTACTACACATTGCATCATTTAGATGAAACACCTCCCTCACGGCACATATCTGGAAATATTACTACTACATCAATGTTACAAGATATTTACAAAATGTTAAACTTTTTGTTCTATATGTCTATCCTAGGAAATGAAATCTATTAAAAGTACAAAACAAACATACCTAGCAATTACTGTAATACATTCTTAAAAATCCAAAGACTTTTGTTGTATCAATTACATATTACGTTTTCTTTCTGCTACAGCATCTATTGCTATTCAGTCAGGTCTAATTTTTACCCTTTGAGACAATTCGTCTCGCAGAGATTAGAATGCTGATGTACTTACTTTCTTGTTGTGCACCATGGGAAAGGGGAGACCATTTTTCCATATTGCCCCAAAGTTGTTCCTTGTTTAGTCCACTTTTAATGTTTCGATGCATAAATTTTCTTTCAATAAGGCTTTTTCCTGCTAAACTGTCCAAACCATACCATTAGTTCACGATATGCAATTTGTGTGCTTGTTATTTCATCAACAGTCAATATTTCTGAGCCTCACATTGTAGGTTTAGCTGTCACTCTGTATGTTCTCTTCCCTCTTGAGTACCTTCCCATCACCACTTCAAGAGCCCGTTAATTCTCCTGTTAAGTGCTCATAAAATCTGTTATGCCTGTATCAATTTTTACAGTTCTTCATAATCATGATATGTGACTTTCTCTTCCTAATGGCAGTTCCTTTAATAACACAATTTGACAGTTTCCACCCTGAGGGTCATATGAAAGCTTAACTTCTGTTTTGCTTTGGTTAGTATGTATGCTGCAGACTTCTAAGAAAGTGTGTCAGCTCTGGG
This sequence comes from Schistocerca gregaria, assembly GCF_023897955.1. Classification (NCBI taxonomy): domain Eukaryota; kingdom Metazoa; phylum Arthropoda; class Insecta; order Orthoptera; family Acrididae; genus Schistocerca; species Schistocerca gregaria. The sequence goes on along the minus strand of NC_064923.1, from coordinate 402,231,139 downwards.
GCAGTGAGAAGCAATCACTTGCAACAGTATTTAAAATTAGTGAAAACTTCTGTATAGAACTACTGTATGTTCAACAGCAATTTTTTAATTTCTTTAATTGTTTATTTTATAAATTGTGGGACTGCAAATCAGGTATTAGTAGTGCACAGGGAATTCAGCTAGTTTTAGCCAGTTATTTAGTCACAGTTCTGCAGACTTACATATGTTTGATAGCTTTACTGTCTTCAATTCTTACACCTTGTTACCTAAACCTGTCTACTAGTTACAGGTGTATAGAGACTGTGCTTGTTGTGTGTGGATGTAGAGGAAACTGGCCAAAGCCAGCAAATCATTAGAACCTGCTATTGCGGTGGTTGTCAGGCTTGAAGAGTACTGTCCATTGCTGTGGCACCAATGTGGCAGTCTTGGCACCTCTTGTGTCAATATCACCCAGCTGGTGTGCTTTCCGATGCAGCTGGACTGGCTGAGGGCAAAATGAAAGCACTGGCTAATTGTTAATATCGAGGAATACAGCAAAGGCTGGATATACTGCTATCCCTGTGCATCTTAACAATAGATATCAGGTGTTGCCAAGTGCTATCTCACCAATTTGGATTGGACCCTATCTTCCTATGAAGTTCCCGGAGGGAAGGATGCCTGTTATTGGCAGCTCACAAGACTGGCAATGGGAGCCTCTCAGAAATGACAGCTTGATCAGGAAGGGTATGCAGTACAGACTTCATGTGCTTCCTGGAAGTCTTGGCTGAGACGTGTAAGCAGCTCTGGATGAATGGTTGGTTGGATGACCGATTGGGGAAAGGGAGGATGGGAGGGTACAGAGCTTAAGCAGTGAGGGCATCCATTCCTCATGCATGGGGCAGTCCCTTTGGAGTTAAGTGATACCAGTCAAAAAACTGAATTGTGACAGAATGTAGAGTGGTAAAACTAAAGCATTGAAAGCAATAGTCATGCCAGAGATGAGAAGTAATTGTGTGAGAGAAAAGTCTCTGGATTACGCTGAACTGCATGCCAGATAGCAGACCAGCCCATTCCCTGAAACTATCTGCAGCAAGAGGCACCTTCCCAATATCTGACCGCCAACAGCCTGTTGCTGGTATAAGACAGTAGCTGAATGCATAATTCCTTCCAGTTGGGTGAAAATAAGATCATAAAGTATAAGTAAAAAGGTTAAAAATGTGATTAACACTTCTAGAACTGACAATAGTAAAATAAGGTGAGAGAAATAATCAGGTCACTAGGTAGGACAATCACCCACCTATCCATGATGCATTATAGTCTCACAGTTTAAGATGGGAATAGAGCCCATTTTCTTGGCAGAAGCATAAAATCCTCTTTAACTTTTCTTTCTCATCATTAACTAGTATTAAGGATAAGGAATTATTAATGTCCTGCCTTCACTGGAGTACTATATTACGAAGAGGTGGTACTGCAGAAAAAAAAGAAAAAAATGATGAGGGGTGAGTTAGGAAATAAAGGATAGCTGCATCTGAAAGCAACTAGAAATAATAAAGAGCTTGTGACCAGAGTGGCTGTCAGAGGAGGTCGGGTCTAGACACCCCACCTCTGCTCTCACCATCAGACCCAGTATGCAGCAAGAGGTACACCAACCTCAACCATCTCACTTCTGCCATGAAATCAATTAAAAACATTATGATCTGATGAGGAGATAGTGATTGGAAGTATTACATGGTGACAAGGACAACACTGATCAGACATAGTGACAAGGACAATACTGATCAATAGGTTGGATATTCATCATTGAGTTACTAGAAATTAAAGCTCAGTTGAGGGGATTCTGCTAAATAAAATTATGCCTCTGTTAACTGTAACTCCTATCAGCTCCACCAAAAAATCACTACACGTTCCCAGAAAATAATGTCGCTCCTCAATGTGTGGAGATGTAAAAGCATATTTGCAAAGTCAACAGTGCTGCTGAGCCATAAACCTGGAAATCATAGTCCAGCCAAGATGAGATTACAGCCCAGTAAACACGGAACAGTAGTGCAACCTGCATCCCAAGAAAGATGGGTGAGGAAACAGATAATATCAAGGTTCCATACACAGTCTTTTGTTGACAAATATGGGGCAGCAATGCCAGCTGTCTAACAAAGTGAAGTCTTAAACATTTGTACTCACACAGAGTTCTGAGTCCAGATGAAGCGGGGTACAATGACAGGAAGGCATGACCCCTGTTTTCTTGGGAGAAAGCTGGTAGCCTTTGGATAGGGTTTAAGTGGAGAGTCCTCAGATGTCTCCTTGAAGCAGACATTTAGCAAAGGCTACAGGTTGGGAGTTAATACAAAAGACATTGACATACAGCACGTGGGTAAAAAATGAGAGACTATATGGAAGCCTGAGGGAAGCTGTCCTTTTGAATCTGTGGGGAGCTGAATAACATACCAACATTAACCTGCCATGATAGGAGGGACAGAAACTAACAAAAATCAGTAGCAGAAACTGGCACTTATTGATAGGGAGACTTGAAAGCCAATCACAGAGGGGAAGTGAAATGTGATGGCACTAAGAGGTATTGTGCACCTTATGTATGTCGAAAGAGACTGTAATTAGATTTGTGTGTTTAGAAAAATGCATTTGGCTTGTTTTCTTGAATCTAACTAGATAATGGATTATGGATCATCCTGTCCAGAAAACACACTGACAGGGGTATAAAATGACTTAGGTGGGTTCGTGTACCATCATTAGAAAGACACAGATTGAGACCACAAAAAATTGGTCAATCAGAAGACCCCTTGGCATTGAAATATCGAGTAGGAGGAAAAGGTGGCAGAGAAAAAACTGTCAGATTTAGGTATGGAAGTGACCTGCCCAGAGATAAATAGACATTGCAAATGGTGATTGTTGGGGCCATTTGCACACCCACTGCTTTTGCTTCCCATGTTATACAGAGCATGACACTCCTTGACAACATTCGACAATTCATACAGAACCCTCCAGATGCTCTCTTGGGGCCCGAACAACACTGATGGAAGGCACAGTAGTCTCATAGGTTTGGAAAATGGTCATTGTTGAACAACAAAGATTGTAGAACAGGAGGAAAATATTATTATTATTATTATTATTATTATTATTATTATTATTGTTATTGTTGTTGCTGTTCTGGCAAGTGGCAATAATATCCATTGCAGTTCCACTGAATTATTACATTTAGGGTGTCCTGGTTCCACATGAAGAGGTCAAGAGGACATGTAATGGTCCAGGATCACTGTGTTACCAGTAGGGATGGAAAAACATTGACAAACATAGGTTGAGAATTCAATGATGTGGGGAGATCTGGTGCCTCCAGGATCAACTTAGTAGCCTCCTCCTCTCCAGATTTGTTTTTTTTCTTTTTCTCCCTAACTACTTCAGCCTTTGATTACTTGCAAGGGTTCTGCTATGCGGGTAGGAACTGAAGAGTGAGCATCCCTGGGGCTTGCAGTCTGGGGATCCTTCAGCCACAGTATGGTGTCTGGTCAGTGGTCTGTAGATTTCTGGGGAGTGGGTTCCTTAAAGGTATCACTGTCACAGATAGATGCCAGAGGAAGACGGTGTTTCTCTAGCCAAGTGCAAGAAGACAATGTTTCCACAGTTGGTACTGCAGGAACCACAGTTAGGTAGCGCCTACCTCCTCTCACTCTCACTCTCACTCTCACTCCCCCCCCTCGAGCAATCACAGGGCCTGTAGACCATGCACTGCATCAACATTCTGCTTCCACCCTTCTATCTCTTGCAGTCTCTCTAAACCCTGCAGAAATTCCTAATGCTGCAATGTCCTCCTCTATATCATCTTTCCACCTTGTACGAGGTCGACCCAATGGTCTTGTTGCCTGGAAAGTTCCTTCAAATGCTTTCTTGGCGATTATGTTGTTTTCCATTCTAGCCACATGTCCAGCCCATTGCAGTCTCCTACTGTATAATTCCTGGATGATAGTGGGTTGCTTCATTAACTGATAAATTTCATTGTTCTTTCGAATTTTCCATACGTCATTCTCCAACACAGGTCTCCAGATTTTCCTCATTACTTTTCTTCCAAAAACAATCAATTTTTCCTCTTTAATTCTTTGTAAACATCCAGCTTTCTGAGCCGTACAGTACTATGGGGCAGATAATAGTATTGTATATCTTCATCTTTGTTATGATTTGACAAAGCTTCATTTTTGAGGGGGTTGCTTAGTGAGCTGACATCTTGACCCTGATGCTATTGTTTTGTTTATATCCATTGTTGTGATATTTTTACTGTTGAAATATGATCCAAGGTATTTAAATTGAACTTCTCTGAATTAAGAATGTTGGTCAATTTCAAGATAAGGATTTGGGTTTATGAATCTGCCTATTTCCATATATCCTGTTTTCTCTTGGTTAATCAAAAGCCCCATTTTGCTGGCACTGTGCCTGAGAGATCTGTACATGTCTTTCAGTTCTCGTTCAGTTCAACTCAGCAATACTATACCATCTGCATAAGCCAGGAGTTTCACTTCGCTGTATTCAAATTGGAGACCATTGTATAGATGTAAATTACTCTCCTAAACCACTTTCTCTCTTGTCGTAAGCAAGCCTACTTCCACTTTGTATAAATTTACTTGCAAGACTACCAGATGTTGACATCAAGGGAATAACAGAGTAAATACTAGAGGTACTAACAATGACCTGGCCACAGTACTGGCAAAATTCAATACCACTGGGACAGGATGCAAGTGCTTGTAATTTCTTCAAAATTCAAAATATGAGAGCTGATAGAATTTCCTGGAAGTCATGTTCTTTAATTAAAGCAGCAACTTCAGGGCTCAGGGAGGGTGATCGTCTTCACAACTGACTCAATAGTGGCTATTCACTTGGTGGGTTTTCACTAAGCGGTTAGCCAGTCTCCACACATGGGTTGCTTGTACAGTGGGAAGACAAGACATATGCATTGGCATTTAAACCACCACATTGGTGGAGGGAAATAAAGTAGACCATGATTTTAAGTTTCTCAGAAAGTGTGTCCACCTAAAAAGTGAGGATGTCTGACAAGCCTCAACATACATAGCATATGAAATGGATCCCTCTAATCTCCAAATTTTCATGTCATTCCTCATCTGTCTGCAGCAATAGGTCCCAGTGAAAATTAAACCCTGTACCCAGGAACTTATAAAGTCTTATGATGGCAGGTATGTCATCCCATTTCATACAAGAGTATAATGCTCAGGACTGGCCAGTTTGTTGTTTTAATTAAGACCAAACCACTTCGTGTTTTACCAGGGGAACAGGTTTTTCCAATGATTTTTTAAAATATTATGTACAAAGAACAGACTTAATTGGTAAAAAGGACCCTATATCAGCCTGAGCAAAAATTAGGAACAGAAGGGAATAAGTTTCTGCAGTCCACTTTATTTTGCTTTACTCCCATGGCACGACCACCGAGGGAAAGTTTTTGGGGTTGTAATGATCTGCACTGAAGCATTCAGTTCTATGTGAAGAGACTGCTGGAACCTCATGGCTGCCACAAGATAACTTGGGTCTTCTCAACTAGATGAACAATCTGCCATGAATGAGGGCTCTCCCCACAGGCACCACCCAGCTGGAGAAATGGTCACCTGGCTCAATGGCCATTAATGGGAGCCCATTATCCCAAATGGACAGGCACCTACTGCTTGGCATGCATGGACAATTAACAGCTTGGGGATCAGTAGGGATTGGACAACTTTCCTCGCACAGCCCACACTTTTGTAAGAAACTTTTTAAATGTGGAACTTATTCTGTTAATAACCAGAATAAGTGGTGTAAAATAAATAAGGAAAATTCATAATCAATTACTTACACACAAACTAGGTTCTCAACAGGTAATTTGCCCAACAGACTAAGCCTGAGAAGCAGCAGCAGCAAAGGAAAGAAAAATTACTGCAACAGCTTGGGGTCCCCATACTCGATATGTACATTCACAAGAGTGTGATGAGCCCACTGGGAGGGAATGGGGAAGGAGAGTGTGGAGGCAGCTACTTAATGCAAATGATCAGCTGGCAGCAGAACATGGCTCATATTGATACCTATGATCTTTTGGCTGGGTTTAGAGGCAATTGGTTGAAGTAATAATAACTGCTAACCACATTCACAGGGTTAAAACAAAACTTACAATTTGTAACAGCTGCTTCAAGAGCAACTGTGGCCACATATTTTGATGTCAGGTTTAACCCTTAAACCAAAGGTATGATCAGTTCTGCAACAATCGTGATTGCATATTATTTGGCCTGTGGCATTTGTTAACAGAATTGTAGGGGCTCCATAATACGCCAGACATGCACGAGCAGCAGAGAATGGGTGGGGATACACAGTGATAGATTTTTGGGTAGGAGCAAAGTCTTTGGATAAGCAGCACACCACTGAGCCACAAGCAGAGTACCTATAGTTATAGCCAGCCCGGTTAGCCATGCGGTCTAATGCACAGCTTTCCAGGTGGGAAGACGTGCCAGTCCTTGGCACGAATCTGGCTGGTGGATTAGTGTCACAGTCCAGTGTGCCGGCCAGTCTGTGGATGGTTTTTAAGGCAGTTTTCCATCTGCCTCAGCGAATGTGGGCTGATTCCCCTTATTTCGCCTCAATTACACTATGTCAGCGATTGCTGTGCAAACACTATCTCCACATATGCGTACACTGTAATTACTCTACAATGCAAACATAGGGGTTACAGTAGTCTGGTGTGAGGCATTCCCGGGAAAGGGGGGGGGGGGGTTGGAAGGGGGTCCACTGGGGGCCGAACCGCACAATAACCCTGGGTTCGGTGTGGGGCGGTGGTGGGGCGAGTGAACTGCTGTAGGCTGTTGTGGGGTTGTGAACCACTGAGGGCTATGGTGGGGACGAAGCATCTCCGTGTTTCTAGGTCCCCAGTTCCACGCAATACAATACGTATAGTTGCTATGCAACAGCAAACATCACTTCAGGTCATAAATAAAACTAAATATTAATTAGCTGCAGAAATGTTCAGGATAAGGAGGAGATTAGTGTTTAACGCCCCATCTCAGGATAAGGTCTTAAGGCATATTCTCATTTATGAGTGACAACAATACACACAGTGCTTTGAATACGAAGTTGGATGAAACCAGAGTTAAAAAGCACTCCCATGTTAAATGCTAAAAATAGAGTGTAACCATAATTAACAAACCATTAATCATACCCAGGAGATTTCTCACAACAACATGTCACACTGCCTCTAATCTTGATAATAGTCTCAATTCAGAGAGAGAGAGAGAGAGAGAGAGAGAGAGAGAGAGAGAGAGAGAGAGAGAGAGAGAGAGAGAGGGGGGGGGGGGGGGGGGGGGTTCACAAGCTTCTTCACGTAAGCCACATTCAGCTGCAACTTCTCACTGGTTAGTAATTCCTGTAGAGCTATCAAACTGAGAGGGTGCTGATTGCTATGCTTCAGCCAATGTTCTAGATAGCCCCCAACACTTTCAATGTGATTAACAATGGGTGACTTAACAGGCAAATCTATGTTCAACGGAATGCCTGAGTGCTCATCGGATGAGGAGTGTAAGTGTGCAGACCTGTGAGTTAAACAACTCATTAGTTATTTAAGTACTTGACATCTAGCGTAATTAGAAATTAGGCACAAAACATGTGCCCAGTCAGTTACTTTGTGTGTGGCCCACTTTTAACACTATTATCAATATTAGCTATATTTATCTTATTTAACTTCTGTATCACCAAGTTCTTTGATGTAACACCTCCGTAAATGTTTTATTTGTTAATCATGTCAATTTATGTCAATGTAACTAATCTACAGATATAACAATATTATGAGAAGAAAAGCTCCTACTTACTATATAGTGGAGATGCTGAGTCGCAGATAGGCACAACAAAAGTACACTCACAATGAAAGCTTTTGGCCATTAAGGCTTTTGCACAAGAGTGTGTGCGCACGTATGTATGTGTGTTGTTGACGAAGGCCTTAATGGCCTAAAGCTTTAATTGTGAGTATCATTTTGTTGTGCCTATCTGTGACTCAGCATGTGCGCCATATGGTAAGTAGCGACATCCTTCTCATAATATTGTTACATTCCATCCTGGATTTTCCATTGTTTAATCTACAGATGTAACTTTAAAAACAATTGTCTGTAATAGAATGTAAGTATTAAAACTTTACCTACTGGTTCATGCACATGGAAAGTAGGTTTAGTAATCATAAAAAACTGACGGAAGTCCCTCCGTAACAAAACTGGCTTGGCCATAATAGAAAAGGTGGATTTGGCAGTAAGACTGCAAGACTTCTTTGAGGCAATAATTAGCTGGTGGCTAGAAGGCAAAATGTTCACATCTTGTGAACTGAGCAAGGCACGAAGAAAAGCAAGATTATAATACAGCCTTGGATGTAGAAGTAATTTGGCTTATTATTCCTAGCATACTTTGGTTAGCTCTCTAGTACAAAAATCTGATGCTCAAAAGAGAATTTACAGTGTTTGTTAAGCAGCAAGAGCTGTGGACACTTTTCCTGCTGTTTCTGAACAGCCACAGATCAACACTGCCACTATCTTCATCTCTATGAATCAGCTGAGTACTGTATAATTACATGGACTAGTTTTGTGGTTTCTTTTTCAGTAATAAGCTGGTGTTCTTCGAACTTTAGTGTTGAACACACCTGTATTTTATCATAACCATTTACCTATGCAGGTTCCTGTCCCAAGTGCTACAATATTGCCAAGTATCTTATTTTATTGAGCTGAAAAGTATGAGGTTCAGCCAAAGGAAATCTGGTCAGTGTGCCCACGTTTGCCTTACATGTAAGGTGGCACCATGTAACTGCAGGTATGATGGCACCATCTACTGGTAGAGAGACTGATGCGTGCCCACTGTCTGATGTTGCATAGCGCCAGTGTTGTTTCATGCCGAAGAGAAGGTGGTCACACAAGTTATTGTCCACTACCGAACATGCAGGTGAGTAAGCAGGAACAACGAGGAGTGTGCATAGTTTTATGTATGTAATTTATTTTGGCTATTCCTAGTTAGTAACTTTTGATATGGGTGAAATCAGTAATTGTTTAGTTACTTAAATTCTAAAGTTGACATATAAACAAATATAAATTCTGTACTAATTATAAAAATTTGGAGGAACAACTAATAGTTTTCTTAAAGGATCTATTTGACTCTATTCGAAAACATGTTAGCAAAGCCAGTCCTTAATTCCAAAGTAATTAATAGTTTTGTCAAAAGTATTGTTGGTGTAACAATGTGTGTTAATTTCATCATGTAAACAAATAATTTGGCCTAACTCTCGTGGTAGAAAAAGCTGTTAAAAACAAACTATGTTTCTATATATGCAGTTAACTGAAGGAGTTAAGTTTCAATTGTAGTTTCTGTACATTAAACATCCAACAATGTATACTTTCAGTGCCTATTATTGTGATGATATAATATACGTGTCCAATTTTTGGTCCCGAGACAGTCAGTCCATGGCCGAGTTTCATACAAGAAACCTGTGTTGGTTAGAGCAACAATAATGCAACAACCTAACCATGAAATATGTGTTACACCAATAGGCCATGTATTAATGCAATGTCAGTGTGTTCAATTTATCTGAAAGATTGAAATGTGTGGTTAGGTTTTTACTGCTCATAGACTTTAGACAGTAAACTATTGTATCAGTATGTTGATTTTTGGCTGCAAACTATTAATGAGGCTCATCGAAAGTTAAACAATAGTGCACTGGTTATATTACTGTGTATTATTGGGGGGTTGTGAGCAGTGTAAGTAAAGAACTGTTAAACGCAGATGTGCACGTGTAGGCTACATCATTTAAAATATTGAGTGTTTAACTTCCACACCCCTCCCATTTTTGAGCCAGTGTAGCAATGCAGTACGTTAACATCGTGGACAATCAATGAAGAAATAAAGCAAGCGAACGTCACACCTTCACAATGCTTGCTTGGAAAGTGGTTGAGATGGCTCTGCTTAGCAGTAATTTCAGTCATATTTGAAACCAATTACCACTGACAAGGCAAAGCACTAGCTTCCCAATCCTGTCACTCAGAATTCTCTTAGGACGAGTGTTCATATGCAGTGTTAGATAACTACAACTTGAATACCATCCCCTGTACACACACTAAGGCACACTAAGTCAATGCTGATACACCAACAAATGAAGCAACTTCACTCTCAATGTAGTCGTGCACATATCTAAACATGGCAGCTGCTGCTCTGTCATCTCCACATCACTCCATCTCATAACAATTATTTATACAATCAACTGACTCCACTGCACTGTCCTCACATTAGAGGTGGAGGGGCACATGACACCTGGTACCAGTTCAACACCATTCACACAGCACTCCACATTGACCAGTGCGCTTTCTCAAGGTGTGATCAATATTTTGCCCTGGTAGTTTATTTTGGTAGAATAAGCTTGACACTAATGGTAGATATATTTCTACTTCACAAGTGTGATGGCAGAAAGGTAAGGAGCTATGTGGGCAGTCAGTTGCCAGAGAGAGTGGTCATGTGGGTAAGAGTTGCGTTAGTGTGAACGAGTGCCTGTTTTCTACTGCACAAGAAGGTCTTTACAGGTGTAATTTTTGTTTTTGTTTGTTGTTGTTGTTGTTGTTGTTGTTGTTGTTGTGTCTGTCTGTAACTCATTGTGTACTCTATGTGGTGAGTAGCATTCTATCCTTTTCATAACACTGTCATTATTTTATCCTGTGTTTTCCAACCTTCTTATCCCTTCTTTTAGTCATGTTGTGCCAATGACGTATTTTTTAATTCTGCTTTATATTAGATGGGACTCAGAGAACCTCTACGCCAAGAGTACAGAACTCCACTCTGAACACTAGCAAACGAGGCAAAAATCTGCATGGTATCATTTTTATGTCTCGTATTGACATTATGTAGCTCGTTGCTCAGCTGAAATTGACTTTTACTGACAGCAACGAATCTCATTAAGGAGCAGATGAATTGGGGCAGAGAGTCTAAGAATTCCAAGATCCTTAAAAACGCTTCTGGAAGATGTGTGGTTATCTGTTTTACAGAGTATTCTTACTGCTTGGTTTTGATGAATGAACACTATTTACTTTTGATACACTGCCCGAGTAGGAAGTTCCATAAGACAATGGAGAGAAAATATGTAAAATAAGGCAACATATCTGCCATTAGAACCATCTCTCTGTGTATTGATCCAAGGCAAAAAAAAAAAAAAATGGTAACCGAGTCTCCTGATAAGTTTATCTGTGTGTTAATCCCATGGAATTCTAAAGAAGTGTTTCATTTAGAGTATGATCATTTAAGTTTGCTTCTGGTTCTAACAAGCAATTTTTTGAAATTGCATAATACGAGTGTTTGTGAGATTAAAGTCTTACACTATTAGCTATGAATCACTTGTAGGCATCTTCAGCCATCATATAAGCCATGGGTGGGCAACAGTATAGGCACATGGGTCACTTTGTGGAAGCAGAGGTCAGTGGAGAACTACAGCTATTAAAATGATTGCATGCATTAGTTAACTCTGCACTTCAGAAAAGGTATAAATTGTTACATAAAAATTCTGAATGTATTGGCAGGCTGCAGAAAAACAGGTGGCCTGTGGGCTGCTAGTCACCCACATTTCGCTATGACTGTGTTTGGACCCTACATTTGTATAATCATCTCAGCAAACACTACAGTTTCTAACTGCCCTTCAACATCATAATATCATTTATGTAGGTTACGACCAAGAGTGGTTATATTACTGATCATTATGGGACACCTATTCTGAAGTTGTTTTTATGGCTGCAATACAGTCTGTCAATCAGTGCTGCTGCTTTCTGTTATGAAGAACAACTTTGTCCCTGCAAGGGAGATTGCATTAATAGCATAAAATTTTGTGACCCACATAATCTAAGACTTTGACGAAGTTACAGAATATTCCAAATAGATAATTTTTCCTTGTGTAATTGTGTCATTCTCGGTGCAGTAAACTTTATTACAACAGCAATTAATATATGATCAGAAAGTATAACTTTAGACCAAACACCCTTATTTGTTTGGTCTGTAGCCATTACAGCCCTTCTTCTTCTTCTTCTTCTTCTTCTCCTTCTTACTGTCTTAGCAGGAGCTTTGTCAAACAGTTTTGAAAAGACTGTATAGAGTGGAATGGGTTTGACATTGAAGAGGCTCAATTATCTCTAGCTGCTTTGTTCATTTACAACTTCCAGAAGCCAATAAACAAGTTTATCCACTTTCAGAATCATACAACACAGTTCTGCAGTGTCCTACAGTACACAAAATGTGTTCATATAAGAAATTGGAAAGTTGTTTGAGTAAGCAGCACTCCGTACATAGCTGGGTGTTACCACAGCATATTTAAGTCTGTCAGGCATGTGACATGAGTCACTGACTGATTACAATGGTAACTTTAAAATAATCATTTCACGTCAGTGTAAGTTTCTGCCTGAAACACCATCATAGTCAGCAGAAGTACTCCTTTTTAGCACTCTGGTTAATTTTTTAATCTTATTATGGGTTGTACTTTTCATACAATAATGTCTACAGAGGTAAATCTAATGCCTGTGTGCTTCGTTGTGTATTTGTGGGTGGCACATTTTCTGCCACGGTGAGGAAGTAATCACTGAATTTGGTGGCTAATGATTTGAAAGCATTACCATTCCTGCAAAGCTACTTTTGGTGGGTTCAATTTCATTTTTTTTAATTTTTTTTAATTTTGTCATTTGTCTCAATCTTGCAGTGTTTTATTTTTGAGCATAGTGCACGAGTTTCACTTCTTAACAACAGACTGGAGGCTTTTACAAAACGGATGATAATGGATTTTCAATTCATCACTGCAGCTCGTTCTCTTAATTAGGTAAAGTTCTCTCTTCCTAACACAAGGCACTTTAACCCCACGAGCTATCCATTACTGCTTCAGCTCTAATTTACCCTTATTTGTTTCAGGGGGACAGGAGGTGAAAAAAACACTATGTGAACATGTTTAAGAAAGAGCTGAATTTATGTCTACACTGACTGCCTTGTAAATTTCTCTCCAGTATTCTTTCAATTGTTACTTTGTAATCAGTGATAAAGTATGATTTATTGCAAACTACTCTGTATACTTTACTATAAGATTTGACCAGCATGGTCAGATAAATCACTGGTTTCACAGCAAAATCACTAGAAGAGGTTGGTTGTATCTCACTGATCTCAATCTATTGTAGAATTATGAAACATTGTGTTTTCATGCATGATAACTTTTCTGGAGGCCAAATAACTCATGTATGAACCAACTTGGTTTCCACAAACACCAACTATGTAAAATCCAGTTTGCTTTGTTCATTTACAGCCTCCAAAAGCCAATAAACACAATACAGTCCTGCAATGTCCTACAGTACACAAAATGTGTTCATATAAAAAAAAAAATTGAAAAGTTGTTTGAGTAAGCAGCACTCCGTACATTGTTCTTTATCTGGAGGCGTGATCATGTAAAGTAGGATTCGGTGTACCTCGAGGTAGGACTGATATTATTCATGAAATTTATATATAATCTGACAATAATGTCTGTAAATCTATGAGGTTATCAAAAAGGGATATTTGTGACATTGTTAAAAAATTGTTATAAAATACAGGATCTGATGCAAGACTGGCAGCTTACCCTCAACAAACAAATCTAAATTAATGAGCTGAAATTTATGAAAAAATCCCCAGTATTGTTCAATCCCACTTGGTAATTACTCACATAAATTCATAACAGGGTAGTACATTCATACATAACTGGTTTACAGGTTTGAGCAATGCATATTTTTCAGTAAGCAATCTATGGAGAAATAAATATTTGTCTTCCTCTGGAACCTGCAAGGATTCCTTCTTATTTACTCCAACTAACACTTCTGCGTCTCCCTTTGTATAGATGTAGCATTAACCTTGACATCATTTCCTGACGCATTTATATCAGGTAAAACCAGTGGTACCATAATGTAGCAGGCCAGCTGGCTCCCTTGTAGTTGTGATTGTATATCTGATTACCTTTTAAAACAATATCTGCCACCAAGTATCTTGTCCTCTGTCAGATATAAGAAACTGCTTTTTACTTCAGCAAACTTTCCAAAAATTTTCAAGGCAGCAAAAGTTGTTCCACTCTCTAAAAAAAGGGTGAAATGAGTGATGTTAATAAGTAGAGACCCATTTTCATCTTATATCAAACATATGAACAGTTCTTGAAGAAAGCATTATGTGGCCATATCTCAAAGTTCCAGGCAAGAAACTACTTATCAGGTCTTCAACAGCTGAGCTTTTGGAAAGTGATGCCAATAAATGAGCTCTTGTACCTATTGTTAAATGAATTACGCAATGCAATTAATCTAACACAAAAAAGAATGTAATTCAAGGCCTGAAACAGAGCTCTGATTCGTCAATCATACATCACTTTTGGGGAACAGCTACAGTGTGGAAATAATGGTAAATGCAACACAGGTATGGATTATGTATCACTGAAAGTGTGCAAAGAATTGTGGTGATCACACTGCCAAAGAAGTAGTTGGATGTGGTATTCCTCAAGATTTCACACTTTGACAACTTGGGTTTATTATACTTGTTACTTATCTACCTCAAAGTGTTTATGGCAGTCGATCAATAGTGTCTGCTGTTGATACCAATATACTGCTTTTAAACAACTATGCACATTACTTCAATATGAACTGCATGTTTCCTTTTTACTGATGATATCCTTAGCATCAGATAATGCCAGAATTGGAAAACCTCAATAAATTTAAACAATCCCAAAATTTGTTGGTGTGAGTATTGGGGAATACTACAGTGGACATTGTAGGAAAGTCCAGACAGACTAAGTATATTACACTATGCATTTAATATTCTTTAGAAAGTTTGAAACAATAAAATTGGAATATTTTGTGCTTTTACACTCTCCAGTTCATATTACATTCTCTTTTGGGATATCTTGCATAAGCAGTCATTTACTATCTTTAGGGTAATGAAGTAAAAATGTATCTGTGCTACCGCTAAACTTCTCACCCAGGATCTACATTATTACCAATACAATAAACATACACCCACAAAAAAACATTCTAAATTCTCAAATTTCTGCATATATTTAAAAATTGAAGCAGCCTAACATAGACTTACGATTCCAATGATATATTTTTAGTTAAGTAACAACTCTGAATAAAGCACAGCAGTGCAAGACATACAAACATAATTGTGTATCACACAAACAGGAATCCATGTGTTAAACATAAAGGACTATCAATTAGCAGACCTATTTCCACAGAAAAAAAGAGGAGTTCTCATGAATGTTAAAAATAACACCAAGTTCAAGTCTATTGTATCCAATTGTTTCAGCTTAGATCAATAACTGGAAGCTAGTGTTGGCGAGTTGCCGATATCTGGGAGCCATTTATAAGTATAGATCTACACGGGGAAATTTTTGCACATTTTTAGGGAAAAAGGAGTCATTATTATGTCACCTAGCAGACAAAAGAAAGCAAATGACAGTCTAGGGGGAATTTGAAGTTAAATTTCTGAAAGATCCTGATAAAAGAAATAATTTACAAACTTTGTTTAACATTTATAACCTGAATTCTGTTGTTAATTTTCCCACTGGAATTATACAGGGCAATGCATTAATATACGCCATTCTGCACTGCTGAAGGCATCATGGGGAGGTCTTCATAATACATTTTAATGTATCTTGTGGAATAGCACTTATTTCATGACAAATGGCACCCTGAAGTTCATTGGTTGTCTGCATAAGATAGACAAAGGCCCTTTACATACCCCACAGGAGGAAATCTGGGAAACAGGATGGCCAACTCACCTTGCAAAAGTGGGGTATCACACAGTTTGGAAACATTTGTTGGAGTATGCTGTGTGAGCCATAGCCTTATCCTCCTGAAAACTAATGTTATTCAGCAACCCTCTTGCCCGCAATTCCAGAATGAAGAAATTCTGGAACGTTTTGCACTAGCAAAGGCATTCACTCTTGCTTCACATCCAGTGTCATCCCCAAGAAAATAGGGACAAATAATCACTCACACACACACACACACACACACACAAACTAACTAACTAACTATACAGTATACTACAACTTTTGGACGCAACTGGGCTTTTCAAGCCAACATTATGAGTGTTCCTGAAATCAATGGGTTGTTAACATACCTAGCCATGAAAAGGTTTGTTTAATTGGACATAAACAGTTGCTGGAGAAATAGTGGTTCTCTGTTAAAACAACAGCAAGAATGTAAGTGTAGTTGGCGAGTGTTTTATCCATCATTGTCTCAACTCTTTAGCCAACTATAGTTAACGCAGCTAAAACTTCCAAGTCATCCAGTACACTATGAATGCTACTACTAAACTAGGTAACAGATGGACTGCTTCCTGAAAGTCATCTTCAGATAGGCAAAGAGTAAGATAATAAAAGTATTATTCTGTTGGATCTTAACACCTGCTAAAGATATTGCTTTCCATTATTTACCATGACGTTCCAGAAGGGGCTGAGTAAAACTGGGGACAGACAGATTAGTTATTGTAGGTTTTATGGACTTGTCATTGGAATTGCCTAAGAGAGTGGAGTTGTATTTGCAACAGCTGGTAACAATTATTAGCAGTTTTTTTTTTTTTTTTTTAAGCCATTGCTTTCAAATATTTCCCACGGCCTACTTCATTTCACCCTTGCAATACTTTAAAATAGCACATGAAAGGATTGCATTTCAAGATTAAATTTACATCTTTTCCTAGCAGTTGCTGTGTGTTTTTGTATTCACTACCTGGCTTAAACTTTTTGTAGGTAATCAAACCACAATCTACTATCGCAAATGAAGAGGGAGATGTACAGCAATACAGATGTTACAACATTTAAAAGTGTGAAGCTGATCTTAAATATAGATTTAATCCATAAGAAATTGAACATCTCTGTTTCCAACTTCTCTCGAGTTTATACATAGCAACTGCCTAAGGACTGTCCTATAAACATTTTCTACAGCGCACACACTTGATTCTACTGACAGCTAAAAAAGGTAGGTAGATAGAAAATACTAGTACTCTATGTATTCATGACACAGAACTTTGTTTTAAATTAATAGAATCATACACAGCAAGAAATTATTAGCTTGTCCCGTGAACTCAGCACAGTGAAAGCATCTTACAATCAGTTCTATTAAGCTGCCTTGAAGTTTTCTGCATTGGCAAGGGGTGGGGGATACTATTTTGCCTTTCAAAGGTTAATTGTGCCCTCTTTGAGGTTACACTAAAAAAGAGTGGTGAATGCATTTTTTCCTGTGATAATCTTTTTGAATGCTGCTGAACCTCTCAAGCTGGTGTACTATCAATTACAGATTCAAGGACAGAGAGGAAAGAATGTAAGCATTTAATGTCCCATTAACAACAACTTTATTAGAGACAGAGCAGAAGTGCGGATTGGTGAAGGATGGGAAGGAAACTGGTCTTGTCATTTTCACAGGAGTTTTCTTGTTATTCATCTTAAAGAGCTTTACAAAAACTACAGACACCAAATTGTAGTTTGACCCGCTGTTGTTCCAAATGCTCAATAGATTGCAATAAGAGAAATAACATAGTTACACACCTTGATGTGACTAAGTTACTATTCTCTCATTTCACATCTTTATAGGAAGCTTCTTAGGGTAGTGTTGACTTGCTGTATGGAAAGAATAACTTCACAACAAGATACAGAAAGACATAAAAAAGGGGGGGGGGGGGGGGGGCGGCAAGATACAGCAGTTTACAAACTTGTTTGTGGTTTGGATCACCCATAAAATGGCCCCAAAAAGTATTGAACTTAGGCGTTTAAGATGGCTTGCAATGTATTTCTGCAAACCCTCCTCTTTAGTGTCTGTGGAGAGCCATTTACTGTGTTCTCGATTCCTTCAGAGCGAGAGGGGAGTAACCTATTACAGTAAATATGTACTCTATGTGCCAGTGGAAAAACATAGAAGATTTAACACTGTTGACAATGAATCTGTTGATTGCATATGATATGATGTTAATTCACTGCCTCCCTATCTCACTGAGAATATATACACACAGACAAAGGGTGGGGATCCAGGATTTGAATGAGAGTTTAATGCTCCACGATTTAAGAAATTCATCACACAACATAATTCACCTTGCATGAAAGGAAATTTATTTTGAAAGTAACACTTCTCAAAACACCATTCACAATATTTTCCCCACAACGTATTAGAACTGTAATCACTTGTGACATTCCACTCACCTAAACAAGGACCACAAGTGTTTTTCATGGGCCCCATATTGAAACCAGTTTGTTGTTACCGAGTTTTGCATCATAGTCTTCAACATTTTTGATGTCAGCAGACACCTGTTGTGCACTGTCTTTTGCTGTTGTAAAGAGTGCATTTTCTTTGTGTTATTTTCTTATTTATGTTTTACAGTTGCAGTATTATTCTGCAGTAGCAGTATGAAGATATTCTTTGTTATAGAGTACCAAGGCTTACCATACAAAATAACAAAAAATTTAACTGAAAACTAAAACAATGAAAAGTTTCTGGAATTCTAATAATTCAGAAGTTTTTTCTGGGTATTTCCTGGATGAGAAAATTCCCAGGCTTTCCCCAGATCTCCTGGGAAGTGTACACACTGATCACCACACAAACTTTAAATATTAATGAACATGTAACAATAATTTTAAAATGTGCTAGAACAGAACTTTAACACGGATTTCTCGCTCATTATGAACAGCTCATGATCGATCACCTTACCAGCATTAGAGTCCGTAACAAAAAGGCTCAGTTCAGGGGCCAATAACAATTTACAGTTTTTTGAACACTAGCCCACTGTTCAAACAGATATTAATGGAAAGCTGTACTTAAAAATTAAGCATGTCTTCGAGACAATGACCAATAACTAAACTGGCACCTCCCTCAGACTGAAATGGTCAATTAACAGCGTGCAACAGTTTTCCAAAATAAAGGGAAAATTATTTTTAAAAATCCCAAATTATTATGAATACAATAAAAACTTAGTCAAAATGTCCTCTGAATGAAGACATTAGACTTGATGGCATTTGGTGTGGACACTGGGTTTCTTACCCTTCCCTCTCAAAGAAGAAAAATACCAACAAAAGATCAAATGCTTCACTTCTCATACAACATCACAATCACCAATAATCAAACTTGTGACAAACCAGACATGCAAGTTGTTAGAAGGTGACCATTTGAAAGGCTTGTACAAGTGAACCACAGACATTTGTTCCCTACCATATAAAAAGTGCCCATATATGGCACATAGATAAAAATGGGTTCTCATTTAAGAAGTAAAGAATAATTTAGAAAATACTGGCAGCCTTCATATGCAGTTATCCATATTTTTGTAATTAGCAAATAGCCAGCTGAAGAGAGAAAACTAAATGTTTGAACCTACAATATATTTTAGAGGCTACTGACATCATTCTTATAAAGAGCTTACAAGATTTAATACAAGCATACACAAACTGCAGAGAGTATTAACTGCAGAACTTATGTGGTAGTATCAAATACTTGTATGTCTCATGTTCAGACATCTTATTACCTGCAAAACATCATCAGGGGTTGAAATCATTCCACCCCATCTAGTTACTCTTGCCCTTGTCAAGGAATTGGACCACCTCAACACTTCATCTCTTTCCATTTGGTCCGCTATAGCTCTCATCGCTGGATTGGATATACGCATCGCTCGCATAAAATCCTGAAAGAATGTCTCTAATCATTCTTTTTGAACTCACTGCTCAGGAGACAAGGACCATTCAATAAATAACCAGAAAAGTTGTATAAAAACTACAAAACTTTGACAAAGTTTGTGCTTATTTGTTATTTTTTGATGGTGTCCTAGAACTATTACCAGAGGGGGCTGGCATACCTGTCTAGCGAATGGGATATTGAGAGTCAGTAAAACAAGATGGCAATACCCTTGCACGTTTGCACCAAAGTGGAGCAGTGGAGGGGTCATTAGATTTCCGTTAGCTGAAGGGTTGAAACCAATCAAAATTCACCATCGTGTGGCAGTGCAATATGTTGAAAGTTGTTTGAAAACACAAGAGTATGAGTGGGCAGATAAATTCAAACAGGTTGTAACAAGTGTTGAATATTTGTCGGATCCAGGAAGTTCTTTCTGTGCAGTCACAGAGAACAACATTGGCAGAATTGATAAGAGAAAACAGGCATATTACAGTGAGTGATATTGCAGCAACAATGAACATTACTGTCAGATCAGCCCACCACACTGTTTATGATGTACTGACTTTCAATACTGTGCATGCGAGATGGTTTCCAAAACATTTGATATCAAAACGAGCAGTACGTGGGTGTGTGCAGGGAGACGTGAAGTTCACCTGCTTACCTCACCCCTGTATTCAAGAGATCTGGCACATTTTAAATTCACTGAAACAAGCTCTTAGCTCCAGGTACAATGACGGTGAGGTCTAGTCAGTAGTGCATAACTGCACACACTCCCCAAGACCACGAATTCTGTGCACGTAGAATTGGGAAGCTTGTCCAGCACTGGTATAAGTGCACAGAAGTTCAAGGGGATTGTGGTGAAAAAATTACAGTGTTGTATCCCATTCTCTTAACATATTCTTATAAAAAATGGGTTTCTTATTGAATGACCTTATAATAAGACTCACAAGACTGCAATATTATAATATACCTTATATTTACATTAAGCTGTGGAATGGTGAAACGAATACTGTACCATACCAGAACCACCAAATAGCAAGTTCTTAAATTAATAACACTTCCACCAAACATAAGGAAAACACATGTCTTATGAAATTATTTCCAAATACAAAATAATAAACAATATTATACATCTCCTACATAATATTATACATCTCATCTTTTCATAGTCAAACTCAGTTTCCTAGAACTGATAATTCGTTGTCTGTTATCAAATTATTTTCATTTTCACATTCAGTGTCCTAGCATGTAAGCAAACTTTAGGTGATGTTTACATTCTCCATGTATCTTCATTTCTCTTTTTATTGTGTGAATTCTGTGACACTTTATTCACACTTTTATCCTAAACAAAACATACTTCTATCAACTGAAAATGTTATTTTCCAATCTTAGCTGAGAATTTTATTATTTTTACTACAGCTTTCCTGTCTCTAAATCTAAGTATAATAATATTAATCTCCTGTCTATAATGTGCCAGTCAAGACACATGGAAATACTGTGGGCACAAATATTTGAATTCCAACAATGAATTCTCTTTACGATGTGCTACATGATTCACAGTCAATGTTAAAATGGCAGCTCAACCACTTACTTACAGTGTAAAAAACTGTAGAATTTATACATTTTGAAGCTCAATCCTTCATCACCAGAATAATCATACAAGACTCTTTAAAACTGAACAATATAAAATGTAAACAAGAACAATAAAAGTAATAATAAAATAACATGGCTACTTTCCTTCCACCCTGTCCTCTTAAGATTTTTATTGCCATCAACTGGTAAAATAGATTAAAACAGAACGTATGTTGTCCTGGGTACTGGCAACATCACAACAACAGCAATATGCATATATAGCCAGTGGATCTTCCTGGATGCCACTTCCTGGAGGCAAACTCTTAACTAATACAAGTGAGCACTCCATGAATGTTAACATGAAATCCAAATAGAACATCAAAGAAACAGAGATGTACGACTATGTTGGTAATCCAGAAATTTAAATCTCATCTGTGAAGTCAATAATTAATAGATATTAAACAAGATCTGAAAAGTTTCTGTTTGGATTTTACATTTACAATCGCAAACTACTCATGTGTGCTACTTCTATGTTTGCCTGTGGGAGGTGGCCTTCAGGAAAAAAACACTGGCTGTGTATGTGTAGTGCTGTTACTGTGACTCAGCCAGTATCCAGGATAACACATGGAATTCCATTTCAATCTACTTTTATCGGCTGAAAGTGATCCGAATGTACATCTTGAGAGGACATGGCTGCAACGGAAGAAGCCACATTATTTTATTATTAATGTTATTGTTCTTGATTTTTTTACACGGCACCATCACATTAATGCTACCACGGCCTATGTTTGAAGTCAATGTGTAATATTCACTCGAAGACAGAAGATGGCACCATTAGCAGCAGATGGTATATAAAGCAAGTCCAAAGAATGCAAAAAAACAGAGTCATTGTTGTAATGCGGAAATGGAGTGATTTATCTAACGTCCAAAAGATCATAATCATTAGCTTTGAGTCCTAGGGTGGATGCCTTTCCATTGTTTGTAAACAATTCTTGTTTTGCCATAGTTAAAGTATACTAAGCGTAGAGAAACAGCCCGATCCAAAACTGGAGCCAGGGAAACTGTAGTGCACCACAGGGCATAAATGACAGGGGTGAACAACAGCTGTCGAGATGCGTGTACACAAGTAGAGTCGAGATGCCTGCGCACAAGTAGATGTACAACTGTTAAACATTTGACCACCCAAATGAACGAAGGGGCTACTAACAGTGTTTCCTCAATGACCGTTCTGCGGACTCTACTGTGTATGGGCCTCTGGAGCACATGCCCAACTGCTGTTCACTGGTGATGAAGGCTGGAATTTGTATGCCAATATCATAATTGGATATCCATTGAGTTACAATAGGCAGCCTTTTTGGATGACTTCTATTTTATGCTCCATGTCTGAAAACAACCACCCTGCAATAACTGTCAGAAGCATCCATACCTGAGGATGGAGCATTATGGTCTGTGGAATGCTTTCATGCCATTCCATGGGTTATGACATCATTCTTGAAGGCACAAACGAAGAACAAGTATGCCTCCATCCTTGTGGGCCATGTCTAACACTACATGCACTTTGTTTTTCCTCAGCACAATGGCATCTACCAGCAGGACAATGCAATGTGTCAAACAACACACAGTGTACATGCGTAGTTCAAAGAGCACCAAGATGAGTTTACCATACTCCCCTGGCCAGCAACTCCCCCAATTTTAACACTATCGAGAATCAGTGGGACCACCTCAATCATGCCGTTGGTCCTCAATCAAGAAACCTAGTGCAGCTGGCCATGCCACTAGTCAGCACAACTTCGCACCTCTGTTGGTACCTTCCAGAACCTCACTTACGCTCTTCCTGCATATGTCACAGCAGTTTGCACTGAAAAGGTGGTTATTCAGCCTTTCGGCATGTGGTCACATTACTATGATTGGACAGTTTATATTGGTCACTTTTAGAGATTGCATTATGGTTTTTATGATGGTGCAGGCTCGACTTTTGAAATATATAAATTTCGGTGTTTCTTTTTTAACCCTGTAAACAGGCAGCTGGACCAAATTTTAACAGTGATTTTTATAACAATGACCTCATAAGCATTATGGATGAAATCAAAGGCTAACAGTCGATGCCAATGTTACAATTGCATTTTCAAATTCTTATTTTATTTTTTCTGAGAGAAATATTTATTGAAGCCTACCTTAGAGGCAGTTCAGGAGTTATGCTGTGAAAAATTTATCAGTATTCTATCATTCAACAATTGAAGCATTTTTCAAACAGCTGAAGTGCATCTATGATTAGAAGTTTGAAATTTTTATTTATTTATTTATTTATTTATTTATTTATTTATTTATTTACACGTCTAGTTTGGTAGGACCAAATTGGGGAGCAAATCTCCAAGGTTATGGAATGTCTCAGTGCATGAAATTACAACATAAAAGTTATAACACACAAAATGTTTATGAACCCAAAAAAAGTCAAGCCATAAGTTTAAGTAGATGCAATCAACATTTTATAAGATTAGAATCAGCTTAATTTTTCAAGGAACTCCACAACAGAATAGAGGGAATGACCCATGAGGAAACTTTTCAGTTTTGATTTGAAAGTGTATGCATTACTACTAAGATATTTGAACTCTTGTGGTAGCTTATTGAAAATTGTGCAGCAGTATACTGCAGACCTTTCTGCACAAGAGTTAAGGAAGTCTGATTCAAATGCAGGTTTGATTTATGCCAAGTATTAACTGAGTGAAAGCTGATAATTCTTGGGAACAAGCTAATATTGCTATGACATTTGCAAATGAAGGTCAACAAAATAGACTAATTCTAATGTTAAACGATCACTTACTTCAGGACCCATTCGAAAAGTAAAAATGGCAGCATTAAGTCTCTGAACAAGATCCTGAATATGGGCTTTCCAACGACAGTTTACTATCTATCTGAACACCTAGAAATTTGAACTTTTAGTTTCGCTAATCATATGCCCATTCTGTGAAATTAAAATGTTGGGTTTTGTTGAATCGTGTGTTAGAAACTGTAAAAACAGAATCTTACTGTGATTTAGCATTAGTTCATTTTCTACAAACCATACCTTATGAACTGCACTGTTTGAAACAGAGCCCATGTTGCACACAACAAACTTGCTAGTGCCATCAGCAAACCGCAATATTTTAGAATGAGCCATAATACTAGAGGGCATATCGTTTATATAAATACGGAACAGGAATGGCCCCAACACTGATCCATGGGGTATCCCCCGCAATTTGACTGTACCCCACTCAGGCCTCACATCACAGCCATTCTGAATAATGATCTTTTGCTGTCTGTTGTTAAAGTAAGATATGAACCAATTGTGAGCTACTCCCCATATTCTGTAATGGTCGAACTTCTGGAGCACCACTTTGTGATCAACACAAACACCTTAGCTAAATCAAAAAATGTGCCTAGTGTTCAAAACCCTTTGTTTAACCCATCCAGTACCTCACAGTGAAAAGGAGTATAGCATTTTCAGCTGTTAAATGACTTCTGAAGCTGAGCTATACATTTGATAGCAAATTACGTGATATAAAATGATCAATTATCCTTACATACACAGCCTTTTCAATAACTTTAGCAAACACTGATGGCATAGAAATAGGTCTAAAATTGTCTATATTATCCCTTTCTTCCTTTTTATAATGCCACTTTACTACTGAGTAGTTTACTCATGCAGGAAACTGACCATTCCTAAAGCAAAAATTACAAAAATGGCTAAGTACAGGGCTAACATGTGCAACACAGTACTTGAATATTCTGCTAGGCACTCCATTATATCCATGAGCATCCTTAGCCTTCAGTGATTTAACTATTGACTCAATATCCCCCTTGTCAGTATCACAGAGGAGTATTTCAGCCATCAGTCTCAGAAAGGCATTTTCCAAGAGAATTATATGATTCCCTGCAGAAACTAAACTTTTATTTAATTCACCAGCAATGCTCAGAAAATGGTTGTTTAACACTGTACATATATCTGACTTATCAGTAACAGAAATGTTTTACTGCGAACCGACTTTACATCATCGATCTTGTGCTGCCGACCAGGCACTTCCTTCACAACTGACCATATGGTTTTAATTTTATTCTGTGAATTAGCTACTCTATTTGACTACCTCATACTCTATGCCTTTCTAATAACATTTTTAAGCACCTCACTATACTCTCTGCAAAGGGCTACTGTAGCTTGATTGTGATTACTTCCAACATTTTGATAGAATACCTGCTTTGTTCTACATTTTATCCTTATCCCACTAGTCACACTAGTCAGCCACCCAGACTGCCATTTACTGCTAGTACCCCATTTAGAGTGTTCTAATGGAAATCAACTCTCAAAGAGCATGAGAACTGTGTTACCAGCACTATAAACATCCTGCCACTCTTGTTTCTTATCAAGGTTTAAAAAACTCTCGACTGCCATTGGATTAACTTTCCTAGATAGTTTGTAATAGTATGCAACATTTGTTTGAGTACAAAAGCCTTTTAGTGTTAAAATTTATGCATCAAGGTCAAAGGTCAAAGGCCATTCACCCTTTTACTAAGAGAATGCCCATCTAGTAATGAAGAATGAATAAAAATATTGTCTATGGCTGTGCTACAGTTCTCCTGCCTGCACCCTAGATGGAAAAAACACATCCTGCATCAGATCATATGAGTTTAGGAGATCTGCCAACATCCTTTTTATTGCACAATCACATACAAAATTAATATTGAATTAATTTCTGTTACTTCCTATAAAGTGAACCAAGAATCCTCTCTAGCTTGAGCAGAAATGCTCTGAAGTCAGAGTTAGGCGACCTATAAACAACAACAATTAGAAGTTTCATTTCACTAAATTCGACTGTCCCTGCACAACATTCAAATATCTGTCCAATGCAGTGCCAATGTCTCTGGATTCAAACGGAATACTGAATTTTTAAGTAAATGGCCACTCCCCACTCCACAAGCAACTCGTTGAAAACAGCCAGCTAATCTGTATTCTGGTAAAGGAAGCCTCTGAAGTGTCAATTTATTTAAGTGGTACTCTGATATACCAATAATGTCAGAGTCAACATCCATAAGCAGTTCACTACCTTTATTTCTAATACCTCATATTTTGATGGAATGTGCTAATTCCTTCTCTATATGGATTCCTGACCTCCTCTGAAGGTGATTTCTTAGTTAGTGGGACTTCCTTTAAGCAAGTATATGTAACAGCTGGCTTCAACCTAAAAAATTTGTAGCACTAACACCAACTACTACAGGAATTTTTCCGTGAATGTTCACATCACTGCCCACCACACTGTCCCCTATAAGCTTTACCAGCCTCCCCTTCCCATACCTATTGAGGAGCAGGCCATGCCTAGTGAAACCCGACCTACTGACACACTCAACTGGCACCAATGCAATGTGACCCATGTCCTCTGTCATCAACGCCTTCTCCAGCCCCATGTTAACATGCCTAACAGCCGATTAAGATGATGCCAATCATGAAGCTGAAACAGTTGGATAAAATGCACATTAGTGCCAACAGTTTGAGTAGCTATCTTTACCAATGATTTTCTTATAGCCATTTTTTACATAGTGTTGCTACAGCTTATTAAAATTTGCTTCGGGTCACTGACTAATTACGTTAACTCAAGGGCAATAATCACAATACAATTTAAATACCAAGCTAAAAAACCTTCATAGCAAGAATACCTCCCACTTTTTAATAGTAAGATATTTTTTGTAATTTCCAGGTTCAGTCTGAGAAACTAATAATTTTTCATTTGTGAATCACTGGATACTGTAGTAAAGGCAATTAATTTGCATTTGTTTTTCAGTAGGTGCAATACCCACCTTTGTGGCAAAGAAGGGCCCTGTTATAGCAGTTTCAATGTACCATAATTTCTGCTATGGGTACACTCTGTGAAGTCAATTTTGTCCACCTAAAAGACGTTACTTATTTTGGGCTTCTTTTATTGTGACTGATGCCAATCATGAAGCTGATATATATCGTGTAATACTGGTGACACTGTCCCACATTTTGGTTTTAATTAATAATAAACTGATTAATATAAGTTCTTTCAATCACAATCATTAAAGTGATCATCTGTCAGGGAGAAAGCAGTATGATAAAGTTATTCTGAAGATGCATTATTTGACTGCAAAGTAAGGTCTATGTACCAGACTGTACAAATATTATGGATGCAAAAAATACTTTCATGTGACTCACCTTTCCCCCACATCCTAATCCCCTTTTAGCCTATCTGTTAGGCAATTGAAATATGTAATCTTTACACTCATTGATGATGACATCAAAATTCACCATACACTATTTTTATTAGTTGCACTTAGATTGTTCGTAAGAAGCAAATTAAAAATAGTTTTTGACACTATTAATTAGTATACTTATTTTAAAGTGTGATACCAGAATGGTTGACAGAAAATAAAATATTTTCTATTGAAGTGACTGGTGCTTTGTACAGGTTATATATGCAAAAAGCTTGAAACAATGAACTGGATTATGCAATTGTTGGAATTTAAAGTGTGACCAATATACAAAATGGAAATATTTATTCAGTTTCAATCTTTTCAAAACATAGTTTAAGCATGAAATATATGATAATTTATGACACATACCTTTAGTAACTGCAGTTCACGCTTTTGTTCATTTATCTGGAAACGTTGCTCAGCCATCTCTTGCTGGAAATCAGTCATTTTTTGCTGCTGTGAGTGGATCAATGCACGCAGTTCTCTCACACAGTTGTGCTCCTTTAATTCATCCTTAGGAATTACCAGGCCACAGCCTTGTTCACATGTTACAGGTCGTTTTGGATTATGTTCACATTCTTCCAAATGTGATGATAAAGAGTCCAGTTTCATTACTGATGTGCAGCCATAGCTAGCATTATCACATGTTATATATAACCTGAAATAAAATTGATCCATAATGGATTACTTGCAATGGAAATAACATTACCCCCACTTAAATTTTATTTTTTTCACTTGCATCTTTATTCTTTAACCTGTACTTCAGTCTCCACAGGTAAGTTTGTTACCATGCTCTTCAACATGAAACACATGTTTAAGCTGTGACAGCAATGAAGGAAACCTTTCAACCATTCATGTCTAATGTAATCACAAGTAATATGCAAAGAATATTTACAGGTATTGCTTAAAAATTTCCTCTTTAATTGTTACTCACTAATTACCTAAACCTATCCTCCCACATACTGTATCAAATAAATAACTTCCCTACCCCTGCACTGTTGAGAAAATGCAACCTGCTGGCACTACCATATTCTATATTTTAGCTGTTTTGACCATTAAAAGTGATTCTGCAGCTCTCCTACTCATAAAATTTACCATTGCACCGTAAATGAGTCAGCAGTTCATTACTGGCAACAGCAACTGTGTCAAAAACTCTACAGACTAAGTATGGTTCCATCAAGCCATTCTAGCTATGTCCAACACAAATAACCTCAGATATTATCTACCTGGAAAATCTTTTTTCTGCAAATAAAGTGTTGGGTAATCAAAGTAGTTCTTACATCTAAAGAACAAAACCTTCCAGTAAAGAGGCTCCCAACTGATGCTGAAATTTATACAGAAGACCCGGGTAGAGGAAAGAAGTGACAATGCATAACGTTTATGAGACATGTAGACCACTGGGCAAGAAATACATTTCCAGAAGTAAATAAACCAATCAGAAACAAGAAATCAGAACAATAATTTTAACTTAATACAGATTTCACCTGACATACTGAATCAATAAGACATTTTATCTGCAGATCATTAAACACGAAAGCTTCTTACTATGTATGGTATTGTTAACCAAAGAGCTGCCATCAAAAGACTATACATGACACACAATGTAGGAGGGGATTGTAATAATAATATGATAGCTGATTTGGCAGATGTGTGACCCAGCATGTGAATGATCCACTAAGACATCAAATAATGCAGTTGAAGACAGCAAATAGTAACAGAGGAATTTTGCACAGTCTAAAAAGGTTGCTTGGAAGTTCTCACAAAACACATACTATACCGATTATGTTTCACTTTGCAAGGTAACATCAAAAAGGAAACTCAGAATAAGGTGCAACAAACAGAGACAAATCTACATAGATAACTATTACTGATTGAGGCTAGCCACATCTATGGTTTCAGTGATGAAGAATGAGAGCACAGTCAGTAACTAATAAATAAAAAGTGTACAGCTCTACTTCTGCCATTTACCAATAGGTGGAGACAACGGTAAGTAGCAGTTGAAAGAAACAGATCGCACACGTCAGGCACTTAGCTTGGACCTCGGTCAACATAACCTCATTCAAACATTTGTCAATTTGTGTCTGCATTATAGAGTTGTTTTTGATTGAAAATGTCAGTTTACGAGCCTAATCCTCATCATCTGCAGGAGGTGCAAGTGTTTTGTTTCAATATGAAGAAAACAGTGGCCGAGTCTCATCGAGTGCTCTCAAGTACGTATGGTAAGGACGCTATTAGTGAAAGAATGTGTCATGAGTGGTTTCAACATTTCCAGAACTGTGATTTTAACATCTTATACCAGCATAATGGTGGAAGAGAGAATGTTTTCAAAGATGTAGAATTGGAGACATTGCTGAGGGAAGACTCATCTCAAACTCAAGAAGAATTGGCACGATTAGTGGGAGTGACTCAGCAAGCCATTTCGAAACATCTCAAAGTTATAGGCATGATTCAGAAAGAAGGAACTTCAGTCCCATGTGAGCTGAAACCAAGAGACATTGATCAGCGTTTGTATGTTTGTGAACAGTTGCTTCAGAGGCAAAAAAGGAAGGGATTTCTGCTCGCATTGTGACTGGGGACGAAAAATGGGTTCATTATGATAACCCTAAATGCAAAAAATCATAGGGATATGCCATATTTCCACGTCGAAGACCAAACCGAATGGTCACAGCTCTAAGATTATGCTCTGCATTTGGTGGAACCAGCTCGGCATCATGTACTATGAGGCGTTAAAACCAAGCGGAACAATCTCAGATGCTCGTTATCAAATGCAATTAATGCATTTCAGCAGAGCATTAAAAGACAAATGGCTGATAAAGTGATTTTGCAGCATGACAACGCTCGATCCCACGTTGCAAAATAGGTCAAAATGTACTTGGAAACGTTAAAATGGGAAGTCCTACCCCACCTGCCGTATTCTCCCGACATTGCTCCCTCTATCACCTGTTTAGATCAATGGCGCATGGCCTGGCTGATCAACACTTATGATCTCATGAAGAAATCACAAATTGGATCGAGTCATGGATCGCTTCAAAAGATGAACAATTTTTTTTATGCGGGAGTCTTACACTGCCCAAAAGATGGGAAAAAGTAGTGGCCAGCAATGGAGAATGCTTAAATACTTTGAATGATACATGTGTAAGCAATATGTTTGATTAAAGCCTCAAATGTTGGAAGGGGGGGGGGGGGGGAGACAGTGGAAGCAAAGTTATACACCTTGTAGTTGCACAAGATCAGGCCTTGAGGACCTTGCAATATCTCACACCTTCCACTGTTGAGACCTGAGCCAGTCCATTAAGTTTTGTGGTTTTATGAAGTTTTTGCTTTCTTATATTCTTTGTTCAGTTTCCTATATCAGTATCATAGTATTAGTCAGTTGCAGGTTTTGTAAGCCACATCCTTTGTGAGTCAACAACACTTCCAAAATAGCACTCAATTACCACTTTTGAATCACCGTCCCCATTAAATGTTACTCAAATTATTTCACACTTCAAATCTGACAAAGCTGTCCAGATATATTAATTACAGCTACAAACAAGCTTGCAACACCTACGTTGAGCATATCTTTATAATAAATATTCCCATTAGCATTAACTACTATTAACTTCTGATTTCTGTGCAAAGTATTATGTGGGCATTATCACCATTTATAACAGACTAGTTCTGGGGAATTTTCAGTGACATTTCTCCAGTTAACTAATATTGCATTAACATTTTCTTTATCTGATCTGCCAAGCTGTATGCTATTCTCTGTAATTAATGTGGTTCACATATTAAACTCTCCAAAACCAGAATGTAATTGATAGGCCTGTTTCTCTGCCTTAAAATATCTCAATGTGCATAAACTATATTCTGCTACCCTAGTACCCACTTTCTGTGTGTATTGCATTTTTGACCAGTTAAGGGTAGCCCTAAAATTTTCCTCCTGCAAAAAATTTTCCTTCTGGTGGCAGAGATTGAGAAATTTGCATCAAAAAATGATCACAGAATTGTTTGGACATCTGGCTTAAAAACCTTGCACTCTGCTCCAAACCAGCTGACACCAAGTGATTCTGGAAAGCATCCTGCAAAATTTTAGATCAGTTTCCACAAAATATGTGACAGTAGTCTTCAGTTCAACTGGTCACCTGTAGGAACTAAACCCAAGTAGCAGGCATCATTCATGTCAACATGAGCATGTTTAGCAGCCAATTGCACCCAATGTGCCCAATGATAATGGCCTCTTTTTGATACACTCACTATTTTCTACAGTGCTTCCACCATTTGCCTAGTGTTGGAGCTCCCAAAGCAAGGACAACCTCTGCGCTTGTCTCGGCCTTTCAGCATACCAACACCAAACTTAAAACAAGAGGTAACGACTGCTTACTCAGACTTACTCTCAGCAATGAGCGAAGCATAAAGGGACAGTCAGTATCAACTTTCTCTTTTTCCCCAGATATTCGTGACCTCACACTTGGGTGAATGTGAGCTGGCACAGCTGAGTATCTCTAAAGGTACTGTAATGTCATGGACCTAGGAGTTCACACAATTACACCAAAGATGAAAGACAAATAGAACAAATGTCCCAGTTCTCCTAAGGTAAGTCTTTCCACTTCCAGGATTGGAATGACTCCTTACCCTCTCCCTTAAAACCCACATCCTTTCGTCTTTCCCTCTCCTTCCTGAAGAAGCAACCATCGGTTGCGAAAGCTAGTAATTCTGTGTGTGTGTTTGTGTGTTTTGTTCATGTGCCTGTCTGATTATATATATATATATATATATATATATATATATATATATATATATATATATATATATATATATATATATATATAATGTAAGGAAATGTGATGTGATGTATTGCATAAAGCAGATAACGCAATACCATCCAATAATGAAGAGAAATGCATAAATGCAATACCGCCAATAATGAAGAGAAATACATACAATTAAGTTGAAGATTGACCAAAGTTTTAGGCCCGAAAAGACATTACTGGTAGGAGGAAAGAAAAGGAAGAAGTTTATGTTTCACATAAAACAGCACACGAAAACAAAACTTTGTTATTAACTTGGTTCAGTCATTGGTGAAAAACTATATCATTGTTTCTCTGAGAATTAACAACTGAACTGCATAGAAATATGATTTACTGATAAGTCCTTAAAAAATTGTTTACCTGGAGAGCAAGTTTCTTAAAATACGTGGCACAGGCCTCAGCTGTGCTGAAGTGATATTCTGTCGGTCAACTGGGCATGTTGGTTGTCTTGATATCCATTCCTGAATACATTCACGACAAAATGCATGCTCACATATGGGCGCCTAATAAAAATACAGAAAGCCTCTTTAAATGTACAAAATATGAACAGTTCACTCTTCACAATTTAGTACAAAAACTCACCTGTAGAGGATCCTCAAGAA
The DNA here is from genome assembly GCF_023897955.1 of Schistocerca gregaria. Taxonomy (NCBI): domain Eukaryota; kingdom Metazoa; phylum Arthropoda; class Insecta; order Orthoptera; family Acrididae; genus Schistocerca; species Schistocerca gregaria. Next base: position 402,198,304 of record NC_064923.1, on the reverse strand, counting down.
CACCTGAGCATATTGGGCAAACTAATTCCTCATCGACTTCACCCTGAAATCTGTTTACCTCAAATCCCATTCCTCAACAATATTGATTTTTTGAAACAGCTGCTGCTGGTGTCAAGATGAATAACGGGAGGAAAACACTGTAACAATAATAAAATTTTATATAAAATTCCTTAAACTGACAAGATTACAGCTACACTTCTATTATATACATTTTTCACATTGACAATAAGCTGAGACTTTTTCCAAGGAAAGAAGTAAAGGTTTTAGTGGAGACGCATAGTATGAAAACTGTCATTGCTATGTTAGTCTTTCAATGTTGCACAAGGCATTTATGTATTAATTCATGAAACCTTATTTATTAGAAAATGCATTTAGGCATGGCAGTGAATATTATATAGAAAATTAGCTAAAAATAGAAAAGGATACGAGATTATCATTGTTTATGCCACAAGTGGCAGTACATAGTAGATAAGCTCAATATGACATGATTATCAGATCTTGGCAGTACAACATATTAAGACAGAATTCAAAAGTACTCTCATCTGGATGAAATTTGGGACTAGCAACCCAGATACCTTATGTAATTCGTACAACACTCCATATACGACAATAGGTGTAGTGAACACAATGTTGTTGTTAAAGAGAGACATTCCTGTATGCATTTATCAGATTTGATATCCCCTAAAATAAGCCCAACACAACTGCAGCAATGAATCCCAAAATACAACATAGTAGTATGAACAAGAAAGTATAAGCTCTATGATAGACTGACCACAATCAATATCTAATCTACAGGAACTCATTATAGACAAAGGTCTCGCAAAACATCATTAAATGCACAAGATGTATCACACGCAAGACGTACAACTCTTCCAAATTAAGCAAAAAAATTTCTGGGCCATTATTAAAGAAGAAAATAAAAATGATGACATGAATGAAACAAAGTTCTCAGACAAAAGCTATGGCACAAATGATGACTGCCACCATTAGACACCAATTTAAGTGAATTCTCTCTTTTAAAAGCAGCAAACATGGAGCATATTAATAAATTTCAGTCAAATAGAAATGCATTATATTTACTCTGTCTGTCAATGTCAATTGCATTGAGAAACACAAAATAAAGTGTCTCTAACAAGCAATCATCCTTATAGCTAAGATGGTATTTCTAACACAGCACCTTTTGACAATGATGATGCTACTAGTCTTGATTACACAAAAAGGCCGATCTCAATCATACTAAACACTGTCTAGATACTAAATGAACCATTGATGCTACTCATTCAAATCAGCATTAAATATTAACCTTACGTGAACTACTGAGGACAGAGAGCACACTAAATGAAACGGTGTTGTAATTATTTTACATGCAGTTGAGTACCAGCTGTGAATAAAATCAACATGTGGAAGAAAGAAGGTCATTAAAGGACAAGAACAAGCTCAGATTGGGAAAGGCTGAGGAAGTAAATTAACAAAATCTTTACTAAACAGGCCATTGCTTTAAGCAGTGTACAGAAATCATATAATGCAGGTCACAACCAGTATTTGCATTTTTGTTATTTTTGCGTTACGGGCATCAAGTCGTGATCCAAGACCAATTTATTTGCCTAATGTTGTGTCTTCCGATGCTGGAGACATCATAGGCCATAACAACTCAAAGAGCAGTTACAACCTCAAACTAGCTCTGCAAGTCCAAATACTTATAAATATTCAGACAACAGAGTTTGTGATGCCTTGCTTGAGACAGTTGTCCAAGATTGCAGAGCCGCAATGACTTTTATTATAGAACTCTACTTATTACTAATGTCCACAATTTATCTAACAGAACTACTACTATTTTTCTGTTAATTTTGATTGTGTTTTTTAATTTCTATGGCCTCTCTTTACATCCTTGTGGAATAAATATTCAATCTTGATAAAATCATGGTGTCAGAGAAACAAATTTGGTGGTTCCCTGCTTTCTGAGATGTCAAAGCTTCTGACAATGTCTACAACAATGGAAGATGAAATGTTAGACACAGAAATATGCCTTGGACCATGGCCTACAGCCTTTAAATAAAATATCACCAAGAAATTACAAAACTACAGAAAATAAAAACATGACATGGATATCCAGATAAGTTTTTCTAATACCTTCCTCACAAATGGCATCTATCTCGCTTCAAATTAACACTCAGGCAAATTAATCGACAAGGTCAGTTAAACCATTTTTCAAAGCCTCATTAATAGTTTTTTTTTTTATCTTTACACTAACTTGTGAATACATTAACTCCTTCATGCCACTTGTTACTAATAATAAAAATTAGTTTGAGTTGAACTATGTTTTACACAGCCTCAAAGAAGATAGAAAAATTTTATTTTTGTATATATTATGCCTCCCTGTCTATGGTTCAGAATGGCTTTCTCTATTCTGCAGCAATCTTCTTCAAACCACCTCTCACATAACAAATCACAAAATCAAATATACTATAAAATCAAATGAATATAAAAAGATATAATATTATCTGCTGCAGATACATGACAAATAATGATAGCACAAATAACTGTAGCAATTCAATAAATAACAAAATGGGGATGAAGATACTATGCCAGCAACAAAACAAGTACTGTATTAGCTGTTTAATATAACTGAATAAGCATCTTTTTTCAAAGTAGTAATTTTCCTGTGAATTTTATTAGAAAAAATTTTGCTTGTGTAAGCACAGTTTCACAATAGTTTGCAGTTTATTAGAGATGCTTCTGTGTATACCTACACCTGTTCCGTATCACTGGTGGCTCTCCTTCATGATGGTACCCACAGAACATGATGAATAAATTAATGAATGAATATGCCAGTAAGATATGTATTAACAGAATAAAATCAAAACAATACTGGATGAACTGGTAGTGAAATTAGTGTCAGGCCAACAAACAAAATGACCATACGCATAAAATCAAACCACCACCACCACCACCACCACCACCACCGACACTTAAATATTGAAAGTGAGTGCTGATTTCAAGTAAATGTTATGCGGAACTGGTATTTATGAATCAAAATAATTGCTTTACAACATTATAAGTGAGTGGGGAAACAATCACTAATTTTGTTCAAATACAGTAAAAATGAGTTATACCCCATTTTTCTTTTCATGATATTATATTATTGTCTTCTATTATGCTTTCACTTCATGACTTTTCATGAATTAATATTGCCTACAATGTAACAATCGACACTGTACCATTAAAATAGATTTTTTTCCATCTGCTTTTCATTGACTTTTATAGCTGAGCTGAATTTGCACACAGACTAGAATGATCAAACAAGAGCAGTATTTGGGAAAATGGGAACTGCACACTGATCTTTCGATGATAACCATTTGAAATCATTAACAGAACCATCAGGTGCCATAAAGGACATAGTTATATCTTGCAGCTCTTGAGAGACATTATCTGTTCCACCCATCACTGATTGTCATACACGCAAGACATGAAGTGCCTCACTACAAAGTATTCTAATGTATACTGTGGTCTCTACATATCACAGACTGTAACATGCTGCATTTCGTGGAGAGCCATTCTTGTAATGTACACGTCACTCCGGGATGCAACCCAGTAGTGACCTAGCTGAATTCCTACCACAGGCTTCATAGCAACAGTAGCATCTTTTATAGCATCAACAGCTTCATGCTGGAGATTAAATGTTATTGCTGATATTTACAGAGACCTCCTATTCCATCACATGCATTTTTCCCATGACCTGTTGCTGCAAATACCCTTTTTTGTCTTAATTCCTGTACTACAGTGTTGACCAAGCTCATAAGCTGAAAGCAGTTTTTAAAATGAGATGCTGCAGCATCAGTCACATACACTTGTTTAGAAATGCTTGGTCTCTAGATGCTATGTCATCAATTACCATGTTGACAGTGTAGCTTGCATGTGCACTGTTGTGAATGACATGATCACTGACAATAGCAAAACTGTGTGATGTTCCACAAAGTGAGCAACACATGGAATATTGATACCTGTGATGTGTGCCGGTGGTAACTTTGAATTTCATTCTGCAAAGCAACAGACCAGTTCTCAGCAAAGTCAAAAAGAAGAACTATTGTTTCAGTATTCTGGGATGTGGCCGATTTTATTTCTGCTATGACCTGTCTCTGTATCCTCCGGATATGATGGTGACCAATTCCTTTCATGACTCAATGCTTGACCTCTGTAACAAACTTCTCTGGTCCTACTGTCTTCACCAACTCTCCTCCCTCCCACAATGCAAAGGTTATGTCATTATCAGTACCCTGACGGTGAAATGCTTCAACAATCATCACTTCAGCACCACAACACATTGCACACTCCTGCAAGCAACATTTATCTTGTGGCTCTAGATATACACACACAAGTCTGTGTACTTCTTTCCTGTGAAACCGCTTATTGCGAAACAAACAAGTTTCAAATTACTGCAGTAAATACATGTGATACTTCCTTCACTCGCTGGAAACTTACCCATTCTTATTGTAAGGACTATAATTTTGTGAAACCACTTTTTAAATTCAGTTTCTCCTTCTTCCATTATGAGATATGCTTCGCTTATTTATCTTGTCATATAACTTTTACCTTTATGAGTTTTTCAAGATTTTCACTAACAGAGATAACATCAGCCTGGTTAGGACTTAGCCTGCGGCAATCTTTGTCATCAATGAGGTAATATTCCAGAGCAACAGTAATCTTATCATCTTGCAACAAATGCTCAAAGTAAGAAACTGGGCATGCCCAAATACCTTTCTTATTAGTTATTTTACTAGCTTTTGAAATCAAATAATGTGAGGAAGTATGTAAGCATTTCAGTATCTACTGCTTAGAGTAGCTACCTGGTACCAGTGTCAGTAACTGTACCTTCTGTATAGGTGGCTGCTGAGATAGCAGTATTTAGGTTTTGAAACCATACATCACATTTAGTGCATAAAAATACTGTCCACTGCCCTTATACTCACTAGTAACATATGACATCTACATCTATACTCCGCAAGCCACCCAACTGTGTGTGGCGGAGGGCACTTTACGTGCCACTGTCATTACCTCCCTTTTCTGTTCCAGTCGCGTATGGTTTGCGGGAAGAATGACTGTCTGAAAGCCTCTGTGCGCGCTAGAATCTCTCTAATTTTACATACGTGATCTCCTCGGGAGGTATAAGTAGGGGGAAGCAATATATTCGATACCTCATCGAGAAACGCACCCTCTCGAAACCTGGCAAGCAAGCTACTTTGTGTAATTCTCAAAAGTTTTCGGATGGGGGTTATCAGGTAAATAATTTGTAAAAACTCATAAAAATACAATTTTTTTGCATTTTTATAAATAGCTATTTACATAATTGCTGGAGCACTGTTTATAATTACATCAGTAGTATCTGGTAATGTGACAAAAGATAGATTCCACATTAGAAAATAACCATTTAGTGGAATAATTAACTTGAAATTTCATATTTTTGTCTTAATTTGTAAGTTAGGGAAGCCCATTAGTGTGTGGGTGTCAACTAAATTTCAACACACTAAGAGCGAGCTTTAACGCAAATAACTCCAGTACAATTGGTTTATTAGTTATCTTTTTTGTTCTCTATTGTTGTAAGAGTTATTAACATAAAACAAAAGTACTTTATTTCTTAACATTTATAATAGAGGTGTATTTTTTTCCAGAGAAATTCATGGCCACGAGTTGACATGACCTGTATGATTTGAGTTGAAATCACCTTTGTTCTTCTTCTTCTTCTTCTTCTTCTTTGTTCATCCCACCTAATATAGTATTTTTTTCAGGCTTTTGGCAAATTGTATTTCAATACTTAACTTTGTGGTCAGGTGCCCTTCCTGATGCCTCAGTCATTAAGGTTAATGTGAGGGAGGGAAGCTGCATATGCCATTTGTCTGAACTCATGCAAACTTTGTTCCATCTGTTATATTGTAACTACCTGTGTACTATATTCCCTGAGGCGGCATTTGAGGACTAGCACAGCATTTATCTAAAAAAAGTGGACAGCTGCCTAAAAACTGCACCTGAACAGGCATGTATCCAGAACACACTCAATAATCCACCACACAGTCTCCCCATGTTTGGCTCACCTCCCCATCTCCAAGCTAGAGTGCTGCATGTTACACTGTACAAATAGATTACTTCGTATGAAGCTACAAATATAGGTGTCACTGCAATTACGGAAATATAAAAAATTTCATCATTCATTCTTTGTTAAGGGCAAATAAACTGAACAAGTTTTACAACTTGTAACATTATTACGATGAAAAACGTAGGAATCCAGGATGTGCATTTACTTAAAGGCCGAAGACAATAAATCTATATTTGTACATAATCAACTTTTGTCAACATTTACTATTTTCTGATCTGAAAACAGGCAGCATGTGAAGAAAGACAAGAGATTTGTCAACAAGGAAACTTACAACAGAAAATGTAAATCTGAACAATATGCTATGTGCTAAAGGAGTGATAACTTTATCCTCTGCTGGCTGTTCACATTTACATGTACATTTGCCAATGTTTACATTAGCATTTGGTTCTTTATTCCTCCTTGAGGTGAAAGATCCTAAGGGTGGTGGCGCCAAGTGAAAATACAGCATCATTATGTTACAATGTTTACTGACACTGGTCACAAAAAATAGTGAATAAAGTACTTTTTTATTCTCATATACAGTCTTACATGTGGCAAATCGTTTTGTGCGTGTGTGTGAGTGCGCATGCGTATATATCTACGAGAAAAAAAAAAATTGTGGCACCGAGACAGAGCTGTGTGACAAAAGTTGGTAGGCATGTTTCTACGTCTCAAAGATGATGTCTATTCAAATTTCATTCCAGATGCATAAGAATGACACTTTTAACACCACTATGAAGAAGCAAATCAGGTTTGCTTTAAATACACACTGTAATGATTGTGAGCGTAAATACCTTTGAGAGTGGACGTTGTGAGTTGATGTTAGTCAAGAATGCCTTGAATGCCACAAGACAAGGCTGCACGGCCACAAGAAGACAGGGCTCCACAATGCCATGTGGCACTACCGAGAGCTAAGACCATCATGTTTGGCATATTGTACTGCATCTGCAGCAGAAATTTGAGCAGTAGTTGGCACCACATTGGCACATCATCCTCTTGTAACATGCATTCGACTGACCCCAAGCCACCGCCATTTGCGACTTCAGCGATGGCAAGTGAGAGCTGACTGGAGGGCAGGGTAGAGGTGTGTTTTATTTTCTGATGCAAGCTGTTTTAGCCTCAATGCCAGTTGTAGCTGTGCGTTGGTTAGGAGGATGCCAGTTGAGGGTCTGCAACCAGACAGTCTGCTTGCTACGCACATTGGACCTAAAAGGAGTAATGGTCCAGGGCGTGACTTCTTATCATAGCAGAAGCACTCATTTTGTTCACTCAAATATCCTGAATGGAAATCTGTAGGTCCATCTGGTGATTTGATCTGTTGTGCAGCCATTCACGAACAACATTCCAGTGGTTACTTTCCAACATAACACTTGCCCACATACCACTTTGGTAACAAATTCTTTATTGTACATTGACACGCTGCCTCGGCACGTTCGATAACCAGATCGATCTCCAATCGAGCACATATGCGATCGAGCGTGGAACTCCACCTCACACACTGACATTGGGCACATGTACAACACAATGCATGAAGGTTTGCATGCTTGCATTTGACATGGTGGTAGATACACTGGTTATTAACTTTCCAGTATTTCACATTTGCAATAGCTTACCTCATGCTTACATTAACCTTTGATCTTGCAGTGTTAATCACTTAAATATGCCATGCAGACAAATGAATTCCTGAAGCTTCATTACTTTATGTTAATTATTTTTTGGTGTAGCAATTTTTGTTTTGTCAGTGTCACAAAAACTGATTAATATACTCTTTCCTACATGGAGAACACAGGAGCTAAACACTGCAACATAATGATGCTGAATTTTCAATGGCATCAGCCACTCCAAGGGACTTTCTCCAGAATAGTGAATAAAGAGCCAGCAGCTAAGGTAAACATCAACAGATGTCCATCTAAATGTGAACAGCCATCCAAAGATGGACTTCGATTTGGCACTATTTGTGTGAGTAAATAGCCAGAATGAACCTATATTTTCTACACACAAGACTTGTGTGTTTCAAAGGCAGAAAATAAAAATACAACTTTTAAACCACTGTAGTGTGAGGACTTGTGCAGCAATGATCAAATACCCTATCTTGTAGGATAGTACAGTTTTTTGCTATACCAGCAAACCATTTTGTGCTGGTCTTTCATAAAACAGTCAAATACTTGGTGGTTCTTCATTACATGATGGATGTCATATTCCACAAAGAGTGGGTTGGAACATAGAAAGGAATCAAACCTGCATGTTTTACTCAAGTGCAACACAGTTAAATGAGTTTAACTCTAATTCTGATTATACACTACTATAAAAAATTAAATTTAAGAGTTTCTGTGAACATGTTCTCCATAGCTGTAAACTCCACATTATCTAAAAGACATTTAATCATGCATACTGCACACATAGTTGAAGAAATGTGCATCATTAGTTTGGGCAGTGTGTCTTCCAATTGAGGTTGTGCTCTACCTTCTACCTGCAGTCCCAAAAACTTCATCTGATAAAACCTATTTTTAATGCCTACGGAGCTCTACGATTAGCACTGAGCTCCAAGTATTGGTCTTGTTAAAATTCAATGACGATCCATGTGTCTTGAACTCTCTAATGATTTTTAAAATATATTATTAGTATCTATTGAAATGGCAAGTGATAGACCATTTATGTACATCTGAAACAAAGAACCCAAAATTGAACCTTGTGATACACACCATGTCTGATTGCTTCAAAATATGAGTACCTGTAATGACGTGTTTGACATGGAACTGATATAGATTTCTTTGGCATTTGGATAAGGCAAAAGCCATGAACCTGCCATTCCTATTATTCTATAATATTTTAACTTTTGTTTTAGGACATAGTAGTTCTCACAATCAAAAGCCTTAGGTAAGACAAAAATAGTATTCCTAACTGTCACAATTTCTGACTTATTGGTTCTAATATATCATCTATCAAAGTAAATGCAGCCAGTTCTGTTGACAATCCTGTTTGAAATCCAAACTATTTGCTGTTGCGCGAGTTTCCCTATACAAAGTGTGTATAAAGTCTATTGTACATGATGATCTCAGAAAAGTTTGGAAATTGTGGCAGTAGTGAGACGGGTTGGTAATTCTTTAATAATGTTCTCTGTTCCTTTTTGTGAATTGAGTTGACAGCAGCATGTTTAAGCCTCGCTGAGAAAATAACATTGAAAAGAATCATTACATAAGTAAAACAGTATGTTACTAAGTTCATTATTTTACAACTGATTTCATCATAGCCACTTTAACATTGATTAAGAGAGTTGATAACATTGCAAGCTTATTTTGGATATGCACGATGACATTGAATTTCATTAACCTTGTTTCAGAGGGCTATCCTTAGAAACTGTATGCTATATGCAGAGGAAGAATTCAAACCTAAATTATCTGCTACTGACAGAAAAAAAAACCTTTGTACACTTTTTAGCTATCTTTAATCAGTTCATATCTACTTTTAAAGAAATTTCTTTGCTTTATTAATTTGTTTTTCTTGTTTTATTTTTATTGTGTCCCAAACAGTTTTTAGCGTTTTGTTGGAGGAGCTTATTTTTTCTTATAAGTACATACATTTTAACGTTCTGATGCTTTGCTTACAGTACAGTTTGCAATGTGATTTAACCACAACATCTGAGTCCCTTGATGTCAAGTAGAGTCTTTTCCTAGTTTTGAATGTTACTCTGATCCTATTTGTAAACCAGGATTTAGATGCATTTAATCTGCTTCCACCAGTTAATTTATTAGGAAAACAATTTTCAAAGTAGCCTGTCTATGACACGGAACACAATATTTCATTTGCACCATGGGTATTGTGCATATTGTCCCAGTCTGTATTTTGCAAATTATTCTCAAATTCGGTGTACAGTCAAACTTGGTTTCAGTTTTATTCAAGTAGCAGAAGGCAGAAAATTACTTTACAATGCCAGGAAAGGAAAAGAACTTTACTCTCATTCATTCATTCTGTCATTATAGTTTCTTGTTCCATGTTTTGACAAATTTTGCTAATATGCAGCTGTCACTTAGTAGATGTCTTCCTAGTAGTTTTATTTACTTGTGATACAAGAATAATAATTAGATTTTCGGGTAACCGATTCAATCCGCGTGTGTGTAAGGAAATTGTGAACTCACTGGTGTCCATGTTTTGCTTTGATTCAAGAGTTTATCAAAATGATGGACATAAATTAGGGTCAGCTCCATGAAATCCAATACAATGCCACAGTAAGAATGTAGCAATCCATTGCTTTCCAGCTCACAACCATACTGTCTTCTTTCAAATGTATATAAATTTCAAGATATTCTGTTAGCATTCACATATACATTTTGACTTGAGTTACCAGTGCTGTACGATCTTTTATTCTTTCAAGTTCTCACCGTGATAGTTCTTCTCCTGCACCAAAATTTAATATACTTTTTTAAATTACATGTTTCAACAAGGAAGATGGCGAAAAGTCTAAGAAACTTCTTGGTACATATGGGTTTATATTTTAGTTTGCATGTAAAAAGGTTTATTGTTAATTCTAAAGCTTTTCCCAAATAAATCTAAGCAGTCATTAAACAAGCAAAGACACTGATACGTCTCACAACCTTTTATATTCACTTGCACTTAGTTTCTTAATATGTACAGAACATTGTTCAATGGTTTCAAAGCAACAATTTGTTCTGCTTACAGTATAATTGTTGTGACAACACAAAGATTAATAAAACATTCTCAAAGACCAAATTCACCATAACGTATTGGTCTTCTGCAAGTTCTCTCTCAGAATGCAAGTTATTAAAGAATGGTTTTTTCAGGAGTCAGGACATAGTGAGACCTGTGCACACAAGCCTCACTAGGGTTGAATCACACACGTCACAGAAATGCAGTGAAAGTGAAAATTTTAGCACAGTTCATCAGCTTAAGAAAAAAGTAACCACTTTTTGATGTTACACCTAATGACTTCTTTTGGTGCAACATATGACTATCAACAAGAGGATACTGCTATTGCCCCATGTAAGTTACTTACCAGAGTAGTATATGAGATTTGCAGCACTTGGTATGCTATTCACCCTTGATCTACAGTGCCCAAACTTTAAACCCCTGGTTCCATGAACTGCCTTAACACTTGAACAACCTAGATTATAACACCATCTACTGCAAGTACAGTGATTTTACTTAATGTCAGTGAGGCAGCTGAATTTGTAACTCCAACAGAAAACAGTGTAGGGCTTGTGTAAACAATGAATGTGCATTCTGCAAAGCCAACAATGCACACACAAATGCTTGATCACACACAGAATGCTGCTTTGTATTAACAAGAGAAGTTACAAGGTGAATAGCATTGAGCCATAGTGATGTAGTGTAGACACCTGGAATCATTTTTAAAACGTGTGCCTGTGACTTGCCCCATACTCATCACCCTACGCCAGTGAATGCAGTAGATGACCGGTAGTTTTGATCTCTTGCATGCAAGAACCTTAACTGGACTGTCACTATGACAAACAATTACTATGTGGTGTTAACAGGATCAGATTAGATTAGATGTGTTTTTCCTTCCAATACATTGATAGTACGAAGATCTTCCAGGATATAGAACATGACAAACAATAAGAATACACAATAAATATCTGCAAAGAAAAACATATGCTAATGTACTTTCCACAGATCACAAGTGATAAGGTCCTTATGGATGTGGAATAACTGAAAAAAATCTTAAACATATGGGAAGCATGTGTCCAAATTGTCCAAAAAAGAAATCACAGTGTAATGCTCTGTATGACAGACAACGATGAGGAGGCCGAATCATTAATCTGACATGAAGCTAAACAGCAAGAAAATCTCCAAAAATGAACTATGGAAGTTTGATGCACTGCTCTAACACTGGAATGTCACATATCTGACACCAGATGACTCATCAATGAATGCAGAGGGAATTTGATAATGCTGTATCACAGATACAGTCTGTGAACTGAGTGAAGCAAAGATGTTCAGGAGTCAAATGTCATGGTTTTCAATGCAGGACAAACTCAACACACCACAATACTTAGATAACATCCTCCAACAAATAGAAACATTGCATCTGCATTTCAGAGAAGAATTAAAGTTTATGGATGACACTCTGGAGGCCATCGTGCAGATACAGCCAGTAATTTCATCAATCATGACAGTACTGCCTAACTGGATTGGCCTGCATGTTCCTGTGATACGAATACCATGGAACATAGCTAAAACTCTAAACTTGTGTGCAGCATACCACATAACTCTGCAGGCTTGCATTCATGCCCGTATAGATGTTTCTTCATTTTGAATGAGGGTGCTGGACAATGTGGTGACCTCAAGAAAAGTAGTTAAGGTGTTTGCTGGGTTTTGGTCATCAATAAATTGGAGTGCATTATTTATGAATTACTAATTCATTATTTTACAGATTGAGTCAACTAATGTTCAGCAGATGGAGTATAACTTTTTATTATGTGTTAAGAAATATGAATGCCTCATAAAAACGAAAGTTAATTCAAATTTACAATTCCAGCAGACATAAAATACTTACAATGCCTTAATTTAAAGATCATTGTTAAAAAACTATGCCACTTAAGAATGCGTTGGGATAATGCATTTGATATCTCTCCAGGAAGGCGAGGGGGGGGGGGGGGGGGGGGCGAAATAGAAGAAGACGAGACCAACGTCCCACTGGCTTCGAGGCCATTAGAGGCAGCGCAAAAGCTCTGTTTTTGAAAGAAATTCACGTTCTACTCAAAGGAACCATTCCGGCAATTGCAGTAAAGAAAAACATCTCTAAATGCGTGACAGGTATGAGGTTTGCTGTATTAATAATTCCTATGTTTTCCACTACGGTTTTCCTATTATAGAGGTACGATACAAAGCGTCTTGTCATTCAACTTCATTGTTTTGTTCCATTTCTTTCTGAAATAAAATAGCCTTGCGATTGCAGCCAACACTGGTTTTCCATTACAGAAAAGTTAAACACTTCCACTTTCCTTCGTCTGATACAAAATTTTTCTGTATTTTACAAACCCATTTCTCGCCTCTCTACATATTCCTTTCCTGTAGATACAAGTTTCATACTGGGTGAACAAAATACGTAACAGCAAGGTCTAAATGGGGCTTTGTTTTATACATACAGTGGATTGAACTAGAGCGAGTGATTATCAATTTCTGAAACGCGGATTGACTCACTACACACCACATAATATTACAAAGGTTTCTCGGCCTTTCAGTTGGGTTCTTTCAAGAGATTAAATAAAATATTCTTTTAACCTGAGAAGCGCATGTATCTAACGAGGTAATACATTAAATGTCATTCTGCATTAACGTAAGTCAAGAAATTACAACAGATTCTACAAGGCAAGCAGACTATATTTTACGCTGCGAAATTGCCAACTTCCTACCTATGCCTCCGATAAGTGTGGGTGAATGAATCTGAGTTCCGTTTAATCTTGCAAACTGTGAAACTGAATACATGAACACAGCAACTCCAAACCACGCAAGACCCACTGACACTAGCTACATGTTGTTACCAAACATCATTCAGTACAAAACTTCTACTGTTCGGTACACGCAGACTTACGATTAACCAAAGACTTTATATTGTATTTAGTGTACGATCAATTCCGAGGAAAGGCCCACTAACATGACTAATATATAAACAAAAGTTTTAATTATAAGCAGATTTAATTTAGAGCAATCAGAATTATCAAATATTTACGTCGGAAGTGAATTTGGAAACTCAACAAATCCTATAGGATTTTTTAGATTTCTAGCGTCATATTCATGTATGCCAGTTCACACGTAAAGATCTGATTTCGTAGATGTCTGTGCACAATAGGCTCGCGCAAAATATCGGAACCTGTAGCAAAAATGCTGTAATCTGTGGATAAAACTGCTCCAATATGTGTGTAAAAATGACATCATTGTTTGCGCACTGGAAATCACCACAAATCCGGTGTGCAAAACGCGCTTGATTCAACAATTTATTCAATCGTGATTCTCATTTACACTAAAGAGCTAGAAAGTGGTACACCTGCCTAATATCGTGTAAGGCCACAGTGACCACATAGAAGTGCCGCAACACGGCGTGGCATGGACTCGAATAATAACATCTGAAGTAGTGCTGGAGAGAATTGACAAAATGAATCCTGGAGGGTTGTACATAAATCCGTAAGAGTACGAGGGAGTGAAGATCTCTTCTGAACAGCACGTTGCAAGTCATCCCAGATATGCTCAATAAAGTTCACATCTGGGAAGTTTGGTGGCCAGTGGAGGTATTTAAACTCAGAAGAGTGTTCCTGGAGCCACTCTGTAGCAATTCTGGACGTGTGGTGTTTCGCATTGTCTTGCTGTAATTGCCCAAGTTTGTCGTAATGCACAATGGACATGAATGAATGCAGGTGATCAGATAGGATGCTTACGTATGTGTCACCTGTCAGAGTCATATCTAGACGTATTAGGGGCCCATATCACTGCAACTGCACACGTCCCACACCATTAGAGAGCCTCCACCAGCTTGAACAGTCCCCTGCTGACATGCAGGGTACATGGATTCATGAGGTTGTCCCCATACCCATTCGTGTCCATCTGTTTGATACAAGTTGAAAAGATACCCATCCGACCAGGCAACATGTTTCCAGTTATAACAGTCCAATTGCAGTGTTGATGGAGGCGTAAAGCATTGTGTCATGTAGTCATCAACAGTATATGAGTGGATCTTAGGCTCTGAAAGCCCATATCGATGATGTTTTGTTGAATGGTTCGCACACGGACACATGTTAGAGGCCCAGCATTGAAATCTGCAGCAATTTGCTGAAGGGTTGCACTTCTGTCACGTTGAATGATTCTCTTCAGCCATCGTTGGTCCCGTTTTTGCAAGATTTTTTTCCAGCCACAGCGATGTTTTACCGGACACTCGTGAAATGGTCGTACGGGAAAAATCCCCACTTTAGGGCTACCTCGGAGATGCTGCGTTCCATCGCTCGTGCGCCGACTGTAAAACCACATTCAAATTCACTTAAATCTTGATAACTGCCATTGTAGCAGCAGTAACCAATCTAACAACCGCGCCTGACACTTCTTGTCTTATACATGTGTTGACAGCTGCAGGGCCGTATTCTGCCTGTTTACATAGCTCTGTATTTGAATACGCATTCCTATATCAGTTTCTTTGGCACTTCAGTGTAAAATTTATGATACACATCAGTGCTCTGTAGAGCTCTTTGCTGAATTTAGCGGTCCTGCAGTATATAGGGACCACAAACGTTCGAAGAAACTTAAGAGCAAGGAGTATAATTGTAACGACCTGAAGATCGACCGAGAATTCACAAGCAACAAATTGACTGGTACAGGGAGATATATTTTGTCTTTTGCAAGTTCTCTGTTTTCTATTTGTCATTTTCTCCTTTGACCTAGTGACATCGTAAGGTGTAAAATTGGAGTGTATTAAAGATGTTTAATAACAAGCTGTATGTACATTTATTCTGGATCAACGCATCACTTACAAAATCGTACATTGGCGACCTGAGTAGGAATGGCGGATCAACTTGGAAACGGCATCGTTAAACAGGAGGACGCAAACGAGGTGCAGCAAATGCCACATTTTGCTGCATACGTACTTGCACCGTCCATCAGTCACCGATTCATCCATTATTGAGAACAATAAAGGATTGCACATCAAGTCAAACTGTCGTCGTTCCGAACATCTAGACGAAAACTCCGGTCCACGCAAGCTGAAAGCATTTTCGGCCAACATGTCGTTCACGATGACACTGCTCAATTTCACTACATCATTGCACATTTGAATGAATCACAGACTGTAAAGGTGCAAGAAATTTTACATACACGTAATTAATTGGCATTAGAAAATCGGCAAATCAAACAATTCACTGGAAGCTAGGTTACTGAGGATATTACCGGACGATTACTTGCTAAGCAAGTCACTCAAACAACTCTTGCTAGAACTTTGTTCACTGACGGTTTCAGACCTGTTGCCTGAGATGTCATTGAGAATGCTTCAGTTAAAAAGGCTTCCTGCAAACGTGAGAATGATAATAGCTGTAGACACAAAGCTGCATCTAACTGTGTTGGGAAAAAAAGGCAGAAGCCATTTCTGCTTGTCTACAATTCAGTGTTGGCAACACTGTTGCTTGAACTGGCATGGCTGCCTGGTCAAACCTTTTGACCATAGATATTGGTCGAAGGTCAAACCCAAGCATTTTAAGTGCAGTGACTTGAACCAGCCTAGGACCAGTCATTCAGCTGGATGGTTCGATGAATTCTACAGAGCAGCTGGCAGAGAGCACTCAGACACATAGTGTGCCAGTGATGGCACTACAGGATAGAGAGCGTCCAACGACACAAAAACTTCTAAAGGGCACCAGCCCCTAACAAATAACATTCCCGCCGCAGCTTCCGAAGCGTGCAGAAGTCGAGAGAGCGCGGCAGCCGCCTAAGAAGACGACGAAGAAGGAGAAGGAATTGGCGGAGAAGACTGGCCGAGCGAAGCGACACCACAACGAGCCGCGACGCCAGAAGCAATTGAAGCAGAGTTGTCATGTCACCTCGCTACAATGTAGTGAGAGATCCAGAGGAAGCAGGATTGTCGTGTAGCTCCGCGCACTGCGCGAAGCAACAAAAAGCAAAATTGTCGACACTTCAGAGCCACAAGACAGAGCAGACTCTGTCCCCACTGAGAGTAGGGATAATTCCGTACCAGGGCCGGCTGCACTGCACCGTAACCCGCGTGCGTGTATATAGACTGGTTAATTCAGTGGATACCTCTGCATACCATAAGGTTTGCGAATAGTGGTGGCAACGAAGCGGAACACCAGATTCACCTCTGTGGCCACACAACACGACACTACACCAGAACCAAAATGACAGACAGCCAGGAACCAATCCCTGACCCCCACCCCACTCAGGACGAAGAAGGGTTTAGGACGATCCCCTGTAAGGGCGCGAGATCACATGGAACGAGAAATAATGCCGAATACAAAGGATACCGCGAACGGATGTATGTAATTAACAACCTGCCTAAAGATACGACACAGCGAAGCATATCCCTAGCTTTCCGACAATACCTGTTAGGCCTCAAGGTACGGTCAATCAACTTAAACACGCGCAAGAGAGTCGCGTATGTCAGGACAACCGAAGAAAATGCCGCGAAACTGATAGGAGACAGGTTAAGCCAAGGCCTACACCGCACAGTACAGGTACAAGAGCAGGGGTCGCAAACGAACGCTCGCCTACTGGGCAGGCAGCGTCCAAGCTACAGCTGCGTAATTAAAGGTATTGACCACGAAATAAGCGATGAGGAGGTCATAGAACTGCTCAAGGCACAAAATTCCGACATTACAACGGCGCGACGCATCATAGATAGGGCCAGAAAAGCGCCCACCATGAAATTCAGGGTAATCACACACTGCACTGAAACAGTAAATAAACTGTTCTCCAAGGGGGCGTAGATCTATAACAAGTGGCACCGAACCGAACCATCGAACTCCCCGCGCCCGGAAGCAATACAATGCAGGAAGTGCCTAAAATTTGGGCATACGACCGAGATCAGCGGGGAGAAAACAGCAAAATGCGGCAAATGCAGTGAAAACCACGACACGAAAAACAGCAAAAGCGACACAACAGCCCCGAAGTGTGCCAACTGCAATGGCAACCATATGGCCTTTTCAGCAAAATGTGCAGAAAGACCAAAGGAAGCCGGGTCAAGCGACACGAAAGCAACAGTGAGGTCTCTCGATAGCCCTACCCAGATTCCACTAGACGAAGCAGAACTCAAACAAAAAGTCACGCTAAAAGAGGACGTCATTAGGGTCATAACAGTTGTTCTGTGGAACCTATTCCAGGACAAAAAACAAGAGATAGCACAGACAGTCGGTGAAGACTCCAGAAAGATCTTCGGGAAAATAGTAAAAATAACACAAGTAGGCAACGGAATACATATTACAATCAGCCCAACAGAAGACGAAAGGGAAAGAGAAGAAGACCCTAACCACACCAGCACCTAAGAACAAAACACAGCGAACCCAAGCAAACTGATTATGGCAGAAGCAGACAGAAGAGCCCCACAGCTAAACTTACTATACGCAAACGCAAATGGATTAAAAAACAAAAAGGCCATAGTCAACTACACACTTCACCAAAAGAAATTCACATAGTAGGGGTAGCAAAGACCTGGACAAAGAAAAATGACAAAATAGAATTCCCAGGATATAACTGCCATATAAAACACAGGGCAGACGATACCGGCAGAGGTGGAGTGGCCATATACACAGACAAGAAATTACCAGCCACAGAACTAAGCTTGCCACAACAACACCAGGATCTAGAAGTAATAGTAATACAAATACCAATCGGGGGAAGGGAAAAACTAACAGCGGCGTGCCTCTACACCCCCCCCCCCCCCCCCAGGCACCCCGTCCCAACAGACTTCTTTCGATACCTACATACTTTCCGAAAAGTAATCATAATGGCGGACGCCAAAGCAAGACACAGAAATTAGGAGATACCACCGAAAATAACAACGGACAACTCTTATTCGATCTACTGACAACCGAACCGTGAAGCAGACTTCCAATCAATCAGCCGAAGTATACAGGATACGCAGGCCACTCCACTCCAGACCACATCATATACAGCCCATGCTTACAAGAAGCCATAATACACCAGGAAATAGGCACAACAATAAGAAGCGACCACCTGTCAATACTGTTCACAACCACCGCAGCGCCCCCCCCCCCCCCCCACCACCTCCAAGACCTGAAACACGAACGATCAGAAACTACAGAGCAGCAGACTGGGAGGGGTACCAGCAAAAAATACGGAATGAACTACCCGACCCAATAACGATTACAATCAACCAGGACCTAGAAACGGTCACTAGCAAAATAGAATCGACAATCCAAACCGCAATCGAAGAAAACATCCCCAAAAAAGTAATACAAAGATGGAAGCCCACAATCCCGCAGACAGCATTAGTGCTCATAAGAGAAAAGAAAAGGGTGTACAGGGAAATCCAAAGAACCAATAACCCCACACTGCAATCAATCTGTAACAGACAAAACGAAAGGATAAAACGAACAATATCCGAATACAGGCAAGAAAAATTGACTAAGACATGCAAAGAAATTTTGGCACAGGTTTAAAACACTCACAGGCCAGAAACAGCCCAACACACCATGCATGTTAATCGACAATGAGCCAACCACTGATGCCAGGAAAATAGCGCAGGAGTTCAAAAACAATCTAGAAGTAATACACTCATATCCACAAGAACCAGGATTCGACGAAAACCACAGACTAGCGACGGAACAGACCATACACGGAATACTAAACGCACCCACAGTAGACGGGGAGGAAGAAGAAAAGCTCACATCACAAATCACCGAAAACGAAATAATAGAAGCAATAACTACAGGCAGGGACTCGGCACTGGGAGAAGACGGAATTCGCAGATTACACCTCAGGAAAGCTCCCCTAGGGACAATAGCACCAATGCTAACAAGGGTATTTAACTGCTGTTTAACCAGGGAAACGACACCAGAGGCATGGAAGAAAGGGAAAATCACCCAAACCGAACAAGCCAAAAACAAATGCCAACTCATACAGGCCTATCACACTGCTTAACGTAATAGGAAAAACGTATGAAACAATAATAACCGATCGAATCAGCAAATACGTGGAAAACAAGAACATAATACCCACCATCCAAGGGGGATTCCGCAAAAACCACTCCACAAATTATCTGCTCATGAGGCTATCCACCGATGTCACACAGGGGTTTAACACCAGCCAATGCACCCTGGCCATATTTTTAGACATCGAACGAGCATTCGATAAAATATGGCACAGCGGCCTGCTAACACAGCTTACCGATCTAGGAATCCCCACAAAAATTGTCAGTGTAATAAACGGACAAATAACCGAAAGGCAATGTCGGGTACATGTAGGAAACGAAACGTCGGACTACTTCACACCACAGGCTGGCGCACCGCAGGGAGCCATCATATCCCCATTGTTATATACCCTTCACACGGCGAACATTCCGACCACAAACGGCAATAAAGAAGCAGTGGCCTTATACGCTGATGGTACGGCGTACTGGGTCACAGACAGACAAACACAGACAATATAGAGAAAGGCAAGTGTGTATTTAAACAAACTAGAGAAATGGATGGCAAAAAAACAGGATCAAACCCAACCCCAACAAGACTCAAATGGGACTTTTTCGGCACCGAAACCTAACCAAAACGCGAAACCAAGACGAAAGAGACATAAGACTAACACTATGGGGTACGCCACTTCAGCTAGGAAGCGCCGCCAAATATCTAGGCATCTATTACGATAAATACCTGAACTGGCATACCCATCAACAAGATGTACTCAATAGGATAAAGAAAAGGCAGGGACTCATTAGGCTGGTACAAGGACGATTCGACGGTTGTAGCACACACACAGCAATACACTTATAAAACGTTTATAAGACCACTACTAGAGTATGGGGCCCCAGCACTAGGAGGAATGACAGCCACAACAGCCAACAAAATGTACAGGACAGGAAGACGACTCCTACGGAGCTTCCTCAAATTGCAAAACACCACACCAAGCATCGAAGTATACAGAAATACAGAACAGCCAAGATCACGGCGCTGCAAACACGCTTAGCCAAACTAAGAGCGAAATACGGCAAAAAAATACTACGGAACCGTCCCGGCTTAGAACACATCATAACCAACAAAACAAGTAAACCAAAATATAAATACATTCATCCAAAGAGGACAGTGGCACAAAATACTACCAAAACATTCCCTGAACTAGTGTCAACAATGGCGTCCCTCATCGAAGGCGAAGAAACACCACCACACCTAGATGAGAGACAAGACCAAGAATAGAACAACTGCAAACGCAGCCAACAAGATCATAGCAAACAAGAAGAAGACGAAAACTCTACAAACAAAGCAACCATTGTAGTAACCAGTTACTGCACAGAGCAGTGGGATCTGTACTTAATCATAAGAGTAGAATAATTAAATATACATAACATAAACTAGTTTTAACCAACCAACTTAGCATTATATTCAATCAGATAAATAACAACCCACAAAATTGTAAGAAAATAAAGTTAATAAAATAAATATGTGTAATCCTATGGCTGAATAGAGCAAAAAGAAGCTTTCTAGCAGCCTGCCCTATCCCCCTCAGGGAAGGGAATGAAAAGACTAAAATAAATAAATAAATAAACAAGTAATTATAAAAGGAGGATAAATAAATTGATGAACCAAAACATTATGATCACTGCCTGTCCCAAGGATGTGTGCTTCTGGGTGGCAATGAGGGTATGTGATGTGGTAAGAGAAGTATATGAGCAGAACTGAGTGGTGAATCATTCTACTGATGATAAGTGGCGTAAATGCAGAGATCCTCCGACTCAAGCGGCTTTGACAAAAGCCAGACTGTTGTGGTCCAGTGCCTGGGAACGAGCATCTTGGAAACAGCGAAGCTGGTCTGTTGTTTGCATGCTACTGCCGTGAGCATCTACTGAAAGTGGTGGAAGAATGCTGAAATCACGAGTAGGTGACAAGAACTTGGACATCCATAACTCATCACAGAACATAGGAAGCGGAGGCTTGCTCTCTCTCTCTAAGGTAGGATAGGTGGCAATCTGTGTCAGATCTGACAACAGAGTACAGTGCTGACGTTGACACAAGTGTTTTGCAGCACACCATTCAGCGCTCAGTGTTTAACATGGTGTTCTGCAGCAGAGAAGCCCACAAATCAGCCGCCCATAAATTATCGGAAGTGCATGACCTGTGCATAGGCATCTAGTGCCAAGAACCTCTGGAAACCTATCAAATACTTGTCAACTCCATGGCAAGCAGCATCAATAATGAACTGTGTTCCAGAAATGGACCAACACGCTTTTAAGTGTCTGGTCATAATGATTTGGCTCATCAGTGTATGGATAAGGATGATTGGTGTTGGTTTCACTAACATTTTGGTGATACGGTATCCAAACGCATGGCCCCTTGCAAACACCCAAATTCTTACGACAGCCTATGCAGGGCGCTACAGGCTGCCTTGTTTCATTTTCAGTCAACCCTCCCCCACTTCCCCTGACAAAAATACCATGTTGGGTGTATTGGTAGCAGCTGTAATAGAAAAATCCCGCGGTGTGCACTTGGGCACAAGGTCTAAGAAGAAGTCCCTGGAGGAATTGTCACAGTGTTTCCTGCACACAGCACTAAATTGAACAAATTTGAGCCAGTACCCCATAATGAATTAATCAAGGCATGGTATATTTATTACTTTCGCATCCAGCTGCAAAAACCTCAGCTTCAAGAGTTACAATTTTATTTCCATGATACAACCAGCAGTCCTAACACGCCTGATCAGAATCGTCAAAGAATTGGTTTTATAAGTGCATGCTCTTTTGGCACACATATATTCAGTATCAGAGATTTTGGCATGCTACTGATAAGTTATTTCCAGGTGAACAATGTGGCGGCTCCACTATGTCTTACAGTGGTGAACAATTCAGTCATCAGGGCTTGCAGCAAGATCATGACATTAGACATTGTTTTAAACTAACTACTTGAGTGGAATCTTTCAGTAGTGGATGTCAGCGACACCAAAACAGAACACTACCTGACAGGAATCCAGTACCATGCCTCATTGATTCCAACTCCATGGTAACAGCTAATGTCCTTAGCATCACTTGATTGCAGCCGAGTGTATTCACAAATTCCTGTGGCACTGAGAAATGTTGAAAAGATGGTCCCCACAACATAATTCGGATTATTCAAGTACCATTATATGCCATGTAAATGGAAGAACCCGCCCAAACTTGGCAGCAATTCATCCATTAAGTGCTCAGGGACCTCAAATTCCTCTTTTGTTTTCTAGGGACGTTCTGGTTTTCTAAGAGTCCATTACTCAGCACTAGGTCCACCTGCACCTTCAGCATCTACAAGAACCAAGATAAATGTGCGTTTGGAACGATCAGTGTCAAATTCCTAGGCTTTGAATTTTCATCAGTGGGAATCACATGCTTGTTGGAATTCAAGGATGCTGCCCGCATTGTATCTCTGCATACAAAAACACAAAGATAGGAAAAGGTTTCTGGGCATACATGAACATCACTATTAGCACCTACCCAATGCCACTGCATAGTTAGCACCACTGACTGCGCTGTTAAAAGGAAAATATACGGCTGGAACAAGGAAGTGGAAAATGGAGTAATTGTTGGCTTTCAACAAAGTCAAGGACTAAAGAGCAGGTGCTATACTGCTTGCACAACCACGTCATAATGTGCCTATGGCACGCATGTTAGATGCTAGTCAGATGTCAATGGAGGCAGCCTGCTGCAGTTTGTAGACAGCACCTGGCAATCACTAGTAATTTTTTCTTAGCTTCTCACCAACGTTGAGAAGAATTTTAGCTCCAATGAGAGAGAGTTGCACGCCATGTATGCCGCCATCCATCATTTTAGAGACACTTCAAGAGAACATTTCTACGTTTATCACACTCCTCTAATAGCACTCTTCACAAAAGCAACTTCCAACAGGTCTCCTAGACAATATAGACATGCAGATTTCATCTCAAAGTTTAAGACAGATGTGGGTCACATTAGTGGAAGCAGAGATGAGATTGCAGACTTTCTGTCAAGAAACTGTGCAAACATACATGTTGTACAGTTAATTAGTATTGCTAAGGGTACATCTTTATGCTGTGACAAATATTGTAATATGCTTTGAGTCCCTGTCTCCAAACACTGTCAGTATTTCGTCTTCAATGTATTTCATAATTTATCTCATCCAGGAGTGTGTGCCATGGTGTGCTTACTTACAGAGAAAGTGATTTGGTCTGGAAGAAGGATTGGAAAAGATGCGTTCAACAGTATTACTATTGCTGGCAATGCAAATTAGGCAGTCATGTGTCAGCGCCTAGAGACACCATTATTAGGCCTACAGTGCGGTTCGCGGTTATTTATGAGGACTTGGTAAGGCCATTAGCATATTCAGAAAATTATTGTTACTTGCTCACGGTTGTAGGTGTTTCACAAGGTGGACTGAGACGTATCCCACTGCAGACATCACTGAAGGTACAGGCGAATGACACTGGTTATTGTTTGGAATTTTATGATTCGATCCATGCAAACGATTACCACCGATCGAGTAAGGCAATATGCAGCATCATTGTTTCAGGAGTTGCTTCGACTATGCAGTTACTCACACATTTGCACCACCAGATACCATTCTGCAAGTAGGATGGTGGAACAGCTGCACAGGACCTTGAAGGTGACACTGATGTGCAGAGGTGAAAAGTGGATGGACACCTTGACTTGGGTCCTTCTGGGTTTTTAGGATGGCTCTGAGAGAAGACATAGCATGCACAATGACCGAGTTGGTCTTTGAGGAAAACTTTAAGCTGTTCGCTTAGATTTGCACAGACAAAACCTCACAGGTTCCACTGCCGGCAGGTATTTCTGAGTTTAGGAAGCTATTGTGCGAGACTATGTCTCTGCTGCAGCTGACCATGCCTAAGTCTCATGGTGAAATACTGCTGTTCATTCACAGGAATGTGTTCAGTTCTACTCGTGATTGGCTGTGAGATGATTCCATCCACCCACCTTTAACGCCATCATACACTGGACCTTATGTGGTGATACAACAAAGACCACATCCTTTAAAATGTTTTTGGAAAGAGTGTCAGAAGATGGCTCAGTTGAGCACTTAAGGCCAGCCCATCTTCCAGATGCGAAGACTGACACGGATTCAACTGGGTACCAGTCTATATCTACCAGCTGGGACGTCCAGTCCATTGCCACTTCACCCCAGGTAGAAAATTTGACAGACACAGACACTGAGCAGACAAATGAGCAGCAGTAGCTACCTCAATCATCTGCATCAGCACATCCTCCAACAGTGGTGAGGGCAGGATGGTGACCAAACACAGTTCCTTTCTGACCTAGTTATACTGAATTGTGTAAACTTGGAATGTATTAAAGGTTAACAAGTCTTTAGTAACAAGGCGTAAATGCATTTAGTCTGGATCAGCGAAGTGTTCATCAAATGCTATACAGCAGTTGTGATAAGAAGGTTGTTTTTGATAATTCTTTAACAGAAAATTAGGAGCAGTAGATCCTGTGACAAATAGAAAACAGTTAATAAAAAAGAACAAAAAATATTTGCGGGTTGCTTACTATAAGGAGTTAGACAAAGTAAAAGAAATCAGTCTGACTGATGCCAGACATGTATTAGATACGTTTGACGTCTTATGCTCTCTGATCGATCAGTAAATATCAAGACTCAGCAAGAACATGGTTGAGAACGCTCTTGATGAGCCAATACCAGAGGAAAATTGATGGAATTGCTTTCCTTACACAAGTATTTTGTCATACTGTATGAGGAGTGAAGAATGTCAATAGATATTTGTACATTCATATCCATTCTCAAATAATTAAACCAGTTACAAAGTAAGACTTGCAACTCACAAAGTAAATTAAGAGCGAAAACTCTTGTCACTTAAGGATACACTGTCTTTACCACTATATCGTTCTTTCTGACTCTGATATATATATATATATATATATATATATATATATATATATATATATATATATATACTCCTGGAAATGGAAAAAAGAACACGTTGACACCGGTGTGTCAGACCCACCATACTTGCTCCGGACACTGCGAGAGGGCTGTACAAGCAATGATGACACGCACGGCACAGCGGACACACCAGAAACCGCGGTGTTGGCCGTCGAATGGCGCTAGCTGCGCAACATTTGCGCACCGCCGCCGTCAGTGTCAGCCAGTTTGCCGTGGCATACGGAGCTCCATCGCAGTCTTTAACACTGGTAGCATGCCGCGACAGCGTGGACGTGAACCGTATGTGCAGTTGACGGACTTTCAGCGAGGGCGTATAGTGGGCATGCGGGAGGCTGGTTGAACGTACCGCCGACTTGCTCAACAGGTGGGGCGTGAGGTCTCCACAGTACATCGATGTTGTCGCCAGTGGTCGGCGGAAGGTGCACGTGCCCGTCGACCTGGGACCGGACCGCAGCGACGCACGGATGCACGCCAAGACCATAGGATCCTACACAGTGCCATAGGGGACCGCACCGCCACTTCCCAGCAAATTAGGGACACTGTTGCTCCTGGGGTATCGGCGAGGACCATTCGCAACCGTCTCCATGAAGCTGGGCTACGGTCCCGCACACCGTTAGGCCGTCTTCCGCTCACACCCCAACATCGTGCAGCCCGCCTCCAGTGGTGTCGCGACAGGCTTGAATGGAGGGACGAATGGAGACGTGTCGTCTTCAGCGATGAGAGTCGCTTCTGCCTTGGTGCCAATGATGGTCGTATGCGTGTTTGGCGCCGTGCAGGTGAGCGCCACAATCAGGACTGCATACGACCGAGGCACACAGGGCCAACACCCGGCATCATGGTGTGGGGAGCGATCTCCTACACTGGCTGTACACCTCTGGTGATCGTCGAGGGGACACTGAATAGTGCATGGTACATCCAAACCGTCATCGAACCCATCGTTCTACCATTCCTAGACCGGCAAGGGAACTTGCTGTTCCAACAGGACAATGCACGTCCGCATGTATCCCGTGCCACCCAACGTGCTCTAGAAGGTGTAAGTCAACTACCCTGGGCAGCAAGATCTCCGGATCTGTCCCCCATTGAGCATGTTTGGGACTGGATGAAGCGTCGTTTCACGCGGTTTGCACGCCCAGCATGAACGCTGGTCCAACTGAGGCGCCAGGTGGAAATGGCATGGCAAGCCGTTCCACAGGACTACATCCAGCATCTCTACAATCGTCTCCATGGGAGAATAGCAGCCTGCATTGATGCGAAAGGTGGATATACACTGTACTAGTGCCGACATTGTGCATGCTCTGTTGCCTGTGTCTATGTGCCTGTGGTTCTGTCAGTGTGATCATGTGATGTATCTGACCCCAGGAATGTGTCAATAAAGTTTCCCCTTCCTGGGACAATGAATTCACGGTGTTCTTATTTCAATTTCCAGGAGTGTATTAACACAAGTTGCGTATATATTAACACAAATTGCGAACACAGACTACAGAAAACTTTATCCTTTGCATGTTTGTGTCCTGGACTACAATATCCTTTGCGATGGTGTAGCTGCTTGCAGCTTGAATTTCTGTGCTAAGCGGACAGATGGCAGGCCAGCAGTGGAACTGTGTCATGTGGGTGTATGGGATTTGTGGTGATTTAATGCATTTGCAGATATCTGCACACATAGCTACATCATTGCCTGTGGACTCGCATTATGAAACGAATAATTCTCAATTACTTATAGGGTATTCAATGTTGAAATTTCGATACTAAGACTTCAAAAAAGTACTACATATGGGTGGCTCATAATTAGAGTACTACCACCTAATCTGCATGTGGGCAGAAATGATAAATGTAGTTCCAAATTATCACTCTGCAGAAATATCAATGCAAGTGGTTGGTTGAATAATAAATAAAAACACTTCTATCAGTGGAAGTGGGATGTCACTGTGTCAAAGGTATGCCCCTTTCCAAATATCAACGCCCACCTTCACTGTTGCTGATGCATAACCTCACCAGTCTGCTGCGGCAGTAAGTCGACCATGTGTGGTCGCATGTGAAGAAGCATAATCTAGCTCGTTGGACTCAGATGTCACGAAGTCCCATCCAATGTCTGAACTCCGAATCCTCGACATCTAGTGCCAGCGACCTTTCATCTTCCACAGCCACACCATGCGTCTCTGCTCCTGACTCTGCTCTTTGCGCTATGCTGACCACAAGCGCCAATCATCGAAAATGTCACTGTTTTCCTCCAAATATGGTTAACATATTTATCTTTTGTAAATATGTGATAATATTTATCAATAAAACACATTTTTTATGATTTAGATATAAGGAAAGATATTGAGTTTGTTAAAGAGATATCTAGAGGTGGAAGAGAGGGGCATTTGTTTCACTTCCTTAATTATTTGTTATTGAATGATAAATATCTTCTTGTGGGATATCCCCCAAAATAGAATGCTGTACACAATTATTAAGTGCACTAGTGCAAAGCAGCCTAATTTTAGCGTTTCTATGTAACAGACTTTAAAATACGATATCAGTTACATAGGCTGCTCATTCTGACAAATCATTTATTTTTATATATGTCCTACCAAAGAGTGTTATCTGTCCACACTCCAAGGAACTTTTTGGGTTATTTCTTGGTGCATAGATACTTTCTATTTCCTGATATCCCCTGTCATTGATGATGCTTTTTTAATGAGCGAAAAGTAACATACACTGTTTTATCTTTATTTAACAGAAGTTTGTTTTTATGTAGTCTGCATGCCCACCTCCCATGCAAGCACGCTCGAGTTCAATTCTCAGCTGGGTTGGAGATTTTCTCCACTCGGGTACTGGGTGCTGCATTGTCCTCATCATCATTTCATCCTCATCACCATCGGGCAAGTCGCACACTGTGGAGTCGACTGAAATAAGACTTGAACTTGGTGGCCGAACTACCCTGGATGGGATCTCCAGGCCAAGGATGCCATACATTCATTTCGTGTCGTTTTTATGTGACCAATTTGCCAGATTGTAGTTTGTGTCAATAATTTTGGGGTTTCAGTCTATGAGGATAGACATCAGAATGCAATACAGCAATGTCATTAGCAAACATTACTGGAAGACCTTCTTCTGTAAAGCAATAAACATCATTCATTAATAGTTTTTTACTGTTAGTATTATTATTGTTATTCGTTCTCTAGCAAGAGCTTTCCTGTCTGTACTTGGTACTTGACATATGTGACCAACGAATCCGGAAGAACGAGATGTTGGACATTTCGCCACACAGAAGACTCACATTTACCTTGGCTCATAGG
Source organism: Schistocerca gregaria (assembly GCF_023897955.1). Classification (NCBI taxonomy): domain Eukaryota; kingdom Metazoa; phylum Arthropoda; class Insecta; order Orthoptera; family Acrididae; genus Schistocerca; species Schistocerca gregaria. Next base: position 402,169,283 of record NC_064923.1, on the reverse strand, counting down.
AAAAGCCCAATAAAAGAAGTCAATAACAGGACGCTGGTGACGAAGGTAGAGACTTGCAACAGTTTCTGTTGATTTAACGCCGTGATGGCACGTAAATCCATGTCTCAATATACTGCTCAATAGTCTAACATGTAATATGGACCTTGCCACTACTATTGATAGGTACGAATTTGTGGCCATTACCATGGTTTACCTTTGGCTTGGACGCTGTTTATAGAGCTACAGCTATAAAGGGAAGATGATGTTTGATAATTTTGTTCTGCTGCTGTTTGAATGGGTTACGATGGTGGACAAATTAGCGTTTCTTCATGTTTGTATTTACACAATTCCTAAGCTTTCTGGCAAATGCGATCCAGCACCTCATGGGAGCACGCATAGTGATCTACTTAACTTATATCAAGCAACAACATTCAAAAAGAATTGCTGGGAAGATTCGGGGGAACCATCAATGATATGGATTGGATTTTTTTTCAGTATTTAGGATCCAAACAAGAAGGGAACACTACGAAAGCAATGAACAAGCTAGTGAATATGATTTGTGGGTAGAGTCCTCTGCTGAAGGGTCTAAGGCACTGCATTCATGGACTGTGCAGCTGGTACCGGCAGAGGTTCGAGTCAGGCATGGGTGTGTGTGTTTGTCCTTAGGATATTTTAGGTTAAGTAGTGTGTAAGCTTAGGGACTGATGACCTTAGCAGTTCAGTCCCATAAGATTTCACACACATTTGAACATTTAGATTCCTCTAGGTCAATAACATATGATGGCACAGAATTGCACATTGCCAGCATTTACAGTTATAAGTTGACAAGCCTAAGGAGAAACCCTTAGTAGGACTGAGTATAACAACTAGTTACTGTTTGTTGAGCAGTCGATGACGTGCTTGCAGTAGAAGACTGTCACTTAGTAACAACGGCTTAATCCCACATCTGGTCACCCTGATTTAGGTTTTCTGTGATTTCCCTAAATCACTCCAGGCAAATGCCGGGATGGTTTCTTTGAAAGGGCACGGCCGACTTCCTTCCCCATCCTTACCTAATCCGACGAGACCGATGACCTCGCTGTTTAGTCTCTTCCCCCAAACAATCCAATCCAATCCTGTAACTTAGTGAGTCTTTGGAGAATCCCGAGACTGCAGTGAAACATAAGAGCGTTAAGTGGGTTCTGAGTCTGAATATACATGAACAGAAAGGTACAAGCTTGGAAATGGTTTCCGCTCAGCAGATATGGAGAGGGCCTGTGGGCAGTGACAAGATTAGCACAAGCGAGTGATTACTGGCCGCTGCAGGACAACCACGATGGATCGCAGGTAGTTGGATCCTAAAGTACACTGCTAGTTAACGACAAACATGGTACACACTTCAACAACATGAAATGAGGCTAAGAAGAGTGGTACATTAAATGCAAGAGCATCAAATCAATCAACAGAGTGCAATATGCCGTATAAAAAATTACCAGCTGGCATCATAAACATATTTACAATTAAACTATACATTCCACCAAAATGTTTACACCTACTGAATGACAAACAATTTTATGATATGAAACTTCCTGGCAGATTAAAACTGTATGCCCAACCGAGACTCGAACTCGGGACCTCTGCCTTTCGCGGGCAAGTGCTCTACCAACTGAGCTACCGAAGCACGACTCACGCCCAGTACTCACAGCTTTACTTCTGCCAGTATCCGTCTCCTACCTTCCAAACTTTACAGAAGCTCTCCTGCGAACCTTGTAGAACTAGCACTCCTGAAAGAAGGGATACTGCGGAGACATGGCTTAGCCACAGCCTGGGGGATGTTTCCAGAATGAGATTTTCACTCTGCAGCGGAGTGTGCGTCCCAAAGAGTAAAACTTTACCCGGAACTGATTTTGAACTTCCAATGGTAATTGTAGGCGATGAAGCTTTTCCTCTCAAAACATATTTGATGCGACCATATCCCGGCAGGAACTTAACATATGACAAGGCTATATTTAATTATCGTTTGAGTCAGGCAAGAAGAATATCTGAAAATGCATTCGGTATATTGCAACAGAAATTTCGAATGTTTTGAAGAATCCTTCAGGAAGATCCTAATAACCTTACAATGATTGTGACGGCTGCGTGTTTACTGCACAACTTTATTCGAAAAATGAAGGTTACAGGGTGCCCGAACAGAGGATGAATCAAAAGGAAACTGCTGAGGGATCCGGAAGATGATCAGATCTTCGAAACCTACCTCGAATTCGTGGGAGATCAACAGATGCTGCATTTGCTGTATGAGAACAACTCAAAAAATTCCTGAATTGTCCACAAGGGACTGTGGAATGGCAAGAACATGTCACCTTGGCGATATAACGATGGCACAAACCAAACATGTTTGTAAGATAAAAAGTAAATAAATATCTTTCGAGTGTTAAAACTTGTATAGTTTTTATCTTACCTTTGGCTTGTAGATCTGTTGCAATTGTCTTCCAAACTCTGTCTTTGTACTCGATATTCCTGATGTTTTCACTTCCCTGATCGTAAAGAACAGGAATCTTACGAACTTCTTCTATTAGTCGTTCCACATCCATGTTTTGTACACAGAACAGTCTTGCGGAGTTGCACAGCTGCTAGACAATTCTACCATCAGGCCGTGTCCGTTACATGAAAAATTAAACACGGCGAATCCCGCCCAGCCAGTTCCCCGTGCACGACCCGGTCAAGTGGGGCCGCTACATTTGTTTTAATGGTGTATTTCATTGTCTGGGCGGCGGCCGATACTCGGACGTGTCTTGGCACGGACACGGTCCGGACATGTGTGTCTCGACCTTTACGTCTATTTGATCACGGTCTGTTAGATAAGACGAAACAGGCCTTTCTGATATCGTAGATAGTTTAACACACGCCAAATAAGCTAGACTGTTTGGTGGAAATGTCATTTTTATCTAACGCATTTACATAAATAACAGGACGGAATATAATTCACGAAGTATCAATATCGAATGCTTATTAGGCCTACTAAAAGCAAAAAGTTTAATGTTACGAACTAGTTTTACATATCATTCATATGCTCCTGTTTCTCAAGCATCAGATCGAAAACTAGTAATACGAAATTTTTATAGAGGTTTGGAATCGTCATTTTCTTCCATATAATTTGTGTGATGTCCCCGTTTCTTCTCCTTCTTCATTCTAACAAACAATATTGTCATCAATAATTCCATTGTCAAAACTTATTCTCCGGTTAACTTCACTAACTCTGCCAAAATCACCGGTTTAGTTATCCCGCATTTATTCTCTGTTTCATCGTTTTACATGTTCGTACAACGCGTTTTCCGCGCTATTCCAAGAATTGAATTAAGCGGTTGCCTACCGGGGACTGTGCAATTGGCCCTTAGTAGTGTAGGCAACTGACGAAGTTTCTGTCAAAATTCATTTTCTTGGATATACCGAGAAGATAATATATAATGTTTCTTACCTGTTATGCCTGTCAGTCGTTTATTCCACACTGGTAATCTGAATCTATGGGTTTCTTTAGAATTATAACAACGTTTATCATTCGATCACCCAGTCTGTCAACCATATATTTAAACAAACAACGAGTAGCATTCACCCGTTTGGGTTTAGTTAGCTCGAATAGCCCCCTCCTCTTTTGTCTGCAGGAAGTTTTTTATTTGCAAATACGACAGGGATTGCTCTTACAGAGACAGCACGTGTACTACGCATGCATTCAAAAATGAACTTACGGTTCGTTCAGAAATCAACTTACAATGTGTTTAAAACAGTTCAAAAACAAACAGGGATGCGTTTCAAAATCATACCAACAATCGACAGACAAATGTGCGCTGGATGCTAGGAGCTTTGTGAAAGGTTTTTTTCTTCAAGAATATGAATATGGCGTACCCTGAAATTGCTGCCTGGGGTACATAATCCAGTTTGCCACCCCTTCCCCTTCGTAGATCCGGGCCTGCCTTTGTCTAATTCAACAGAAGAGTAACGTCACACAGTTTAGTTTTTGTTTTAGAGAACATTATTTACAGTTTCCTCTCTTCTCTTCTGGATCCTCAAGTGATTTGACTACTGCATGACATTCACTAATTATTTAACTAAATTTCTTTTTGCTTTTATCCCTACTAACACACTCTTGCAGCCATGTCGTAGTCATGAAATTTTATTTGTATGTGCCACAAGACTGCACTAGAAACAGACGATTTTGTGGTGTAAAGTGTTTGAAATTTTACTGTTTTGTGACGTTTTGAGGAAGGTTGATTTACAGTTACTTTTTATTCCATTGCAATAACTTTTCATTGCAAACTTCCAAGGCAAGTGTTCTATTCGTTTCTATTTTGGAAAAATTGTAATTGTGATGGAAAATTACATATTTCAGTATTTGCCATATCACATGCTGCATGTAGCTTTGCTATCCCTGCGATGAAATCACAGAACATTGAGTTAACAGACCACTTCCACATGAGAAAACTTAAGAAATGAGGTATTATAGATTAAATCTAATTCAATGCCTTAAATATAGACAGCATGCAATGCAATGTTAGAAGTTATCAGGAGATAATGCTGCACAAAAATCAAATGCACTGTTGTCTTCCCTCTGAGAACTCATAAGTAGTAGGATAACATCTGTTCTGGAGGATTTGGTTTGTGCAGAATGCATAATTCAGGGGCAAACATACATACAGTGGCTAATTATACCCCTGCATCTCCCTTTAACGTATTGTTATGCTAACTAATTCATAACCTCCTGGGGATAATCTTTCAGAGAAGCCAGCCACCCCATCACCCTCCCACTCCATCCCCCCGAGAAATCTCCAACACCTCTCACCCTTGTCGATGCAATCACGCTTTTGATATCAAATTAATTGACTAATTAATTAAATTGATCAATTAATTAACCCCTTCATATCTGGGAAATTCACCAGCCCTCCTCTCCCATCTGCATATTGGCAGGAACAAGACTCAAGCTGTGCTGGAGAGGACAGACACAGGGCAGTTTATTTTCTTTATTTTGGGTTTTACCCTCTTGGAAATTGATGGGAAAAGCTCAGCCCCTCCCCTCCCCTGCCCCCTGCTTTCACCATGAAAAACAGTGGGAAATGCGCAGCCATTGGATGGGAAGGTGCAAGTATTGCCTTATCCAGCATCTACATGTGCTAATTAAGCAATTGGACTGCTTCAGATTGGAAGGATTGTCTTGTTGGAAAATTTCTGTGTATGCAGTCACCTTAATGTACATCGATCGATTGAGCTAGTACACAATGCCACCATGAGAGGATGTTCCAACCACATCTACCCCTCACACATCCTACAAAAAATAAGCGAGAAAAATCGCTCAGCCTGTGCTGATTTGGTGGCCTGGAAGGTTCCCAAGAGAGGAAATTCAACTACATTGCAGAGAGCACAATAGTATATTATTCATTTATAAAATTAAATCTGCATAGAATTTTCAGGAGTTGAATCTCTTTACTTGATAGGAAAAGCTCACCATTCTCTGCTGTTTCTTTAATTTTGGAGGATGCAGGTCTTGTAAAATACATCGAAAAGAAGTAATTAAATATATAGATAGTTCACTTTTCTCCTGTCACACAAGGAATACAGTCATGAAATCAATGTCAACATAAAACACTCACTGCAGATAATTACACTATTACAGATTGCGCTAAACATATCTATCAAATAACCTACTGGACCGTCTTCACACACCCTGTGCTGCACTGTACCACATGTGCCAGATTGGTGGCAACCTTCTGAGTCCAGTGCACTGGACTAGCAGACATTGGTCGCCTTTGGAGGAATGCATGACACTGGACGTCAGAGTCTTTTGAGATTTGCTATCAGACTCACTCCCGGGTTTGTTCCCAAACACACACCTTCCATACCAGATCAGTGGAAGTAGCTGCTGTATGTGCTCACCCTGCTGTCCAGATACTGATGTAGTTAGTTCACAATACCACCAGCAGAAGATGCTGGAAGAAGCAGCCTCCCCACCCCTCGTCCCTCCAATTCCCTCCTCCCCTCCCACCTCGCACTTCCATTTACTTCCTGTCACACAAAGCATCCAGTGGTGGCACCGGTTTAATATTGATACCTAGGAAATTCCTGTCACAACACATGCTGTCTCTCTCTGTCTCTCTCTGTCTCTCTCTCTCTCTCTCCCTATCCCTCTCCCTCTCTCCTCAACTGGGGAGCATGTGTCACATGCCACCAGAAGCCACATTAATCCCTCTTTTGTGCTGAGCAAAGTAGTGAGTGCCAGATAAACCCCCAGCCCTCCTAAAAATGCTGGGCTGTGGATGTCTTGGAAATAGTTCATCTGTAATACCCCAACTCATTCAAAATGATTAACTAATTAATTAAATAGATACCCTGTGTGTGGGACAGTTTTTCCTTGCTTCCTATTGGTGAGTACTAGGATCAGCATAATTGGTGGGAAATTCTGGGAGTAACCAGAATTTTATCTTTCAACTGCCTGGTTTCAAAACCCCATTCTTTTTCCTTCTGGATTTTCCTTGCATGCTGTTGGTTGAATAATGGCACAGCTAGGTTGGTTGATAGAAACTCCTATTGGAGGTAGCTGAAAATGCTAATTTCAGATTTCAGCTGAGTTGCGCTATGTTCTTAAACAATTTACTGGAGACAGCACAGGGATTAGACTGGAGTGTGCTCGCAACACCACTGCCAAAAACAATAAACTGATTAATCGAAATTTGATGTTACATCTAGAAGTGGTGCTGTATAAAATAATAATTGAAATATCAAATTAGGAAATAGGAAATTACCCCACTGCTGTTTTGTTTTTCTGTTAAAAAAATGGTTCAAATAGCTCTGAGCACTATGGGACTTAACAGCTATGGTCATCAGTCCCCTAGAACGTAGAACTACTTAAATCTAACTAACCTAAGGACATCACACAACACCCAGTCATCACGAGGCAGAGAAATGTTTTTTCTGTCTACTTATAGGTCTGTTAACTGTATTTTTTAAAGTGCTATAGAGTTCCCTAGGTGGTTCTTTCTGCTACACCAGAAAGAAGGCGTAGGGGAAAGGATCTGTGGTGTGATAGGATAATAACAAAAACAAGTCCACTTTTATTTAAATAAAAAACGCTCCACCTTTCTGCTTCAAGACAGAGTCCATTGGGACATCTTGATAAACACTCAATGCCATACACAACAACCATTACTACATGGACATGGAACTTTGTAAATACATTCATTAAACCACAGTCCCTTCCATAGTAGCTGCCACAGTTAGATGTTACGTAGAACTCGCATGTTGGCCTTGCTGACAGCTGCACGCTCATCTCCCTGCGTCCAGAGACTTGCTGTTCCCGACACTCAGAGGCCAGAAAGAGTGCTGCCATGACTGTCCAGCTGTCAACTGATCAATTTATGTGGGGACGATAATCGGCCAGTGCAATCACTCACTATATTGCACCTTCTCAAATTTCCACAAAAAAAAGAAAAGAAAAATGGAGTGTACTCACAACACATACTACTATTCACCCATCCAGAAGGCGACACAGAAAGGTCAGGTGCACCCTTGTACACCACTTGATTGGTTCAGGAAGCTCAGCAACACCTTATGCTTTAATCTGGAAATTTCCATTTGTTCTGGCCACTGGCTAAGGTCCACACGGGATAAAGTGGCCAATGGACAGTGACCGGTTTGTGTCCAAAGCACTTGGCTAGTTTATTCATCTGTTCAGAAGTGGAGGTCAACACCTGTCTCCAGCCTGTCAGCGACATGCTGCGAAGACAGTCTCGGCGCACATGTCCTGCGGACTTTCTCAGACGATTCTACAGAAACCGTTCGGTAAAAATTCCATTTTTGCGTTACTTAAGGCTTTATATGCCAGCTGCATGACGATGGGCACATCATGGTCACTAATTGTTATAGTTATTGTGATATTTACACTGAAGTAAGACACTATGCGAAATTAGAAAACGTTTGCAATGAAAAATAGGAGTCGCTATGATTTTGCGTTTGGTGCGTTTACATTACATGTTGCTGCATATGAAATTCAGCTAGCATACTAAATTTTTCTTTAGACTTGGGTGAGGTCCCTATGATTCACCAGTCTCGAGAAAATTTATCTGATGCAGCACACTCATTTGCAATCGTGCCTGTCAGCGATAACGCCAGAATGAAATATCCACAACATTCCTCATATTTCATAAACAGTCTGAGATATCGAAATGAGATTTGGCAAGTGATAGCATACGAACAGGAAAGTATTTTGCCATATGGTTATTGTGCGAAATTTCATTATCTACCATATTATTCTACTAAGTAATTCAATTTTTAAGGACCATCAATAGATAGTGAAGTGAGAAATCCTGTGAGTTTTAGAACAACATACGTGAAAACATTACAAGTTTATTTTTGTACTGAGGATGTGCTTTTTCTAAAACTATTGACCTCATTTTTCCTCCGCTCCTCACTTAAACAAATTAATGAATCACTGTTCTAAAATTCTCTTGCAGTTGTGTCTGCACAACATGTTAATGAAGTGAGATTGTGTAAACACTGCTGTGCTTTGGAAAAAGAATCAAATTTGAACATGCCAACTAGAGAAATGTGTAGGTTTTACTATAAATTCTCTGAAAGTTAAAAATAGTTAACGAGCCAAGATAAAATAAATCACTATTTTATTGCATTTTCAGCAGAATTCTATTCAGATACTAACCAAAGCAGGGGTGACATATCTTTTTAAATGGTCACCATTCAAGTGTGGGTGTGTAGGTGCTCCACCTAATATATACAAAAAAATGAGCATAGGCTTCAGTTTAGTACGGCACTTCCCCACTAGCACTCGGCATTTCAGCAACAGCGCCTGACCGTAACAACTATCACCATCGCTCTTCCCGCACATGCCCTGCGTACTGTGCTTCTACCAGCCATGCTGTTCTGCATGCACTATATGTCTGCCATGTGCCCGGACACCAAGTGGAGTCGTCTTAATAAACCAGCCACATATTTACCAGTTTAATTACATTAAATATGACGATTGCAGCACCAACCTGGTGACATTCAACAATAAGCGGAGTATCGGAAATACCTCTAACTGACGATTGTGGGTCTGGAAATATCAATTTCCCATGTAACTCTATATTCTCCTTATGACTGGATCTAATTTTCCACATAAAATCTTTGATCATTGCACTGAAATCACAATGTCCCACTTTAAATCTAAACTGCTCTTATGACCACTCCCAGTCCCACCCACATTATTTTCTTTGCATATGTTGGAACTCTGACTACAGTAACATTACACTCCAAGGCATACACATTTCTAATACGAGGTGCATTCAAGTTCTGAGGCCTCCAATTTTTTTTCTCCAGACTGGAAAGAGATAGAAACATGTGCATTGTTTTAAAATGAGGCAACGTTCATTGTCAATACGTCCCAGAGATGGCAGCACTGTACAGCAGATGGAATTTTACCGCCAGCGGCGAGAATGAGAGCTGTTTTAAATACTTAAAATGGCAACGTTTTCCTTACTTGAACAGTGTGCAATCATTCGTTTTCTGAATTTGCGTGGTGTGAAACCAATTGAAATTCATCGACAGTTGAAGGAGACATGTGGTGATGGAGTTATGGATGTGTCGAAAGTGCGTTCGTGCGTGCGACAGTTTAATGAAGGCAGAACATCGTGTGACAATTAACCGAAACAACCTCGGGCTCGCACAAGCCGGTCTGACGACATGATCGAGAAAGTGGAGAGAATTGTTTTGAGGGATCACCGAATGACTGTTGAACAGATCGCCTCCAGAGTTGGCATTTCTGTGGGTTCTGTGCACACAATCCTGCATGACGACCTGAAAATGCGAAAAGTGTCATCCAGGTGGGTGCCACGAATGCTGACGGACAACCACATGGCTGCCCGTGTGGCATGTCACTAAGCAATGTTGACGTGCAACGACAGCATGAATGGGACTTTCTTTTCGTCGGCTGTGACAATGGATGAGACGTGGATGTCATTTTTCAATCCAGAAACATAGCGCCAATCAGCTCAATGGAAGCACACAGATTCACCGCCACCAAAAAAATTTCGGGTAACCGCCAGTGCTGAAAAAATGATGGTGTCCATGTTCTGGGACATCGAGGGCGTAATTCTTACCCATTGCATTCCAAAGGGCACTACAGTAACAGGTGCATCCCACGAAAATGTTTTGAAGAACAAATTCCTTCCTGCACTGCAACAAAAACGCACCCGCACATCGAGCTAACGTTACGCAACAGTTTTTTCGTGATAACAACTTTGAAGTGATTCCTCATGCTCCCTACTCACCTGACCTGGCTCCTAGTGACTTTTGGCTTTTTCCAACAATGAAAGACACTCTCTGTGGCCGCACATTCACCAGCCGTGCTACTATTGCCTCAGCGATTTTCCAGTGGTCAAAACAGACTCCTAAAGAAGCCTTCGCCGCTGCCATGGAATCATGGCGTCAGCGTTGTGAAAAATGTGTACGTCTGCAGGGCAATTACCTCGGGAAGTAACGCCAGTTTCATCGATTTCGGGTGAGTAGTTAAATAGAAAAAAATCGGAGGCCTTAGAACTTGAATGCACCTCGTATTTAGGTCTTCCAGGCAATTAGATTCGAAAACAGACTGCAGGTATTTGCAGTCAGGGCGCACAGAAGGTGCTGCAGCCCGTCCAGAGTCTCTCAAACAAGATCTGTAAAGTACAGGTGTTTGGCACTATGTGATAATCAACAGTGCACCTGCAAACGAATAGGCTGGAGGGACATCACCAACATGAGGTGGTGTATTGTAATAAATATTGCAGTTGAAAGTGCGACAAAGAACATGTGAGAATCTGCTTAGGAGACCCAATGAGAGGCCGTTCTGCATGTCCATGCTCCTACAACCGTTTTGTCTGCCCTGTTTGTACTCTATAGCATATTCAGTTGAACCCCTGCATTGGTGTATTGTCCAGATGTTTACAGAATGAATCTATCCCTTTATGGTCGGATATACTCGTCAGTGTGTTGAAATCACAATTTCCCACATCAAATCGCCCCTCCCATTACAAAGAGACATATGTAATTTTTTTACAGGAAAGGAAGTCTTATCACTTCCCACACACGTCTGATGATATGTCGGAATGCTATACATAGTCACATTTCGGTCTGTGAACGTACAAGCTGTGGCAGGAGATTAGAACGGCGTTTTCCGCCGCAGAGCATGTTGCTGGCGGTTGCTATGTGACTGTGGCGAGCGGCTAGCCTTTACGTGGCCTTGGAAAAACCCGAGCGGACACTTGGCAAGGGCGCATATGGCCGTGTTTGCACGCTTGGCGAAATTTATATGCCAAAGAAAAATTGATAAAATCAGAACTAAGAGAGACATGGAAATGTGAGTTGGCACTCTTAGACAGAAAAATATGTAAAAGTAAAGTGTCTTGACGCTCCACAAAAATATATAATAATTCAAAAGTTATTGTCGTCTTAAAAATTGTAAATTTATGAACGTTAAAAAGTTAATATCTCGGCAATACTTTGATATACTTTGATATAAACAAAGTGTTTACGGATGCGGCTAGTAGAGCGGCATCGAGCAATTATACCCGATTTAGCTGAATATGTACCAGTTTTCAACGAGAGATCGGAATATGGGGTTCAACTGAGAGAAACTGTGTTTTCAGTAATAAATAAAGAGACGATACTAGCGGCAGCATTCTAAAGTTTAAAGAGGTAGATGGGTAATTAAGTATGTATTTTTATTTGTTTATTAATATTTAGTAATAAAAATTCGGGAAAAGCAAAATCACCCCAAGAACATATTTGCGAAAAAACGGTGGCACATACAAAGTATTGTACTTTCAATTGTTACTTTCCGGAAAATTTCCATATTTTTTTCAATATGTCATATATGTTTTTGTGTTTAGTTTTAGAACAATCGTAATTTTTTTCAAACATTGACGAGAAACGTAGCCAAACATTGAGACCAGCCACATCTCTGGGCCACTCAATTAAGCTGAGTGTAGCAAACATATATATTTCCGTGCCATAGCTCATGAAGGCTCGAGCCAAACTATTGAAACTTATATCTGAAGCGCCCAGTACCATCGTAGGTCCCACAGCACAACATTCCCAGCAAATAGCGTGATTATTATATGTAGGTGTATAGTGTCCGAAAAATTATTGTAAGACCATTCACACCATCTGGATGTCATGTCACAGAGCCTACCATCGTTTCCCAGTAGAAAAAACCATACCGCCACATTGTCGTTATCCCATAATCGTCGAGGGATAATGGGCATAATTAGAATTTAAAAAACCCTTGTGTTTTTTATTTATGTTATGTACATTCTTGCACTATAGTCAGTGTATGCCACAGCAGGAAGAAATGACACACTTAAGTAGAAATAATAACTTAGAGGCGTCCAACAAACTTCTAAGAAAACATCACCTTAGCCCGCCAGACGTCTCATCCCCATGAGATGTCTCTATTTCGTTACTTCTATGAAATGATTTAACTCTGCCACTGCAGAGCAGACTGTAGATATTCTGCTATTGAGATGTTGTAACAAAAGGATCAGTCTCCAGATTTTACCATGAGTGCAGAGTCATCATACAGTGATGTCATAGATAGTGGCTATTGGTATATTCGCATCCACACTCTGTTATTGTGGTATCGCTGGAATGATCGGCGGTTCAATGGATGATGCATATGTTGGAGTCCAGTATGACTATCAACTTGGTCTACAATATTGTTGTCGATGATGGATAAGCGAACCGCTGAGGTCAGAGCTCTGTAACAATCGTCTTTGACATATTTTTCCTCAATTTACCTATTTCCCGTCAGTTACCCAATTTTACCAGGATTTTCCCTAATTGCAACACATTTTACCCAATTACTGAAGTTGAAAACCATTGCTCTTGATGACTTCTCATGTCAACAAAATGTCTCATCACACTGATCTCATGATTCTATCAGCTAATGACATTGCAGTATGGTTTTCAAATTTTGTGTCATTGCTAAACCACCACTTCCATTGCTTTGCAAGTGCTGTATATTGTACATGTGGGCATATCACGAACCCTGTTACATGGCCTGCATCACATGACGCAAATACTGATTTGTAGTGCTGGAAATAAGCAGCAGCAGAGAGGAAGGACAAAATTACATTCCTCAGCCGAAACATTTTATAATTTCTCTAAGATTTTATAACAATTGACCATCTCCCCCTGTGTTGCTAGGAGTCAAAGTATTCTGACATTCGTGGAATAAACTTAGGGATTGAAAGATCTCACCAACACCTTTAATGATTACCGCCCCAACAAATGAATCATACCTGTAGCAGCAATCTGTCTTCTATTTCGAAACAAGCTAGCCCTTCATTGAAACTATAGGCTAAGAATCCTGAGCAAAACTCTAGGTGGTCACTCTCTCTAAGCGTCTTGTAACTCTTCCTCTTTCTTTAACCAGTGCACCATGCAACATCACCTCTGATTTAATGTGGAACTGAGTAGAAGTAGGAGGCTACTATACTGACTACATTTGTTGTCGAATGAAGGGCCGGCTGCGGTGGTCTCGCGGTTGTAGGCACGCAGTTCGGAACCGTGCGACTGCTACGGTCGCAGGTTCGAATCCTGCCTCAGGCATGGATGTGTGTGATGTCCTTAGGTTAGTTGGGTTTAAGTTGTTCTAAGTTCTAGGGTACTGATGACCACAGCAGTTGAGTCCCTTAGTGCTCATAGCCATTTGAACGTTTTTGAATCGAATGAAGGAAGGTAGTAGTTTCATTATCTTAAAGTTGCTCACCATAGAGAGTGGGACAAAAAGCCCTCAAGTTTAATATAAGTAACAGGCCAAACGGGGTGTTGGCACACATTTGATATCAAATTGATAGACAAGTTAATTAAAATGTGTCAGCTGATTGATTTATGACTTTAACCTATTGTATGCTAAGTGGTTTTGCATGTAACCTGGGCCCCTCCCTCTACCCTTAACCTAATGTTATGCTAATTGATTTATGACCCCCTAAAGGTAATTCATGTTCCTCAAAAGCCCGCCAGCCCATCCCTCTCCCCCTCCTCCTCCCCACCCCTCTGGGAAATCCCCAACCCATTCCTCCTCCCCCTTGCTGATACAAGCACACTTTTGATACCAAATTAATTGACTAATTAAATGGATTACTTATTAATCCCTTCCTTTCTGAGAAACCCTCCAGTCCTTCTCTCCACCACTTCCCCATCCTTTCCTCCACCTGGAAACTGGTGAGAAAAAGACTCAGGTCTTGCTGGAGAGGAAGGATCCTGACACGAAATTGAAATCAATGCCAGTAATAACATATTGATGTATATTCTTTATTTAATCAGTTTGCAGGAGACAGGGCTGCTCCTTGTCCCATCCCCCACTTCCCACAACATAGTTACTGTAAGCACCAAGGAATAGAATGAAGTGCAGTATATTTCCTGCTGTTTGGGTTTGCCTCCAGGCGTCTGTATCTGGGCACCAGCCGCCTTGCATATTCATGCACATACAGGTTGGGAGAGGGGCCTACATACAGGGCTGGCCCATAGTGCAGGATACCACTTCGTCCTATACTACCATGCCACACAGAGTGACTCAGCGGTGTTCATCTTGATGAATGGGCTCAACTGCGCCAGTTTACAAAACTGCCATAGAGGGCACTTGGAATAGATTTTTTTAGCTCCCACCACTTCCCTCAGGAACCAATAAGAATACAGCATTCACCTGAAAATTGGTGGGAGCCAACTGTAATGTGAGCACACTAATTGTGGTCACGTGAGTATTGGAACAACCTGTGTAGCATTCCAAAGTACTGTTATCCAAGATGGCGGCGATGACATCATCCAAGATAGCTGTTGTGACACCATCAAGGTGGTGGATTTTGGTGGGAATTTTGGTGGGAAAGTGCCACATCTCCGCCACCGCCCAGAAATATGGCGGGAAGTTCAAATTCCAACATGATAATGCGTCACACCTAGGAAAATGGCAGAAAAAATGGCACATGTCTTTATTATGTAACCAGTTTCAAGCATGTGTGTTCTCCACGAGTTCTAGAGCCCAACTGGCTTAGTTGAAATCGTCACCACCAGAGAGCGCCACCATTATGTCATCCAAGATAGCATATTTTGGTGGGTAGAAGGTTATTTGTGATACCTCCACTAACCTAACCCCCCCCCCCCCTCTCCCAGGAAATGGCGGGAAGCTCAAATTCCAACATGATAATACGTCACACCACAGTTATGTCTACTAAGCAAAGAAAATGACAGGAAAAAAGGACTTATCTTTATTATTTAACCAGTTTCAAGCAGATGTGTTCTCCCCTGGGTCTGGACTCCAACTGGCTTAGTTCATATTGGTGGCACCAGAGGATGCTCTCCTGATGTCCGATCATGACACAAGTACCGTTATTCAAGATGGCCACACCTGGTGTATCCACCACGAGCTCCAGAGCTCAAGTGGCTTAGTTCATATCGTGACCACCAGAGGACGCCACCGTGACATTGGGTGATGACGCAAGATCGTATGCTCTCTCTAGTGCGCATGCGTTATAACTGTACACGCGCCACGCCACCGGCCCAGGGGCGACCGACTGCTTACGTCACACACCCTTGGCCACCACCTCCATATACATATCTGCCATAGTCTTGTGTAAATATGCTAACACCCACATCATGCAAATAACCTGACAACTACCTAAGTACTTAATTGCATTTCAGTTTTAATCATATTAAATAATTTAATTTACAATTTCATATAGGTATGAAAAGGTGTTCACTTTACTTTCAACTACCCAGTTTCAACTACTTTTAAAGGACCAGACCACCTCCTCTTCCTAGGAACTGGAGCTGAGTTTGAATTCTAGCACTAAATAAATGTCACTTGCGCTTTCACTACCAACCTAACAAAATTGCTGCAAACCAAACTCATCACCCTCACTAGCCTAAGCCTCCAGGACGCAACCTCTTCTTAGGGGCTGATGGAGAGAGGAAGGAATGCACTTTATTTATTTGGGAGCATTTTATTTAGGGATGGAGTATATGTATCACAGAACAAACGCACTGACATGCCCCACAGCATACAGACCTCCAAACCACTCCTACATAACTCGTTTATAAGGCTCTACTCACACGCTTTATAATTGTAAACTGTCAAAAACAACACATTGCACCACCTACAGACATGCGAACCACTCATAAATAATGCAATACATTTACATCCTAAATTGTCAAAATAATAATCCATCTAAAACACTCTCCGTGCTACCATCAGTGAACGCCACCGTGACACCAGCTGATGACACAAGTACAGTTATCCATGGTGGTGGCAAACAGAATGTTCTCCATGAGGTCTAGTACTCAGTACTACCAGCAGAGGGTGGTTTCATCCGTTTCCTGACGTAAACCAAGATGGTGAGGGAAAATGTCTCAGCCTGCTCTGTGCTGCTGGGGAGAGCAATGAATTACTGCACTCTATTTATTTTAATTTTATTTAGGCATTGATTATATTTATCCCACTATCACAAAACACCCACTCAGATGTGCCTATGGGCATGTTGCACAGCCCACAGATGTGCAAACAGCTCCTAATTTGAGTACACAATAGCAAACTGCTCCTAATTAATGCAGTACACATATCTGCAAACATGCCCAGTACCTGTAAACTGTCCAAATAACACATAGAACAGACTACAGGGCTGCTCACAAAATAATGCAACAGACGTGTGCAATCACTCTCCACCACACCCTGTCCCCCGTGAAGCCAGATGCCTGTCAGCTGTCAAACCGTCCACAGGTCCCTGATCAGCTTCCGCAAACAAGAGGTGGTGACAGCTGCATTCATACTTCACACCCGTGAAATTCCTATTCAAATACATGTTCACCTAGATGCCTACGATGACGCGAACGAAGCTGGTCTGCATGTGCCCCCAACCCTCGCAAAGTGAAGCAGCCACAGCTTGGGTCCCATGCCCTCCATCACGGTACCTTATGACAATGCAAGCAATAAGACTGGTGGGTCATTCCATGTCAAATCAACACACTTTAAATAAAAATTTGACCTCACCCTCTTAGATTTTGCTCAATGTTGGTATACTTATAGTGGGTGCTGAAACTAAAAAAAACACCAAATTTCAATTTTTTACCTGAAACCATTTCTGAAATATGGTCATGTAAACTTTTCAAGAACTGGCCAAAAATGTGTTAATGGACTTTTTTCCAATTGATTTATTGATCCATTTCACCTACAGCTGCACAATGTGCAAGAGATAATTGGATTTTTTTTTGTTAATATTAACAGTTTTACATATAATATACCTTGGTACATAATAACACACATTAATATATCAATGAATGATGAATACTTAAATAAATGTTGTTATGCTATATACAGAGAGATAAAATACAAATGTTCTTCTGAATGAGACTACATTGGGTAAACACGCAAAAATTTAGTTTTGTAGGTATTCATTTACTGTGTAAAAGCAGTGATCAACTTCAGTTTAGATTTGAAGTGACCAATGTTTTGTATGTGTTTAATGGTCTCTGGTATGGTATGGTATAGTTTGATACTAGGATGGATAAGGCTGTTTTGAAATAACTTTGTGTTGGCGCTTTGAACATGTACATCCAAGTTTTGTCTCATATCATAGCTGTGTATTGTCTGATTTTGAGTGATGAGTGTTTTTTTATATGTAAGTTTTGCTTTAAATACATTATATTTTCAAGTATATATATGCAAGCAAGTGGCAGGATCATCCTTTTTTGAAACAATGGTCTACATGATTTGCAATTATCTACTTCTTCCATTATTCTTATAATTTTTTTTTAAATTTTGAATGTTTTGATGGCATCTCCAGACTTTCCCCAGAACATAATCCCATACCGGAGGTGAGAGTGTACAACTGCATAATATACACACTGAAGGGTGTTGTAGCTGGTACAATTTTTTAATGTACACATCACAAAACAAGTACTTAATTTTTTGTTAATTTGCTCAATATGTGCTTTCCATTTCAAGTTGTCTTGTAGATGACGTCCAAGAAATTTGGTACAGGCTGTTTTGGCAATTGTCTGTCCTTATAGCTCTATATTGGGTGATATCAGATTTTTCTGTTTGTGCTGTGTGTTTATCCATAGCTACAGTCTTTTCAGTGTTTGTTATTAAGTCATTGTCATCAAAGTAACATGTTAGCCTGTCAGTGGTTTCTTTTATGTTTTTTACAAGAGTTTCCTGTAATTAGATTACTCATATCATCAGCAAATTGAAATATTTTACTGCTGTCATTCCTTATGTATAGGTCACTTACATAGTGTAAGAACAGAACAGGACCCATTACTGATCCTTGTGGCACTCCATATTTAACAGTTAGTAGCTTGGAATTATGTTTCCTAATGACATTGTCCCTTTCTTGATCTATTTCCACATATTGTTCCCTGTTTTTAAGGTAAGAGCTGAGCCAGTTGTTAGCTGTTCCCTTAATGCCAAGATTTTCTAGCTTGTGTAGCAATTTGTCATGATTTATGGTGTCAAATGCCTTTGACAAATCTAAAAATATGCCCATGGTAAGTTTTTTGTTGTCTAAAGCTATCAATGCCTCTAATAGAAAGGAGTGAACTGCAGATTCGGTTGAGCGGTTTGCTCTAAATCCATGTTGAGATTCTGACAGAATGCTATTTACCTTTAAGAAGTCTGTTAGCCTCTTATTGAAAAGTCTTTCTAATATTTTTGAGAAACTGATGTTTCCAACTACAGACCCCTGGCACTTCTTTCTATTTTTCCTTTCTTGTATAATGGCTTTACTTTTGCTACTTTCAAACATGAAGTAAAAGTTCCTGTAGCAAAAGATAGGTTACATAGGTGGATTAAGGGCTAAGTAATCAAGTCTCCACACTTCTTTACAATGAAATCAGGTATATCATCTACACCTGCAGAGTGTTTCATTTTGAGACTTTTTATTGTAACCTGAACTTCTTCTACATTTGTTGGGTACAGAGACATTGATCTGCTTGAGACTTTTTCCCCTGTTTCGGTATGCTGTTTTCTATTAGTAGTCTGTTGTAATAGCTTCTCTGCTACATTTATAATATAGTTATTAAACATATTAGCTACTTCCAGTGGGTTATTAATGTTTTCCAAGCCAGCCTTTAAAACTATTTTATTAACTCTACTTTTGTAAGATTTGGTTTCTTTTTTTACAACTTGCCAGATTGCTTTGGTTCTGTATGAAGCATCTTCTATGTATTTGTCATTGTCTCGTTTCTTTGCCTCCTTTATTATTTTATTTAAGATAGATTTATATTTTTTAAAGTAACTATCAAACTCCTGAGTTGTGTTGTAGCTTCTTGAAATATTGTGAAGGTACCGTTTTCTAGCACGAGATTTCCTTATACCACTAGTAATCCACTTGTTGCTTTTAGTGGTTTGCATTGTTTTGGCTTTCAATGGAAAAGCTAGATCAAAATAATATTTAAAAATATTCATGAATGTCTAAAACTTATCAGAAATATCTTCTGTACTATACACTATCTCCCATGATTCTTGTTGGAGATAATTCTGGAATGTTTGTACTGCAGTATTACTGAAAGTTCTTCCCATGTGTGTAGTCTTCCTCATATATTTATAGGATGGATTAGTGTTTACACAAAAGCTTATAGCCTGTGCATGACGGTCTGCCAGTCCAACTTCTATTACAACTGATTTATATTTTGTTTTGGAGCTTATTATTATTTGGTCTATGTTAGTGATAGAGGAGTGGATTGTAATCTCCAAATGTTTGGCAGTTAAAATGTTCATCAGCTCAGATTTTGAATTGCTTTGCTTATTAAAGTCTACATTTAGATCTCCACATATAACAACAGTTTTTCTATTTGTTACTACTTTATTTAGTAAAGTATCAAGCTGAGTGTTGAATTTTTTAGGCGGGTATCTGGAGATCTATATAAACATATTACAATTAACTTGAATGCTGGAATTTCTATGCCTGATATTTCAAAATCTTTCTCAGTGTTTAAGGATTCAACATTGTCTAAGTTATTGAATTCTATATCTTTCTTTATGCATACGTAGTTCCCTCCATGTGTAAACTTATTCCTACAAGTTTGTGCTGCTAACACATAATCCGTTATTTTCACTGTCTTTAACTAATTTTCTTTCAAAACCAGGGAAGTGTTTACCAACAGAAACCATCAAAACTGTACATTCATTTTATGAAAAAAGTTAGCCGGGCAATGCCAAGTATTAAAGTTTGTGTGATAATTACAGAAACAAGTGAAGTAGAACACAAATATCAAAAAGACTTATTTTGTGTAACCTGAAAGAAGCTTACAAACATTTTGAAGACAAGTTTCCTAACTTAAAAATGGGTTTCTCTAAATTTGCTGAGTTGAGACCTAAACATTGTATATTTGCTCGCTGGAGTGGCACACATACTGTCTGCATGTGCACAACTCATCAAAACATAAAATTAATGATAGAAACTGCCAAAATAAGTACAGTAACAAACAACAGCTTAAACAATTATAAGCAGTGAATAAGAAAAATGCTTTGCAACCCATCATCAGTTGATTGCAGCGTGGAAAATGCTGAATATTGTCCAAGAGAAACTATCATATCTAAAATTTTACAAGATTCTTTTGACGAAAACTTAATTGAATGAGTTCAGTTCCGACAGTGGATGTCAGTTGACCACTGTAATCTGGAAGTTGTTCAGAAAATTTCTGAAGAATTCATAGATTTATTTTGTAGTAAGGTGTCTACTTTGATTTGGCATGACTTCATTGCCAAGCAACAATGAACATTCCTTAACTCCACAAGATAAAACCTCATGGAATCTGAATTTGTTGTCATATGTGATTTTTTGGAAATTATAGTATAGTTCTACAGGATGAAGCATAGAGTTACTACTGGACAAGGCAACAGATTGCCATTCAACCTTATATGAGCTTTGTCATTGTTTCCAATTTCCTGGAGCACAATACAGCTGTGGTTTACACCTTTCAAAAGGAGCTTATTTCTTATCTAACAAATAAATTTCCAAACCTTCCAAAGAAGATATACTATTATCCTGACAGTTCTGCTGCGCAGTACAAAAATAAGAAAAAACTTCCTGAACCTTTGCGTTCATGAGGAAGACTTCAACATAAAAGCTGAGAGGGAAAAGAGCATATGGGAAAGAGCCTTGTGCTGGAGTAGGGAGTTCAGTTAAGAGACTGAGAGCTCATGCAAGTTTGCAAAGGCCATACCAAAATCAGATCCAACCCTACGAGATCTCTTTGAGTGGGCAGTAGATAATATCACAAATGTTGATTTTGCGTATTCCACTCAAGAAGACTATACTGCTTCAGAAATATTATTAAAAAGCAGGCTTGAAAAGGCATCAACAATCAAAGGAACACAGCAATTTCACGCTTTCCCAACACTACATCAAAATTAATAGCCAAATACTTTTCTGGTGATATGCAGAGTTGGGAGAGGGATGTAACTACATCACCTGTCAAACTGAAGTTACAAAATTTATCAGGCTGTGTCGCCACTGTATATGGCAGAAACTGGTGGCTTGGGTAAATTTTAGAAAAAAAAGAAAAAAACAAACAGAGAACCTGATGAAGTGAAAATAACTTTTCTTCATCTATGTGAACCAGCTAAGTCATTCTCCTATCCTGCACATGCAAATGTCCTGTGAGTGTCAGTTGTGGATGTTCTCACAAAAGTAAATCCATATACTCTGATAGGGAGAACATACATTCTTAATGAAAGTGATGTAAATCAAACCCAATCGGCTTTATTAAAATGTAATCTGTGAAGTTCCAAGACAATTTATTGAGAAACTGCTTTCAACTCAAAACTTAATTTTTGTCTCAGGTTAGTGCTAATGTATATTTTATAGAAAGTTGTTTCAAAATTACTGTTAGTACCTATTGTGTTAAATTTAGCTATACAGTAGAACCCCTCTAATCTGACCTTGGATGGTCCGTCACTCCGATTAGTCCGACCATGCTGAGGCTCGAGAGCCTGTGAAGTAGTTTATTTCTTTGTAAAAAATTGCTTTTTTATATATAGTGCTATAAACATTTTCTAGTTTACAGTATATACTGTTTATACATCATTATGTACAATACAGTACTGTAATTTGTTTGTCGTTTTTCCTTTTAAAACCAATACATATTATAGTGTGTGTAGACATTTTTTAGTTAATATACTGTTTAACACTGAGTAAAAAGCATCTTTTTATGTTACTGTAGACATCTTTTAGTTCTTAAATAGTTTAATTTTTTGCACTAAATGTCTTTTTATATTTTTGTCTCGTTCTGACCCTGGTCCTGGTCCCGAAGGTGACGGATTAGAGGGGTTCTACTGTAGTTTCATTCCAAACATCATGGACCAGAGGTATTATGTAAATACTTGTACTTTTTCATACTTTATTTCAGTTTGTAGCTAAACGCTCAAACTTTTTTTGTTTTATCGGTTAATATACTGTTAGTTAAGTTGTATGAAACTAAAATAAGCAATCAATTACAAATATGCTGATTACTTTTGTTTTAATAACGTGATGTTTTTATATTTCTAATACATTTTTTTTATTCACCTTTCAGTATATTTTATTGAAATTCTTGATTGTTAAAGGTCAGTTTGGTTAAACTACGGCTGTTAGTGAAAAACAAGACTCTGGAATAATTTTTTTGTAACAATGAATCCATCATCATCCCACATTTATATTTTGCTATGTGATTTACAACAGTATGAAGCAGTTGTGGAAATATTTTGAAAATTTTCAATTATGCACTTTTTGTAAAAAAAATTAAATCAAAATATTAATTAGTATTTTGAAAAAGGTTATGAATTAGAAGCTATGTTTTGTTCTATATCCCTGGAAAGAGCATGCAAAATGCTGCAAAATGACACCTTTCCCAGCTCTCTAGCTCAATTAGAGCAGCTCCTAGGGCAATTTAAGAAAAAGTCCGTTCACACATTTTTGGCTGGTTTTTGAAAAGTTTACATAGCTACATTTCAGGAATGGTTTGAGATAAAATATTGAGAGTGGTGAGGTAAAATAGGTTTGTGGATTTGACATGGGAATGACCTTGGTTCTTACTCTTGTCTCCAAGATAGAATTAAACAAAGCAAACCTCTTGTTGTTTATATTGATGATGATAATGATGAAGATGATTGTGTGTTCTATTTCATGAGAGAAACACATAAAAAGTGAATAAGTCAGGACTTGGCTGCTCCAGCTATATAAGTAAGTCAAAGGGTTTAAAAAAGGGCGTGACCAAAGTTGTTACTCGATAGGCAAAAGAAAATTGAGATAATTGAGGCAGCATCATGAAGAAGAGAATCAAAAGGCACAACAAGATGAGTGGGAAGAAAGTAACATGCAGTGGCAGGCTGCAGCAGGAGGAACAGTAGGAAGCTCTACCCCCCCCCCCCCCCCCCCCCCCCTCCAACCACCGCTAGCACTAAAAGTGGGCCAATAAAGTATACAGTTAGTGTAAAATCCGATTTCCCTCAGGAAATTCAACACTTTGGTAGTGGCTGTCTTGTCATTGACAAGCATCTGAGGTGGTGAGGTAGGCAAATTAAGACTGTGTCAAAGATTGTCCAGCAGGGATCACTCAACAAGAACAGACACTATCATCAAATGACTACCGCAGCTGCAGTGAGGAGGAGCCTCCCAATGAAGAAGAAACTCATGGGTGTGTCTTGTGTGGCCAATGCATAGTTGGCACAACACAATGATATCTTTCTGAGAGGCCTGTAAAGATGTGTGCCATGTCTTAGTGGACCTCTTAATTGGTCTTAATGTGTTTTGGGTTGTAGTAGCTTGCCATTTTAGTTTCCAGAGCCTCACAATATTGCATCAAAGTTGTAATCTTAAGTGTGGACCAAGTATTCTGACATCAATTTTATCTCCCTTAGTGGCATCTTTCCTAGGATGCCTATGCGTGTCATTGTCCAGATGTAGGTCACTGTCTTTCGAGAGCTGTAGATGTCAAACAGTAGGTTTGGACGTTGGTAACCAAAAGATGTTTGGAATAGCACAGGAACATGCATTTTAAGCACTTTACGGAGTCATTACAGACCAAAAAGTCCTTTGTCGCAAGGTATTTGATGTACCACATAGCCTGAGATATGACAACCATCTCTACAGTGTTTACACTGCAGGCACTCTGCAGAAAGTTCTTCTCGCATCCCCTTGCATGTGCAAAAGTATAACTAACCCTGTCATTGTGTTTTGATCATGTTCGTACTGAATTAAAGTAATTGTGGAGCATCAAACAAAACAGATATTGGAGAAGGGTATAGTCAGCATCCTTTTTGGGGCAACATAAGAGGTCCATCCATATCACAGAACATGATGCAGACCAGGGGAGGGGGGAGGAGGGGGGTGTCGAGAGCCAGCAATTGGAACCAGACTAAAGGAGGCTGTTGTAGGTTCTTCAGTAAAGTGGCAAGTTGGATCCCAGTGGGTCCACCCAGTTTTGAGTGGTGTGCCAACAGTCTGAAGTGCTGGTTGTGGATCAGAGTTGAGTGACATCGATGAGTAGGCATCTGACAGTCTATGACTCCGTAATTAGCCAGAAACTGCTATTTTCTAACCCACAGTAGAGGGAGTAAATAAAACAGAAAGAAACTTCCACATGGGAAAAATATATTAAAAACAAAGATTCCAAGACTTACCAAGCGGGAAAGCGCCGGCAGACAGGCACATGAACAAAACACACAAACACACACACAAAATTACGAGCTTTCGCAACTGGCAGTTGCTTCGTCAGGAAAGAGGGAAGGAGAGGGAAAAATGAAAGGATGTGGGTTTTAAGGGAGAGGGTAAGGAGTCATTCCAATCCCGGGAGCAGAAAGACTTCCCTTAGGGGAAAAAAAGGACAGGTGTACACTCGCACACACACACACATATCCATCCGCACATACACAGACACAAGCAGACATATTTAAAGGCCTTTAAATATGTCTGCTTGTGTCTGTGTATGTGCGGATGGATATGTGTGTGTGTGTGTGCGAGTGTACACCTGTCCTTTTTTTCCCCTAAGGGAAGTCTTTCCGCTCCCGGGATTGGAATGACTCCTTACCCTCTCCCTTAAAACCCACATCCTTTCATTTTTCCCTCTCCTTCCCTCTTTCCTGACGAAGCAACTGCCAGTTGCGAAAGCTCGTAATTTTGTGTGTGTGTTTGTGTGTTTTGTTCATGTGCCTGTCTGCCGGCGCTTTCCCGCGTGGTAAGTCTTGGAATCTTTGTTTTTAATATATTTTTCCCACAGTAGAGGGACATTGACTTCTGCCAGGAGGCTTTCAGCAGGGCTTGTACAGAAGACCCCTTTTGCCAACCACACGTGTGTGGTGGACAGGGTCCAGCAAGCTAAATATGAGTGGTGCTGCTGACCCATAGGCAACACATCCATAGTCCAAGTGAGATAAAATTGGCGCTTTGGAAAATCTGAGAAGACCTATGTGGTCCACGCCCCACAAGGCGTTACTAAGGAAATGGAGTGCATTGAACTTCTTCATGCAAGTTGCCTTGACATGACAGACATGTGGCAGCCAAGTTACCATGTTGTCAAATAAAATACCTAATAATTTAATGGCTTCAAGTGAATGGTCACAAAGATAAAATTCTGGGTGCGGGTACAGTGTCAGCAAAATCCACAACTCGTGATTTTGCAGGTGAAAATTGATACCTGTGATTCAAAGCCCAGTCATTTGCTTTCCAGACAGCCCCCTGAAGTTGGCACTCAGTGGTACAGAGGCATAGTACAGACAAAGATCATCCACATAGAGTGATGGAAAGACAGGGAGGCCCTTTTGCATTTACGATCCATTGATGGCGATAGTGAACAGTGTTACACTCAGAACTGACCCATGAGATACTCCAGTTCCCTGTGTATATTTTTTGCTGAGAGATGAACCTATATGCACGGGAAAAAGTCAGAGAGGTATGAAATTCTGGATAAAATGGGTAACTGCCTTGGAAACCCCACTCATGCAGTGTACATAGTATGTGACGTCACCAGGTGGTATCGTATGCCTACTGTAGGTCAAATAACACAGAAATCAGATGTTGGTGATGTGCAAAAGCATTGCCTACTGCAGATTCCAGACATACCAGGTGATCTGTGGTGGACCAGATGGCCCATAACCCACTTTGGCATCGTGATATATGTCATCCAGCTTCAAGGCACCAACAAAGACAGCAGTTGACCATTCTCTCAAATAGCTTACACAGCCCATTAATCAGGGAGATTAGATAGTAGTTAGTTAAAATATGAGTGTCCTTTCTCCATTACAGGACAGGAATAGTAATATCTTCCTGCCATTGAGTGGGAAATTCTCCTTCCTGCTAAATATGATTAAAAAGGCCAAGGATATGTTGCATGCCATCAACACAAATATGTTTGAGCATTTGGTTGTAGAATTTGTCAGGTGTGGGGCACTCTGCCAAAGTGCTATGAAACTTTCATTCACTAAAATGGGTGTTATATTATAGAGACCCGTGTGCATGAAAGGATAATGGGTGGCACTCAGTAAGGTGTCTCCACGTCAGGAAATGAGGATGGTAATTACTGCAAGTGGAGACCTCAGTGAAGTGAGCCCTCAAACAGTCAGCATGTAGCACAGGATCAGTGCAGGTATTGCCATTGATAAGGATGCTAGGAACTACCATGGGTGGTGGATGGCCACGAATGCAGTGGAGTTTAATCCATACTTCGGATGATGGGGTGTAGGACCACATAGGTGATATATATTGCTCCCAACACTCCTGCTTCCTTTCCTTTATTAAAAACTGCTCTTTTGCCCAGAATCTCTTGAATGCCATAAAATTATCCAGTGAAAGATGGTGCTTGTGCCGATGAAGCACCCTCCAGTGTTCCCTGACAGCAGTGGCTATAACTTCAGACTACCATGGCACCAGCAGTCATCGACAGGAACCGAAGCAGTAGAGGATGGTTTTTGCTGCAGTATGAATAATAGTATCAATAGTATCCTGTACCACTTTGTCAATGTCTGTCATACAATTGGCTGAAAAAGAGGCTGTAGAGAATAAAGCTTACCAGTCAGCTTTTCAAAGGGACCAACGTGGAGTATGTTCCAGATGCCTGTAAGTGGAGAGGGAGAGAACAATAGGAAAATGATCGCTGTCACAAAGATCACCATGGACATGTCACTGAATCCAGGGTAAGAAACTTGGGCTGCAAACTGTGAGATCAATAACTGAGAATGTTCCATGGGCCACACTGAAATTTGTTGCAGCTCCAGTGTTGAGTAAGCAGATGTCCAATTCTGAAAGGAGGCATTCTAGTATCTGGCCTCTGCAAGATGTAGTGTCACTGCCCCACAGAGGATTATGGGCATTAAAGACCACCTGTAAGAGGAAGTGGGCAGGTAGCTGTTCCACTAACTCTAACAGCTCATGAAAATAGAAAGGTCCATCTGGGAGTAGATCAGAATTACAGATTGTCATCTGAACTGACGTACAGGCACTAACAGCCAAGCCCCCTAGGTCAGTGGTAAGGGGCATCTGCTCACTGAAAATATCAGAGCGTATGAGGCTAGAAACCCCACCAGATGCCCTTTTGACATTAACGCAATTGGTACAGTAGTGTCTGCAGACTTTCAGAACAGGGGGATGTTTTGCTGTAAACTCTGTTTCCTGTAATGCTATGCCAATTACGGAATAAGTAACCAACAAGAGCTCAGCCAGATGGTGACAGTAGTCCTTACAGTTCCATTGAAGGAGTGTTGAAGTCAGGTCTGATAAAGTGGTGAATGGAAATGATGGATGTGATTACTTCGCTACTAGGTTGCAGTCCTCCTGAATATGTGATACATCGTGAAGGTTCATAGGCTCGACCTTTCCAGGGGTGGGGAGGAACATCCGAAGCCTCATAAAGTAGTTTATCTTTCTGCTTATCCTTCTGAGGCTTCAATTTCTGTGAAGATTGTTGTTTATATTCTGTGCGCAGCTCACTCCATTAACTTAGTAGGATCGTTTACATCAGAATGTTGTCCTCAGACAGCTTCATTTTGCTGTATGTTGAAACAAATTTACATTTTCTTCTCTCCTTCGAAGAGCTGTTGGAATATTTCACAGTCAAAATTAAAAAGTTCAGTCTCCACAAAACGAACTTCAGGAACATGCTGGTCAGGGCATCATAATGTTTATAGTCTGTAGTTTCAGTGTTAATTGGCTAGAAATAATATCAGCTTTGGAAGTTATTCAGGATAATGAAACATAAAAGGCTCCACTAAGATGTGAGGCGACAGGAGTACTGAGTAGTCTACAGAGTCTGGAAACTGCGATAATCACAACTTTTTGTCAGCGATGTTGAAGAGATTTAGTGCTACAAATAAGTTGTTACAAGGTGTTGGCACTGGTATTGGGACTGTAATACAGTTGTGCTATTGCTTACTCGAATAAGCTCGAGACAATTGTTCTATGTATGACACACATGAAAATACTGACATCGAAAATAGTAAGAGGTATATGTACAAAATAGACACACAAAAAAGAAGTCAAAAAACAAAGTGGATGCTGCAGTTGAGCTTGAAACTACTTTTGAAGGAAAGGTTGATTTTTGGGTGATACATTTGTGGTAGATTGATATTTGAATTGAAAACAATTTTGAGTTCGTAAATAATTTTCCTGGCTGAAACAACCCTCAACCATTAAAATGTGCTAGAAAATTGCAACAGAGCTGCAGAAACGATTTGGAGGTATTTATGAGAGATGAGGTAATCAGTTTTAAAGCATATGTGGAGAGCAACAAAATAAATATCTCCCTAAGTATTTTGCACACATTGTTACTGGAAAACCACATTCAGGAACTGTTTCCTAATTTGGAGATGGCGTTCAAATACTTTTGTCAAATGCTGCACAAAACTGTTTTGCTGAGCGCTCTTTCTCCGAATTATTTGCGGACATCCATGTCGCAGGACCAAGTCAACATTTTCATGAGCCTGTCCACGAATGCTGACATATCATGACAATTCGACTGTGTTTATGTGATCAATAAATTTACTACAAAGAAAGCATGCCATAAACAGCTTTGTCTGACTTGAGTGTGGTAAGTTAAATAAGCGGGTGTTTATTATTGTTATTATTACTATTATTAACAGCAGCAGCAATTGTAGTGTTCAATTATGAATAGATGTAAGTTACTTCGTGTTACTTGTATGTCGAAATGAGGAGTGGAAATATTTTTTCCTCTCTAGAAGTGGAAAACAATTGAATTCGCCTCTGATATACACATGTTAAAGTTTTCCCGTCTAGGGATGAAGCCTCAAGTAAAGCATCTCCAAGAACAGCATGTGAGGAGAGGAGACAATGCCATTTGAAGGGAAATACAGTAAACACCACAGTCTAACTGTGGTAAACACTAAGTGAGAAGGAAAGATACAACTAGAATGGCAGAGTAAAAGAATGGGGAGAAGAACGTGGTAATGGGACAGAGGGACAGTGAAAATGACAGGAGGAGACAGTGGTAAGGGAGAACGAGAGAAACATATGAAGACAGTGTCAGTGGGATAGACAGAGAGGAGAAATTGCATGTGAGGGAAAAGGGAGACACTGAGAGAGGGACTACTGTAGCAGTGAGAGGGAGATGCTGAATATGAAGGCTTCACTACAAAGCAGGTCTGGGTAAAAGGATTTACCATTTTCAGTGTTAAGAGTGTGTAAATATGTTCGAATGCCAAAATTTATTGTGAGGAAGGTGGAATGAAGATTGACGTGCCGTAGTTCAATCAATCAATCAATCAATCTCTTTATTCATCCATTAACAATATTGATTGTATGGTGTAGTCAATTACAATACAGTTTCTTATCTTTAATTTGTTTCAAAAACTTGGATAATAAATACAAATATTTTATATCAGTATGTTGTGGTTGTGTTCTTCAGTCCTGAGACTGGCTTGATGCAGCTCATCATGCTACTCTATCCTGTACAAGCTTCTTCATCTCCCAGCACTTATTGCAACCTACATCCTTCTGAATCTGCTTCGTGTTCTCATCTCTTGGTCTCCCTCTACGATTTTTATCCTCCACACTGCCCTCCAGTACTATATTGGTGATCCCTTGATGCCTCAGAATATGTCCTACCAACCGAGCCCTCCTTCTAATCAAGTTGTGCCACAAATTTCTCTTCTCTCCAATTCTATTCAATACCTCCTCATTAGTTATGTGATCTACCCATCTAATCTTCAGCATTCTTCTGTAGCACCACAGTTCGAAAGCTTCTATTCACTTCTTTTCCAAACTATTTATTGTCCATGTTTCACTTCCATACATGGCTACACTCCATACAAATACTTTCAGAAACGACTTCCTAACACTTAAATCTATACTAGATGTTAACAAATTTCTATTCTTCAGAAATGGTTTCCTTGACATTGCCAGTCTACATTTTATAACCTCTCTGCTTCAACCATCATCAGTTATTTTGCTCCCCAAATAACAAAACTCCTTTACTACTTTAAGTGTCTCATTTCCTAATTTAATTCCTTCAGCATCACCTGTCTTAATTGAACTACATTCCATTATCCTCATTTTGCTTTTGTTGATGTTCATCATATACCCTCCTTTCAAGACACTGTCCATTTCGTTCAACTGCTCTTTAAAGTCCTTTGCTGTCTCTGACAGAATTACAATGTCATCAGTGAATCCCAAAGTTTTTATTTCTTCTCCATGGATTTTAATGCCTACTCTGAACTTTTCTTTTGTTTCTTTTACTGCTTGCTCAATATACAGATTGAATAACATCAGGGAGAGGCTACAACCCTGTCTCACTCCCTTCCCTACCACTGCTTCCCTTTCATGTCCCTTGACTCTTATAACTGCCATATTCTTTCTGTACAAATAGTAAATAGCCTTTTGTTCTCTGTATTTTACCCCTGCCACCTTCAGAATTTGAAAGTGAGTATTCCAGTCAACATTGTCAAAAGGTTTCTCTAAGTCTACAAATGCTAGAAACATAGGTTTGCCTTTCCTTAATCTTTCTTCTAAGATAAGTCTTAGGGTCAGTATTGTCTCATGTGTTCCAACATTTCTACAGAATCCAAACTGATCTTCCCCGAGGTAGGCTTCTACCAGTTTTTCCATTTGTCTGTAAAGAATTCGTTTTAGTATTTTGCAGCTGTGACTTATTAAACTGATAGTTCGGTAATTTTCACATCTGTCAACACCTGCTTTCTTTGGGATTGGAATTATTATATTCTTCTTGAAGTCTGAGGGAATTTTGCCTGTCTCATACATCTTGCTCACCAGATGGTAGAGTTTTGTCAGGAATGGCTCTCCCAAGGTTGTCAGTAGTTCTAATGGAATGTTGTCTACTCCCGGTGCCTTGTTTCAACATAGGTCTTTCAGTGCTTTGTCAAACTCTTCATGCAGTATCGTATCTCCCATTCCATCTTCATCTACATCCTCTTCCTTTTCTATAATATTGTCCTTAAGAACATCACCCCTGTATAGACCCTATATATACTCCTTCCACCTTTCTGCCTTCCCTTCTTTGCTTAGAACTGGGTTTCCATCTGCACTCTTGATATTCATACAAGTGGTTCTCTTTTCTCCAAAGGTCTCTTTAATTTTCCTATAGGCAGTATCTATCTTACCCCTCATGGGATAAGCCTCTACATCCTTACATTTGTCCTCTAGCCATCCCTACTTAGCCATTTTGCACTTCCTGCCAATCTCATTTTTGAGACGTTTGTATTCCTTTTTGCCTGCTTCATTTACTGAATTTTTGTATTTTCTCCTTTTATCAATTAAATTCAGTATCTTTTTACCTACTTGATCCTCTGCTGCCTTCACTATTTAATCCCTCAAAAGTACTGATTGTTCTTCCACTGTATTTCTTTCCCCCATTCCTGCCAATTGCTCCCTTATGCTCTCCCTGAAACTCTGTACAACCTCTGGTTTTTCCAGGTCCCATCTCCTTAAATTCTCACCTTTTTGCACTTTCTTCAGTTTTAATCTACAGTTCATAACTAATAGATTGTGGTAAGAGTCCACATCTGCCCCTGGAAATGTCTTACAATTGAAAATCTGGTTCTTAAATCTCTGTCTTACCATTATATAACCTCTTAGTATCTCCAGGGTTCTTCCATGTATACAACCTTCTTTCATGATTCTTGAACCAAGTGTTAGCTATGATTAAGTTATGCTCTGTGCAAAATTCTACCAGGCGGCTTCCTCTTTGATTTCGTAGCCCCAATCCATATTCACCTACTACGTTTCCTTCTCTTCCTTTTCCTACTGTCAAATTCCAGTCACCCATGACTATTAAATTTTCACCTCTCTTCACTACCTGAATAATTTCTTTTACCTCATCATACATTTCATCAATATCTTCATCTGCAGAGCTAGTTGGCATATAAACTTGTACTACTGTAATAGGTGTGGGCTTCGTGTCTATCTTGGCCACAATAATGCATTCACTATGCTGTTTGTAGTAGCTTACTCGCACTCTTATTTTTTTAAATTCATTATTAAACCTACTCCTGCGTTACCCCTATTTGATTTTGTGTTTATAAGACTGTAGTCACCTGACCAGAAGTCTTGTTCCTCCTGCCACCGAACTTCACTAATTCCCACTATATCTAACTTTAACCTATCCATTTCCCTTTTTAAATTTTCTAACCTACCTGCCTGATTAAGGGATCTGACATTCCACACTCCGATCCGTAGCGCACCAGTTTTCTTTCTCCTGATTACGACGTCCTCTTGAGTAGTCCCTGCCCGGAGAACCGAATGGGAGACTATTTTACCTCCGGAATATTTTACCCAAGAGGATGCCATCATCATTTAGTCATACAGTAAAGCTGCATGCCCTCGGGATAAAATTTTGGTTAGGCCAGATCAGTCAATCATCCAGCTACTGAAAAGGCTGCTGCCCCTCTTCAGGAACCACATATTTGTCTGGCCTCTCAACAGATACCCCTCCATTGTGGTTGCACCTACGGTACGGTTATCTGTATCGTTGAGGCGCACAAGCCTCCCCACCAGCAGCAAGGTCCATGGTTCATATATATCAGTATATATAAATGAAATTATTTTTCCGTATTTAGATATTTTCAATGCTATAAAACTATGTGTTAGTAAAAATTGCTTAAGATCTACCTTGAATTTATGAAATTCTTTAATTTTCTTTATTGTAGAAGTCAATGCACTAAAAAGTATTTTGGGCTGATAGTTTACACTTTTTCGGTAGAGTGCTCCTTTGTGGGTCTCTCTGTAAAAATCATCGCTGTTTCTTGTTTCATGGTTATGAACCTGATTATTTAATGCTGAAAATTCCTGGTGAGTTTTCAGAAAGCATACACATTCATAGATGTATAAGCTAGGAAGAGTCATTATTTTAAATTCTTTAAATATTTCCCTCCATGACACTGTGCAGGAAACCCCTTTCATTATTCTAATAGCCCTTTTTTGAAGTTTGAAAGCTTGTTTTGCCGTACTTGTGTTTCCCCAGAATATCACACCATATCTAAGCAAACTGTTCATGTAAGCATATTAGGCACACAGCAATGATTCAGTGTTGTTGCATTCCTGAAGAATTCTTAGCACATAGCAGCATTTACTTAATTTTTTCTCATAACTTCTAGATGCTTTTCCCATTTCAAGTGCTCATCCATCCATATACTGAGGAATTTTGTGGATGGGGCTTGTGCAATAACGTAGTTCCATAACTCAGTTTTTACTCTTCTTTTAGCTTTACTTTTAATATCACTGAAATTCATCAATACCATTTTATCCTTATTTATGATCAAAGCATTATCACTAAAACATTTTCCTGTCTCATTTATTGTCCTAGAGACACTTGGTTGTAGATCGTCCTCAGGGCATCCTTTTATAAAAATGCTAGTGTCATCAGCAAACATAATTGTTTCTGCAACTGTCAGATGGTTTGGCAAATCGTTTATGTACACCAAGAACAACAGTTGGTTCCTCACTTTTCTATCAGAGTCTTTTAAAGAGGAGCACATTCACCTTTTTTGTGCTCTGACAAGAGCAATTTTCAGCCCTCATTAATATCTGTACTAGAAGAAAGTGTAATGCCACTGTGAGTCTGTGCCTCTGTTAGTCTGAACACACTAATTTCCAAAACACATTTCATGGTTTTTTTCACATGTAACTTGAGCATAGTGTGGGGTAAGATATATGTTTTATTTAATCAGAATCGGAACACGAAAACAAAGATACTGTAATTTAAAATTTTATAAGAAATCGTCTGCTCAGCATAGTAGTTGGGATGTTAAATCATGACAGCATAGTACTTCAAAGAACCAATCGAAGTGCTGTTAGATTTGCAGTACACAAAACAAACAATAGACAGCACTGTTAGGGTGCGGGAGGGAGAGGGGGGGAGAAGAAGAAGACCCTTAGTGACGTATTTTTGGATGTTTATTTCAGTAACGGAATTAAGCATCACAGTTTTGTTTTTATTAATAAAAACTAACACTGAATTTACTTGGTTATGATGAACAGTTTTACTGATTTTGCTTTACGTGTTAAACACCTAACAACAAAGCTTTGCTACTTTTGATAGATATTATTTATATTGCTTGCTAGAAACAACAAATTTATAAGTTTTCTTTGTGATTTGGGTGCCCACTCATTAAATTTTTGATTTTGTTTCATTTAAAAATAAAAATGCCTAGAAAATTGTCAATGCCCACTGAAGTATGCTGCTAGGTACAGGAATTCCTTAAGACTCTTTCTACTTATAAAAATAAGTAGACATAGAAAGTTTCATTTGCGTTAACTAATGGCGTATATTTGAACTTAACACAGTTTAAAAATCTCACTCTTCACATAAATATATACTGCTTCATAAGCCTCTCATGTCTCCAACTGTTAGAAACAAATTTACATATAAGAGAAAGTTGGCTTAAACATCATGTCCAGTCTCAACATGAACCATAATACACATCTTCCCTTCAACAAGGCTAAGACAAAAGTTTATTCAAGAGTACCTTCTCAGCTGTTCTCATTATTATAACAATGGTCAATGACACAATTAGCATGGAATAACATAGAAGCTCCATGGTTCTTCCATACACTTTCACTAAACTTCCATGGATCACCCGACAAGTACTTGTCATTGCCATTTGACCACGGCATCTACATTCTTCTCGCAACTGAATTTCAATCCTGCACACACAAACATTTGATGTGCAGTAGTTAGTACTCTATCATCCCACATTAACATCTAAAATATGACGTGTTTGAGATGGTAGAAGGTCGAGTGGTTCTACAGTTTACGCACGAATTCTTGATACACTCCAGAGACCTTTTAGGGCATGTAAAGGATTGTCTTGGTTTGTGTATGGTCAGTATGTACCATATCTATTGTATTATGGCATTTCAAATGTTGGTCAGACCACCAGGACAGTGGGCGACTGGTACATTCGGCATAAACATCACACATGCTTACAACAGTTAAGTAAATTTGCTACCACAGAACACTGCCGTGGCACCAGTCATTCAATGGAATATAATTACACAGAGATGCCTGCATGCACTTCCTGGTGTTATGACAGTGTTAGTGAGGAAGCAGTTCAGATTAAATTGGCAAGTGACCTTATAAACAGAGATGAAGATGTTGCTTAAATTCTAATTGTTATCCTACTTTCTTGCTGGTCAAACAACTGAAGAACAGAGTTAATTTTAACTGCTCACCCAATGACAGTTAAGACTCACTACTCATAATTTCTAATGTTCACCATCTTTGGTTGTGTGGTGGTGTTAGTGTTTACAGTGTGTGTTCTTTCAGGCACATGATCCGTGTACTGTGGTTTTAAATCTCCTTGCATAGCTAGCTCTCATTGCATTTGTGCCATGAAAATGACAGGATGTGCACCTGTCAAAACATTGGTGAATTTTGAAGATGTCACCAGGGTGCATCTCTGTAAGTTTGTTTGAACATTTTATGTGCCAGGAGACACCAAAGTTTCAGCAAAGTCTGATTTCTGAAGGCTTCAAATAAGTTGCACTGTTACACCTCGTGGTCTTGCTGAAATCAAGCAGTCTTTTCCACTAGGTCTGTCTTGTGGAGAATTGATGGTGAATCTGAATAGCTTTCAGCAGGAGTTGAACATAGTTTTTGGAGTGGCAATACATCTGCGATAGCTTAAAATTTTGTAGGAGATAGAATTTTGTGCAGATTATAGTGATGCGCTTTCCAGTGATGTATGTTTTTACAACTGAAGAACTAACTTTGTGTGATAGTTAGTCTATTTCATGATGAACTTTATCATACAGTGAAGCACCATGTAACTACCACATAAAAATTAAACTTTTTAAGATGCTTCGCATAGCCCACCCCAACCATCTTTCATCTCAAACCAAGCCCTGTGTGCTCTATATTTTTGGCACTGTTTTCTGGATCTAGTCATAGTTTTCCTTTACAGTTTATTGGATCAGATGCATTGGTATCAGCCATTGAACTTTCTGATTTGGATTCATGTCATCGACACCAGGTGAGAGCACATCTGCATACATATTTTTCCTTTATGTGGATTACAGAATTACATTTGTGGTTAATAAAATGTTCTCATGTTCGGGTGAATCATATTTTGCTACAATATGTTGATGGTTGTCTCTACAAATGCTGTCATTGCAGTGAATGGCAGCTCAAAACATGCATTGGTGGAAACAGTATTATGCGATGGGAGACTTTCTCCTGCACTTGCAAGGGACCTGTGGTAATAACCGAAGACATGCTGATAGCTGCAAACCATCTGCATCCCTTCATGCCTTATATTGTTCCTGACAGTGATGTCATCTTTCAGCAGTATAATTATCTGTATCTCAGAGCCAGAAACATGCTACAATAGTTTGAGGGGCATTTTAGTGAACTTATGTTGATGTCTCAGTGACCAAATTTGCCTGATGTAAATTCTATGGAACCTATATGAGTCGCTATAAGGCACCATCACTGTGTACACAAATCAGTGGCCCTTCATTTATACAGATTACATGATGTGTGCATAGATATCTAATACCACATACCTCTACAACCCTACCAACAAACTGTTGGATCCATGATACACAGAATCAGTGATGTATTTTGTTCCAAAGATGGACAAACAAGCTATGAAGCAGGTGGTCATAATGTTTTGGCTCATCAGTGTATATTTGAGATGACTTTCATAGCTACCAAGATGTTGCACAATGCATCACATTTTCTTGAATCTTCCTGTAGTGCAAAACCTAAAAAGACGTAACTGCAATGTAACTAACAGCTCTTTGGCTGGTCTTAAAGGAAGACTGACTTCATACCCTCATTCCACTCACACATATTAGCTGTAGCATTGCAGTGATGGGGGCATAGAAACTCAATTCCTTATTAGACTTTTACAAGGATGTATTTGTTGCCAGTGTTTGTGCACTGTAATCTGTAGGACAGTATATACTTACAGAAAGTTATTTTACTTCTAGTGTCTCAGGGTCAACACAAAGTATACAAACAATCGTCTACTCATGGCTAGCCATGAGTGACATATCTGCCACAATTCCAGAAAATGAAAACACCATTTGTTGCACAATGCCTCATGTGAACCATAATTTCCACTGTTTTGTTTTTTATTGCTAGCATCAACCACATATTGTGGTATTTTAGCCTGATCTTCAATTATGATACATTGTGTTCCTCTCATTGAAAAGTATCATGATATATCTGATGATCATTTACTAACTTTTCAATGTGTTTCCTCTTTGATCTGGAAATCTAAATGAACTAATAATTACTAGTTAAGCAGTTCTAAGTTGCTTCTGATCAGCTAGCAGATGCCACATGAGCTGGCCCATCTCAGGTGTAGTTTTTTTCATATGGCTGTATAACTGCAATGCACTCTTGATGAAAAAGACTCTCTTTGAGTATTTTTAACTTTTCTGTGGCTTTTGTTGCAGTTACAGGAACATTTTTCAGAAAGTCTGTTTCTTTCTATTGTCTTCTATTCACTATTTACATAAACCTAATGCAACCATAGCAAAGAATGCTGACACAGTTTACATTTTAACATAGTCACATATGAGGGAGGACCCAAAAATACTGAACTCCGAGGGCACTGCCACTCTTAGACGTAGTGCAGGGTTCTCATGCTAGATGGCATTATTAGAGACCTTCATGAAACAGCTGTGGAGATGCCACCAGTGTAGAGCTGAATGTGCAAGTGTGGTATAGTGTTTTTCTGACTGTTGGCTGGTCACCTCTGTGAAGTCATCATGGCAACTTTAAAAGAACAAAGAGTGAGTGTGAAATTTTGTTTCCTGCTTAAAAAAACTGCAATGGAGACACACCAAATGCTTCAGGAAGCTTTCCAGGAGCACGCTATGAGCCACATACAGGTTTTCGAGTGGTTTGGGTACTTTAAACATGGTGAGATGTGTGTTGAAGACCTAGCGTGTTCTGGATGCCCTTCAACATCACAAAATGAGGAGAACATTGAAAAGGTCTGCCAAAAGATCAGCAAGGATCATCACCAAACAATCGACCAAATTTCAGCAGAAACAGGAATCAGTTGGAGCTTGTGCCAGTGGATTTTGAGTGAGGATTTGCACATGAGATGTGTTGCTGCTAAATTTATTCCAAGCCTTCTCACACAGGAGCAAAAAACCATCCACATGAATGTGTGTCAGGACTTGAAAACAGAAATTGCACGTGATCCAAACTTTTTGAGAAAAGTCATTACAGGAGAAGAGAGTTGGCGTTATGGGTATGATCCAGAAACCAAGCAAGCGTCAAGCCTGTGGAGGACTCCCAACTCTCCCAGACCAAAAAAAAAAAGAAAGGCAAGTGAGGTCAAATGTGAATACGACGATCATTGTCTTTTTTGATGTTCGTGGAATTGTGCATTGGGAATTCATATCCCTGGCCAGACTGTTAACCAGCATTTGTACTTGGATGTTTTAAGGCAGCTGCAAGAGGATATGAGGAGGAAACGCCTGGAACTTTGGCGATCAGGTGACTGGTTTCTGCATAACAACAGCACTCCAGCACACACGGCCTTACAAGTGACCCACTGTTTGGCATCTTAGAGGTGTTCTGTCATTTCCCACGCTCTGTATTCACTGGACCTAGCCCCATGAAACTTTTTCCTATTTCCACGAATGAAAAAAAAATGCTAAAAGGGGAGCGTTATGATGATGTGGAGGTGGTAAAAACAGCTTCACAAAGGGCACTGGACAATATTAAACTTGAAGAGTTCCTAACATGCTTCCAACAGTGGGAAAAGAGACTTGACAGGTGCATCACATGTAATGGAGAGTATTTTGAAGGTGACTTAAGTAATTTTGTAAAATGGTTCATCAATAATTTTTTTATGACAACAATCCAGTTTCTTTTGGGTCCACCCTTGTGTAAGAGAGAAACCATTTCAGTTCAAAAGCTCCTCTATTCTTTCATTAAAACTTGTGATAAGATAGGACGTAAGAGGAGTTGTAAGACTTTTAAGATTGTCTGACAGGTGGTAGATTCAAGGATGTAACAGTAACAGTGTAGTTCAATTATACACAAAAATTGCTGACAACCAAAATACTGATCACTTATTTGCTGATGTACAGCATAATTTTTATCTCTGGCTCTGGCAGTAGATCATGTACATCTCCAAGTGAATTTGGGAGGAGGGACAAAAATCCACATGTCACCAACCTGGAATTTGAAGTGGTGGGGAGCATGCTTTTACAATTTTCCACTTTTCTTTTAAGTGTTCTTGCTTCACTACTTTACACCTTCTGCCATTTTTCAGACATCTGCAGTTTTAGACATCTGCATTCCATTTGCCTGCTACATTGTTATATTTTCTCCTTTAATCAATTACATTTTCAAATCTTCCCTGAAGTTTCTTCGCTAGACACTACACTGAGGTATTTGATTAACCACCAGTTGGGTTGCAGTGCTTGCTTTCATAAACACTGTTTCACACGTTCAGCGATTTCACAATTGTGAATATGACAAAACAACATGTAGAATAACAAATCAGCAGTGGAATCAAAATTCTGTTGTTTTACATGGCTATATATTATAAGCAAACTATTTACGTTGCCATAACTGCCATGTAGGTCTCATGGAATTGCAATTTCCACACATAATATATGCAGTTTTACTTCCAACCATATTGGAAGTTGGCTGTATTTTACTGCACTATTATACCAGAGAATACTAACACAGTATTCAAATTAACAAATTTTTTGTTTTACGTAACCTGCTGCACACCAGACCAACCTTGAAAAACAACATTACTTTACCTGAAAATATTGCTTTGTAGAGAACATGTGTGAAGTACAACTTATAATCAACTTTGCCAATTGCAGCCATTTCTATAGGAAGTGTAATGATTAGTTGGTCTTGTACCACATCATAGAGAAATAAAAACATTTTTTGGGATAAATTGATCATTTGCTTAAAAAGGAAAAGGAAGGTAAGTTACAGTTCAATGTAATTAGAGACTGAAGTTGTCAAGAGATGATCAGTTTGTTTAAAACACACATTTTCATTTAGTTGCAGTGTAGCCTTACTCCAGAATATTTTTCTTTTTCTTAAAATTGCTATCATTTGTCAACTATGTGGTGCAAATGGAGCAAAGCTAACAATAAGAAATATGACATTTTAATCAAAATTATTTCCGGTATAGTTCACAGCCATGTATTTCATTTGTTCAATATTTACAAAATAAATATTTCTGAGGTCTAAAATACAGTTTTAAAAATACTGATCTTACATGTCATTATGTACAAATTCTTCCACTTTATCACAGATAAAATAATTATATTAGTCATCATTTTTAAAAACTTGATTATCAATGCCCTGCTTCTCTCCCTCTTGAGTTGATATCATCTGCATGTCGTCATTTTGACTGAGAGTTTCAACATACTTGTACCTCATTGCCATCAATGCAAATATTGCCATATCTGCTATCATCAGTCCAGCAAATAAAAAGAACTCGTGAGCCTAAAAGAGAGAAAAACAAACTCATCATACATATGAACAAAACAGATATATTGGCCAAAATATTAGTCACACCTTAAAAGAGCACACTGGTTGGTTTACACTGTTGTACATAATGTAGAAATGGTACTGGCTGATTCTGTGATCATTCACCATAGAAGTACGTTGAGACAGTGAAGCAGTGTATATGTACAAATTAATTGTATAGAATCAGTGCAACAAGATAAATTGAAGTGGTCATGTGACAGAATTGTGTTTGGATGTGACCATGACCACTGTGAATGAAGTTGCTCAATTTGTAGGTACATCAACACAGACCATCTAATGTGTCTACATAGATCGATGTACCACTTGCAGCCATGCAACATGATGTTAGGACAATGATTATATAAAGGTCCTAAATGACAGGGACCAAAGATGAGTGTGATGCCTTGTCAATGACAGCCAGTTTTGAGGGTGTTTTTTGTACCATTTGTTCCATTAATTCAGGTTATTGTGAATATAAACAAGAATGTTTATTTCAACATTCTACAATGGAAACTCCAGGATGGAATGTTGTTGTTGTTGTTGTTGTTGTTGCTGCTGCTGCTGGTCATGCTTTTGTTGTTGTTGTTCAAATGGCTCTGAGCACTATGGGACTTATCATCTGAGGTCATCAGTCCCCTAGAACTTAGAACTACTTAAACCTAACTAAACTACGAACATTACACACGTCCATGCCCGAGGCAGGATTTGAACCTGCGACCGTAGCAGTCGCGCGGTTCCAGACTGAAGTGACTAGAACTGCTCGGCCACACTGGTCGGTTGTTGTTGTTGTTGTTGTTGTTGTTGTTGTTGTTGTTGTTGTTGGTGGTGGTGGTGGTGGTGAAAATCACTGTGAAAATTGATTTTACATGATTTTGTACAGTACCATTTCAACACAAAACGAAAATTCCCTGTTACAGACTTTTCTAGCCAGCTTGGTAAGACACACACTGTTTTCTGCAATAAGTACAACATTCTCATTTACAATGTTCGAAGCCTGCAGAACTATGGGTGGCTTTATGTGTCTGAAAAAGATGTTAAGTGTTAGCTAAAGTATGCCAGCTTTTCAGTAATAACTAATGACATGCACTAATTAAATCAAGCAACATGTTAGATTTGGCTCACAGTTATCAGCCTACTTATCCCCAGTGGTAAAGATCTGTCGAATTTACTGTCATAATAAGGAAAAGAGAGAAGTTATTTCAAGTAGAGGAAGTTGGTACAGTAAGCATAATGTTTAATTACCTGACTGCTGAAGAATTTTGCCTCCGCAACTATAATTACAATCAGGTTTCCGAATGCAACTGTTAGCAGCCAGCCAGAGGCAAGAACTGATTTCATACTTGTTGGAGCCTGTAAAAATGAGTGAATTGAGTACAAAATAACCTCTGTTTACTTATAGTAATTAATGAGAGAAAACAAATTTCAGGGCAGCCTTTCTGGAAGCTGACTAAAGGGATGTGTGTAATCTGACAAATCAAGTCCAAATTTAATAATCTGTAGTAGCCATTTTTACAAGAAATCAGCAAAGTATAGAACTCTTAAGACATAAAATATCACTGGATTACAAAGGGGCTCAAATTACAAAGGGGCTCAAATTACAAAGGGTGTTCAAAAGGTCTTTTACAGTCGTCTCTAATAT
Source organism: Schistocerca gregaria (assembly GCF_023897955.1). Lineage (NCBI taxonomy): Eukaryota > Metazoa > Arthropoda > Insecta > Orthoptera > Acrididae > Schistocerca > Schistocerca gregaria. The sequence goes on along the minus strand of NC_064923.1, from coordinate 402,126,709 downwards.
TTTTTTAATTTTGCAGGAAGAGAATGAAATTTTTTGTCAACATACTTGGAACATTTAGCTATAAGTTGGTATATAAAAGTATCTTCTTTTATTTACAGATGAGTCATAATGGACCATGAAGTCAATGTCAGATTGTGACAATGGTCGGTGATGGAGTTCCTCCTCAAGAGCAGCGATGAATCTGCCACATCAATTCACAGGAAGTTGCTCCCTGTTTATGGGGAGGAAACAGTGGATCACAGCAGTATCCAGCAATGGTTGCAGAGGTTTAAAGAAGGTGATTTCTCTCTACTGTACAATCCACGATGTGGTAGATCATCAAAAGCTGTCAGTGATGTGAATAAAGAGACCATTGATCAAATCATCCAAAATGACAGATGTGAGATGACACAACACCTTACTGAAATGACTTCTTTGTCATTGGGTAGTGTGGTATCACTGGTACAGTCACTAGGTTACAGAAAAATCTGTGCAGATGGGTGCCCATATGATGCAGGAGAAAATCAGGAAGATGGGTTGGAAAATTGTTCCTCATCCTCCCTACAGTCCAGGTTTGGGTCCATCTAATTTTTATCTCTTTGGTCGTCTGAAGGCCCACCTGTGCAGTAAAACATTTGATAGTGAGAAAGACCTTATTTGCTGTGTTAAGTGGTGGTGTAAAAGTCAATCCCCAGAATTTCACCGAAGTTCATTTACATCATGGAAATAACGTTGGGCCAGATGTGTCACAGCTGATGGAAGCTACATTGAGTAGGCTTAATGTATAGCTATAAGTTCCAAGTATGTTCACAAAAAAATTCATTCTCCTCCTGCAAAAAATAAAAAAAAAATTGAGGCAACTGTGCAAAACTTTTTGAATGCCCTTTGTATATAACAATAAATACTGTGCTCTCTTAAGGAAAGTGCTTAAACCATCAAAAAATAACTCTTGTTTAATGTTTTAAATCAATATTTCAGATAGTAAAATTAGATCTTTATGAGCAATAGTTAAAAGAGAAACTTGGAAATCAGTTAAGGAATTTGAGTATTCTGTTATTAAACAAAACAGCCAAATAGTGAAGGATATCAGCCTGGAAGGCAATGTATTTAATAATCACTTTCTTGAAGTAGCTTATATCATCAATATAGACAGGTCAAGGAATAAAAATTAAAATAATAATAATAATAATAATAATAATAATAATAATAATAATAATAATACAAAAAGCAATGCCTTATATATACAGGTAAATCACAATTATTCCATGCTCTGCTAAACAAATTGAGAATGTAATTAACTCCATCAAAATAAAAATTTCTCACAGAGTTAATATCTCTAGTAAATTACAAAACCTGTTTTTCACTTATGAGCAATGTATTTAATCACACATGCAATACATCATGATCCCAAGGAATATTTCTACACAGTTTGAAATATGTTGCTGTCATACCCTTCTGCAAGAAAAGTAGTAAGAAAGATATGATAATAACCAGCTGATTTCTATTACATATTTCATGCTCAGTGATACAGGAAAATATATTCTACAGAAGAACGATAATGCACCTTCATCTATCACAATACTGTATTTAGCTGTCAATTTCAAATTAGTCTCTGTGAACAGCTTGACACTCTGGCAAGAAAAAATAGGGGTGATATGTGATTACAAGAACCCAGCAAGAGAGTTCTTTTAGCCTCTGTCACCTCAATTCTCCAACTTCCTACCCACATGTGATGCCACTGTTAAGCCAAGTAACTCAGTGGGAGGTTAGGTAACCAACCCCAGTGGGAAATTGAGTCAGTGAGAAGACAGGATTTGAAGGTTAGTGGTAGGTAATGGGAAACCACACCAAAATTTTCCCATGAGAATCCAATGGCTTTGTTCATTCCTAAATTATTTGGAGCTTCAAGTTCTCCAATCAGATCTCTGGGTGGGTGGGGGTGGGGGCAGGATTGAAAGACGTCCTTAGAGTAATACCACAGTGCACAGTGCTTGCAAATTATCTCTGTGCATTTTAAGAAAAATCACAACATAGAATGTGCATAGGCAACTTCAGATGGGAAAACTTGCTGTAGTAGACAGAGAAGTTAGTGCAAACTACTTGGTACTCTCTAGCTCAGTGAGACTTACTGGAGAGGAAGTGGCTATTTAATAACCCAAGGAAGGAACACTGTTTATTTTTCATGGAGTAACAACTAAAGTAGAAATGGTGTTGCAATAGTTGTTCCTAGCTACCTGAACAACTTTGTGCTGTGTTATGAACCCATTAATGACAGGATCATCTCCATCAAACTGAATGCTTCTCCATGCAAACTCAACATCATCCAGATCTATGCCCCTACTGCTGCAGCATAGGATCAGGGGAGAAAGGAGTTCTACAAACAACTAGTACAGGCAGTAATTTAATGCTAAAATTGGAGATACCAAAGATACACACTTACAGTCTGTGGTTGGACCTTATGATCTAGGTGAGAGAAGTGACCAAGGTAGGTAATTGCTAAATTTCCATGTGAGTAATGACTGACTGTAACACTGTGTTTCAACATCACCCAAGATGACTGTACAATTGGATACCATCTTGGGATAGATTTAGGAACCAAATTGACTTCATGCTAGTGTGAAGACATTGATAGACTTCAGTCATGGACTGTAAGATCTTTCCTTGAGCTATTGTGGAAGAGGTCATAATATGTTGTCCATGTAAATGCAGATGAAGCTGAAATCCATCAAGAAGAGCAGAGAAAGACAGCTAGAAACTTACGAAGAGGGAAGCTCTTCAGGAATCTGGTGAGCTTGTAAGACCAGAACTCCATAACATCAGTCCTGATAAAGATACACCAGAATCACAATTATGGGACCAAGTGTTGGAGATCATATCCTCATCACTTCTGACATCAGAACAACCACAAAGTGCAACACATCCTTGGATATCACAGTGCACACTACAACTAATTGAATAGTGAAGCAATCTGAAGAAAAATGGTATCCATACCATGCAGAATCAAGACAGATACAAGAAACTATGCAAGGAAAGGCAATGGGAGGACATATCATATTTCATTAATGGTAACAGTGATGAGATAGATCATTAGCAAGATCACACTCAAGTATGTGATCTCTTCAGGAAACTCAAAAGCATTACTGGTGAATTTAATCCTTGTATGTGGGTAGTAGATAATGAAAATGGCAACCCTATTGGAAACAAGGAAGAATCTGTTGGGAGATGGAAACAGTACTGTGAAAAGTTGTAATCTGGGATCAACAACAGTAAGAAAAGTCAGGCAATTGACTAGCTTACATTGGAACACACAATCTCACACAACAAAATGGAGAATGCAATACAACATCTGAAGAACTATAAATCCCCTGTTCTAGACAGTATATCTGATGAGATTATCAAAGAAATGGGGCAGGAAGGTGTTCACTTGCTGCATTCGATGTGTACAAGAATATGGGAAACTGGGGGAATGACCAGAAGACAGGTAGAAGTCTCTCTTCATCCTACTGCACAAGAAAGGGTCAATTAGGAACTGCTCCAACTACCTAACCATTGCTCTTATATCCCTCATAAGCAAAATTTTGCTCTACATCCTGAACTAGTATTTGAAGATGTACATTCAGCTGCACATATCATCAGAACAAGCACATTCTGTTGAAGGTAAAGAAACTGGTGAACATATTCTCAACACGTGACAAATAATTGAGAAACTGCAAGAATTCTATGTTCCTGTCCTCATCTGCTTTCTTGGACTATATGAAAGTCTTCAGCTGCATTCTCCAGGAAAAGTTGTGGAATGCACTTGTGGAGTTTGGTGTCCCACCAAACTTGACAGCACTGATCAGAAGTCTATATGGCAATCACCTCACAGCTATGAAGGGAAGTTCTGGCATGATTTCTTCAGCATATTAAAAGGTGTGAGACATGGCTGTGTTTTATCCCCACAACTATCCAACAATCTCTATTCAGAACATGACATTAGGAATGTGCTTGATGGCTGGACTAAAGGCATCTCAATTGGTAGTAGAGCTATTAACCACCTCAGATTTGCTGATGACACCATGCTTTTAGACAGTAATGAAAATGAACCTGCTGAACTATTAAGAAAAGTAAAGGACATTAGTGTATCATATGTATTAGACCTCAACCTCAGCATGTCCAATCTCATGGTAACTGATTGTCGAGTACAGGTTCAACTCAAAGGTCAATTAAAGGAACAGAAAGCTGTGCATTCTTTCATCTATTTGGGGTCAACCATTTGTTACGCAGGAAACTGTGAAGATAAGATGAGATAAGAAGACAGATCATGCTAGAGTGAGTGGCTATGAAGAAGCTCACCAAGATCTGGCAGAGCAGAGCAATAATGAACACAGCAAAGGTCTGGCTTGTTCAAACACTCATGATTCCCAACTTATTTTATGGTTGCAAGACATGGACCCTTAAAACCAGGTACAAACAGTGCATGACACATTTCAGTTTTGGTGCTGGCACAAGATGCTGTGCATAAAATGGAATGAAAGAAGAACAAATGTGTCAATTATTGAGCATCTCAGTATCAACATGCACCTTTGTCATCTCAGCCAAAAAATTCTCCAGTTCTTTGGCTGTATTGTGAGGAGAGATGGAGAAAACCTGGAGAAAATAATCATGGAAAGGATGGAAAGGAAGACTGAGGGCAAGACACCAAGAGGAAGTCAGGGAACAGGTGGATTAATCAAATTGAGAAGAGCTTGGGTGTCTCTCTTCTACAGGTTCTAAGAGAAGCTGGTAACTGTTTGGGATGGAGGCACTTTGTTCATGGGGTCATGACACTCAGCAATGAGCATGACAACTTGTGATGATGATTTCACATTAGATTTAAAAAAGGCTCTCTACAGAAAATGGCACATTTTAAATTCACAAAATGGTACAGTATTGTCAGCTAGCATCTTCTATGACTTGTCAAAGTCTTTTGTACATGCTATTTACATTTTTCTCCTAGAAAAACTCTAGCATTATGGTATCAAAGATTTTCAGGTAACTTTTCTTTCATCCTTTGTAACTAAAAGGATGATGAATGTTCCAGTGTACACAATGAAACATCATCTTCAGAATGGGGACTAATAAATACAGATGTGCCACAGGGACTTGTTCTTCCATCGTATATTTAAGAAACAGAAATATTTCCTAACTGATGGTGAATCTTCCAGGTAATGTGGTCGTGGTTGAAGAACCTTTATCTGTTCGTAGATTGGATTATTTAGGAATAGAGAGATGACTCACTGAAAGACAGAAGCACTGTACCATCAACAATACACGAACAAAAGGTACAGAGCTTTCAGAATGAAATTCCTTACACACACACACACACACACACACACACACACACAGAGAGAGAGAGAGAAAAACTGGTGTTGTTGGGAGGATCCAGATGGTATGGTTTGTGAATCTCACATGTGCTCTGCTGCATGTTGTGCCTGTGGGTTGTCCACCTTGTTTTAGGCAACAGTTTGCTGGTGGCTATTCATTCTGGTTGACATCTGGTTGTTTGTCATACCAATGTAAAACACTGTGCATTGGTTGCAGCAGAGCTGGTATATAACATGGTTGCTTTCACAGGTGGTCTGGCCTCTGATAGGGTAGGATAAGCCTGTGATAGGACTGGAGTAGGTGGTGCTGGGTGGGTAGACAGTGCAGGTCTGGCATCTGGGTCTTCCACAAGGGATTTGATCCTTGTGGCAGAGGACTGGGTGTGAAAGTGGCTCACAGATGGACTAGGATGTTGTGGAGGATGGGCAGGCAGCAGGACACCACTTTGGGAGAGGATGGAAGTATCTTGGATAGGGTGTACTTCATTTCAGGGCATGATCATAGATAATCAAAGCACTGATGAAGGACATTGTTCAGTCATACCAATCCTGCATGGTATTAGGTGCCAAAGGGCATTTCTGTATGGTTTTTTCTTGGGGTGGATATGAGGATCAGGTGTATGTGGGGATATGGCACTGCAGATCTGTTTGTGTATTATTTGGCCTGGGGGACAGGGGTTACTGCCTGTCTGAGAAGGCCTTTGTGAGGCCTTCAGCATACTGGGCAAAGGAGTTGTCGTAACTGCAGATGCATCTGCCGTGGGTAGCCAGGCTGAACGGGAGGGATTTTTTGGTGTGCAAGGGGTGGCAGCTGTCAAGATGCAGGTATTGTTGGAGATTGGTGGTTTGTGGTTTTGATGTGGACTGAGGTGAGGTTCGAGCCATCTGAGAGGAGGAGATCGACATCTAGGAAGATGGCACAATGGGTGGAGGAGGAACAGGTGAAGTGATTGGGAGAGTAGGTGTGGAGATTGTGGAGGAATGAGGACAAGGTGTCCTGGTCTTGGGTCCATATTATAAAGATGTCATCAATAAACCTGAACCAGACATAGGGTTTTGGGTTTTGAAGAGCTGGGAATGTTTGCTCTAGTTGGCCCATGAAGATGTTCACATAGGAGGGTGCCATGCAGGCAGTTATCGGGTAGGATGTAGTTGGTTAAGTGTACAAGGAATGAAGTGGTGGACCTGGAATTTGCAAATCATTGGGAGAGGTAGTGTTCAATTGTGGCCAGGCCATGGGCATGGGCATGAGAGGTGTTGGTGTATAAGGAGGTTGCCTCTACAGTGACTAGTATAGACCCAGGAGATAAGGGTGTGGCGATGATGGACTGCTGGTGCAGGAAGTGGTTGGTATCTTTAATTTGGGAGGCTGGGTTTTGGACCATTGGTTCCAGATGCTGGTCAACAAGGGCCAACATTCTTTCAATGAGGGCATTGCAACCAGCCACAATGGGGTGCCCAGGATTGTTACCTTTGAAGGGATGATACTCAAAAAAATTTGTAGCACAGTAATGGACAACTGCATGGCACCCTCTTATGCCAACCTCCTCATGGACCACCTAGAGGAAACGTTCCTAGCGTCCCAAAACCCAAACTCATAGTCTTGTTCAGGTTTACTGATGACATCTTTGTAATCTGGACCTAAGGCCAGGACACCTTATCCTCATTCCTCCACAATCTCAGCACCTTCTCTCCCATCCACTTCACCTGCTCCTCCCTCACCCATTGTACCACCTTCCTAGAAGTCAATCTCCTCCTCTCAGATGGCTCCAACCCCACCTCAGTCCAACTCAAACCCACCAATCACCACCAGTACCTACACTTTGACAGCTGCCACCCCTTCTCTCCCAGATAGCCTGGCCACCCATGGCGGATGCATCTGCAGTGATGAGAACTCCCTTGCCCAGTATGCTGAGGGCCTCACAAAGGCCTTCTCAGACAGGCAAACAACAATTCCCCCCCCTCCCCCCCCCCCCCCCCCCCCCAGCCTGATACACAAACAGATCTGCAGTGCCATATCACCACACACGCCTGATCCTCACATCCATCCCAAGAACCAACCATACATAAGCACTCCTTGTCACCCAGTGCTGCCCAGATTGGAACGACAACCACGTCCTTCATCAGGGATTTGATTACCTATCATCATGCCCAGAAATGAGGGACATCCTACCCAGAATACTTCCATCCCCTCCCAAAGTGGTGTTCCACCACCTACCCATCATCCACAACGTCTTATTCAATTCCTGTGCCACTCTCACCCCCAATCCCCTGCCACTGTGATCATACCCTTGTGGAAGACCCAGATGCAAGACCTGCCCTATCCACCCAACTAGCACCTTCTACTCCAGTCCCATCACCTGCTTGTCCTACACCATCACAGGCTGGGGCCACGTGTGAAAGCAGCTATGTTACACACCAGCTCTTCTCAACCACTTCACAGTGTCTTACGTTGGTATGACAACCAACCAGCTGTCAATCAGAATGAATGGTCACTGTCAAACTGTTGCCAAAACCAAGGTTGACCACCCAGTGGCACAACATGCAGCATAGCACAACATGAGATTTTGATGGCTGGTTCACAACCCATACCATCTGGATTCTCCCCCCCCCCCCACCACCACCACCACCACCACCACCACCACCACCACCACCACCACCTTTTCTGAGCTGCACAGGTGAGAGCTATCCTTGCAGCACATTCTTTGCTCCCATAACCTCTCTGATGTAAACCTAAGGTAACTCACTGTCCCTCCAGCCCCATTAGAGAGAGAGAGAGAGAGAGAGAGAGAGAGAGGAGAGAGAGAGAGAGAGAGAGAGAGAGAAGCATCTCTTTTCCCCATTATCCCCCACCCAATGTGTGTCAGCTAATTCTATGTTGCCATCTCACACCCTAATCTTTGAAGTCGCATGCTCAGTGATCTCCCACCTGCGCCCCCCCCCCCCCCCCACTCTACCTGCACCCACAGGTAGCCCATGAATGGCTCTCCACTCTCCCACAAGCCGCTAGACACTCTCTGCCTCCCACTTCTATCCATCCCTCATCCTACACCACCCTGCACTCTCACATCTCCTCAGTACACTCACCGTGGGCCAGGAAAGAGCTAACAGTTGAAAGAGCACAATGTAGAGAGAGACAGCTCGAGAAAGGAATTTCATTCCAAAAGCTAGCAAAGCAAAGCTCTGTACCTTTTGTTCATGTATCTGTCGATGTTAATCAGTATGTGAAACAATATTCTAAATTGTTAGATGTTTATATTGCTAAGAACCAGAATTGGAAGTTGTATGCTACAGATCCATCTTAAATGTCTTGGTTCTGCAACCTTTGCATTACAATATTGGTGATGAAAATGTCAAAAAGTTGACTTATTTTTACTATTGTCATTCACTAATGTCTTACAGTGTGGCATTTTGGAGTAATTCATAATCGAAGAAAAAAGGCGTATGTTGTACAAATATATGTAGAAGCATAATATGTGGTGTTTACACTCTAGAAACACTTTTAGTGGCTCTTTGAAGCATACTGACAACCATCTCACTACAGATTTACTCCTTTATGAATTTTGTCATTGGCAGTCAATTACAGCTTGGGAAAAAAACCACAGTAAAATGAGGAGGAGAATTATTTAAACTATCCACCACTCAAGCATGACAACTTCCATTCCACAGAAGAATTTCTGAAGGTGGAAAAGATTTTTATTATTTGTTTTAACAGGGGAGGGGGGGGAGGGGTGTGGGAGAGGGAGAGGGGAGGGGGAGGGGGAGGGGGAGGGGGATGTGGAGGGGGAGGGGGATGTGGAGGGGGAGGGGGATGTGGAGGGGGAGGGGGGGGGAGGGGGAGGGGGAGGGGGAGTGGGAGGGGGAGGGGGAGTGGGAGAGGGAGAGGGAGAGGGAGGAGTAGTTAAAAGTTAAGTATAATTAACTGTAGGCATGTAAGAAAAACGTGAATAAATTATGTAAATGATCAGCGTATTGTCATACTTTCCACTGAGAAAGTGTGCTATAGTTGAAAAAATTACTTTTACCTCATTATAGCTAGATGTCACAATTATGATGTACAGAAAAGGCAAGTAACTAACTCACGTCTGTTTCTCATAAGCTGCTGATTGGAGTGTTATTTTTACAGGAAGGGTTGTGTTTCCAGATAGGACAAACAAATGAACAATGGCCATTCTGTAAATTAGAGAAGCACCTACAGTACAGAAACTAACTTCTCATGGAAAGAACTATGTGACAGATTTGTGCATATCATAAATAATATATTACAGACAATATCTAAATGTGTTTTCCCTGTGACCCTCTTCACCTTTTACATGATAAGATTGCTCAGGTAATTATGTAAGTAGCAAGAGAAAGGCATACCTTTTCATATGCAGCCTATTTTACTAGTTAAGCACATTCAGTAGTACCACATGGATATACTACAATTTTACAAGAGTGAGCCAAACGAAAAGTTCCAGGGAAAATAATGGTTAGAATTTTGTGAGTTACAAGGTCACAGAAAAGTATCTGGTACGTACACGTAACTTGTATAGTGAAAAAGAAGTGCATACCTGAGAATAAGAGAATTCCAAGCCTGTTATGGAGAACATCACTTCTCCCATTGTTATTACAACGTATTGTTGGTATCAACCACAGCATATGTACACTGTTTGGTTCAGTTATTTGTGTGAATGCTTGTCAGCTGTAAAACAACACAAAATATAAATTTTAGGCCTTTTCATTTTAATGTCACCTAAAATGAATAACAGGATGAGAAAGGAACATTAATAACACAAAATATTGCCAGAAATGGTGTGTTAGGCCAGGTAAATTCCTGAAACTTCATCACCTTTGTTTCTGGAATGATTCTGAAGGAGAGGGTGATGTGGGAAGCAGGAATAAAATGCACTGCATAATCACAAATAGCAGTTAAAACAATAACAACGCTAAAAAGTTCAAAGTTATTGATCCCAAATTCCTGGTTTTAAACACCATTTATGTTAGGTTGTACCATTGATTTCATAACTATTTTACATGTTATTACTTTTAAGCCAAAAGTTGCTATATCTTAGATGAAAAGTGCAGAAACTTCAGCCAAATTTGAATGAAAATTGTGATTTAGAAAACACTGTCACAGTCACTTGCAGTTTTTGGGATACAGCTGCATCAAAAAATATGAGTAGTCGTCATATGAATGAGGTTCTTTACAGAAACTTCACATAGATACCTTGTAACACCCAGTTTCCAAAGCCTCAACAGATTACTTGCTAAGGTGAGGACTTTCGCAGGTCAAGCACTGAAATGATTCTCTCTCCCTGATACACATCCCTTTAACACCTACAGTCATCTCCCATCACCCTTCTGTCCTCTGTAACATCACTGACAAACCATGTGACATTCCCAGACCACTGTACTACTGATGTGAGTCTGACGCATGCACCCATCAATGCCTGATCCTATGACATGCCTGATCCTATGATATGAAATGCAGAACAATAAGTGAACCACACACATTTATCAGTTGATATGTGTTCACAGCACTGATTTTTATATCAGAAATCCACCACTAAACTGGAGGAGTCCATATATAGACCCAAAAGAACTGTCTTCCTTGGGGATACCCAGTAACCAGTGGTTGAACATGCTATGCACCATGACTCGAGGGACTGAGTGCTTCCTCCACCCAACAGGCCATTAGGTTTCCCTCCCTCAGCAATGGCTTCACTCCATGAAGTCCACTGTTTTTTTTTTCCAATCTGTTTTCCTTCTTTCCTCTTAATTCTTAATTGTACTATTTATTCCAGTTTTCATGTCTCTTCTTCTCAATCCATCTTTATATGGTACTCTGTCCTTTTATCAGCCATGAATGAAAGGAGGCACATCGCCTGCAATGAACTTCGGCATCCTAACATCTCTCTCTCTCTCTCTCTCTCTCTCTCCTCTCTCTCTCTCTCTCTCTCTCTCTCTCTCTCCCACTCATCAGGTGGATCCATCACTTTCTCTATGACAAAAGAATTAAAGAATATCGAAACTTGAAACTTAACAATTGCTTTCACATTTGTTATGTTTAGTGGTAGTATTGGCATTTCATGTCCTGAAGGTCAATAATGGCAATTCAGACTGTACAGTTTGTAATTTTAATGTTTTTCCTAGTACATTCTGCTTTTAAAAGAAAAAATTCAGTCAAAGGTAGTTGGTTGGTTGACAGATTAGTTAACTGGTTGACTGGTTAGTAAGTTCAAGGTTTAATTTTTATTTTCCATGGATCATGTTCACCACACAAAACCTGGCCACCAGCTGACTGCCACTGAGACTAAGTCTGTTTGTTGACTTAAGGCGCCAATAAAATTAGCCCCTCCCTTTTCAGAATTCAAATGAATGGTCTGGCAGCACTGTAGAATATGGAAGCATCTGAAGCACATGTTACAGTGCTGCAGACATAATACCACATAAACACAAATTCATGAATTCAAGTCCGCTCCTCCCTTTATTTTTCAAACTAAATTTAGACTGTCTGCTAAAGATATCACTCTGATGGGACCTCAAAGATAATTTGCATCACTTTATAAACCACCAGTAATAGCAAAACCTTCCATGAAGTAGCTTTTGTGTGTGTGAAGATCAGAACACTTTGTGCTTGAGCTTTTTTGCCCTAAAGCAGCCACCAGCTGCCCACCACTGGACACATTGACAGCAGCCACCTCATGACCATGTGATCACAATGCAGTGCATTTTCAGGTCATTTATGCTATTGGAACTGTTAACATAAATTTGTTTCTTATTTTTGTTCAGTTATCATCCCAAAATAACTTTGATAAACTGAGTGGACACAGCAGTTACACAAGAGTCAAATTGTTATAAGTTTATTTATTAGACATCATTTTGCTACTTGAAGTTCTAGTTTTGTTATGTATTGGATTTTGCATACCATACTTAACCCTTATGAAAGTTGTTTATACGTTATAAAATACTCGTTAGTAGAAAAATGTCTAACATTTATGACATGTTGCTTGCTTTGGGATTAACGAAGGTGTTCAAGCAATGGAACCATATCAAAACATTTATGTTGTATGAAGAGTGAGTGCTGTATTTCAAATCATGTCAGAAAAGGGATTCTCTTGTTTCAAGAAAGATGGTTCTGGTATGAATGATTTCCCACTTTCAGAAGTCTTGATAACTGACATACGTTATGAACTGTGACATTTGCATTCAAAAGGCTACATTCAGAGGTGGGCAAGATAGGTGCGGTAGTTGCAAGAGAGGAAATGCTGGAGGTAGTTATTGACAAAGATGTTGAGGAATTCATGTTGGAGCAGACATGTTTTCCACAGATAAATATGCTGTAGACAGGAGAGCATTTAATGTGGGATTGACGGAAGGTGTCAAAATGGAGGTACTGTTGATTGTTGATGGTTTCATGTGAATTGAGCTTCCATGAGATGGAGGCTGCTTTGGATTTGGAAAAAGACCAGCTGTTTTGAAGTTAAGCTGTTGCAAAAAGTGGAACAATCTTTCTTCACCATGAGTACTGACCACTAAGATGTCATCAATAAATTAGTACTAAGTATTAGTACTAAGTAGGGGGGAGGGGCAGTTTTTAGCTTTCTCCATGTGGTTCATGTACAAGTTGACACAGGACAGTGTCATCCTAATTTATTAGTAGGATGGCCCTCAAATATGTAGTAATTACGGGTAAGGATGATGATGTTGACTAGGGTGACAAACTAGGTTCAAGGGAGACTTCAAGTGGGTGTTTGGAAAAGGAGTATTTTAGGGCTGCAAGGCCATGCATTGTGGGGCGACGGTGCAGTGAGGCGACATTAATAATGACAATGAGGTAGGCGCATGGGGGGGGGGGGGGGGGCAGTTATATTTGAGAGGTTTTACTTTTTTTGTCTTTTATATTCAAGTCTCTCTCTCTCTCTCTCTCTCTCTCTCTCTCTCTCTCTCTCTCTCTCTCTCTCTCTCTCTCTCTCTCTCTCATTTTATCTCATCGTCTCCCCTCCCCCCCAAAAAAAGACCACCTTTTTGCTTTCCACTTAATTCTTAATTGCCCTGTTCATTCCAGATTTCATTTATCTCCTTGTCAGCTCATCTTTACTTGACACACTGTCCTTTTACCATCTCTGAACCAAACCTGGCCCACTGCATACTCGTTTATTATCGTTGATGTCCTGCACTCTCTCTGATGCTTCTCCTTTCATTTTTGTCACTCCTCCTCCCATCATATATGACCTCCATATCCTGGTGTCTCAGTTACCTGCCCTTTCTCCCCAGCCTTATGAAACTAATCCCTGTTTCCTCCTAGAAAAAGGAACTAACAGTTCTGAAATCTAGCAACAGATTTTTTAAAGAGGTCCTCTTATTGTATCTATTAGTATTACTGGAATTTGGTTTTCTGAAGGTATATACTGGCTAGCATGTCTGTCTCTTTGTTATTTGACTATTTTATTTAACTCACAAAACTGGTAACCACAAACTAGGTAGTAAAAATTCTTCGACATAAAGCATAGTACAAATAGGACATTTTCTCTGTCAAGAATGTAATGAACAGCAGAGTGGCTGCAAAATAATAATAATAATAATAATAATAATAATAATAATAGTAATAACAATGTAAAATACAATTCTCTTATACAACTTACAATGTTTCACACAGAAACATGGAGCATAAAGCATATTGTATACTATGAACATTGTATTTCATCAGATTCACCAAACGAGGAATGATTACTCATTGAATGTGTGTCACTAACAAAGATAAGGAGAAATAAATGATGGGGAAAAATTTTCAATTGATTATATATGTAGCTGCCCTTACATATCCACCATCTGTTGCTGAGTCACTCTCCACCAAGACAAGTGTATATACACCACCCAACTGCAGGGTAACCGATGTTAACTTCGTATTATTTTGTGTGAATACATCAAATCTGAAAAAAATTAAGAAAGCAGAAACATTTAAATGGCGTTAGTTGCTTAACTTTAGTAAGTTTATGTGAAAGTAAAAGGATGAGGAGAGAAATGTTTCAGTTCATAAGTACGTACGTGCCATCTTCAATTGATAAAGGGTCTGTTGCTGAACTGCCAGTTTGTATAGGGATTCGCAATGCAATTTCATCTGTTCCTTCTTTTTTAAAGTATATTTCAGATGGTAAATTCTCTCCAAAGTCATATATCAGCCTGGAAAAAAAGCCTTAGATTATGAGATTATGGGTGTTCACCTGCTGTTCCTGTAGTATCACAATGACATTGCTAGAAATAAGAACTATAAATTTAAGAGAGACTTGCAGAAGATTTTTCATGTGGTTAAAGCCAGTCAAGAGTTCAAGAAGACTTTACTGAACAAATTAACGACTTTTATCTCTCCTGTTCTCCTTCATGATGGTACCCCTGGAATATGATGACCGAATACATAAGATTATGAATTATGAATAAAACTACAGAAGAACATTTATGTCCTACAATAAAACAAGAAAAAATCACACTGTGTCACACATTATTGTCAAGTCCACAATTTTGAAAATGAGAGATAACAGAATGCATTTATTGGGCACTAAATTTAATGAATAATCACCATGGCAGCTGTATAAATCACAGTGAGCAAAGTAGCCAACCAAATATTATTGCTCAAGGTTAGCTTAGGCAAACACTGCATGTCCCAATGCACTTGTTAGTTTAGCAAAGCACTTGTTAGTTTAGCAAAGTGATTATGCTAGCAAATCACTGAAAATGATACTTATTCCGCTTATGAGGGTATGTGCATTGAAATACTATGCTGATGTGGCAAGACCCAACTTGGGCTAATTTGCCAGTCTATAACTGAAACAATATTTTGTGAATGAATGATACATATTTTTATAAAAGGGAAGATTAGTAAGTAGCCTCTATAGACCCAGTTTCCTCTTTCATTAATAAATGATCTAAGATAAAGTACAGTCCCACTTTTCTGTTCTCAGTTCAGTTTCTATGGAGTGTTCTCTGCAGAAAAAGCTACATTAAACTGTTAACATGAAGTTTTAATAAAAATGAATAAAGTTTTTTCCTTTTCCTGTGCATTAACAATGTTCATTATAAACAACTACTTGTGGAACCAAGATATTATGCCACGTATGTCATCACATGACGGGGAACAATTGTATTTATCACAGGATAACACTAAATTCTGAGTAGGGGGAAACCAAATACAGAGAGAGCTTTCGGGGGTTTGCTACTTTGTGTGGTCTTGTTTTAAACATACAAGGTGCAATAAAACACTATTCAAAATTTGTAAGATTCAGTGATGATACAAATATACCAATAAAATTTCAGCACTTAAGCATACCAGAAACAGAAAAGACAGTAGTTGACTATTCTCACAATTTGTTATCACAAAAAGCTGAAGCTATCTCATGTAGCTCGAAAGTAATTAGGAAATTGTCAAAACAGAAGCAGCCAAATTTATGCATAATGAACAACCTAGCAAAAATGTAGGTAATTCTTTTGTCTGTCATCTGATGCATGGTATGAGGCATGATAACCATGCTATACACTTCTCAGAATTAGATGTAACTTACTAAATCAAAATTAATGACAAATTTCTTGAAGTTCAGATGGACAATAATAGCACACTGAGAAACTGATAAAGCCTTATTTCAGCTTGCTTTTCACTTAAAAATCCCTGTGCATGACCAGAGAAAGGGCTGAAAGATGTTCCACACCTCAACTACTTTGTAACAATCAGGATAGTTTCCTGTGGAAATGCCACAAAATCAATGAAATGCACAAAGCATTTCTTTTAATTGATGATACAAAGAACATGGGGGGAGCAAAGAATGAAACATTATATTTGTTATGACTGCTGCAGCCTCATCATGAATGTCATTTTTGTAGGAAGTTTAAACAGACAGACTTTTATTTTGTGACTATTTCACTCACACAGTAAAAATAGAAGCACTAGGTGTCAATGAATACTATTTATTCTGCTTTTCACTAAAGCATGAATGCTGACACCACTTTATGGGCACTGCTAATTTGAACATAAGCTTTTAAGTTTAAGTCAGTGTTTAGGCCTGCATACCTCTGAGAGTAACTTTTTCCATGGTGAAAAGTAAGTAACCCACAGAAACTGTCTGACAGTCTGTCATAGAGCTTTTGTGGGTTTCATTATCTTCACTGTGAAAAAAGTTACTCACACAAATGTGCAGGTCCAAACATTGACATAATCCTAGCTGCAGACTTGTGAAGTTGTGGAAATTTACATTGAAGAAAATTTGTAATTGAGTCTACAAGACTTTTTTTATTATGAAACTTATGTAACAGCCTGTCACAGTGCAGCTCTTTAAGATCTAACTGTAGCTATCCATCACGCACTAACATCCTATAAATCGCATCTGACCAATGCTTTGAAGTTCCTGACCCAACCATATAATATAACCATATTGCTGCTGTTCCTCAATTTTAAAAGAGCTGCTCTCTGTGTTAAGCACTGCACCTGTAGGTGGATAGATTTACATTTAAGATTATGGTAAATTTAAAATATGGCCATTCCTCTGAAGACAGCACACAGTTTGCACTTCCCCTGCCCTATATGATGCCTGACAACCCCATCTTACCATGGGTGTTCACTACCCAAGTGCTGAGCAAACATGATTACCTGTGCTCACCTAGCTGTCTGCTGAACAGGCCTGCTTTAGTAAATACTGTTCAGTGTAAACAAGCCTTTATTTATGTAGTGTATAAAGACTATTAAACCTCCAACAGCAATCAATATAGAGACATACTGTAATAAAGTATATAATAATTACACTGTGGTAACAAGTCATGAGATACCTCCTAATACACTATTGTGTGAGAGGTTTTTTCACCTGGCATAGTGCAGCAGCTCAATGTGGCAAGGACTCAACAAGTTGTTGGAAGTCCCCTGCAGAAAAAATAGAGTCATGCTGCCTCTATAGCTATCCATAATTGTGAAAGTGTAGTTAGTGAAGGATTTTGTGCACAAACTGACCTCTTGATTATGTCCCACAAATATTCAATAGGATTCGTGTTGGGACATCTGAGTGGGTAAATCATTCACTTTAATTGTCCAGCATGTTCTCCCAACCAGTCTCGAATAGTTGTGGCCTGGTGACATGGCACATTGTCATTTATAATTGAAGTCCATGAATGGCTGTAAGTTGTCTCCAAGTAGCCAAACATAACTATTTCCAGCCAATGATCAGTTCACTTAGACCCAAGGACCCAATCCATCCTATGTAAACACAGCCCACACCATTATGGAACCACCATCAGCTCACACAGTTTCTTGTTGACAACTTGTGTCTATGGCATCATGGGGTCTGCACCACACACTAATCCTACCATCTGCCCTTACCAACTGAAATTATTTCTGTGGTTATTTCAAGCAGTGTAGCTTGTCGTTTAGAACTGACAACTCTACACAAATGCTGCTGCTCTCAGTTGTTATGTGAAGGCCATCTGTGGTGGAGTGGTAATGCCTGAAATTTGATATTCTCAGCACACTCTTGATACTGTGGATCTTGGAATGCTGAATTCGTTAATGGTTTCCAAAATGGAATGGCCTATGTCTCTAGCTCCAATTACCAGACCACATTCAGTCTCTGTTAATTCCTGTCATGCACCCATAATCGCTTCAGAAATCTTTTCGCATGACTCACCTGAGTACAAATGACATCTATGCCACTGCAGTGCATTTTATACATTGTGTATGCAATACTGTTGCCATATGTTTATATTCTTATGGCTATCCCATGACTCTTGCCCCTCAGAGTAATGGACGTTAGCTAATCAATATAAAAAAAGCTAGTAGCTCTTCTTCCACTTGAGTAAAATGAAAATTTCTGACATTTCATGTGTAAAATGGATTATATCATATGCAATTTTCAGTTAAACGGTTATTCACAGTATTAAAGGTCAATTTCTCCAAATAAAACATATGCAGACATTTGTCTTTGGGGAGAGCCAATTAAATAGTTGCCTTAACAAAAATATTTTTCATTTTGTTTTTAAATTTAATTAATTATGTACCTTGTTCTACAAAACGAAAATTAAAAAAAAAAATACAGATAAGCAGTGTAAATGTATAACTTGACTGGATTTTCTTTCTTGTTTCTTATGCCACCAGATGTACTGTTTAGCCAAGGGCTAAAGTTCAAACAATGTTCTAATTGATTGCTAAACAAAGGCAAGAAGACTTACCTAATATATGGATAGCCATTCTCTGACTTATCAATTCTGTCATTCCTAATAGCAGCACTGATGTTCAGATCATTTTGAATTAGGTATGAGGTTGCCTGCAACAATTTTTTTATAGTAAGCTTTTAAGATGTTCATAAAATACTCAACTTTATTAAATACATCTGAATGCAAATTAATGATACAAGAAAATTGTCTGCTGAAAACTATGATAATGGCATGTGACTGTCAAGAAACATCTTTTGTGTACTTTCTGAGGTCTCATTATGTAATATTTGATTACCTCTGATAGTTAAAAACTGAAATGTACAAAATTTTGTAAGATGATTCAGGATTAATGTCCTCTTCACTTGCTTGCAGGGACATGGTGGTGGTAGTATAGTGGACTGTTAGATGCAGCATTGGGAGGCTGTGCTGCAGAGGAGGTGGGTGGGTGGCCAAAGTGGAAAGGAGAGGTGTAGAGAAAGGTGTGCTATTTGGTTAGTAGGTGTTTAGTGCTAGAGTGGCAGCAGAGAAGGGGATAGGTAGAGGGAGGACAAGGAGTAGTGATTGTTCAAGCCAGAATGGTTACAGGAATGAAGGATATATTGCAGGTGAAATTCTTCCTACCAATGACATTCAGAAAACCTAGTGCTGTTGGGAATAACTCAGATGCCACAGGCTGTGAAGCAGTCATTTAAGTTAAGCAAATCACGTTGTCAGCATGCTCAGTAGCTGTATGGTCCAAATGTCTTTTGCCCACAGTTTGATGGTGGCTGGCCATGCAGACAGCTGGTTAGTGATCATGCCCACATAAAGTGTGGCATGGTAGTTTTAGTTAAGTTGGCTGCTTTCACAGGCTTGAAAATTCCTGGCAGATTAAAACTGTGTGCCCGACCGAGACTCGTACTCGGGACCTTTGCCTTTTGCGGGCAAGTGCTATACCATCTGAGCTACTGAAGCACGACTCACACCCGGTCCTCACAGCTTTACTTCTGCCAGTATCTCGTCTCCTACCTTCCGAACTTTACAGAAGCTCTCCTGCGAACCTTACAGAACTAGCACTCCTGAAAGAAAGGATACTGCGGAGACATGACTTAGCCACAGCCTGGGGGATGTTTCCAGAATGAGATTTTCACTCTGCAGTGGAGTGTGCGCTGATATGAAACTGCAAGGTTCACAGGAGAGCATCTGTAAAGTTTGGAAGGTAGGAGACAAGATACTGGCAGAAGTAAAGCTGTGAGGACCAGGCGTGAGTCATGCTTCGGTAGCTCAGATGGTAGAGCACTTGCTCGTGACGGGCAAAGGTCCCGAGTTCGAGTCTCGGTGGGACACACAGTTTTAATCTGCCAGAAAGTTTCAAGCCTATAACTGGTTCACAGCAAACATTTTAAATCTAACTATCATTAAGATTCATATAATACATATTTCAAAAACTGCCACTATCACTTAAACACATTGCACTCACATAACAATAACACAAAAACTAAACAATATATCAACACTCAAGAAAAACATTGTTACAAAGGAAGTGAGGCACAAGGTAGTTCTGCCAACTGTGAATCATTAAATATCTCCATAAGTGTATAATTAAAGCTGTTCATTTGTTTTCTGGAAAGATCTCACATAGGACGAGTTTCCTGATGAGCCTGATTTGTCCTCTCTGTGTTGGCATGATAATTAGGCCGTGGAGATATGCTTGTGAGATGGATGCGTTTTTACAAATGGCAAAGGTTTCAAACAACTTTTAATAAACTATACATTTGGTTTAGTGCCTTGTCAACTATGATTGCATGGGTAAATTTGTACCATACTTGGCATGTGTTCCCTACAGCACTGTAATATGTTGCTAAGGCTATCGATCTAACGGTTTGTGGACTAGAGCTCCAAATGCTAGTGATGATCTTTTGAAGAATATTATTTCTGCCTTCTCATTCTTACAATGTTGTTTGTACTTTAAGCTACAATCCAGAGTGACTTCCACATATTTTGGATGGTGCATATTTAATGATTGTATCTCTTGCCATGTGATGTTAAGTATGTGATGTGCCTGACTGTGTTTAGGATGAAACACAACTGTTGGGCTTTAGCTGGGTTTGGGTGAATTTGATTCTTTAAATAATAGACATGCAACTCTATCAGTGCATCTATCAAGTGGGCTTCACCATTTTCGAAGATTTCCCTCTACTTACTAATGCCACAGCACTGGCACAAAGGCAACTGTGAGGGTTGCCCAGAAAGTAATGTTCATTTTTTTTCTCAACCATAAACAATGCTATGAGTGCGAAACATTATGTACGTATTATATGAAGTCTCCCGAGTGAGTGTGCCAAGTTTCTGTCTCTTCTAACAGATAGTATAGCTACAAGACAGTTGCAAAATGTCACCTGTAGGTGATGTATGTAACAAGCAATGTGACTCATTGAATTCCTCACTGCAGAGAGGGAAACTGTGAGGAATATTCACAAATGCTTGTGCAAAGTCTATGGAGCACCTGCTGTTGACAGAAGTACAGTTAGTCACTGGGCACAGAGGGTGAGGTCATCAGGAGGTGGTTCAGTGGAGCTCCACGATTTGCAGTGGTTGGGGAGACCATCTATGGCTGTCACATCAGACATACCTGAAATAGCCCCCTCGGACTTCTACTTGTTTGGGTCATTAAAGGATGCCATTCATGGAAGACATTTTGAGGACAATGAGGTGGTGACTCACACAGTGAAGCACTGGCTCTGTCACCAGGATGGGGATTGGTAACGACAGGGCATACATGCCCTTGTTTCGCACTGGAGGAAGGCCATAGAATGGGATGGAGATTATGTGGAAAAATAGGGTGTATAGATAAAACACCAGCCTTGTGTCTGTGTGTAATTCTCATTATGTTCAGTAAAGAACTGTTGAAAAAAAATGTGGTGCATTTCTTTCTGGGCAACCCTCGTACTTTTATTTGCTGGAAGTGGCAGGTCATTGGCGTAAATGTTAGTTAACACTGAAGAAAGAACACTTCCTTACGGCAAGTCATTTCTTTGATACCTCCATCTACTATGCTGACCCAGAATTCAGCATAAAATCTGTTTTGAAGGAAACTAAGTAAATTTTGGTGAAACCATAATCTTTTATTATCCCATATACCTTCCATGACAATGGATGGTGACTGACATTATCTTCAGTCTCCACCATGTTGAT
Source organism: Schistocerca gregaria (assembly GCF_023897955.1). Classification (NCBI taxonomy): domain Eukaryota; kingdom Metazoa; phylum Arthropoda; class Insecta; order Orthoptera; family Acrididae; genus Schistocerca; species Schistocerca gregaria. The sequence continues at coordinate 402,105,044 of NC_064923.1, read as the reverse complement.
AAAAAGTACTCCTATAATTTTCTGGGTTTCAAAGTTGATAGACTGAATGTCACCTGATGGTGTTGCAGGCACATGACATGGCAAGAAAATTATGTAAGCAGAGCAGATACAAATGGGGACTCATTCTACTGTCAACAGAGGCTCAAACACCTGACATAAGTGATTCCGACCAATGGCAGTTTGTTATGGCCAATCACCTAAAAATGAGCATCTCAGATCCAGCAAATCTGGTCAACTGTTTTGTATGTTACTATCACAAGCATCTGTGGAAATTGGTTAAAGGATGATGAGACCATGAGTAGGTGACAAGATGTTGGATGTCCTTCACTCAACTCAGAACATGAAGGCTTGCCCACTTAGTGTAGATGAATATTTGGTGATCTGATGCCAAGAGTTCAGTGCTCATGCAGTCATAAGTGTTTCAGAGTTCTCCATTCAGTGCATTTTGCTGAAAATTGGGTTCCACAGCAGATGAACCCTAAAGGTTTTCATACTTATCTAATGACATCATTAATTACAATTGCAGTGGGTCTTTGATCATAGAGATTATCATGGATCAATGAAAATGTGTCATCTGGTCAGATGAATCACAATTCTTGTTGCACAAGTCAGTGTTTCTGATCAGATATGCCATCATCCATCTGCTCAAATCCTGCACCAAGCCACAGATGCAGACTGTTGGTGGCAGTATTATAGTGTGGAAGACATCCACCTCGGCTCCCATGGGACTAGAAATAGTAATCAAAGACACCATGACAGCTGTGCATTACATGAAAATTATTGCATATCACATGCATTCCTTTTAAGCTTGACATCATCTCTGATTTCATGACATCTTCCAGCAGGATAATTGTCTTTGTCTCAAGGCCAGCATAGTGCTACAGTGATGTGAGGTACACAATAGTGAACTTGTGTTGCTGTCTTGGGCCTCAAATTTGCTTGATCTTAACCCAATGGAGCAAATCTGGGACAGTATTGAGCACAAGCTCTGTACCCACACATTACAAGCCTGTTATTTATGGGAACTGGATGATCTGTGCATAGACATCAGCTGTCGTATACCTCTGGAATGTAGTAAGGACTGATAAAATTTATGCTTCACAGAATAATTGTACTGGAATCCCTAGGTGGATCAACACACTGTTAAATTAGGTATCATTATGTTTTGGTTTGTTGTTACATGTTTAAAATATATTAAGTCTTCATGAGACCAGGAAATAACCTGTTTGCTATAAACTAGGTACAGGCCCATTCAGCTATAATTAGGTAACTGTCTGGTGTTTCCTAGTTGGGCTACTGATTACTAAATTGTTTGTGAATAGTCTTTCTTACTGAAGAGTAGGCTATATTAGGACAAGCGTACAGCTTGTTCATGTCAAACAGCTTAACTCTTAAGCTTACAAAAACTGATATTCTGCAGTTCCAGTTGAACAAAAATTACTTAGAGGTGCCATAAAGAGAGATCAAAAGGCACACAGTAATTGAAATTACGTTGGTGAAATTCCCAGGCATCTTTGCTTTCAAATAGCTGATTGTTTTTTTGTGTAAAACTTATAATCTCTGAAGAGCTTTACTTTTAATGGTATTTCTTTGCATTATTTTCTTTGTGAGATTAACAGAAGCTTCATCTTCATATGCCTGATTCCCAAAAAGCTGTACATACCTTATTTGTTCTGTGAGACTTTTATTCATCCATACAAATCATATACCAAAATCAAGCTCACTAATGTTTTACAAAATAACTATTCTCTCTTGTTATTTGTCTTAAAATATAAACACTAATCACTAACAGCACAGATTTCAAGCAGTCACAGTACCTGAAGTTCATAGGCAATTACAGTGCCAGTATTGTTAACACTTCCATTTGTTGTAGTAATTGTATATTGCTGATTGCCAGAAACAGGCAAATTCTTTAGCTCCCATACACCAAGTGCTTCTATGACGTTATTTAGGTTATTATCTAATGATACATTAAGCTGAGTGTCCAGACCATTGAATATTCTCAACTGTGCTTCACCCGATTTTGGCAAGACAGCATAAGTTGGCTGAAAAGAATAAATTTTTGAAGTGAGATTAATGCTAAATATTGATAACTTATCACAGATTCTTATGATATTTGGAGCCAACTTCTGGAATGTAGTTCAAAGGTAACATAACATTAATAAAAAGTTCATGTTACTAATAAGACATATGAAGCATGTATGTCAGTGCTGTAAGCCATCATTCATTCATTCATTCATTCATTGTGCCCAGTAGACAACATCAATATGGTTGTGATGTTATGTGTACTTAAGGTGTAGCTAGTGGAAGTGTTGGGAACATGTGGATCTCTTGATTAGTCAATGACTGAATTATCAGTTATACGAGCAGTGCAGATGTGCTAGTATCCAATGGACAGCCATTGTGAGGAAGTAAGAATATCATACAGGTATACCACTGGTGAAACCAAGATAACGGGAATAGTAGGCACTGACAATGACATGGATCACCTGCCAAATGTGACAAAACATTGCCACTAAATATGTCAAGCGAAAGGAAATGCATAGAACCAATAGGGATATAAAAAAATACAGGTACATCACTGACTGGGAAAGTTAATACTGAAATTATGGACAGTAAGACTCCTTGATACATTTATTACTATATAAATTATGAAAGGATGAAGATGAATAAATGTGGTAAATCTATTACAACTAATAATAGCCACATGAAACTAGCAACTAAACTCTGTGGGGTATTGTTGGATGGCATCTAATTAGAGCTACCATAATATATCATGATCTGTGCCATAACAAATATTTATTTATTTGGCATTATGTAATTGATAATGATGTCAGTAACGGTATGAAAAAATGAGAAGAACACACTCACAACAGCAAGCAATAAAGTAATATAAAGATAGTTAAGGATGGCATACAATTAGAGCTACCAGAATATATCATAATCTGTACCAAACAAATAATTATTTAATTGGCACTATGTAATTGATAATGAATGTAATGATGTCAGTAACCATATGAAAAACAAGAGAAAAAAACAGACAGCAAGCAATATAGTAACATAAAGATAGTTAAGTAATAGCTTTGAATACTGACATTTCAATATATAACACTTCATTAATTAATTTTTTAAATAAGCAATCTAATCAGCATAGCAGGTTAACAATGTATGATAGCATAGTTTTGGGCACACCAGATACAAGAGGATAAAAATTTTATTCAAGCGATATTCCTTAAAGAACAAGGAGTATGATGGTGGAGTGTTCCTTGATCTAGAAAAAAGCTTTTGATTGTGTCAAAATCATTGTATTAGTTGGTTAGTTGTGGCACCTGGTTATTGGAGGAAGTGTCTATGTGTTAATAAAATTGTGTATGAGCAACATAATAAAATTTATATTGCTTAAAATGAACAGTGGGTCTCTCAAATAGGGACCTCTTCTTTTCTTGTATTATGTTAATGGTATATAGTACTGTCCTCCTAACTCTAAAAGAAAATATTGAATGCAGACAATACATCAATTCTGTGCAAACACAAAGCCTATAATAGTCTGGGGGTGCTGTGCAACAGTGTAACAAATGGAATAGTTATGGTTTTTCAGCGAAAACCGTCTAAAAGTGCTTCAAAGACTGCAATAATGGAATTTAACATTGGCAAATGAACAGAATTTGGTATGAAATTATCCTTTGGAAATAACTGTGTAAAAAAGAAAAAAAGGACAAAATTCCTAGGAATCACACGATCCAGGACAATGTCAGATGGGACATGCACAAAGATCTCTTAGCCTGTAAGCTGTCAAAAACATTTGTTATAAACATGATAAGCAAATATTTTATGAATGTATGTACATTATTAACACAAAAAAAACTTAGAGAATCATGTTGGAATTTGTTTCCAAAGTTGGGTATGCATATCATTATAGGTGTACAGATATTGATAGTAATATTGTTTAGGAAAACAATACATCCTAACTATAACTGTGACGTTCACAAGCATGATACAAGACAAAAATTCAGATATGACATGAATAGCCACAGAACAGCTTTATATGATAAAAAAAATGAACTTCATGCTGGGCTGCAGCTACCCAGTGCGCTACCAAAAGTCTCACAGCCCTTCCTACAAGCAAATTAGAAGACCAGCTAAAAAGAATTTTAATAGAATTCCATTCTGTTCCCTAGATGAGTACTTTATCTATGTGAAAAGTAGTCTTGCAACTATTTCAAGCTCATAGTTTTAAGTAATTCACATGTGATCCAGTATTAAAAACTATTTGTAATACTGTTGTTTGCATATAAAAATGTAAAATTTATTATTTCACATAAATCTTTAGTTTTTAATTTGTAAACTGATGTATTCAGAAGAATAATTTGTATGACGTTCTGAAGCTCTAATATTTCTAGGGACTGTGTTTAATTATTCAATGCTGAATAACTATGATAATAATAATAATAATAATAATAATAATAATAATAATAATAATTCTGGTTCTGCCTTGCTCTGAACCCACTATCCAACATGCTAAATAATACAAATTATGGATACTATATTACTGGAACATACCCACACAAAGTCACACATTTGCTATACATGGATGATCTAAAACTACTGGCAGCAATAAATCAGCAACCCAACCAATTACTAATGATAACAGAAGTATTCAGCAATGATATAAATATGGCTTTTGGAACAGACAAATGTAAGAAAAATAGCATAGTCAAGGGAAAACACCCTAAGCAAGAAGATTACATATTGGATAACCACAGCGACTGCATAGAAGTGATGGAAAAAACAGATGCCTATAAATATCATGGATACAGACAAAAAATAGGAATAGATAATACAAATATTAAAGAAGAATTAAAAGAAAAATATAGAAAAAGACTAACAAAAATACTGAAAACAGAATTGACAGCAAGAAACAAGACAGAAGCTATAAATACCTATGCTATAGCAATATTGACCTACTCATTTGGAGCAGTGAAATGGAGTAACACAGACCTAGAAGCACTCAATACACTTACATGACCACAATGCCACAAATAAAGAATAAATCACATACATTCAGCAACTGAAAGATTCACATTAAGCAGAAAGGAAGGAGGAAGGGTATTTATCGACATAAAAAACCTGCATTATGGACAGGTATACAATTTAAGAAAATTCTTTCTAGAATGAGCAGAAACTAGCAAAATACACAAAGCAATCACTCATATAAATACACCGGCTACACCACTGCAATTTCATAACCATTTCTGCAACCCTTTAGATCACATAACATCAACAGGTACTAAGAAAGTAAATTGGAAAAAGAAAACACTACATGGCAAGCACCTGTATCATCTAACACAGCCACACATCGATCAAGACGCATCCAACACATGGCTAAGAAAAGGCAATATATACAGTGAGACGGAAGGATTCATGATTGCAATACAGGATCAAACAATAAACACCAGATATTACAGCAAGCATATTATTAAAGATCCCAATACCACAACAGATAAATGCAGACTTTACAAACAACAAATAGAAACAGTAGATCACATCACAAGCGGATGTACAATACTAGCAAATACAGAATACCCCAGAAGACATGACAATGTAGCAAAAATAATAAATCAACAACTTGCCGTGCAACATAAACTAATAAAACAACACGTTCCCACATACAAGTATGCACCACAAAATTTACTGGAGATTGATGAATACAAATTATACTGGAACAGAACCATTATAACAGATAAAACAACACCACATAACAAACCTGACATCATACTCATCAATAAAAAGAAGAAATTAACACAACTAATCAAAATATCCATACCCAATACAACAAATATACAGAAGAAAACAGGAGAAAAAATTGAAAAATACATCCAACTGGCTGAGGAAGTCAAGGATATGTGGCACCAGGATAAAGTTGACATTATACCAATTATACTATCAACTACAGGAGTCATACCACACAATATCCACCAGTACATCAACACAATACAGCTACATCCAAACTTATATACACAACTACAGAAATCTGTAATTATTGATAGATGTTCAATTACCCGAAAGTTCCTAAATGCAATGTAACATATAGCGTACAGTTAAAAGGAAGTCACACTTGATCAAGGTCCGCGTCACTTTCCATTTTTGACCAGACATAATGTCTGAGAAAAGAAAGAAAGATGATGATGATGATGATAATAATAATAATAATAATATCTGTAGAAGAATTGCTACTATCGTAATCTGTAAAAGGTGGTGGGTAAGAATTACTAACTCAAATGTATTTGAAAAAATAAAACATTAGAAATAAAAGAAAATCTCTTTGTAAATGGTCAGTGCATAGCCATATTTACACATGAACGTGTATTGTGAAAGTAAAATTGCTTAATTCCACATCTTTGAAATTAATTATACTAATGATCTATGGAAAATGAAACTAATTATTTAGCTATTAGGAAATTGTCATTGTGAGATTTGTTTATAACAGAAAATGTCATTCAGTTAATAAATTATATGTCTGTTGTTATCATTAGGAGAGACAAAGTTCAAGCTTGGATGTAAAGGTTGCAGAAAGTTACACATTTTGTGGTTTAGATGAGCACTGTAGTTAAAACAAAACTGTAGCTTTTATGCATTTTAGATTACATTTTGGTTATTTATACGCTGTGTTTCATGCAATTAAAATGAGCATGTTTTTTGCTGAAAATAAATTCTATAGGATACCATTTTATGGTAATATTTTCAGCAGAATCAGCAAATATTTGTTTGTGAAGGATATAACTATGGCGTTTTACACCCACAAAGAATAATGGCCAGAAATTCAGCGATAGGGAGACTGTGACACAAGATAAATTTAAGTCATCACAGATACATTTCATCACTTGTGATGATTGTACTGCTACATATATATTGGTCAGAAGGGAAGAAACTTCAGAGCCCACTTATAGAACATGATAATGGTTCCAGCTCAAAGTTGGCACTAAGTGTGCATTTGCATAAAACTGATCACCTTATAACCAACATCCAAAAGAATATGCAGGTGCTGCATTTTGAAAGCAAATGTTTAATACTCTAGAAGAAACAAGTTTACCATGCTCTCAAAAGATTCCCTGATTCTGTCTTGAATTTGCAGACAGATGAGCAACTCATGTGTTTTTTGGCAAATTTTTATGGTCTAAACAGAGAGGCATTCCTTCTATAGCCCACGATTTTAATGTCACAAGTCTCTAGTTTCACAGGGTAGCCCTTTAAATTTGTCCATTAATTTGGTATTGTAGTTGTGAAAGAGGGAATAACAGTAAGGCTTTATTAATATTTTACATTTTAATTATACACTTTCAGAGTTTTATAGATTTTGTTCGTGAAAGAGGGAATTTATGTCATCAATGAGGTTTTATTAAGACATTGCATTTCACTTGTCCACTTTCAGTATTTTTTTCTAAATAGGACTCAAATTTTTTTACACAATTTTTAAGTAGTTTAGCACATGTACAGCCCCCTCCCCCCTCCCACCATCATTCATACTCTCTATGGCATAGGTTTTGTTCCCATTGACGCAACTTGTAAACATCTTTCCTGTTGCATAGCAGTCAGTACTGTCTTCCCTGATGAAGTTAAACCATGTTCCTTCTTGTGGCACAGTAGGGCTGTTCTCATTTACTGGGTTCATACATTGAATTACTACTCTACAGCTTTGTTTGGTCCATTTAGTTTTTGTCTGGAATTTACTTTTATGGTTTCTGCTATCCCCTTCAGTTTAAATAAGGACTGCCGCTTACAGAATGCTATTTGTTTGCAATAACACTATTTTTCATTATCCATTTGTTCTTTACACCACTGTTAAGGATTCTCTGTAAAAAAATTTTTGCTAACAAGCAAAGAACATGTAACAATTTGTGCAGGCCATCTTAGGATGTATCTTTTAGTGGTACAAAACCTGCCATGACTTTTAACAAAAGGTATTCTATAGCCAGGGTGGATTATTTCTACCAAAAAGAGTGAAATGAGTTAGTCCTACAACAACAGTGGAACACAAGCAGGTTGAGGATATGATTTTGTATGCCATACCTCAGCCAGTTTGATGAGTATCAGAGTGAACATTTTTTGAAATTACAATGAAATGTAATTTCGCCTGACCACAGGCGATGACATATCAACGGGGACAGTTGAAAATATGTACCTCGACTGGGACTCAAACCTGAGATCTCTTGCTTACATGGCAGATGCTCTATCCATCTGAACCACCAAGGACACAGAGGATAGTGCGACTGCAAGGACTTATCTCTGGCATGCCTCCCGTGAGACCCACATTCGCAACTTTTGAGACCCACATTATCAACTTTATTGTCCCGCACTATATTCATAGTGCCCCTGCCCATTATACTCATTACTCACAGGTTTACTGCTGATTCCCGAAACAGTTCAGGCACTGTTTGTGCATCTGCATCTGCAAGAGTGCGACCTTCCTTGCAGGAGAGGCTCCCAAGAGAGAAATACTCTGCCATCGATCACTACAAAAATGATAGGAAACTATGTCGATATCCTCATGGATGGCTGACCAGCCCAAGCTCTTGTGGACTCTGGAGCATCATATTCAATCATTTTGGAGAAGTACCATTGCCAGTTGCAGAAAACCATATTAGTCGACAACAAAACATTTCTTCACCTCTGCTGAAGGGGGATAATGGGAAATATGTAAAAGCTAATGGAAGATGTGTCATTCATTTGGGTATAAGTAGCCACACACAGCCCTTAGAATTCATCATCTTACAACAGTATAGCCTTTATGTCACTCTCAGATGGGACTTTTTGAAAGCTTCTCAGGCAATTATAGATTACGGTTGCTCGAAGATTATGCTAGACAAGATGAGATACTGTGGACAGGAAGATGCGCATTGGTGTGTGTGGAGACTATGTGTGCTGGATGAAGTGATCATTCCTGCAGTCGGCGCTAGAAACTGCCATGTGTCATGCCATTCATCAACCCATGGATCTTGTAGTGGAATGTAAGAGAAGCATACACTGAAGAATAACTTGGTCATCCCAGCCTCTGTCATCTCATTTAAGAACGGATTTGGTAAATTGGGGATAGTTAACTGTCGTTGAGAACCGCAGATCCTTCCATGACCCATGTCCATAACAAACACTGAGCCATTAATTGCTGAACAGCTGAGCATCATGGAAGCCTCCCAAGCCGAGTCTGTGGGCTAAATTGGCGCTACCACTATGAGACAAATCTTTTAGCTCAACTATCACCAGATCTCGCTAAGGAACAACAGAAGAAGCTACTTGACATTTTTCAAGAGTTCTCTGAATGCTTCAATCCACAGGTGAAGAACACATTAGACAATTCGAAAGTGAAGCAATTAGCACTGGAGACTATCAACCAATAAGCCAGAGAGCAAACAGTGTATCAGCAACAGAATGTCAAATAATTCACGACAACGTAGAGAAAATGATGCAAAATGACATCATTCAGCCTTCACACAGTCCATCATCATCACCAGTGGTTGTCATCAGGAAGAAGGATGGTAGTTGGCGCTTTTGTGTTGATTACAGGAAGTTTAATAAGATAACTAAAAAGTATGTTTACCCTCTTCCACGAATTGATGATACACAAGATTGTTTGAAGGGGGCAAAGTTTTTCTCAACCATGGTCATGTACTCTGGATACTGGCAAATTTAAGTAGTAGAGGCTGATAGTGAGAGAACTGCATTCAGCACCCCTGAGGACCTGTATGAGTTTAAGGTAATGCCATTTGGTTTGTGTATGCACCAGCAACTTTTGAACGGATGATGGATAATCTTCTAACGCACCTGAAGTGGACAATGTGCCCTTGTTATTTAGATGACATTATAGTGTTCTCTGAGACATTTGATAAACATATTAAAAGACTGAGGTCCGTTTTTAAGTGTCTCCATCAAGACGGACTGAAACTGAATCCAAGAAAGTGTCCCTTTGGAGCAAAAGAAATCAAAATACTTCGACACCTTGTGTCAAACAAAGATGTGTGGCCAGACCCAGAAAAGGTGAGATCTATAATGGAATTTCCTATTCCTAAAAGTATTACAGATGTGAGAAGCTTCCTCGGATTATGTTCTTATTAACGTCATTTTATCAAAGACTTTTGTATTAAAGCCAGGCCATTCCAAGAGTTGTTAAAAGCTAATGCTAAATTTATCTGGGGTGGTGCTCATAAAGATTCTTTCAATGTGCTGTGAAAAGCTCTGACGACTGGCCCTGTACTTGGTCTGTATGATGAGAGAGCACCTACAGAACTACAAACAGATGCCAGTGGGTATGGCATTGGTGCTGTTCTGGTGCAAATTTTAGATGGAAAAGAGAAGGTTATAGCTTACACTTCTAGGACAGAGAGAAACTACTCAACTACAAAAAGAGAATGCCTTGCTGTGATCTGGGCCATGTGAAAATTTTGACAGTATCTCTGTGGGAGGCCATTCACAGTTGTTACAGATCATCCACTTTGTTGGTTGGCAGGTCTTAAGGATCCAACAGAATGACTCGCCAGGTGGGCACTACGTCTTGAAGAGTATGACATTACCATAGTGTACAAAAGTGGAAGAAAACACGAAGATGCCAACTGTCTCTCAAGAAACCCTGTGCAAGACCATTATAAGTTTGATGAATATAGTGACTCTCTCACTGCTCTCCAGGTTCTCTCTGCTAAGCAGAAGGAGGACGCCAACATATCTCAAATTATGCTTGCCTTAAATTGGAGAGAGGATGTGAAAGGACAATTTAAGGTAGTTACTGGATTCCAGAATGAGTTTTTCACACTGCAGTGGAGTGTGCGCTGATATGAAACTTCCTGGCAGATTAAAACTGTGTGCCTGACCAAGACTCAAACTCAGGACCTTTGCCTTTCGCGGGCAAGTGCTCTGCCATCTGAGATACTGTAGCACGACTCACGCCCGGTCCTCACAACTTTATTTCTGCCAGTATCTCGTCTCCTACCTTCCAGTTTCAGTAAATCGATTACTTTGCAAGAAAAACTTTGATCCATTTGGAAAGAGGTGGCTGCCAGTGATTCCTAAACAAATGCACTTAGATGTTCTACAGAAATTCCATGACACACCTGAGGCTAGACATTTAGGATTTATTAAGACACATGATAGGATCCGCAAGAGATTTTTCTGGCCGGGTTTATTTAGGAGTGCCTGTCACAATGTGCCGCACTGTTGAGAGTACCAGAGGAGAAAGGCAGTTCCTCAGAAACCACCTGGCCAACTCATACCAATTCCACCAGCTGAAACGCCTTTCCAGCATGTTGAGACTGACCTCCTCGGACGATTTCCAACATCTGCTAGAGGCAGTAGACAGATTATTGTTTGCACTGATTATCTGACACACTATTCCATTACAAATGGCATGAAAATACCAGAAGCATTCAAGGTAACCACATTCATCATGGAAGACATTGTATTACAACATGGTGCTCCAAGGTTGTTAATTATGGCTCGAGGGAGAGTTTTTCAATTGAATCTTATGACAGAGATAAACCGTCGGTGCAACATTACTCATCACATGACGACTGCCTACCATCCACAAAGTAACGGGATCACCGAACGTCTTAATAAGGCCTTGGCCGACATGCTATCAATGTTTGTCAATGTTCAGCAGAGCAACTGGAATGAGGTGCTACCTTTCGTGACGTTTGCCTACAACACCTCCAAACAAGGCACCACAGGATTTAGCCATTTTTCCTGGTGCATGGGCGTGAGGTGACTACGAGAATGGACACTGTATTTCCGTTACATCGTGATGATGTGGACGACAACTACATCGGCCAGGTGTTAACCAGAGCTGAGGAAGATTGGCATTTAGCTCAACTCCGCATGCTGCAGGCTCAAGAAAACTATCGCCAAAGGTACGAAACCAAACGTTGCTCTGTTGTCTACCAGCCTGGTGATCTCGTCTGGATCTTCACTCCTGCTCAGAAATCTGGTCTCTCTGAGAAACTCTCAGGTGCTACTTTGGACCTTATAAGGCTGTAAAACAGTTGTCTGATGTCACTTATGAAGTTGAAGATTTTGACCCCGACACAAGACGACGAAAGATCAGAGATTCAGTCCACATCCTTCGAATGAAGCCCTATTTGGATCCTGCAATCCAGGGCAAATTCAAAGCTCCAGCGACAGGCAACAAGTGGGAAGGTGATGAAGATCAGAGTGGCAAACCAAATTCTAAGAAGATCACTGCCGGGGCGAACATCAGTCATTGGGAGTCAGAGTATGCAGGACCGATGCCTCCTTCCCGGACTAGGAGGACACAACACTGATATGCTGTTCTCTTAAGGAGGGAGCAATGTTGCAGAAGAGGCTGAGCAGCACCATCACTGTGGTGTAGTGGTTATGATACTAGACTGTTGCATGGAGGGTCATGAGTTCCAAACCCACATGAAGTGTAAAAGTTTAATTTCTGTATTTGTTTCTAGTACATTCTGGAAGTATCCACAAATGTCAAGAATCATTGTACTGGAATGCTATGCAATTGTATATATACACACTGTGTGTTCTGGCCAGAGGAAGTTTGCTCTGAGCTCTTGTATGTGGGAGTGCTGAATAAACCCTCGTTATGTGAAGTTGGTGTTCACCATTCATCTAATTACAACTTCTTCTACATGACAATCTGAAAACTGTGATATTTTGCTTTACAAACTGCATCAGAGGTAATTTCATGATTTGTGAAGTTAAATTCCATAACTAGTTTTGTGAAAGGATACAAGTTTCTATTGTAAATTCAATTATGTTTGATTTCAAGTGATCATGTTATTGTAGTATCTTATATAAGCACCCAGAGCAGTAGCAGTTTTGCATCAGTCTTTAGATACTAAACTCATATTAGTTTTGCATGTGTTGTGATACAATAAACATTTTAGAAGTATTTTGTGGCTTTCAGTTACCTTATTTTCTGGTGAACTTGGTGCAAATTGCCTGACTACATAAAATTGAATCCATATGACATTTTAGATGGAATAACTATATAAAATCTGAGTTATACACCTCAGTCAACTCTCTGACAATTATTAAGTTTAGTAACTGAAATGTAGCCCCAAAAGGTGGTTATGTTTTGACTAGGAATATCACGTATTATAGGGCCACATCATTTTAGTGTCTTGTTGGAGATATCATCCGCCTCATATTAATTTATACTTTTTAGAGTCTTGATGATCTTCCTTATTTTAGGTAGTTATGAGAGATCAATTTTGAATTCAGTATCTGCCTTTATATTGATTCTCTAGTGTACTATTTTGCTCCCTCTTCTGGACTATTGGTGGTAATTTTCCCATGTATTTTCAAAAGGTAATTATTGAAAATAATATGAACCATATTTTACAACACACCCACTCACTTGAACAGAAACAATGCCATCATCTATGACTTCCTTTCCTGTCTCCCTCTTTTAACAGTATTTCATACAGTTTTTATTTTGTTATTTGATCCATCAATTTCAAACAAGATATGCATATTTCTGAAATTTTTTTTACAACAGTTCTTAATATGTTACAGTACTGTAAACAATAGGAAAGCATTTCTGTGTCATTACTTGTTGTGGGACTATCATACAAGTCCTTTTTTGTTGTGATGGGACAAATGGTTTCTTTAATAACTTGCCATAATTACATTTAATTATCTTCTTAGGACAACGGATCGGAGTGTGGAATGTCAGATCCCTTAATCGGGCAGGTAGGTTAGAAAATTTAAAAAGGGAAATGGATAGGTTAAAGTTAGATATAGTGGGAATTAGTGAAGTTCGATGGCAGGAGGAACAAGACTTCTGGTCAGGTGACTACAGGGTTATAAACACAAAATCAAATAGGGGTAATGCAGGAGTAGGTTTAATAATGAATAGGAAAATAGGAATGCAGGTAAGCTACTACAAACAGCATAGTGAATGCATTATTGTGGCCAAGACAGATACGAAGCCCACACCTACTACAGTAGTACACGTTTATATGCCTACTAGCTCTGCAGATGACAAAGAAATTGAAGAAATGTATTATCAAATAAAAGAAATTATTCAGATAGTGAAGGGCGACGAAAATTTAATAGTCATGGGTGACTGGAATTCGAGTGTAGGAAAAGGGAGAGAAGGAAATGTAGTAGGTGAATATGGACTGGGGCAAAGAAATGAAAGAAGAAGCTGCCTGGCAGAATTTTGCACAGAGCACAACTTAATCATAGCTAACACTTGGTTCAAGAATCATAAACCGTGTGAGGTGGCACAGTGGTTAGACACTGGACTCGCATTCGGGAGGACAACGGTTCAATCCCACGTCCAGCAATCCTGATTTAGGTTTTCCGTGATTTCCCTAAATTGCTCCAGGCAAATGCCAGGATGGTTCCTTTCAAAGGGCATGGCCGACTTCCTTCCCCGTCGTTCCCTAATCCGATGACACCGATGACCTTGCTGTCTGGTCTCCTTCCCCGAAACAACCAACCAACCAACCAACCAAGAATCATAAAAGAAGGCTGTATAAATGGAAGAAGCCTGGAGATACTGACAGGTTTCAGATAGATTATATAATGGTAAGACAGAGATTTAGGAACCAGGTTTTAATTTGTAAGACATTTCCAGGGGCACATGTGGACTCTTACCACAATCTGTTGGTTATGGCCTGTAGATTAAAACTGAAGAAACTGCAAAAAGGTGGGAATTGAAGGAGGTGGGACCTGGATAAGCTAAAAGAACCAGAGGTTGTACAGAGTTTCAGGAAGAGCATAAGGGAGCAACTGACAGGAATGGGGGAAAGAAATACAGTAGAAGAAGAATGGGTAGCTTTGAGGGATGAAGTAGTGAAGGCAGCAGAGGATCAAGTAGGTAAAAAGATGAGGGCTACTAGAAATCCTTGGGTAACTGCAGAAATATTGAATTTAATTGATGAAAGGAGAAAATATAAAAATTCAGTAAATGAAGCAGGCAAAAAGGAATACAGATGTCTCAAAAATGAGATCGACAGGAAGTGCAAAATGACTAAGCAGGGATGGCTAGAATACAAATGTATGGATGTAGAGGCTTATCCCATGAGGGACATGATATATACTGCCTACAGGAAAATTAAAGAGACCTTTGGAGAAAAGAGGACCACTTGTATGAATATCAAGAGCTCAGATGGGAACCCAGTTCTAAGCAAAGAAGGGAAGGCAGAAAGGTGGAAGGAGTATATACAGGGTCTATACAGGGGTGATGTTCTTGAGGACAATATTATAGAAATGGAAGAGGATGTAGATGAAGATGGAATGGGAGATACGATACTGCGTGAAGAGTTTGACAAAGCACTGAAAGACCTATGCTGAAACAAGGCGCTGGGAGTAGACAACATTCCATTCGAACTACTGACAACCTTGGGAGAGCCAGTCGTGACAAAACTCTACGATCTGGTGAGCAAGATGTATGAAACAGGCGAAATACCCTCAGACTTCAAGAAGAATATAATAATTCCAATCCCAAAGGAAGCAGGTGTTGACAGATGTTAAAATTATCTAACTATCAGTTCAATAAGTCACGGATGCAAAATACTAACACAAATTCTTTACAGACGAATGGAAAAACTAGTAGAAGCCAACCATGGGGAAGATCAGTTTGGATTCCGTAGAAATACCGGAAGACGTGAGGCAATACTGACCTTACGACTTATCTTAGAAGAAAGATTAAGGAAAGGCAAACCTACATTTCTAACATTTGTAGACTTAGAGAAAGCTTTAGACAATGTTAACTGGAATATTCCCTTTCAAATTCTAAAGGTGGCAGGGTAAAATACAGGAATCAAAAGGCTATTTACAATTTGTACAGAAACCAGATGGCAGTTACAAGAGTCGAGGGGGCATGAAAGGGAGGCAGCGGTTGGGAAGGGAGTGAGACAGGGTTGTAGTCTCTCCCCGATGTTACTCAGTCTGTATATTAGAGCAAGCAGTGAAGGAAACAAAAGAAAAATTCGGAGTAGGTATTAAAATCCATGGAGAAGAAATAAAAACCTTGATGTTTGTCGATGACATTGTAATTCTGTCAGAGACAGCAAAGGACTTGGAAGAGCAGTTGAACGGAATGGATAGTGTCTTGAAAGGAGGATATAAGATGAACATCAACGAAAGCAAAACGAGGATAATGGAATGTAGTCAAATTAACTCGGGTGATGCTGAGGGAATTAGATTAGGAAATGAGACACTTAAAGTAGTAAAAGGAGTTTTGCTATTTGGGGAGCAAAATAACTGATGATGGTCAAAGTAGAGAGGATATAAAATGTAGACTGGCAATGGCAAGGAAAGCGTTTCTGAAGAAGAGAAATTTGTTAACATCGAGAATAAATTTAAGTGCCAGGAAGTCATTTTTGAAAGTACTTGTATGGAGTGTTGCCATGTATGGAAGTGAAACATGGACGATAAATAGTTTGGACAAGAAGAGAATAGAAGCTTTCAAAATGTGGTGCTACAGAAGAATGCTGAAGATTAGATGGGTAGATTACTTAACTAATGAGGAAGTATTGAGTAGGATTGGGGAGAAGTGAATTTGTGGCACAACTTGACCAGTAGAAGGGATCAGTTGGTAGGACATGTTCTGAGGCATCAAGGGATCACCAATTTAGTATTGGAGGGCAGTGTGGAGTGTAAAAATCGTAGAGGGAGACCAAGAGATGACTACACTAAGCAGATTCAGAAGGATGTAGGTTGCAGTTGGTACTGGGAGATGAAGCTTGCACAGGATAGAGTAGCATGGAAAGCTGCATCAAACCAGTCTCAGGACTGAAGACCACAACAACAACAACAACAACAACAACAACAACAACAACAGGACAACTACTTTTAAATATGGATACACACTCAATAAAAATATATTTAATTTTCAGTTAGCATTAGGCTCATTTTAAACTTCACTTCAATAAACAATTTTTAATATTTCTGTAAAATCTTCAGTAGTTTTTTCCATTAATCAGCGTCACTGTTACTGAGCTGTACATGAAATAATTAAGGTATATAATGTGACAACTGTTCCAATAATCCATTACCACCAGTTTCTCTCTGGCTACCCTGAGTAACTAAGGCAGGGAAATTTATGACTAACACCAAATTATAAGTGGCTAACAGGACCTCTAGATCTAGTTTTTTTTACAAGAAAGTTACGTCAAAATCACCACAAATTAATAATCCCTTTCCTTTATTCGGCACAGAGCACAGTAATTCATGAAAATATCCCAGTCAATCAACAGAAACCTGAATACTGTAACAATCACAAATATTACATATTACAACAGTATCTCAGAAGTGTATGCTTCTATATCCTGACCCATACAGAATTTACTTATTTTCACATTTCGATATTTATATCTCTTTTGTGAATGTGATAATTTATCCTTTATCCATATGGGATTTCCACAAATATGCAGCTATCTTATAACCATTTGCTTCAATAAGTATGTGAAGCTCATCATGGGATATGAACTAGTGACAAAAATGTCACACAGACACTGTGTGTGTGTGTGTGTGTGTGTGTGTGTGTGTGTGTGTGTGTGTGTGTGTGTGTGTGTGTGTGTGGGGTGGGGGGGGGGGGGGCGCGAGTATATACCTATCCTTTTTTTCCCCCTAAGGTAAGTCTTTCCGTTCCCGGGATTGGAATGACTCCTTACCCTCTCCCTTAAAACCCACATCCTTTCATCTTTCCTTTTCCTTCCCTCTTTCCTGATGAAGCAGCCGCCGGCTGCGAAAGCTCGAAATTCTGTGTGTGTGTTTGTGGGTTTTATTCATTATGCCTATCTACCGGCGCTTTCCCGCTTGGTAAGTCTTGGAATCTTTGTTTTTAATATAATTATGAAGTATTATGTACACAAGGGAAGAGACATGGAAAAGCAGATGGGTTGATCAGGACAGTGAGCATAATACAAACATGGGAACATAGCCTTGCTGAATGGCAAGCAGTGCAAAATTCTGACAGTGACTGCAAGCTATAAAGGACACAGCTGCCATTCAGCAAGTGTGATGGTCTGTTGTATAAGGTTATGATGTTGGGGCCACATGTAGTGGTGGCAGCAGAAAACAGAGAGGAAGCACTTGAAGGAAGGTCACAGCTACAGGCTATCCAGGCATGTAGATTGTAGGGGAAGTAATTGGACAGTAGCAGAGAGGAAATAGTGTAGAGGAAGAAATGAAGATGTAGACCAATATGTGAGGAGATGTGTGCAGTGTGCCCAGAGCAGATATGAGCCATAAACAAATGTTAGTTCAGAGACCACCAAACCATTTGAAATGATTGGAATGTATATGTAGATTCCATTTAGCCAGACACTTAATGTCAACAGTTACTGATCATTCTTGTAGATACGTGGAAATTATCGTAATCCCTAATCAGCAGGCAGCAACAGTCATGCAAGCCACAGTCCACAATTTGTCATTGAAGTTCAATGTGCCAGAGACCACAATCATGGACCACAGGACAAACTTCATGCCTGGCTTAATGAAACAGTTATGTATGTTTCTACAGATTCAGAAAGTAAGAACTAGTCTGCTACAGCCACAGCCAAAACATAGAACAGAGAGGGTATGTCATGCTGTTAGGAAGATAATAAGTCACTATGTGAACTCTGACCATAATGACTAGGAATATGTCTTCCCTTTGTAGTGGCAGCTTACAATTCGAATGTTCACACCAATAGAGTGCTGTCCCCATATGAGGTGATATATAGGACAAAAATGAGTGCAAGAGAGGAAACAGTGGTAGTGGGACATATTGTACATCAATGGGAGAAAAAGGAGACAATGGGAGAAAGAAATATGTAGTGGCCGTAAGAGGGTGGTGCTGAGTATCAAGGCTTAACTATGAAGAGAGACTGGTTAAAAGGATTTTAAACGTTGTGTGTTAAAAAAAGCACAACTATGTTCACATGCCAAAATTTCTGACGAGGAAGACAGAATGGGGATTCAGTCAGCTGGTTCCCCACTTTTCTGTCATTCTTTAAAAAAAAGGAATATATTCACCTTTATTGTCCTCTGCCAGCAGTATTTTTGCACTGGTAATATATTAGTAGATCTGGATCACAGATTGACAAGGATGATTCATCATGGATACTGTAAAATGAGAGGAGTTGTAGTATGTCTTTCAAGTTTATAAATGAGAAAAGAGAAATAAGAAATAATGGTGAGACCACAGGTATTACAGTCTTCTTTTACTACATCTATACCCTACAAACCACCATGAGGTGCATGGCAGGGAGCATGTCCCATTGTACCAGTTATGAGGGTTTCTTCTTTTATCATTCATGTGTGGAGAGTGGGAAGAATGATTGATGCACTTGATACCCTATATGATTGTACTTTTGACAATAAGTGTAGGTGTGGTACTGAGTCAAATGCTTTTTGGAACTCAAGAAATACTGCATCTAACTGATTGCCTTGATCCAAATCTTTTTGCAGGCAAGGTGAGAAAAGTGCATGTTGGGTTTCACATAATCAATGTTTTTGAAACCCATGATGGGTGGAATTTAAGAGGTCACCCTATTGAAGGTCCTTCAATATGTCTGATCTCAGAATATGTCCTAAGATTCAACAACAGATCGATGTCAAGGATACTGGGTGGTAGTTTCTGGATTACTTCTGCTGCCCTTCTTGTCAACTGGTGTGACCTGTGCTTCCCCCCCCCCCCCCCCCCCCAAGATCTAGGCATGACCTTTCTTTCAAAGGAACTACACTAGATTATAGTAGAGGAGGGGCTAACTCGGCCACAAATTCAGTATGGAATCTGACTGGGATTCCATTGGGGTCTGAAGCTTTGTACAGTTTTAATGATTTCAGCTGTGTCTCAAGACCACTGATACTAATACTGATTTCACTCATCTTTTAAGTGGCATGAGGATTAAATTGGAACAATTCTCCTGGATTTTCCTTCATCAAGGAAATTTGGAAACAGAGTTAAGCATTCCAGCTTTTGCTTCACTACCCTCAATTTCAGCTCCTGTCTCGTTCATTCTTTGAGTCCCCACTTCCTTGGTCCTTCCATCCACATAACCCAACAAAATCCCTCATCCTAGCTACACTGCAGTGACAGGAACATGCAGTTAGGTGGAACAGTATACTGTCCATACAAATTATTAACAGCCTTTACATAGAACCAGAATTTCTTTGGGTTCTGTGAAAGATTATTTGACAATATTCTACTGTGGTAGACAAAAGGCATCATGCATTGCTCCCTTGACAGCCAATGCTTTTCATTCAGCATCTCTCTATCTGCAGTACTACGCTTTGTTTTACACCTGTTATGCAGTAATCTCCATTTCTTCACAAGTTTCTTTACAGTGATGACTGTATACCATGGAGGTTCCCTTCTATTACAAACTGTACTACTAGGTACGTATCTATCCAGTGCATGGTCAGCTATTCTTGTAAAGTTTTGCCATAGTTTCTCTACATGCTCCTGTCATTTGCCGAAAGTTTCAAGTTCCTCATTGAGATGTGACACTACTACTTTTTTTTTTTACCTAGTTTACTGAACATGTATACCCTTGCTGCTTTGTTTAGTTGTCCTTTGTACTTTGGTACTCATTGCTGCCACAACCATGCCATTATCACTGATACCAGTTTTGATGTGGACATCCTCAAAGAGGTCAGGTCTATCTGTTGCCATTAGAGCTAATATATTTAC
This sequence comes from Schistocerca gregaria, assembly GCF_023897955.1. Lineage (NCBI taxonomy): Eukaryota > Metazoa > Arthropoda > Insecta > Orthoptera > Acrididae > Schistocerca > Schistocerca gregaria. The sequence continues at coordinate 402,084,397 of NC_064923.1, read as the reverse complement.
ATTGTGAGTGGGGTTCCGAGCTATGTTTCATAGGATGTCTTCTCATGCACATCACTAGCAAAACTGCAATATTCCCAATTGATTGTTGGATGATTAAATTCTCCACCAATGATTACAGTATGTTTGAGGACCTTACATACAAGTGAAATGACATTATCTCTAAAGTTTTCAGATACATTAGGAGATAACTGGTGGGTGATAGAAGGATGTAATTACCATTTTATGCCTACCTCTTATTCTGAGTCTTACTCAAACAATGTCACATGCAGCTTCAATTTCTATCTTAATAGATTTGAGTTTCTTGTCTACTGCAACAAATACACCCGCTTCATTTCCTATTTGCCTGTCCTTTTGATATACATTTACATTTTCCCCAAAAAACTCACTGCTATCAATTTCAGGTTTTAGCTAGCTTTCTCTACCTACTATTATGTGAGCTTCACTGTCTTTCTTGAGTGCTTCAAACTGGCAGTTTGTTGGGAATGCTTTTGCAGTTTACCATTAGGATTTTAACACTCTCACCCGTGGGAGGCATTTCTTTCAATCTTATACCTTCTGGGTTTTCTAGAGCTATCAGTATTAGGACTGGATGGTGAATCGCCTAATATAAAAAACCCTTATGTGTATCCACACACAATCAGCTACCTCAGTAGCAGCCTCTGATGTGTAGTGTACTCAGGAGAGCTAATGAGCCACCAAGTAGTTTGTAGCTGTAGGTGAGAGACTAGGAGCTAAGTATTGTAAAAAGAACTGCAGCCCCTGAGCCTTTGAGTCCATGCCACCAAGCACTATTCTGCAGAAGTTATTTGTAGATATTTAATGTTAATAGCCATGTGTCTTACGTCTGTTACAGACAGACCAATCCTGGGTAGAGACCTGGGGGACAGGTCTTTACAAGGGAGCGGTATACAGTGGCCCAGATGGTTTTTTGGTGATTCTGTGAAAGTTTATCAGTATGTGGGCATGCCACTTGCAGAAATAAGGCAGTTAATTCATCATAAGATGGGCCAGACTTGGAACAACATTCTTGGCCATGCAGTAGGAAGGTATTGCATCAGCAGGTTGAGCCAGGTTATTACTACAGTATCAGGCTATGAAATTATTGTCTTGTGTGTGTCCTCAAGTGGTAAAGCATCTTAACAACTAAGCTACTGACTTGTATATTACAAAAGGTCGAGCAGACACACCTCTGTGTGATGTCAGAATAGCTGTTGGGAACATGTGAAGCATCAAGAACACCAATAAAACATTATTAGAGTTCCGTTATTTATTCACAGTGTTTAGAAGTTGCTGTCCTTCTGCAGCAGCTTCATACTGGATTCTGTGTGCCATCCACCAAGTCATCTCAGCATTTGATGCCCAGATGTTGATGTCAGCAACCCTGTGGTTTGGCAGCTGCTACTAGTGAAAAGGAAGATCGCTGCCCAGCATGAAGTGGTTTCATGCCATCTCCAGAGTGTATTCAGACCCACTCTGAATTCTACGGTGACCCTCAATGAACCATCCATGATGTGCCTGGCATCGGTAGTCACGTGTTCAGTTGATCTCCTCCCTTCCCCTGGTAGATTTCAGCACCTGAAGGTATCTGAGTGTTGAACAGGAACATGGCTCCAAGAGGCCTTGTTGCTGGCTTCCGTGTTGAAGACCAGTATTGGCAGCACTCTTCAATGTGGTGTTGTCAGATGACATTCAGTTTCTCCATCTGTAGATGGTAGGGAGTGAGCAGCATGAAGTTCATTCAATGAAGACTATCCTCTTGATTACATCATAGACTGTGCTAGAGCATCTAGGACATAGATTCACTACAGTATCATAATCATGGAATTGAGTGCTATTTCTGTGAGTGCCATCAAACCTAATGATCAACTCATCACAAGTACTGGAGTATTTAAAAGGAGATAGTGTGAGTCTGAGACACAAAGCTCAGTTCATAATGACTGAATGAGTTCTCCTCATTCTGCTACATTCACTTAACACGCTGTTTACTCTATTGAAGTCCCTCACTATGTGCTCTTCTCTTATGAGATAGATACCATTCCTTGCAGCATTCTTTATAAGCTAATTAATATTCTTGTCTCACTTCCTTTGGTTTTCCATCCTCTTTCCTGCTGAATGCTTATTCCTGACTTGGCCAACAGTGTCACTGACCTGACCAACTTGCAAAAGAATGGCTTGCTTCCTGCTTCCAGCTCTATTTCTGGCATGACTTGGATTTGCCTGGGGAATGCAAATGACTTTTAATAAAAAAAATTCTAATTTATAGCCCTTACTGTTCTATACCACAAAAATATAAACTCGCCAATTTTAATTAAGGGATAGCAGTCTAGCAACACCTGTTGGGTTGAGAGGGCTACTTGGGTGATGAGGGGACATGGACCAGCTATCAACTGCCATCAGTTTGAGCCTTTGCTATCACTGGGTCATCTTCTGGTACTGATCTGTCTTTTTGGACTTGGTACCACACCACTTGGGGGCATCTTCTAGCCTGCAACAGCCACAGCAGTAGCAGCAGCAGCAGCAGCAGGCCAGGCAGCTGCTGTCAGCACACTGTGCACAGCAACTGAACACTTGCCAAAAGGGAGCTTGGCCACTGCACTTTGACATCCGTCTGTAGCTATGTAAGTCATAGTAAGGAACTGGTCTTGTTACTACTATTTCACTGAAGCCTCCATCAGCCAGGATCCTTGCATCAACCTCTGGCTGCTGACTATCCTGGTCTGTTACAACATGAAGCTCTGCCACTTGTTTGGTTAGTTCAGCTACTTGTGTCTGAATTGCCACATGGAATCTTCTGCTTTAGAAGAGAGATCATTGACATATATAGAGGTGAAAATATCAGATAAAACATACAAATAACAAGTAATTAAAGTAAAAATGATTCAGTATTTTCATAATTTTGAACATATTTTCTTTCCCATGCTGCTTGTTAGCAACATCTGGAAAGTATTGCATTGTGGATTTCCATCATTCACCCCCCATTTTATCCATTTGTATTTATTTATTAATCATGAATAGGTTTACTGCCTTTGTCTTTGCTATTCACACATTTGAGTGATATACATATACCCAATTTCAAGGAAGCAGCTCATTGAGTATGGCTTATTTTCGAATGTTGAGTATTTTTAACATCATTATTGTGACAATTTGATAAGTTATCAACAGAACTGGTTTTGATTTGTTTTAAATTTAGGTTCATAAACAATTACCTCAAGTTGAAGTTCCACTATGGCAGATATAATAAAAGATATGGCTGCAAGAACACCACCAACTCCAATCCTCTGAAGAGGTTTTTTCAGAAGATTGCACTTTTCAAAGAGAGGATATATGCCAGCTTCAAAAACAGGAATAAACACTAGAATGAGGACAGGATTGACAACCTGCATCTGATCGGGTTTCAAGGACCATGATCCCAACTCTCCAGTCATTCTTGTGGCTTGAAATGTCCAGCGAGAACCCTGTAAAAGGCAAGTAAAATGAGCAACAAAATTATTTGCATAAATTTCTGTAAGTAATAACACTAATCTACTTAACACAAAAATGAACCACATGAACCGATTTACATGCAATATATTTCTTAGATAAGGAGTGAGCGTTTACTTCTATTGTATAAAGTGATGGGAATATTAGTATTTCATGTAACACATTGGCAATATTATAACCAATGAGGAGGTACGAGGAAGGTTATCATGGGATGACCTATGAAACTGGCGTTTGTCTCATAAAATAAAGTGAATTATTTTCGGTTAGATAAAATATAGCAAAAAGTTATTTTCATTCTACAGTTAACCTTATGTTATCTGTCTTGGCACAATAAATATTGGAAGAATGGACAAAAATGCAAACTACCCAAGAGTAGATGGGTACGGTCAACAGTGTGAAAACTCTTCACATATTTTTCATTTATGGTGTTGTGAAGGAAGTTGTTCGGCACTCTCCACTCATTACCCAATACCACCTGAGACTAGAAAAGCTGAACTGTATCATTCACAAGGACTTTTGTTATCACTCATTGTGCCCTCAAATGAGGAACATTCTTTCCACAATCTTCCAAATGGTATATCATTGCCCATCCAACCCACAAAATGTCCTGAGTCATCCATACGCAACACTTACTTTGAGCCCCTTGGTACATGGGCTACATCCATGTGGAAGGCTCAGCTGCAAGACCTAACCCAAATCAGTACATCCTATTCCATTCCTGTCATAGAAATATCTTACCCTGTCAGAGGCAGGACCAGCTTTGAAAAGTACTCATATCATATAACAGTTCTGCTACAGCTTCTGCACAGTCTTTCTTGTGAACACAGCTTCCAACCTGCTGTCCATCTGATTGAATGGCCACTACAAAACAGTGACCAAGAGATAGTTTGACCACACGACTGGCAGGACATTCTGCTGAGCACAACAGCCTTAACTTCAATTGCTGTTTTCAAAATCCCTTGCCATGTAGATCATCCCCTTCCCTCCAGTAATACCAGATTACTTAGAATTTTGTCTCTGTCTTATACCCCACCTCCACCTCCATTCCCATACATCTTACTTTATTCTATTAACCTATATTCATATTTATCTCCTTGGTCAGCATCCTCCTCTGTTATACTTCCCCAACCCTTCCCAAACAACTCCAACATTTTATTTTTTGCCATACAACTTTCCCCATGCACTACCACAGGCTTAGTGGTGCCACATTCCTACCATGTTTCCTTGCTGCCTTCACCTGCCAGCTGTCATCATCCCAGCTCTTCAGCCCTCCCTTCCTTTGAGTCCCCACTTCCTTGGTCCTCCCATCCACGTAACACAACAAAATCCCTCATCCTAGCTACACTGCAGTGACAGGAACATGCAGTTAGGTGGAACAGTATACTGTCCATACAAATTAGTTTTTTGTTAGCTATGAAGAAGGCTTTGTCTGAAAGTTTAGCAATGTTTCCAGTCTTTTCTGTACTCCCATCAACTACTCAAGGTCTCAGTTGTACAATGAGTGGTGTATAGTTGCATATTAAGAATTCTCATGTCCAAAATGCTACAATGTTACCTGACAGAAAAGGCCACATAATATTTTTGAAAAACAAAGCTCAAATATGCAATATTGCTAACTGTGAAACGATAAGTTGCTATTTACCACAAAGAGGAGGCACAGAGATGCAGAGAGGTACAGTGAAGAGACTTCTAAACATGTAATCTTTCAGACAGAAAACTCCTCCTTCAGAAACAGAAAGAACACATTTATTCACACAACCACAATTTTCACTCACATGGCCACTGTCTCCAGCCACTGTGGCCTAACTTCCACCCAGAACTTTCCACTGTCCAGTATTGTTAAGCCAAGTTATCACACTCCAAGAGCACTGTGCATACTCTACAAAGTGTGAAATAATTTCGTTTCAGTATTCAGTATACATAAGTGAACTGCACAGAGCAATTTGCCAGAAAATCGGAATTATAGTTGTAAACTGTTGTAGTTGCGCTGGAAAAGTCCCTGAGCTTCAAGCGCTAGTAGAAAGCACAGAAGCGGATATCGTTATAGGTACAGAAAGCTGGCTAAAGCCTGAAATAAGTTCTGCAGAAATTTTTACGAAGTCTCAGACGGTGTTCAGGAAAGATAGATTAGGCAGAATTGGTGGTGGAGTGTTGGTGTCTGTCAGTAGTGGTTTATCTTGTAGTGAAGTCGAAGTAGATACTCTGTGCGAATTGGTGTGGGTGGAGGTTATACTTAACAGCCGAATTAAGTTAATAATTGGCTCCTTCTACCGACCCCCAGACTCCGATGATACAGTTGCGGAACAGTTCAGAGAAAGTTTGAGTCTCGTAACAAATAAATACCCCACTCATACGGTTATAGTTGGTGGGGACTTCAACCTACCCTCGGTATGTTGGCAAAAATACTTGTTCAAAACCGGTGGTAGGCACAAAACGTCTTCCGAGATTGTCCTAAATGCATTCTCCGAAAATTATTTAGAGCAGTTAGTCCACGAACCCACGCGAATTGTAAATGGTTGCGAAAACACACTTGACCTCTTGGCCACAAACAATCCAGAGCTGATAGAGAGCATCATGACTGATACAGGGATTAGTGATCACAAGGTCATTGTAGCTAGGCTCAATACCATTTCTTCCAAATCCATCAGAAACAAACGCAAAATAATTTTATTTAAAAAAGCGGATAAAGTACCACTAGAAGCCTTCCTAAAAGACAATTTCCATTCCTTCCGAACTGACTATGCGAATGTAGACGAGATGTGGCTCAAATTCAAAGATATAGTAGCAACAGCAATTGAGATATTCATACCTCATAAATTGGTAAGAGATGGAACGGATCCCCCGTGGTACACAAAAAAGGTCCGAACGCTGTTGCAGAGGCAACGGAAAAAGCATGCGAAGTTCAGAAGAACGCGAAATCCTGAAGATGGGCTAAAATTTACAGACGCGCGAAATTTGGCACGTACTTCGATGCGAGATGCCTTTAATAGGTTCCACAACGAAACATTGTCTCGAAATTTGGTAGAAAATCCGAAGAAATTCTGGTCGTATGTAAAGTACACAAGCGGCAAGACGCAGTCAATACCTTCGCTGCGCAGTGCCGATGGCACTGTTATCGACGACTGCGCCGCTAAAGCGGAGTTATTGAACGCAGTTTTCCGAAATTCCTTCACCAGGGAAGACGAATGGAATATTCCAGAATTTGAAACACGAACATCTGCTAGCATGAGTTTCTTAGAAGTAGATACCTTAGGGGTTGCGAAGCAACTCAAATCGCTTGATACGGGCAAGTCTTCAGGTCCAGATTGTATACCGATTAGGTTCCTTTCAGATTACGCTGATACTATAGCTCCCTACTTAGCACTCATATACAACCGCTCGCTCACCGATAGATCTGTACCTACAGATTGGAAAATTGCGCAGGTCGCACCAGTGTTCAAGAAGGGTAATAGGAGTAATCCATTTAACTACAGACCTATATCATTGACGTCGGTTTGCAGTAGGGTTTTGGAGCATATACTGTATTCAAACATTATGAATCACCTCGAAGGGAACGATCTATTGACACGTAATCAGCATGGCTTCAGAAAACATCGCTCTTGTGCAACGCAGCTAGCTCTTTATTCGCACGAAGTAATGGCCGCTATCGACAGGGGATCTCAAGTTGATTCCGTATTTCTAGATTTCCGGAAAGCTTTTGACACCGTTCCTCACAAGCGACTTCTAATCAAGCTGTGGAGCTATGGGGTATCGTCTCAGTTGTGCGACTGGATTCGTGATTTCCTGTCAGGAAGGTCGCAGTTCGTAGTAATAGACGGCAAATCATCGAGTAAAACTGAAGTGATATCAGGTGTTCCCCAGGGAAGCGTCCTGGGACCTCTACTGTTCCTGATCTATATAAATGACCTGGGTGACAATCTGAGCAGTTCTCTTAGGTTGTTCGCAGATGATGCTGTAATTTACCGTCTAGTAAGGTCATCCGAAGACCAGTATCAGCTGCAAAGCGATTTAGAAAAGATTGCTGTATGGTGTGTCAGGTGGCAGTTGACGCTAAATAACGAAAAGTGTGAGATGATCCACATGAGTTCCAAAAGAAATCCGCTGGAATTCGATTACTCGATAAATAGTACAATTCTCAAGGCTGTCAATTCAACTAAGTACCTGGGTGTTAAAATTACAAACAACTTCAGTTGGAAGGACCACATAGATAATATTGTCGGGAAGGCGAGCCAAAGGTTGCGTTTCATTGGCAGGACACTTAGAAGATGCAACAAGTCCACTAAAGAGACAGCTTACACTACACTCGTTCGTCCTCTGTTAGAATATTGCTGCGCGGTGTGGGATCCTTACCAGGTGGGATTGACGGAGGACATCGAGAGGGTGCAAAGAAGGGCAGCTCGTTTTGTATTATCGCATTATAGGGGAGAGAGTGTGGCAGATATGATACACGAGTTGGGATGGAAGTCATTACAGCATAGACGTTTTTCGTCGCGGCGAGACCTTTTTACGAAATTTCAGTCACCAACTTTCTCTTCCGAATGCGAAAATATTTTGTTGAGCCCAACCTACATAGGTAGGAATGATCATCAAAATAAAATAAGAGAAATCAGAGCTCGAACAGAAAGGTTTAGGTGTTCGTTTTTCCCGCTCGCTGTTCGGGAGTGGAATAGTAGAGAGATAGTATGATTGTGGTTCGATGAACCCTCTGCCAAGCACTTAAATGTGAATTGCAGAGTAGTCATGTAGATGTAGATGTAGATGTAGAAATATATTACATCATGTACCAAAGTGGAGCTCTGTTTACAGTAGTATAAGATGGGCACAAAAATTTTTGTGTAGCAGGCAAAAGTGTCATGTACTATAGGGAAATGCTGCAGTCTACTAATCAGCACAGTCTTGTGTGTTGGTTCAAGCGATGCAGTGGTGCAGTTATACTCTCCCTGAGGTGATGTATTTAGTCTGTGATTTTTAACTGTGGTTGATCCTAAAGACTACAGGGTTATAAACACAAAATAAAATAGGGGTAATGCAGGATTAGGTTTAATAATGAATAGGAAAATAGGAATGCGGGTAAGCTACTACAAACAGCATAGTGAACGCATTATTGTGGCCAAAATAGATACGAAGCCCACACCTACTACAGTAGTACAAGTTAATATGCCAACTAGCTCTGCAGATAACGAAGAAATTGAAGAAATTTATGATGAAATAAAAGAAAATATTCAAATAGTGAAGGGAGATGAAAATTTAATAGTCATGGGTGACTGGAATTCGAGTGTAGGAAAAGGAAGAGAAGGAAACGTAGCAGGTGGATATGGATTGGGGCTAAGAAATCAAAGAGGAAGCCGCCTGGTAGAATTTTGCACAGAGTACAATTTAATCATAGCTAACACTTGGTTTAAGAATCATGAAAGAAGGTTGTATACATGGAAGAACCCTGGAGATTCTAAAAGGTATCAGATAGATTATATAATGGTAAGACAGAGATTTTGGAACCAGGTTTTAAATTGTAAGACATTTCCAGGGGCAGATGTGGACTCTTACCACAATCTATTGGTTATGACCTGTAGATTAAAACTGAAGAAACTGCAAAAAGGTGGGAATTTAAGGAGATGGGACCTGGATAAACTGAAAGAACCAGAGGTTGTACAGAGTTTCAGGGAGAGCATAAGGGAACAAAGGACAGGAATGGGGGAAAGAAATACAGTAGAAGAAGAATGGGTAGCTTTAAGGGATGAAGTAGTGAAGGCAGCAGAGGATCAAGTAGGTAAAAAGATGAGCGCTAGTAGAAATCCTTGGGTACCAGAAGAAATATTGAATTTAATTGATGAAAGGAGAAAATATAAAAATGAAATAAATGAAGCAGGCAAAAACGAACACAAACGTCTCAAAATGGGATCGACAGGAAGTGCAAAATGGCTAAGCAGGGATGGCTAGATGACAAATGTAAGGATGTAGAGGCTTATCTCACTAGGAGTAAGATAGATACTGCCAGCAGGAAAATTAAAGAGACCTTTGAAGATAAGAGAACCACTTGTATGAATATCAAGAGCTCAGATGGAGACCCAGTTTTAAGCAAAGAAGGGAAAGCAGAAAGGTGGAAGGAGTATATAGAGGGTCTATAAAGGGGTGATGTACTTGAGGACAATATTATGGAATAGGAAGGGGATGTAGATGAAGATGAAAAGGGAGATACGATACTGCGTGAAAAGTTTGGCTAAGCACTGAAAGACCTATGCTGAAACAAGATGCTGGGAGTAGACAACATTCCATTGGAACTACTGACGGCCTTGGCAGAGCCAGTCCTGACAAAACTCTACCATCTGGTGAGCAAGATGTATGAAACAGGCGAAATACCCTCAGACTTCAAGAAGAATATAATAATTCCAATCCCAAAGAAAGCAGGTGTTGACAGATTTGAAAATTATCTAACTATCAGTTCAATAAGTCACGGATGCAAAATACTAACACAAATTCTTTACAGACGAATGGAAAAACTAGTAGAAGCCGACCTTGGGGAAGATCAGTTTGGATTCCGTAGAAATACTGGAACACGTGAGGCAATATTGGCCTTACGACTTATCTTAGAAGCTAGATTAAGGTAAGGCAAACCTACGTTTCTAGCATTTGTAGACTTAGAGAAAGCTTTTGACAATGTTGACTGGAATATTCTTTTTCAAATTCTAAAGATGGCAGGGGTAAAATACAGGGAGCGAAAGGCTATTTACAATTTGTACAGAAACCAGATGGCAGTTATAAGAGTCAAGGGGCATGCAAGGGAGGCAGCGGTTGGGAAGGGAGTAAGACAGGGTTGTAGCCTCTCCACGATGTTATTCAATCTGTATATTGAGCAAGCAGTGAAGGAAACAAAAGAAAAATTCGGAGTAGGTATTAAAATCCATGGAGAAGAAATAAAAAGTTGAGGTTCGCTGACGACATTGTAATTCTGTCAGAGACAGCAAAGGACTTTGAAGAGTAGTTGAATGGAATGGACAGTGTTTTGAGAGGAGTATATAAGATGAACATCAACAGAAGCAAAACGAGGATAATGGAATGTAGTCGAATTAAGTCAGGTGATGCTGAGGGAATTAGATTAGGAAATGAGACACTTAAAGTAGTAAACGAGTTTTGCTATTTGGGGAGCAAAATAACTGATGATGGTCGAAGTAGAGAGGATATAAAATGTAGACTGGCAATGGCAAGGAAAGCGTTTCTGAAGAAGAGAAATTTGTTAACATCGAGCATAGATTTAAGTGTCAGGAAGTCGTTTCTGAAAGTATTTGTATGGAGTGTAGCCATGTATGGAAGTGAAACATGGATGATAACTAGTTTGGACAAGAAGAGAATAGAAGCTTTCAAAATGTGGTGCTACAGAAGAATGCTGAAGATTAGATGGGTAGATCACATAACTAATGAGGAAGTATTGAATAGGATTGGGGAGAAGAGAAGTTTGTGGCACAGCTTGACTAGAAGAAGGGATAGGTTGGTAGGACATGTTCTGAGGCATCAAAGGATCACCAATTTAGTATTGGAGGGCAGCGTGGAGGATAAAAATCGTAGAGGGAGACCAAGAGTTGAATACACTAAGCAGATTCAGAAGGATGTAGGTTGCAGTAGGTACTGGGAAATGAAGAAGCTTGCACAGGATAGAGTGGCATGGAGAGCTGCGTCAAACCAGTTTCAGGACTGAAACCACAACACGATCCTAAAAAACTGGTGGTCTGAAAGAAGTTCTGTATTTTGTTACCAAAACCTGCAGCTGAGATCATAGGATTGCTGAAAGCAGCATTTAAATAAGATGCTCTAGTCTAACTGATGGTATAAGTGGTTTTCACATTTCAATTTATGGGACATGTCACTTTAAAACCCTTGACATCACAATGTAATGAATGCATTGAAAGAGATCAACAAAGATATCTGTTGGATGATTGCTGAGACCTTTGTGTCATGTATGCATTTTAGTACATTTTATTTGGAGAAATGAACCCACAACATGTTGTTACACAATTTGTGCTGCAGATGTTCAATATGAGCCAAAGTGTAAATCAGGTACTTTCTTTTTGTCTTTTTGTAACAGGCAGGTGCCACACGGTTTGAGGTGCCATGTCATGGATTGCATGGCCCCTCCCGCTAGAGTTTCAAATCCTCCCTCGGGCATGGTGGTGTGTGTTGTTCTTAGCATAAGTAAGTTTAAGTAGTGTGTAAGTCTAGAGACTCATGAGCTCAGCGATTTGGTCCCTTGGGAATTCACACACATTTGAACATATGAACAAGCAGGTTAAACAGCAAAATCATATGAATTTTTCTTCTGAAGTTTTTACTGCTACAATTATGACCCAGTGATTAAACAGCAGCCAAATCTGTGGAATCACTACCATCACTAAGACCAAAATAAGCACATCAAGTGATATCATACACGAAATAAATCCACATTTGTTTACTTGACATGAAGTAGACAGTGAACAAAGAATTTCTTTCATCAGGACCAAATCTTGATCAGTTTTTCCTTGGTATTTTTAAGTATGAAAATTTGCAATGAAAGTGTCTATAGTTGAGACAGCATAAGAAGACCTGACAGCTCACAGTATGGTTGGCAGATTACAGCTGCAAAGCACCAACAACTGCAGGTGGAAACAGTAACCATCTGCAGAGCTGTGACAACACCAAGATGTTGGCACAGCGCCATTTAAAAATCAGGTTATGTTATTTGTTGAGGCAGCCCTGTAAAGCTGCCATGCAGAACCTTCTGCAGCTGTCAGGGATCAGCTTACAGTGACTTAACTATAGACTAATCAGGCACCATACTGACATGCAACCATAATCGAGGAAAAATGTCAACAGTTCAACAGCAGCATCCCACTTAAAAACTTCCTGAAGTGCTTCCAGCAGAGAGAAAATTTAACTGAAAGAAGTGCACTGTATCAAATGAACATTACTTTGGAGGGAACTGAACTTTAATGTGTGGTGCGCACTATCTTTCATTCTTATTTCTTTGGACTGCTTTGTTCTGGCTGCTTTTTGGCGCGTAACTTGTTCTTCTGCCATATTTGTTAGTTTTGTCTCAGTGATTAATAAATGCATATTCGATATTTAGTGTGTGTCATTACTGACCTACCATATGTGATAACCACAGTGTTGACCCTGATATAGTCGTCGTCTCATCGCGAGTTACTTTGTGCTTGTTTTCGTCATTTGTGAACTTCATCTGCCAGCCCACATTGTTTCCACCACAATGGCTCTACCAATACCTTTTGGTGCAAGTGTAATGTACCCTATTAACTGTGCTTGTGACCACGAGTGGTCAAGTGTACCTAATGCAAGTTTGGTTACAAATGAACAATTATTTACGACCAGGGACACCAGTGACCACCTAACCTTAACTGGCTCAACATGACCACCATCTAGTGTGGCAGCAGAACAAATGCCAAACAGCCACAACATGGACGGTGCATACCGCATAAGGACATCATCGGTGATCTTCCAGTTAAAGACATTGTGGTTTATCCTTCATCCACGCTGTTACATTTGGGATGGTTTGATGTGCCGGCAGAGTTCCAGAACAGTGAATTGAACATTTCTACACAAGGGGAGCACATTATTATATGCCTAGTGTGCCAGAATCCCCCCCCCCCGCCCCCCTCCCCATCCTGCTCATTGTTTTGGCAATGCCGGTTGCCTCCCAGGTCAGCCCACCCTTGGCTGTGCCTCGACCGCCTTCCGCCCACTGTTGCAGCGGCATGAGCCGTTACACCCACACTGTGTTCTTCATCAGGCCTGCAGTTTGGACACACCATGCTGACTTTTAAGTCTAACACCTCCGCAACATGTGCTGCATGTGGCTGCTGCCCCACGCACAGCTCAGGTGACACACCATTCACCGCTACTGCACATCCGGTGTCGGGGACGTCCTGCTCTGCTCGCACAGATCTCCGTCTGCTGGTGCTGCCTCAACATGTGTTACCCGGCAGGTTTCCCCAGCTACCTGCTTTGCAAAAAGATAACCCTAAGACTTCGTTCACCTTAGTGGATCACCTACTGGATATCCACGGCATTTCCGACATTTATGCCTGTTTTGTCTGCCTGGTGTGCCACCTCCACACTCATCTGGACCTCATCAGCGACTTGCTTCTCTCATTGCTCACCTCACACAAGTATTCAAGAGTGAAACCACTGCTCACCAAGCGCCTTTCTTGCCCTCCAGTGGAGGTTGTCCACCACATTATTCATGACTAGCATCTCGACGTTCGCATTCCTTTGCAGCTTTGGTGGCACCTACGGGCATTAATTGACGTTTAAGAATTACCTGACGCCGCAATTTGGACATTGTGGATGGTCAAAATGCCTTCATATCTGCAACTTCACCTACTATCCCACAGCACTGACCCATTTGAGGTTCGTTTACACATGGCAGATCCGGCTTACGCTACCATTTGTCACCGACACCACTTGTCACAGATGACTTCTCCATCACCCTCAGTTGGCACACCTGCATCTTCAGTTAAGCACCCTGCCGGCAGAGGCCAGTGCACTCACCTCGGCACCTCAGCTGCCAGTCAGGAGCTGTCACCTAGTGGCCTACAGGAGGTACTGTCAGTAGCCCCCTGACAGCCACCGTCACCGCCCAATCAGCAGCCCGAATGGCTACCGGTCACGATGCAGTCAGCTGTGGCCCTCTCCTACACTGCATCACCCTGCCTATCAGCCTACACACTGAGCTGGTTTCACACTACTTAGGGGTTGCTGCCCGCACCTACTATGCACCCTGTGCCTACCCAAACAATACTGGTGGCCACATTTAGGCACAACATCCCGCCACATTCCTTCATGGCGCCTACTGGCCAACGATGCATCACTTGCTTCAGTAATGCGAAGCCCAAATGTCTCACACCATATCATTGGGCATTCGCTTTCTCATTGACACTGGCACCAAAGTTAGAGTTATCCTGGCCAAGCACACTGGCGACACACTTTCACCTACTACCTTCACCTTTATCGTCGCCAGTCACTCTCTCATTGCTGTCCATGGCTCAATAGAGATGTCAATTCACCTATCACTGGTCCACACCTTCCCTTGAACCTTCCACATTGCTGATGTGGGTGAATCTGTGATCGAGTTGGATTTCCTACATCATTATGACCTTTCACCAGACATGCAAGCCACTGCGCTACGCCACGTGTCTGGCTTTACTGTCGCGTGCTCACATGAGTTCAGCATGACTTCACTCTCCACCTCCTTGGCTATGCTTTTCACATGTGTGTCCCTGCTTGAGCAGATTACTGCACGGCTCTCTGACCTGTCGGACGTGAACTCACAAATTGATAAACTCCGCACTCAGAACACTGCCTAATGCACCCGCATAGCCTCTACCTCCGCTGAGTTGTCACACATGCGGCGTACTATACGTCGCTATCTGCAGAACCACAATGAGGTGACCCAACACATGACTCTACTATGTCTTCTCACCAACCAGCTCCCATGTCGAGCATTCCATTGCCTGCTGTCATTTTTGCATCTCCGCAGATGAACTTCAAGATGCACCTGCATGTGCCCTTCCCAATTCTTTGCACCATGTGGATCCTGCATCATGCCTCCCATTGTCAACTACAGCTAATGCTCCACCTATGCCATCCCTGTTCATCATGGTCAGTGAACAGACATTGCCTGTGGATCCCTTCTTGACCCCTCTTGCAGAACCCCTTCACAAGTATCGGCCATCAGTAATGGCACTTGTCATAGGATTCACACCACCGACAGCCTACCTGCACATTATAAGGCCAGGTGGCTTAATGCTTCCAAACCTCTGAGCACCAAGGAGATCATTCAGGATCTATTGGTTTCGGGCATCCTCCACCCCTCTGATAGCAACTGGTCTTCACCAATTTACATTGCTCCTAAAAATGACACCACCTTGTGCTTGTGTGGGGACTACATGTCCCTTAACACTCACACCTTTATCGATAACTACCCCATTCCTTATAAACAAGATTTCACGCAATTACTAGATGGTTCTAATTTTTTCTCAACTTTAGATTGTTCCAAGGCATACCATCAGATCCCTATGCATCCACCGGGTATTTCTGAGATGGCCATCGTCACACCCTTTGGCCTATCTGAATACTGCTACATGCCTTACGGATTGAAAAATTTTGCACAGGCGTGGCAGTGGTTCATTGATTCCATTTTGATCCCTCTGCTATTTGCTTATGCTTACTTAGATGATATACTGATCTGTTCCTCCCCTGCTGAGAAGCATCAAGTTCACCTTGATGTGGTTCATTTGGCCCTCACTGCCAATGGTGTGGTGATCAACCATGATAAATCTCAACTGTGTTCCACATCAGTGATCAACCACAATATGAGTTATGTGAGTTATTGTGACCGTTTCATAGCTTTGGTTACTGATAATAACTTGACACCAGTGCCTATGAGTTTAATTTGTACACTACAGCACTGAAAATGATCACTATGTGATTTAAAACGATTTTGCTGTCAATAAACCATCAATATTATGGCCAACGCTGACCTTCCTTGTAATTTCATGTATAAGGTCATTGTGCACACAGCACTCTATGGAGTCACCAATCAACACTTTCGGTAACCTTAAAACTGCCCTGACCAAGACCATCACACTCACCCACTCTGACCCTGAGGTCAGCTGTAGGCGCTGTTTTAAACAGCACACTGCCGACTACACCCAACCCTTCTGCTTCTTTTCCAAGAAACTGGCCAAGAGCCAGTGTAAATGGTCTGCTTTCAACTGTGAGCTCTTTGCCGTGTATGAGGCGATTAAACCTTTCCATAGTGACCTCAAGAGGCAACCTTTCACGATCAATGCAGATTACAAGCCACTCATGGATGCTATTTGTAATCCTGCTAAGGATCTTCCACCATATGGACTACATGTGTTAGCACACTTCGGACACGTGCTATATACACTCCTGGAAATGGAAAAAAGAACACATTGACACCGGTGTGTCAGACCCACCATACTTGCTCCGGACACTGCGAGAGGGCTGTACAAGCAATGATCACACGCACGGCACAGCGGACACACCAGAAACCGCGGTGTTGGCCGTCGAATGGCGCTAGCTGCGCAGAATTTGTGCACCGCCGCCGTCAGTGTCAGCCAGTTTGCCGTGGCATACGGAGCTCCATCGCAGTCTTTAACACTGGTAGCATGTCGCGACAGCGTGGACGTGAACCGTATGTGCAGTTGAAGGACTTTGAGCAAGGGCATATAGTGTGCATGCGGGAGGCCGGGTGGACGTACCGCCGAATTGCTCAACACGTGGGGCGTGAGGTCTCTACAGTACATCGATGTTGTCGCCAGTGGTCGGCGGAAGGTGCACGTGCCCGTCGACCTGGGACCTGACCGCAGCGACGCACGGATGCACGCCAAGACCGTAGGATCCTACGCAGTGCCGTAGGGGACCGCACCGCCACTTCCCAGTAAATTAGGGACACTGTTGCTCCTGGGGTATCGGCGAGGACCATTCGCAACCCTTTCCATGAAGCTGGGCTACGGTCCCGCACACCGATAGGCCATCTTCCGCTCACGCCCCAACATCGTGCAGCCCGCCTCCAGTGGTGTCACGACAGGCGTGAATGGAGGGACGAATGGAGACGTGTCGTCTTCAGCGATGAGAGTCGCTTCTGCCTTGGTGCCAATGATGGTCGTATGCGTGTTTGGCGCCGTGCAGGTGAGCGCCACAATCAGGACTGCATACGACCGAGGCACACAGGGCCAACACCCGGCATCATGGTGTGGGGAGCGATCTCCTACACTGGCCGTACACCTCTGGTGATCGTCGAGGGGACACTGAATAGTGCACGGTACATCCAAACCGTCATCGAGCCCATCGTTCTACCATTCCTAGACCGGCAAGGGAACTTGCTGTTCCAACAGGACAATGCACATCCGCATATATCCCGTGCCACCCAACGTGCTCTAGAACGTGTAAGTCAACTACCCTGGCCAGCAAGATCTCCGGATCTGTCCCCCATTGAGCATATTTGGGACTGGATGAAGCGTCGTCTCACGCAGTCTGCACATCCAGCACGAACGCTGGTCCAACTGAGGCGCCAGGTGGAAATGGCATGGCAAGCCGTTCCACAGGACTACACCCAGCATCTCTACGATCGTCTCCATGGGAGAATAGCAGCCTGCATTGCTGCGAAAGGTGGATATACACTGTCCTAGTGCCGACATTGTGCATGCTCTGTTGCCTGTGTCTATGTGCCTGTGGTTCTGTCAGTGTGATCATGTGATGTATCTGACCCCAGGAATGTGTCAATAAAGTTTCCCCTTCCTGGGACAATGAATTCACGGTGTTCTTATTTCAATTTCCAGGAGTGTACATAGTGGCAGACTACCTTTGCTGCAACTGTGTGCTAACCACACTGCTGAATCTGGAGGAGCTTGCCCTACTTCAGGCTGAATACGATGACATACAGTGAATAATGTAAAACAACGAGTCATCGTTCTCTGTCCAGCCCAATATACTACACGGGTCGATGATCCCTCTCCTTTGTGATACTTCTACAGGCACACCCCTCTCCCTGGTCCCTATCGCTCTTTGTCACGGGGTCTTAACTGCCTTGCATGGCTTGGCCCACCCTGGAAAAAGAGCCACGATGGAGCTGGTTATGCAGTGCTTTGTCTGGCCCAGTGTGAAGCATGACTGCTGCACTTGGACCCGCACATGCAACCCATGCCAGTGCAGCAAGTTCATCAGGCACACTCAGCCTCCATTGGGCAAGTTTGACATTCCAAAGGGGAGTCTTTGGCATGTCCACATTGATGTCATTTGTCCCCTCCACCCTTCCGAGGGTTCAGATACATCTGACTGATCATCAACCATGTGACCCACTGGGTCGAGGCGGTCCCTCTTATTAACATCATGACCGACACCATAGCATGTTCCTTTGTGTCTGTGTGGGTTGCTCGTTTCAGTTGTTCCCTGTCTCTCACAACCAACTATGGACACCAGTTCGAGTCTGCCCTCTTTGCACAACTCTGCAAACTCTACAGTGTCATCAAATTTCACACCATGGCTTAGCCCCCCACAGGCAAATTGCCTGGTTGAACAGTGGCACTGCACACTCAAGGTCATGTTTATGTGCCATGGCAGCCTATGGTCTGAGCCCTTCATGTGAGACCTGCTGGGTATTTGCTCAGCTCATAAAGAAGACTTGAATGCCTTGCCCACTGAGATTCTATATGGCAAACCCCTCCTCCCTCCGACCGAGTTCATCGAAGATACACCGTCAGTCGCTACTGTGGATGTCCCTGCTATGGTTGAATGGGCTTGTATGCATGTTGCATGCCTCCCTACCCCACTTCCATGCCTTCACTCCACCCTGCCTGTGTTTGTCCACAAGAACCTTGCTTCGTGCGACTCTGTGATGCTGCGGGACGATACTGTGTGAGCAGCCTTGCAGTCGCCTCATTCGGGCCCTGTCTGTGTGCTATGTCACAGTTAGAACATGGTGTCATCCACTTACATGGACGTCCACAGACTGTGTCTGTTAATTGACTAAAACTGACGTGTTCACTCACCGACCTGCCACCCAATGCTGCTGACATGCCTTCGGCCAACGTCTCTCCACCTATGCAGCTGTTGGAACCATGGGACCTTTGCACCACAGATTGTGACATGCCTACTTCTCGTGCCGGCCACCGCCTACAACCAACATGCTGGCACAAAGATTATGAATTCATATGATGAAGCTTCCCTCCGCTCTTTTCCGCACTACCAGGGAGGGGAGGGGAGGGGAGGGGGGGGGGTGTCATGAGCAGCTCTGTGGCATCTCTGGCACAGAGCGTCCTATCTTTGACTCTTATTTCTTTGGACTGCTTTGTTCTAGCTCATTCTTGGCACGTAACTTGCACTTCTGCCATGTTTGTTCATTATGTCTCGGTGATTAATAAATGCATATTTGATGCTTAGTGTGTGTTATTACTGTCCAAAAATACATGATAATCACAAATATATCACAAGAATGTTATGTAGTGAAATACATTACAACATTGTTTATCTTAACATTGTTAACCAAGTAATGAATTAATGAGTATGTGAATACGAGTAAATGTTTTAATATATTAAAAATATATATTAATATATTTTTCCCATGTGGAAGTTTCTTTCTATTTTAAATGTTTTAATATTTATACACCAAACTTTTTTTACCTGTTGATCAAAAAGTGCCCAGAAAATTGGCAATGGGATGTACAAAAACATAACTCTTAGTGTTGCCTTTATATCTTCAATAAGGTTCTTGTCATGTTTATCATCTGCGTAGTCCAGCCAGTGGTCACGTTTCTCTCCCTTTGATTTGATCTTTTGAGAAAGAGCATGCTAGAAGAAAAACACATTAATTGGAAATATTTTTTATTTTTAAATTTAGACTCAGCTGTGAATATGAGATGTTTCAAAACTATTTTATATTTTCCATGCAGAGAGACATGTAACATTAATTATTAATAAATACATCATTGCAATGGACATGGAAATGACAGTGAACAAAGCGCACTAAAATTCTTAGATGACAATCAGAAAACACACTTAATATTATACTGACAGTATTAAACAATAAATAATTAATAATTAAACATTGGAAAATAAAAATTTTATCATGTAAGAAAGCATGCTTGAAAACAGTACGTCCCACACAGGCAGGAAGA
Organism: Schistocerca gregaria; assembly: GCF_023897955.1. Classification (NCBI taxonomy): domain Eukaryota; kingdom Metazoa; phylum Arthropoda; class Insecta; order Orthoptera; family Acrididae; genus Schistocerca; species Schistocerca gregaria. The sequence continues at coordinate 402,064,232 of NC_064923.1, read as the reverse complement.
ACTTATGAAAACAAGACTTCACAGCAGCAAGTTTGCAAACACAGCTGTCAGAGAAACAAGTTGGTCAGTAACTAACTAAAAAAGATGCCATTTGTTTAATTATTACTTTATAATTTCTGAATATGCAGAATCTGTGATAACAGAGCCTTGTAAATACCGCAAGAAATGATAAATACAGTGAATTATGCCTTTATTCTGACAGTTTATGAATAAATGTCTTCCATCTACTATCTGTATAACTTTGTTGCCCACTTTGTGGCCTATTTCTTCTTTGGTTGAGGTCAGAAGCCTTTTAGTTCAACCACTTTGAGCCTTAGTGACCTAACAATTGTGTTTGATGCTTTTGCAATGGAGCAATTCCTGCCCCATTGAAGACATAACCTAGGACTCTTCAAAGGTTTCAACAAACAGTGAAGATTAGATTTACTTTCATTCCAATTGATCCATACTGAGGTGGTCCTCCAGGATGTAGAACATGTCAGACAAACATCAATACATGACAAATATTTACAACTATAACAAATAAGCTAATGTACCATTCTTGAGGTCCCAAGTGGAATGATCATCATTTTTTAATGAACACTATATGAAAGAGTCATCTTACAAATACTAATGCAGTGAATTTAAAATAAAGTTTTTTTTCCATTTATTTATAAGGTAATAAAATGTGTAATACAACTACTATAATACTTATTTACAATGAACACACTGCACAGGAGTTGGCCACCAATAAATCCTTTAGGCTTCTCTTAAACTGAATTTCATTGGTTGTTAAGCTTTTTATAGCTGCTAGCAAGTTATTGAAAATGTGTGTTCCTCAATAATGCACACCTTTTTGTACAAGAGTAAGTGACTTTAAATCCTTGTCAAGATTATTCTTATTTCTAATATTGATGCCATGAATTGAGCTGTTGGTCTGAAAAATTGATATACTTCTAATGACAAATTTCACTAAGGAATAAATATATTGGAAAGCAGTAGTTAGTATCCCTAGCTCCTTAAACAGGCTTCTGCAGGATGTTCTTAAGTTCACACCACATACAACTCTTACTGCACCCTCTTGTGCCTGGAAAACTGTAGCTTGGCTTGATGAATTACCCTAAAAAAATAATCCCACATGATATTATGGAATGGAAGTAAGCATAGTATGCCAGCTTTTTCATTTTTATATCCCCTATGTCTGACACAATTCGCATTGCAAATAGAGATTTGTTAAGATGCTTCAGCAGTTCTGTGGTGTGCTCCTCCCAGTTGAGTTTATTATCAAGCTGTAATCCCAAGAATTTAACACTGTCCACTTCTTCTATCTGCTTGTCATCGTATGTTAGGCATATACTCGTGGGACACCCCTTACAAGTTCTGAACTGCATGTAGTGTGTTTTTTCAAAGTTTAGTGACAAAGAATTGGCTAGGAACCAGTGATTAATGTCCACAAATATTTTATTAGCTGATCTTTCTAAGACTACAATTGATTTGTTATTTATTGCAATGTTTGTATCATTGGAAAACAAAGCAAACTTGGCATCTGGTAATGTGTCTGATGAAAGGTCATTGATATACACAAGAAAAAGTAAGGGTTCCAAAATGGAACCTTGTGGGGCCCCACATGTAATTAGTTCCCAGTTGGATCATGCCTGATGGCTTGATACATGTCTCTTTCCTAATAACACCCTCTGTTTTCTGCCAGAGATGTAAGATTGGAACCATTTTGCAGCATTTCCTGTTACACTATTATATTCTAATTTATTTAAAGGATAACGTGATTTACACAGTCAAATGCCTTTGACAGATCACAAAGTACACCAGTTGCCTGCAATTTTTTGTCTAATGCTTTCTGGTTGATTGACTGGGGGGGGGGGAATCAGTGAGGAACCAAACAACAAGGACATCAGTCACTGCCTTGGGTTAATTTTTGAGATACCTGTAGCAGAGTTAGGAAAGGAAGATCCCCATTAGTGGCAATGGGTTTTATATGACAGACCGTGTATCTACCTCAACCACTGATGTAAGATGTTGCAGCTTTACAGATGCCTACTGTTTCTGCCTGCAGGTGACAGCTGAAAAAGCCCTGCCAGCTGTCAGGAATCTTCTTTTGCCTAAACTATAATGTGAACCAGACATCTAGTGTGCAGTGTCAGTACTGGGTGAGAAAGCAAGAGCTTTCCTTTGTCACTTATTTCCTTCCCCTGCAGCAGTGTTTACTGGGAATGTCTTTATTCCTAAACTTCCTACTCTGTTAGCAATCAATAAATATTGAACAAAAAGTACAAGAGTCAGTTCATTAACAGAAAAGCGAGATAGCAATTTTATAAATAAACATCAGCTGAAAATACAACTGGAAAAATAACGAATGTGTTTGTAACAGGAGCTTCTTTTGCTAATTAAGATTTTCACGTATAACCTGCTAACCAACAAAATATTGAATTTTTTTTTTACCATTAATGATAGTTATGAGAATGATCACTCTGGAAGTTTCCATAATGACAGTGTTCTGTGCATTCAATTGATATCTTCCAAGACACAAACTATGGCAGCATATGTTGCATTCTATTGTGACATGTCACAACATGATGATGCTGTAAGAAATTGTGGAAAGGTCTCCACTGCCATATTTCATATGGTGTTCAGCTGCTCTCAGAACTGAGATTAAATGGGAGTATTTCTGTAAAATTACAATTTCAAATAATTTGAAAATGGACTTAGGGTGTGTGAACCGGTATTGAGTGGTTAAATTTGTGTTTAGAGCTGTTATATATCAATGCCCAAGTTTGGTTCAGTGAATTCATACTATTTCTTGAAACTGACATCAGTAGTGTACACATATAAATATGGTCAATGGGGACCTGTGCAGTCACAATTGGAAACGAAAGGAGTGATACAACTGCAACAAAGCTTTTCAGGCAGTTCAGCTCATCTAACACTTTGTACTGACAACCAAACATTCATTTAACAAGCACAGATATAAGAAACACCAGTAAATTTTCTTTACTTTGTTCTTTAGGCTGAATTTGAGTGGTGATACTTAATGTTATACACAGAATACTATAACTGACAGTCATTTTCACATAATTTTTTCAACGCAATGCAACACAAACAGAAATGTGGATTCACTTGGAGCAGACTTCTGTGCTGCCTACTGCCAGGAGAGAACAAATGAAACATGTGATACAGGACTAAGAGAGCAAGATAAACAAAGTGCCAAATGCTTCACTTATTCATTCATTGTGTTATGTGGAACAAGAGAAGCTACATATTAACGGGCAACAGCAACAGTTGTAGGCTGTTTGTGTGAAGTATAGTGTTAGCAAATTATGGCTAGTAGGAACTCCCTCACACAAAATATTAAAAACATATCTAAAGAACCATAAAAAAGTTATCTGTGATGCCGAAGAAATGTCCAGTATAGAAGAAGTCCAGAGAGGTGTTCCACAGGGATCTGTACAGTGCGTTTTCTGTTCCTAATAACTACTGATGATTTGCCATCAGCTGTTAAGTCAATTACATTGCTATATGCAGATGATAGAATTTTTATTTACAGTAGTAATGATTTCAGTAGTCTTAAAACTACAGTAGTCTTAAAACAAACAGCCTATTCGTTAAAAGAAAATGGATTCTTGCTGAATGAAATCATAATGCAGCAGATGGTTTTTAGCCTTAAGACAAGCTTCTAAAAGATGATCCAAGCTGTTTTTAGTTCTTGGGAGTACCGTCAGATGGGGTGATTTCAGACACCATGGCAAATTCAGACAGTATGGCTTATTTGCTCTTTGCCACTGCATAGAAACAAAGAGCTACTTATTTTAATGTCTGTGCATCAGTTATTTTAAATGCAAGATTGCATTAATTGTTTTCCACAACTTTTATTTTGCATCAATTGTTTCCCTAGGTGAATAATTGACAAACAGTCTCAGTGTTAAAAATCCATGCATTATCGTAAAATGGAAACATTCTATTGTTGTGCTGAGTGGGAAGTTATTGTAATTGTAATTGTCGACGTGCTCAGTAGCTAACAGCATTGAGACAATTTATGTACAAGTTTGTCAAGTTTCTCGTGCAAGGTTATAAAAAAAATGACAGTTTTTGAAAAACTGTGTACATTTCATATATGCCAACTAGCTCTGCAGATGAAGAAATTGATGAAATGTATGATGACATAAAAGAAATTATTCAGGTAGTGAAGGGAGACGAAAATTTAAGTCATGGGTGACTGGAATTCAATAATAGGAAAAGGGAGGGAAGGAAACATAGTGGATGGATATGAATTGTGGGAGAGAAATGAAAGAGGAAGCCGTTTGGTAGAATTTTGCACAGAGCATAACTCAATCATAGCTAACACTTGGTTCAAGAATCATAAAAGAAGGCTGTATACATGGAACAATTCTGGAGATACTAGAAGGTTTCAGATAGATTATATTATGGTAAGACCGAGATTTAGGAAATAGGTTTTAAATTGTAAGACATTTCCAGTGGCAGATGTGGACTCTGACCACAATCTATTGGTTATGAACTGTAGATTAAAACTGGAGAAATTGCAAAAAGGTGGGAATTTAAGGAGATGGGGCCTGGATAAACTGACTAAACCAGAGATTGTACAGAGTTTCAGGGAGAGCATAAGGGAACAACTGACAGAAATGGGGAAAAAAAACACAGTAGAAAAATAACGGGTAGCTTTGAGGGATGAAGTAGTGAAGGCAGCAGAGGATCAAGAAGGTAAAAAGACAAGGGCAAGTAGAAATCCTTGGGTAACAGAAGAAATATTGAATTTAATTGATGAAAGGAGAAAATATAAAAACACAGTAAATGAAGCAGGCAAAAGGGAATACAAACATCTCAAAAATGAGATTGACAGGAAGTGGCTAAGCAGGGATGGCTAGAGGACAAATGTAAGGATGTACAGCATTATCTTACTAGGGGTAAGATAGATACTGCCTACAGGAAAATTAAAGAGACCTTTGGAGAAAAGAGTACCGCTTGTATGAATATCAAGAGCTCAGACGGAAACCCAGTTCTAAGCAAAGAAGGGAAGGCAGAAAGGTGGAAGGAGTATATAGATTGTCTATACAAGGGCAATGTACTTGACGACAATATTATGGAAATGGAAGAGGATGTAGATGAAGACGAAATGGGAGATAAGATGCTGCGTGAAGAGTTTGACAGAGCACTGAAAGACCTGAGTCGAAACAAGGCCCCGGGAGTAGACAACATTCCATTAAAACTACTGACGCCCTTGGGAGAGCCAGTCATGACAAAACTCTACCATCTGGTGAGCAAGATGTATGAGACAGGCGAAATACCCTCAGACTTCAAGAAGAATATAATAATTCCAATCCCAAAGAAAGCAGGTGTTAACAAATGTGAAAATTACCGAACTATCAGTTTAATAAGTCACAGCTGCAAAATACTAATGCGAATTCTTTACAGACGAATGGAAAAACTGGTAGATGCGGAACTCAGGGAGGATAAGTTTGGATTCTGTCGAAATGTTGGAACACGTGAGACAGTACTGACCCTGCAACTTAGCTTAGAAAATAGATTAAGGAAAGGCAAACCTACATTTCTAGCATTTGTAGACTTAGAGAAAGCTTTTGACAATGTTGACTGGAATACTCTCTTTCAAATTCGAAAGGTGGCAGGGGTAAAATACTGGGAGCGAAAAGCTATTTACAATTTGTACAGAAACCAGATGGCAGTTATAAGAGTTGAAGGGCATGAAAGGGAGGCAGCGTTTGGGAAGGGAGTGAGAAAGGGTTGTAGCCTGTCCCCAATGTTATTCAATCTGTATATTGAGCAAGCAGTAAAGGAAACAAAAGAAAAATTTGGAGTAGGTATTAAAATCCATGGAGAAGAAATATAAACTTTGAGGTTCGCCGATGACATTGTAATTCTGTCAGAGAAAGCTAAGGATTTAAAAAAGCAGTTGAATGGAATGGATAGTGTCTTGAAAGGAGGATATAAGATGAACATCAACAAACGAGGATAATGGAATGTAGTCAAGTCTACTCGGGTGGTGCTGATGGAATTAGATTAGGGAATGACACACTTAAAGTTGTAGATGAGTTTTGCTATTTGGGGAGCAAAATAACTGATGATGGTCGAAGTAGAGAGGATATAAAATGTAGACTGGCAATGGCAAGGAAAGCGTTTCTGAAGAAGAGAAATTTGATAACATCGAGCACAAATTTAAGTGCCAGGAAGTCGTTCTGAAAGTATCTGTATGGAGTGTAGTCATGTATGGAAGTGAAACATGGACGATAAATAGTTTGGACAAGAAGAGAATAGAAGCTTTCGAAATGTGTCGCTACAGAAGAATACTGAAGATTAGATGGGTAGATGACATAACTAATGAGGAGGTATTTAATAGAATTGGGGAGAAGAGAAGTTTGTGGCACAGCTTGACTAGAAGAAGGGATAGGTTGGTAGGACATGTTCTGAGGCATCAAGGGATAACAAACTTAGTATTGGAGGGCAGCGTGGAGGGTAAAAATCGTAGAGGGAGGCCAAGAGATGACTACACTAAGCAGATTCAGATGGATGTAGGTTGCAGTAGGTACTGGGAAATGAAGCAGCTTGCACAGGATAGAGTAGCATGGAGAGCTGCATCAAATCAGTCTCAGGACTGAAGACAACAACTCAGTTTCAAGATGGCGCCGAGTAAAGGTAGTGAAAAAGATCGTCTCTGAGTTTCGTTATTATGTGATCGCTCCGTTTGTAATATGTGCTCCAGAAAGATAGTGAAAGGTATCCTATGCACAGAATGCAAGTGTTGGTATCACGATAAGTGCGTGAAAATAAACCTTAAACTCATAAACGATGGAGACCAGTGGCAATGCCGAACGTGTGTTGAGCGTCTAGCAGAAAATAAATTAAAGGACTCCCTAACACTACAGGAAAAGTAATTCAATACAGTGAAAAAAGAACTAGCTGCATTACGTTGTAAGCACGAAGAACTCCTGAAGAATCACAAAATAGTGACGGGAAAATTATCTGCTGAGTGCGTAGAAGTAAGCAATATCGAAGTTATTATGGCGGCACAGAAGAAGGAAATTAGTGTACTGAAACAAGATCTGGCTGCAACATGTTTGAAATATGAAGACCACATGGAAAAATGCGTACAAGTAGAGGAGAAACTGCCCAAAAGTGAAAGTGATGGCCGCAAAGACAGTGTATTGTGTTCGTATTATCCACGTATGGCTAGGAATCCCAGTAATAACAAGCATATTACTGTAAACCAGGACCATGATTCTAGTGCTGCAAATAAGAATTCCAGGAAAAATATGTGTACCACCCCAAACGGTAAAGTGCAACCATGTCTATTGTCATCTAAAACTAATATTTAACCAAAAATGTCGCAACCACCACCCACAAACCCAAGGTTACTTATTAGTACTTCCCAAAACAAAGCTCAAGTAAACACGAAATCTGATGAAAAACAAAAGTCGTATGGCCAAATGCTCAAGGCTGTTATCTTAGGTGGCAGCCAAGGACGCAATTTGTCTAAACTTTTAAATGAAAACGCTCAGATTGAATGTTTAGGCTACATTTACCCTCAAGCCAATGCAAGTTTCGTACTCAAAAATGTTAACCAAAACACCCCCAAATCTTGCACCTCTGACATTGTGGTAATTGCAACAGGAACAAACGATGTTGCTTGCAACAACAGCCAACATCTAATAAAAACTTTAAAAGCCAAATTACCGTGCATTGTATCGAAGAAAGTGTTTTTAGTGGATGTGCCTTTCAGACATGATCTTCCAAACTGGTCATGTTTAAACACAGAAGTAACCAGCGTAAATTCGCAGATCTACAAACTGTGCTCAAAATTCGCAAATATTACGATAATTAAAGCAAGCGAATTTCACAGAAAGTTTTATACACGAAACGGGTTTCACTTAAACAATCTTGGGAGGAGAGAAATCATAAATTTCATATTAGAGACTGTAATGAAAGAAAAAGCACTAAGTGGGCCCCTAATACCACTCAGTTATAGAGAACCAAACATCAGTGAGGAAAACATTGTACCCAAAGACAAATACAGCATAAAACATACTGAAAATGCAAATGAGTGTAGCATGTTCAATTGCAAAAACTTTTTCTGGCCAAACCACCTTTCCCATTGTGTGGAACCGACATCATCATCATCAACTGAAACAGCATCATCATCTGAAATAGCAGTGCCTTCAGTACGAGAACTAGTAGCTGAACCACACACAGTGGAAGCAGCAGCTCGTCCTACACAAAACAGAAAGGTAACTCAGTGTTTTTTATGTTGAGTGACACAAGAGAAAAACAGTCAAAATCTTGTGAAACATCTCTCTCGTGTATTAAACATGGGACTCCAGCACCACAAGCAGAACTAACTAGCCTACTGAGAAAAAATACCACAAACAAATATACAAATGTAAAGGTGAGCAAGTCTCAAACTTTGTCTGTATCTCATCAAAATATAAGAGGTCTGAAAAATAAAATAGACCAACTGCTAATTCACCTAAGTGATGAAGAGTGTGGAAGTGAACCTGATATATTGTGTTTCTCTTAACATCATATCACAGATGGAATCAATATGTTACAGATTGAAAACTTTTGTTTAGCTGCCCACTATTGTAGATCTAGTATGGGAAAGGGTGGTGTCGCAATATTTATTAGGAATAATGTGGTGTATAAATCTCTAAATTTAAGCAAATATTGTGTGGAACAGCACTTTGAGGTGTGTGGTATTGAGATAACAACAGACAGTGCAACAGTTATTTTGCTGTCAATTTACAGGGCCCCTGCTGGATATCTGAACGTTTTTATGGGAAATATTGAATCACTCTTGTCCCGCCTGTCTAGAAAAACTAAATCAGTCATTGTAATGGGTGACTTTAATGTGGACTTTTTAACAGAAAACAGGAATAGAACAGATCTTTAACACTTGATGTGCTCTTACAATTTAGTGTCAGTGGTAAACAGTCCAACTAGAGTAACAGTACATTAATAGATAATATATTTATAGATAAGGATGCATTTAATAATTTAAGTGTAAAAAATGTTACAAATGGCCTATCTGATCATGATGGACAGTTCCTCACCATAAACCAAATAAATGTACAAAGGAGAGTAAATTTCATTTGGAAAAACATTAGGATTACAAACCCACACAACATGGAAAACTTTAAACGTAAACGACAGCACATGGACTGGTCTTCTGTGTATGCTGCTATTGATGTAAACTCCAAATTTAATATATTTATCAACGAGATTACAAGTATTTTTGAAGAAACATTTCCTAAAAAGTTAATTTGAGAAAATCTGTATAAATCAGATCACAGGCCTTGGGTTACTAAGGGCATCCAAATTTCCTGTAGAACAAAAAGGCAGCTTTATGCAGAAGCCAAGATATCAGATGATTCACATAAGATTAAGCATTACAAATTGTACAGTAAAATTCTTAACAAAACCATACAGGCATCAAAGAACATGTTCTTAAAGGCAGAAATTGATAACTCGAACAATAAAGTAAAAACTATTTGGAATTTTGTAAAGAAGGAAACGGGGAAAAGTGCAGTTCACAGTGAAAATATTCAAATAAAAAATCGGGATCATATTGTTAGTGATCCAAAAAAGTTGCTGATATGTTCAACAAACATTTTTTAACAGTAACAGAACAAATTGGATCACAAGGCTCCATAAATCACGCCATTAGTTTTCTGCAAGCCAGTGTACCTGGCACAGTACCACAAATCAAAATAACAACAGTCACTATTCCAGAAATTGAAAGAATAATTAGATCCCTGAAAAGTAAAAACTCCACTGGAGTTGACAACATATCTAGCAAATTATTAAAATACTGCTGCGGCCACTTAAGTAGAATCCTTTGCCACATTTTTGATGCATCACTTAAGCAAGGAATAGTGCCCGAAAGACTTAAGTATGCAGTTGTGAAACCTCTGTATAAAAAGGGAGATAAGGCAGATACTGCTAACTATCGGCCAATCTCACTACTGACGAGTTTTTCATAGGTTTTAGAGAAACTAATGCATGCCAGGATTGTTAATCACGTCATTGAATATAAGATCATCAGTAAAAGTCAATTTGGATTTCAGAAGTGGTTATCAACAGAAGATGCAATACTTCCATTTGCTGCCAATGTTTTGGAGTCCATCAACAAAAAGATGAAGATAGTTGGAATATTTTGTGACCTCTCAAAAGCTTTTGACTGCATCAGTCACCAAATACTTTTGCATAAAGCTTCATATCTAGGCATAAGTGGGGCAGCAGGGAAGTGGCTCCATTCTTATCTTTCAAACAGAAAACAGAAAATTGTACTGGATAGTCAAGAAGGTGCATCAGCATCATTGGAATGGGGAAGAATCACCTGTGGAGTGCCTCAAGGCTCCATTCTGGGCCCCCTACATTTTATTATTTTTATTAATGATCTTCCTCTATGTACAGATTTTTGTAAATTCACCATCTTTGCTGATGACACTACACTACTGGTTGATAACTCAGTGGATGAAGTTGAGGTGACAGCTAATAATGTTTTTAGTGATATTGTGAACTGGTTTAATGTAAATGGTCTTTCTATTAATCACAGTAAAACAAACTAAGTCCAGTTTCAGACAGTCTCTAAAGAAGATGGACAAGAACAAAAACTAGGTGAGATGCAGATAGCTAAGGTCGATAGTACAAAGTACCTTGGCTTACATATAGATAGCAAACTAAACTGGTCAAACCACATCTTGGATCTCTGCAAAAGGCTGAATTTGGCAACTTATGCTTTACGCATTATCTGCTCTTACAGAAATACGGAAACCAGTAAATCAGCTTATTATGGTTATTTTGATGCCATTATGGCATATGGAATCATATTATGGGGAAATCAGCCACTTGCTAGGAAAGTGCTATCTGCACAGAAAAGAGCCATAAGAATCATGAGTGGAGCCCACCCTAGAGCCACATGCAGAAATCTTTTTAAAGAACTTCAAATCTTCACATCCATTGCACAATATATATTCTCCTTGATGTGTTTCATAAGGAAAAAAAAGCCCCTCTTCAAACCTAATAGTGTTTATCATAATCATGATACTAGAAGAAAAGATGATATCCACTATGAGTATGCAAACCTGAGTAAGGTACAGAAGGGGGTCCACTTCAGTGGTTGTAAGATTTTTAATGCCCTCCCTTCACAAATTAAGTGTTTAGTAGATGATGAGTTCTCGTTTAAGAAAAGGTTAAGGCAGCTCCTATTGCAAGGGTCATTTTATACTATAGAAGAGTTCCTGAACCACGATGAATAGTACCCTAGTACCTGTACGGATAAGTCTCAGATACATTTCCCACTCTTCATTTGTGATCCTGTATATCTATTACTTGTAAACATCTTAAGTTTTCAGTCGTATATTTTCTGTATGTATGTGTATAGAGTCTGTAATACTTAACTTTGTAACATTTATTTTTTTGTGATTTTAATTTGTAATGTTAATCTAAGCCATATAATTTTAATATAAATAATAGCAATACTTACAAAATACCATAAAAAGTTTGTAAAACTGACACGTTCCATATCCTGTGATGTATTCAAAACATGGATCACTGGAACACGAAATAAATAAATAAAACAACGTGTACTGTGTGGGGTGATTTCGGACAATGTCAAGAATGTATAAGAGCAGGAGAGGTGCTACAGTATGGTGTAATTATGACCCAGAACTTTTTGATAAAGCTGTTCATGATATTCAGAGTGGTAAATTATCTTACAGAAAAGTGTGTGATTTGTATGGTATACCTAAATCAACCTTACAAAATAAAGTGCAGGAAGCACATCTGAAAAGAATGGGAGGACAGCCAGTGCCAAATAAAGAAGAAGAAGAAGAAATAATAATGAAGCAAGGTATCTTGAGGGCTGCACTAAACTGGATATTAGATATTTAGTTAAAGACTACCTTGATAAATCTGCCTGAAAAGAGAAGAAATTTTGTAATAATTTTCCAGGAGAAGAATGGGTGTATTTATTCCTCAAATGACAGTCAGAAGATCTTTCCGTTTGTTTAAGCGAAAATATTAAACAAGCTCATGCAGAAGTGAACAAAGAGACTGTTAACATGTTTTTTCCAATATCAAGGCAAAGATGGAATATCTTCCACCTAGCAACATGATCAACTATGATGAAACCAACATTTCAGATGATCCAGGGAAGCAGCAGATAATTATGAAACGGGGGAGTAAGCATGCTGAAAAAGTGATGGACTCATCAAAATCTAGTGTCTCAATAACGATGGCAGCTAGTGCTGATGGTAAACTGCTTCCTCCATACGTCCTTTACAAATCAGAGCATTTGTGCGACACGTGGCAAGAAGGTGGACCACAAGGAACCCGTTTCAATAGGAACAAAATTTGATGGTTTGCCCTTCCAGTACTTGAAGACTGGCTCTTTACAATCACTTTGCCCTATTTGAAGAGGCAGTCATGATTGGAGACAACTTATCCAGTCTGGTGTCTTTATGTGTTATTGAAGACTGTGAGCGGAACAATATTTCATTCACTTTCCTTCCCCCCAATAGCACGCACTTCCCAAAACCGCTTGATGTAAGCTTCTTCAGGCTAATGAAAGCAGCGTGGTGAGCTGTATTAACTGATTGGAAAAAACACGCTTGTGGGACTATTTCCACGGATGTCCACCCATCTTTTCTGAAGCAGACAATGACTAAGATTTCAGCAAACTCCAAGGAAAACATAAGGGGTAGATTTTATGCCATGGGCCTAATCCCTTTTGATCCAGATCATGTCTTACAAAAATTGCCTGATAATGAGGAGGGCCAGCAAAGCAATGCAGACGCATGGTCTTCCACTTTTGAAGAGATGCTCAAAGAAATTTGTTATCCTCTAAACAAGCTTGGTAGCTCCCACTGCTGCTGCCAACAAGACATTAAACCTGGAAAATCTGTCACTGGCTGAGATTTTGAAGGAAACAAAAACAGTGCTGAAACAAGTGACAGTGCTTCTAGCAGTAGTGAAAGTGAAAACAACACATCATCCAATGAAGTTTTAGTGCTGAGTACAAATATAAACCTGGAAACAAGGAGGAAACAAGGCAGTATGTTGGAGTGGCCACAAATGTTGGTGCTACGGAAGTACATGTGAAATTCTTGCACCCACATGAGAACAGTAAAAACATATTTGTGTTTCCTAATGTCTCCGATGAAAAGAGAATACAAAAATTGCAAATTTTGATAATACTTCCCATACTAGTTGAGAAGAGAGGAATGTTCATTTTTCAAGAAGATGTGCTTTAGACTCGAAGACAATTGTCTATTTTAAGTGTTTGCAACTTAATCTAGAAAGAGGAATCAGAAAAATTATTTTGACCTTTTAGTTAAATTACTTTGTTTGTTTCTGTCTGTTTATTATATTTCTGGAGATTTTCAATTTTATTTCTAATGTAACACATCATAAATTTTTATACCAGCATATACATACAGTCTTTTATTGTTATAAATTCATAGCTTGTTCTTTTCAAGCCTATACTCTTGTTCCCCATAAGCAACAAACAATAAGAAAAGTTTCATTAACAGTTTTACTTCAGACAGCAGCTTTCTGTCAGATATTTGAACTTAATGAAAATATTAAGGCCAAAAGACTCTAGCTTCAGTTTTGGCTTAATATAAACATACCAGTAAAATGTTGTTGCCAAGTATACATTGTTTAAGTATGATATTTTCAAATTCTGCTTTAAATTTATTTTCCTCTTGTAAGTTTCTGATGTAAATTGGCAGTCTGTCAAAGTTTAGAACTGATATGAGTCACATGCTTTTGTTTGTTGGTTTGTTTCATTCACTGTATGTGGAATGCTGTCCTGTTTTGGGTACTGCAGAAATGAAAGTCAGCATTTGTCTAAAAATCTTCAAGCTTGGCCCTAATACATAAAATACATTTTATGAAATGCATAGTGAGGCTTCTATTAATATTTTAAACACTCTGAATACAGTTTTGTGCTGCGTCTGAAGGACTGTGTTTTTCTATTCAGATAAACCTCTTTGGTAATAAGTTTTGTTTTATTCTTATTTTGTTATCATATTTATTGATCTCTTTTGTACTAGACAATACAAACAAGTTAGTAGTGTCAAAAAATAGTGGAGTGTATCATATGCTGCAATAATTCCAGAGACTCTTGCTAAAAGAGTAGGACCCGCTAATAGAGAGCCGTATTTCACAAAAGTAATGGGCACAGTATGGCTAGGATATTCTACAGTAGTAAAGATATAGCCTACTTAATCTTGTGATCACTTCAAAGAGCAGAGTGTTATGAATATCCCTAACCTATATATGTATATACCTTCTCAAATTAAAGAGAGAGAGAGAGAGAGAGAGAGAGAGAGAGAGAGAGAGAGAGAGAGAGAGAGAGAGAGAACTTAAATTATTTCAACTTTAGGATGTCGGTACATGAACACAACACAAGAACTGGATAATCAGTAATCAGCTGTTATACCCTGCTGTAGACCAGATAAGGTTAAAAAATGCCACAAATTCTAGACCTTAGATTTTTCAATCAACTTACAAAAGTTGGCCTTTTTGTTCACTACAGTACATTTAAAATTGTTTTAGCAGAAAAAGCATACTATTCCATAAAAAGATTATGATAAACCATATTTAAGTGACAAAGTTCTGACTAATTACTGTCATACTAACTTGTAGCAAATTGTCAGTTAAAGGGTTCCTGCATACATAATTTTCACATTATATGCAACAATCTGTTGCTGAAGTGAGTATCATGAAATTTTATGTACCTTATGTCTTAGCTTTATTTGTAAATATTTACACCAATAATAGCTAAGATTCTGTAAGGTGAATGAACAGTATTACAAGAACTTTATTAGAAGTCTTTAGCATAAGCTAGAAAATATAATATCATCTGTGACTGCTGTGGAAAATTGTATGTAGTCTGTTGGGAAGAGCTGTGGTATTCAAGTAGTGTGAACATGAGAGAACCAAGGGACTACAAAATACGCATTTGACCTTTGAGTGCACTATAAAGCTGAAAAAAAGTTAGTAATAAATGAAAATTATTGCCAAACTTCAAAAAAGGATACCTTCTCTTATAAATTTTACTATTTTTCAAAGCACTGATGAATAATGCAATTAACTTTGCTATTCATTTCAGCTGTGAGTGGAATTCTCTATAGTTTACATAACTACATAGCTATTCATTGTGGCCATTTGTACAAGTCACTAAACTATGAGATGATGCTTGTAAGCATGACTGAGCTAAGAGCTGAAATCATACTCATGCAATACTGAAGTTTCTGTTTTGTACTTACAGAATACTAACAACAAATTTAATTTCTGTACAGGAGAGAGTGCTAAATAAAAACACACAAGCATCACAAGCATAAAATGATAAACTGTGAAATTCACAAGCATAACAAAAGACGGGGGAAAAATTTCTACCAAGACTCTTTAACTGTGACAAAAATGCGTACGAGAGTAACTGAGTCAGGAATAATAGTACATGACAAATTTCCCATCCATATAAAAATTGATAACATGCGGATATTCAAAAGAAAACTAAAAACATTCTTCAGAGAACAAATTTATTATAAAATGAATGAATTCCTGGAGTAATAAGGCATCCTTTTGAGTAAAAAAAACTTTGCTTACTTCAGGAAGACAAAATTGTGTACTCCTAACATTAATTACGATGATAAATTGTAAATTTATTTCTATCTTAGGTTAAAATGCGTACTACCAGTACTACATTATTAAGTGTCCATTTAAACTTACTTATGTAATGAAGTTAAAAAATCATAAAGACAAAATGTAAATTTAATTATCTAATTGTGGCACTGGGATAAAAATGTGTACTTCCATTCATTCTAATATTGTAAGCATTCACTCAATAATGTTGTATTATTTCCCTTGACTATATTACTAGTAGACCCTTTGAACAATATGTAATCAACAGGACCGAACAAAAAAAAATCAAATCAAATCAGTGCCCTACGAGTTTTGAATTATGATTACTATCCTCTGATTACTTAAAGTGACTTGCAATTTGTTACCTATATGCTTAGAATGGGCTAATTTCTTAGGACTAACTGAATGATTTTATTTATAATCATCCAAGCACTAAGCTGCAGGCAATATCTAGACTAAAGAGTGTAGAACTGTAACATATACTAAACAGTCTGTGTTATTTACCAGATTTGATCATCCATTCATCAAGCCTGTGGGTACGTAGAACCATTGGCTCTAAACCCCCCCCCCCCCCCCCGCCCCCCCAATAATATTGCTGCCGTACCACAAGAAGAACAACTGTATGTTTGCTAAGAGACTTCTCTGTAGTATGTCCTCTAGGCTACACACACTGTGTATATGCTATGAAAATAAATGTATTCATAGTATGTGAAGGGAATGGGAATGATTTATCATTGTAATTACCACGTCTCCTCCCCATTATTTACAAGCCTATCAATACCTGTTACAGTAGTACAGAAAATGACCTTTGTGACAAATCCAGATGAACTTAAAAGATAAATAAAATTACTAAGTTAAAGCAAAAATGAATAAAATAGATATACTTACGGTAATACATTTTGAAACTTTTAAAACCACATTTCCTTCTGGCTTCTTTATGACATAAAGTGATTTTCCGATCAGGAAGACAACTGCAAAACAGTATGACAGTTAAACAACTTATATAGTAACATTTGCTAAGGCTTTTACAGAATGTGTTAGAAATATATAATATTTTTACCCCATTGAAAATGCCAGTGTGATTATAACATTAAATAAGGGAAAGGCAGCCACTCACCTAGAGTGACCTGATGTGTGGTGCATAGGAACACGCAAGAGGAAACTATTTCCACACTACCTTTTGCGCTCTTGTGCTTTCTTATGGCAACTGTGGGTGTGCACATTTGGTTGACTGTGTGTGAATGTCTGTATTTGTGCTACAGAGAAAAGAGCAGCTCAAAGGTAGTGTGAATATTGTATACTGTTGCATGTTTCTACGCACCACACATCATTCTGCTATAGGTGAGTGGTTGCCTTTCCCTTATTTTATGTGTTGTTCCTTCCAGGAATCTCCACCGTCATTCGGCATGAATATTGTGACTCAGAATGAGATAATGGAAAAAAAAATCCTTTCAAATACTTGTGAACTAAGCATTCCAAACCTCATTGGCATGGCGACTGTGTCCAAGTGCTTGCTGGTGAGCACTTAAAAAGGGTCAGCTCTCAAACATGACACAAATGAGCATTACAGCATTAAAGCATAATTTTCTTGTACATATTTCCATAAAGCACTAAAGCACACTAACTTGTACAACTGTTGTTTAAAATATTCATCAGAAATGTGCAGAGAACAGTTTCAAATACAAAATCAATTTTGTTGCATAGTTCATAGCTGGATGTCAACACACACACACACACACAGACACACAGACACACACACACACACACACACACACACACACACACACACACACACACACAAGTGCAGTCTAAGGCAACTGTAGGTTACAGGCTGTTTGGAACAGCCTTTTTGTTTTGCCTATTGGTGACTCAGGATCTCCATTATATTGTGAGATGCATAAAGTGTAATTTATACACGATGATGTATGCAGACAATGTAGTGCCTTTCCATGTCGGTTTTAAATGTGCTTGACAGTGACATGTTGCTAAGCACACAACCAAATAAAATTCTCATGACAGCCTGCTATGACCTATGTTTACATTTATTAAACATCTGATGGCTGTGGATCCCCACAAATACTAAATTTTAGTGGGAAATGGCACATGCTGGAGATAACATAGGGACTTGAATTGTTAGTATGTGACAGGACAGAGGAAGGGGAAACCATTGGATGGAGGGTGTGGGGACAGTGCGTTCAAGGAGACGGGGGCCAGAATGGGTATGGGAGTGAAGGATGTCTTTCAAGGATAATTGCCATCTGTGGAGATCAGAAAAGCTGGAAGTGGAGGGAAGGATCCATCCAGATGGCTGAGGTTGTGAATATGCTCAGCTGCACATCACTCTCACCTGCACAGTGCCACAGCACACATTTCCATGGTACAGTCATCTCAGACTCATCTCTGCTCCCCATACAAGATACTGTTACTGTCTAATCCTGACTATATACTCCATATTTCTGAAATTTAAAACTTTGCCCTACAACATCCAGAAGAGCATTTGAGATAGCACCTCCATGAAGTGACAAACATGCTGACATCCTACTCCTGCCTTGGAGCACCACTACACATTATCATCTATCTTCCCCACAGTAAACCCTCATGACAACTCCTCAATACACACAGACCATGCCTAGTTGACATTTCCATTTTTCCACATCCTCCAGAACTCCCTCCTGACACTCCAAGAAATTCAGAACCCACACAAACCCCAAACACTATTGTTAACCACTTCTTTGCAACCAATCCCTCGAAACAAAGACAACCTGATACAAACAATGGACCTCACCTCTCCCAGTTCATATCAGCATCCAACTGTGACCCTCCTGCCCTTGTCATCTTCCACCCCTTTCATCCTCCATGAATTCCATGCCTCCAATTTGGTCTTACCACCCTTTCTCAGATCACTTCCCAAGAACATTAAAGTTTCAGCAGAAGACAGAACAGCCATAAACAACCTGAAAACAGACCCTGACAATCATCCCCCTTTCAGGCAAAAGCTCCACAATCACCATGATGAATTTCTGTGACCACGTGGAAGAATGCTTACTTTATCTCTAGTCCCTACAGAAGTCCATAGAACCATCCCAGAACCTCTTACAGTCCATCTCTCTCCTCACCCCAATGACACCCCCACACACCCATCTTCTATGTGCCTCCATAAATTCATAAATATAACGAACTGGGATGTCCCATTATAAGAATTTCCAATCTGGCTGACAAACATCTCCACCCATTCCTGAAAACCTAGTCTCTCAGATAAGAGATACTAACAACTTCCTTCACTGACTCTCCAGCCCTTTACCTTCTGGAGCGCTACTTGTCTTTGTAGATGCTATATCCCTATACCCTGACACTCCTCATGCCAACGGCCTTGCATTATGTACCACCACCTCTCAACATTTTTCTGATGTTCCCACTACCTCATTCCTCATATACCTTACTAACTATATACTGACATACAACAAATTCTCCTTTGAGGGGAAGGTATATAAATAAATCTGTGGCACAGCCATGAGTACCCACATAACATAACATAAGACCCTGCTATGCCAGACATTTTGTCAGTCATCCAGAGGAAACTTTGCTAGCCTCTCAAAATCCCAAACTCCTTGTTACATTCAGGTTCACTGGTGATACTCAGGGCCAAGAAATCATATCCTCATTCCTTCAAAACATCAACACCTTCTTTACCATCTGCTTCATCAAATCCTCCTCAACCCAATGCGCCACCTTCCTGGATGTTTACCTCCACTTCTGATGGCTCCACCCACACCTCTGCCCATATTAAACATGCTAATCACCAACAGTACCTGCATTTCAACAGCTATCATTCCCTTCCATACCAAGAAATCCCTCCCATACAGTTTGGTCACCTGTAGATGGCATATCTGCAGTGATGAGAACTCTTATGTCCAGGATGCTGAAGGGCCTTCACATAAAGACACTAACACTCAAACCTCGTCTGTAAATAGATTTCCCACTCCTTAACCTCATATACCTATTGTCCTCTCACCAACTCTCCCCCCCCCTCCCCCCCCTCCCCCCCCTCCCCAAAGAATCAGTCACAAAGGAGGGCCCTCTTTGCCACCCAGTGTGACTGGACTAGAAGAACTGAACCATATCCTTTGCCAAGGCTTTGATTATCTCTCATCCATGCCCTGAAATGAGGGGCATCCTATCCAAAATCCTCTCCACTCATCCTAAAATGGTGTTCCATCACCCAACAAACCTATACGACATCCCAGTTTAACCTTATGCCACTTCCTGTGGAAGACCCAGGTGCACGACATGCACAATCCACACTTCCAACACTTTCTACTGCAGCCCTACCACTGGTTATCATACTGCATCAGAGAAAAGACTGTGTGAAAACAGCAGTGTCATATACTAATGCTGCTGCAATCACTGACAGCTTTTTATGTCAGTATGTCAACCAACCAGCTTGCTAGCTGTCCATCAGTGAGAACAGCCACCATTTGACTGTGGCCAAGAATGTTGACCATCCAGTGCCACAACATTCTCTGTTTCAGTGGCCACTTCACAAGGTGGATCATTCCCTCCAGCACCAGCTTTCCTGAACTACACTGAAGGAAGTTATCCTTGAAACACATCTTTCACTCCTGTAATCCTCCTGGACTCCACCTCTGTTGATTCACTGTGCCCACTGTAGTGTCTCAAGAATTTTGACACAAATTCTAGAGACCCTCAGCTTTCCACCATCACAAACAGCCAATATTTTACATATGAGAGTGAGAGATGGGAATGTGTCTGCTGCACCATGGTTTATGTGTGTGCAGGACAGTCATGTGTTTGAGAAGACTAAAGTTGTGGCAGTCTTTTGGCACTGACAAATGGTGGCTGTGCGTACCTTGGAAGCCGTATGTCCAGTACAAGGAGTAATCAAGGGCTACTCCTTGATATTGAAATAGTAGTGACTGTTGGGAACAAATGACATATGTTTTGTCTAGAGACTCATATACACTGTTGTTTGACTTGCTACAAGCAAGAACTGTTTTGGCAAGGATTATTAAAACCAAAAGAGACTGTAATGGTACGTGTTACGTACCGAGGTTTTCCAGACAGGGTTGATTTACGAGTGTTGAAAGAGCATGTCAAACTTGTGTAATTGTTTTATTGTGAAGAAGAAAATATAGCAGAGTTGATATGAAAGTATTCTGAGAGTAATGAATCATTTCAAGGGTAGAGAAGTAGTTCAGTAATATTTCCCTAACTAGCACATAGTCTTCGGAGAAGAAGCATTGTGAAGATCGACACAGCCATCTGTCCTCAGAAGAAGATTGGCTGCACACAATACGTAAATCACCCATGAGAGATGTGCGAGTCTTGCACCCCAGTACCACACAGTCTCCAGTTATCAGGAAAACATTAGAACGTGGTGACTCAAGTGACAGGACCCAAACAAAAACCTTAATTACTCCTTGTACTGGACATATGGCTTCCAAAGCATGCGGGGCCACCACTTGTCAATGCCAACAGACTGCCACAACTTTAGTTCTCTCATACACACACCCGTCCTGCCCACACATAAACTGTGGCACAGTAGACACATTTCCAACTCTCACTCTCATACGTAAAATATCAGGTGTTCGAGATGGTGGAAAGCTAAGGGTATCTAGAATTTGCATCAAAATTCCCGAGGCATTACACCTCACCCTCCATCCATCTATTGCCCCTTCCCCTGTCCTATTATGCCCTTCCAACTCACATCTTCAATTCATATTCATTGTGCACCGTTGGTTCCAACATGTGCCTAGATCGTGCATCTGTCCTGTGCCCCCTCTCTACCTCCCTCTCACATTCTTATCCAGCCAATTGGAGCCTTTATCTAAGCTACTCCCAACCCTGTTTCCACCTCCCATCTCTATCTCCTCCTAACCCCCATCTCGTCACAAATCTGCCAACCAGTCCCAGTCCCAGTCCCCCTGCTGAGACACTGCCAACGACTCTAATGTTTCATATGTTTATTTATGAGCCATTCAGCATGTTTACTACGCCATTGGCCTTGCCAAAATAAATTTTACATATTTTGTATAAGTATAGTTGATAGTAAATTTTACATTATGCATACATATACATACATCTTTCTAGTAGTTAGTAATTTGTACATTTTACTCATATCATTTTACATATGCATGAATACATATAAATACATAAACTTATTACTAATCAGAAAATTTAAGCAATAATCATTATACAGTTTACATTCAAGAATTAATTATATAGTTTTACACATTTAGTTAATGATAGTTATATTATTTCATTGTTTATACATTCCCTTCATATTACTTCCAATATATTCTTCAATTTAGTAAATGCTTTATTTTTGAGCCATGTGTCTAATACCTCTTTAAATTTAAAGTGAGTGAGGATTTTGACAGATTGTGGCAGTGACAACCTAGAATACAGTATATCAAGCATGCAGTTGTTTCGAGTGCTGTGCAAATGTAAATTCTTGTATATTTTCGTTTATCTATATGCTGCTTATTTTCAGTAAGTTGTCTCCTTTATTCCTAAAGTACTTATATTATTACTAGATTTAGTCCACATCCATAAATGCAGGTGGGACCTATGGTACTGTAGTAGAATGAATGTCTTGATTAATTTTGAAAACCCATCCTTTCCTTTGCCACCTGCATATTCCATATGTTCTTTCTTACTCTTTCTTAAATTTATCTTCTCCGAAATTAGATAATTTTTGAACCCTTACAACTGTAGATTGAATCTCTTTTGTTAATGTGTGCCAAATTAGGGTTCCTTCAGCAGTTACTGTTTCGGTAACTTGTAAGTAGCAACTGCTCTCCAGTTTCTAAGGCTCTATTTTTCACATTAATTATGAGTAACAGTTGTTCTTTTCAAATATCCTGTTATATAAATTTTCACTGAAGAGTGTGTTTTAGTATTATTTTGTTTTCTTGATTTACGTCATATACTAAGTTTCTCTTACTTGATGAGAGAAGTTTTGGAATTTGGTGTGTCTAAATGCACATGTTTAATACACTTCAGGATGATCACTTTCCTGCAGCTCTGTTATGTGTAATGAGTGATAATTTTAACCTACATTTCCTGTCTGTATGTAAGTGCTTTACAGTTGAATATTTTTCACTATTTAAGATTACTCGATTTCATTACCAATGGAGCTTTACTTAAATATAGTTTCATAACTTTATTAAAAATTTAGCTCATTTCGCTAATGGCATAAAATGATACCAGTTTTAAGATGTCACACAGGCCTAAGCAATGACTGAATAACACCTAGTAAACTAACTTACTTGGATAGCTAGAAGTAAACTTTTCCTTACCATAACTATATCAGATATTCTAGTATACCAGCCTAATCACTTAATTTCTGCTTCCAGTGCAGACTCTTTGCTTTTAAACATCCTGCAATGACTATAAGTTATTTATATAACCACCATAAACCAAAATATGGATAACCAAATGCAGATTTGACCTCTGCTCTTGCTAAATGTGAGTTTAGTGTCTCAATCATCTCACTCAGTACAATCTTTGTGAAACATAATCTAAAGAGAAGTGAATACCTATTACAACATCAATTATAAATTGAGATAAGATCAGTTATAAAGCTTTAAGCAAATAGTATTTGAAATTAATTTCACAGTATTTACTGGGACTTGCAAAACAATAAAATGTACTTACTTATTGACACTATCATCAAAGCTGCTGGCACACCAAAAGCGAGAGGATAACATGATGTTTGGCCAAGGCAGGGAACATCTTCTCTTAAAATGGGTGTAATAAATGTCGAAACTAAGCTTCCTGAGTTGATTGCAAAGTAGAACAATGAGAAAAACTGAGCTAATTGTTTTTCCTGTTGTGGTAACACAAACTGATCACCACCAAAGGATGATACACAGGGCTTAATGCCTCCTGTTCCAATTGCAATAAGAACAAGGCCTAGCATGCTTATTTCCCTGAAAAAATGTAATTGCAAGGATATGAAACAATGGTTAGACCATTAAAGAATAGCAACAAAAGAGAAGCTTTACAACAGTTATAGTTACATGTTGCCCAATTTTTCCAATACAATAAAAATAAATAAATAAATAAAATAAAACCCACTAATAGCAACACAAATTTAATACATTCAGATGAAGATAATTCTGTGGGTTGGCAACTAAAAACCCATAATTTATTCTTAATTTTATATGAAATGGAGAACCCTTCTGCAGGTAAGTACTGAACTGACAATTTTAGAAACATTGCATTGGTGATTTTTATTGGTCCCATAAATTATGTTTTGTACAGGTATGTAGTTGTAATATAGGACACATCATTTTGCTCCCATCTAGACAATATACATATAATAGACCACACAGTAATAACATACCATAGCTTGCACATTATGTACATATTGGTAAATGATTTACACCAGAGTTAAAAATACATTTCTGTGAATCTCATATTGTAAATGTTGTAAATAAAATAGAAAGAAACTTCCACATGGGAAAAATATATTAAAAACAAAGATTCCAAGACTTACCAAGCGGGAAAACCCCGGTAGACAGGCACAATAAAATAACACACAAACACACACACAAAATTTCGAGCTTTCGCAACCAGCGGTTGCTTCATCAGGAAAGAGGGAAGGAGAAGGAAAGATGAAAGGATTTGGGTTTTAAGGGAGAGGGTAAGGAGTCATTCCAATCCCGGGAGTGGAAAGGCTCACCTTAGGGGGAAAACAGGGTAGGTATATACTCGCGCGTTGTTGGCAAGATTTAGCACAGACGTATCATCTGCATACAGTGTCTTATCTTCATTATCACACATTTGTACATTATTTGCAAATAAACTGAAGACAATAAGCCCCATAACAGACCCTAAGGTACACCACACTTGATGCTTCTAACTTCTGGTTTGTTTAAGTTGTTAATGGTTACATATTGGCTCCTGTTACTGAGATATGATTTTATCGAGTCTGCTGATTGTCTCTAGTTTCTTTACTGGGACTGCACGATTGCTGTGTTAAACAATTTGGATGAGTAAAGAAAATCTCCAGACATTACCATCTGGTTGTCTAAGAGCTACACAATAAATTCTGTTGATGATTCAATTGCTGTTTCCATTTATTTCCCTGTCTGGTATCCATGCTGTGCTGAAGTTAGTGAATTATGATTTTCCAGGTGAGCAGTTAGTCTGTTGAGCATGAGCATTTCTAATATTTTGGAGAAGCCTGATACTAAGGATCCTGGTCTGTAATTCTTAGGATCATCATCTTTTCCCTTTTCTTTATACAGGTACTACCTTAAGTAATTTATCAAGAAATATTCCTTCTTGGAATGAACAGTTGACTATATACAACAGTGGTGTAATTATTTCTGCTGCCACCTGCTTGATTAGGTAGTTTGACTCTTCATCATGTCCAGCAGACTTTTTTCCCCAATAAGGTTTCTTATAACCTTTGTCACTTTCTCTTTAGATACCAATTTCAGGGGAACTGAGTGGCGTAAGTTATTTTTCACTATGGTGGGATGAGTTCCTTGGTTATTAAAATGCATGCCTTAGGATTTTTACTATATCTATATACTTATTATTCAGGATGCTGACGATTTCTGTTTTGTCTGTAATGATTTTGTTACTCACTTTCTACTTCATTTGTTATCTGCATGTATTTTTTGTTGCCCCTGTCAGAGTTAATTATATGCCAGGCTGCTTTCATCCAGTTTGATGATTTTTAAATAATCTCATTAACTGATCTGCCTTTTTCTGTACTTCTTATGGTGCTGTCTGTACATTTCAAAATTTTCCCCTCTGTTCCATCACTCCTAATGTAGCCTTCTGTTTTATTATTACCTTTGTGACACCCTGTTTGCTTTGAAGGCTTTTTCCTTGTCCTCTTGGTTTTTGGAAATGCTATACTGAAGTAATATGTTAAGGTTTCTTTAAAAGCATTGTATTTTTCCATCTGTTCCCCAAGCTTTAAGAACATCTGCCCAGTGTTCTTTTCTCACCATTACATTAAATATGTTGATGTTTTGTTGGTTTAAGGGCCCAATATCTCTTTCTACATTTTTCTCTTCTGTTTATGAGAAGAAAAGTTGCTGCTCACCATATAGCGGAGGGGCCGAGTCGCAGATAGTAAAAAAGTACACTCATAATTATAGCTTGTGGCCATTAAGGCCTTCGGCAACAATAGACACATATATGCACACGCACACACACACACACACACACACACACACACACACACACACACACACACACACACACACACACACACAATGACTGCAGTCTCAGGCAACTGAAATCACATTGCGAGCAGCAGCATGAGTGCATAATGGGAGTGGCAACTGAGTGGGGGTAAGGAGGAGGCTGGGATGGGGAGGAAGGCACCTTCCTAGATGTTGACCTCCACCTCAAAGATGGCTACATTAGCACCTCCACATTAGTACCTCCATCCATATCAAACCTAGTAACCACCAGCAGTACTTCTACTTCGACAGTTGCCACCTGTTCCATTCCAAGAAGTCCCTCCGTACAGCCTAGCCACTCGTGCTCATCACATCTGCAGTGATGAGCACAGTCCATCTCAAAATATACTGTGGGTCTCACTGAAGCCTTCACAGATCTTAATTGTCCTCCCAAACTTGTACAAAAACCGTCTCCCATGCCTTATCTTTCCAGTCTCCCGCCATCTCCTGAAGTCCCACAGTCCAGCCACAGCGAAGAATTCCCGTCAAAGGCAGGGCTGCCTGTGAAACCAGTCATGTGGTCCATAAGCTAAGCTGCAACCTCTGTGCTGCATTCTATTTAGACATGACATCCAATAAGCTGTCTGACCACATGAATGGCAACCGACAAACTTTCGCCAAGAAACAAGTGGACCACCCTGTTGCTGAATATGCTGCCAAATATGATATCCTTCATTTCAGTGATTGCTTCACAACCTGTACTATATGGATCCTTCCCAATAACACCAGCTTTCCTGAACTGCGTTGGTAGAAATTTCCCCTGCAATATATCTTACATTACTGTAACCCTCCTGGCCTCAACCTTTGTTAGTCACTGTCCTCATCCATCCAGCCCCTCCCCTGTTCTCATTTCAACACTACACAGCTTGTCATTCCACCACTACACCCAGTCTTTTTATATATTTATTTATTTCTCTCCTTTTCCTCTTCTCCCCACCCCTCTCCCCCCTGCCCTCCATCTAACCTGCAGCACTTCACTGTGCGTCATTCCCACCATACCATCCCTCCCCCTACCCGCCCCAGCCTCCTCCTTACCCCCACCCAGTTGCCACTCCCATCATGCATTGGTGCTGCCACTCTAAGTGTGGTTTCAGTTGCCTGAGACTGCAGTCATGTGTGTGAGTTGTGCTTGCATGAGTGTGTGTGTGTGCATGCACGTATGTGTGTCTATTGTTGATGAAGGCCTTAACGGCCAAAAGCTATACTTATTTCTTTTTTTGTTTGTTGTGCCTACCTGCGACCTAGCATCTCCAGTACATGGTCAGTAGCAACTTTCCTTCTCATAATATTGTTACATTCCATCCTGTATTTTCCATTGTTTGATTTCTCTTCTGTTTGTAGGTTTATATTTCCACATACTTCACATAGCTGTCCAAAATGATCAGAAGGTCCTGTTTGTAGTACATTTGTTGTATGTTTGTTGCTATTTATGTTATTGATAATATTGTTAAAAACTAACTCAGTTTCCAAAGTTACTCTTGTAGGTTCCATTACAGTTGCCCTCATGTTGTTCTCTTTCCACATATCAATTTTAATATCACCACAAATTACACAAACTTTCATTTTTCCCCTAGTAGATTTGACTTTGAGGAATGTATTTATTTTGTCACCTAGTGACACAGAATACCTTTAATTCATTGTGCACAATACCTGTAATTTCAAAATCTTCTTCATTACTTCTGGGTAAATTTTTGTATCTACAATGGTACTGCTATCATAATTCTGGTCTGTTTCAACAAATATTGCTACTCAGCAAAGTTCTCAGTCTCTGTTTGATTATCATGTGCATATTTCTTGCCACAAACATTTAACTTCCTGTAGTCACTGCACTTATTCAGCTTAGACTCTACTGTCACCCTCACCGTAACCATGCTGAAGATCACGTTAGTCATCTGATAGGAACATCATGCAAATTACATGTACTCTTTGTTCCACAGGACTGTAGAGAGGAAAAACATCATAGTCAATATTCACTTCTGGCACTTCACGAGGAAGAGATTATTCCTAACTTTCATGTGTAATAAAGCATCCAATTTCTTCATTTCCTTCCCTGCATAAAGTGTTATTGTAGTCCAGGAAGTCTTGATATTTTGGTCTATTAAATGAGCAATACTTTAGGAAATTTTATTAGGGCAAGGATTTATGTTGTTGAATTATGCTTTCAACTAACAACCAGCATATGCAAAAAATATATTTCTATGTAACACCATGCAGATTTAGAAAGGCACTTTTACAAACTAATGTGTTTTCCATTAGAAATCATAAGGGCTGAGAATGTTAGGGAACCATAGTCCCTTAAATTTGAGAGTGTGTTTTTCTTGGACATCTGCATTTTGCATCTGAGACAATAATTTGTCCAAAAAGCGTTAATACTTTTTGACAACTGAATATGATTATAATTTTCCAGTCAGCATCTGACACTGAACCTGATAAGAATATAGAGCATATTCTCACAATTTTGAGTCAAAGGAATTTCTGGTTATATAGACTAAAACTAGGAATATAGTTGGCCTGTGTCAAATAACACATTGCTCTGCAACAGCATGCAAAAGAAGTTGTTAGCAAGGTTTTTAGCCAGTTTCCCTGGGGCCCCCATGAATGTAGTTATGTAACTACCTGGAACATTGGTTACTTATTTACAGTTCACACTAACAGTTTTTTCTGGAATAACATTTTCTCTTCTGTTATTGTCAGAAAGACCACGAGTTCTTGCTCACTCAGTATTTTACCTGTTATGTTCACAATTATTTTGTGTTCTTTTGGCAGCATCTCAAACCATTTACAAATACCACACAAAATTCAAACACTAATTAAATGCTAGTTTTTTTGTGTTACACAAAATTAACAAACTACCCTTGTACCAAGCATGGGAAATGAAGGTGATGATACAAAAAAGAACAGAACTACGTTGCTGAAATAATTCACTTCCCCTAATGACATGAAAAATGATGGATATATTTGCACTCCTGTCACATTTCAAACTATTTCTTACTGCAACAGATGATTTTACATCTAATCCATACACCCAAGAAAATCTGAAAAAAAATAAATTCCCACCTCCAATAACAAGTTCAGTTTCCAGGTGTTTATTAACTCAGCCAAAAAGTAACATACTGTTAGTCTGTGCTTGCTGTCATCATTCAAAATGTCACAGAGAGGTTTCTCACTTTAATAGCAGTTTCAAACAATTAGACTGCAAGCCAGTATTATGGAAAGTAATTTCCTCATTACATTTAAGAGCATTAAAATGCAAAATCCTTGCAAATATATGTTACAAGTCAGCAAAACAATCATCAATAACTTATATACAGTACATGATTAGTGTAAATAATGTTAATCCATTTTTAAATAGAAATTATGTTTGAAGTATATGAGAATTACGATAAATAATGAAAACTGAGTACTATAAATAAATTAAGTTGCTGCACACTAGTAAAGAAGTAGATGATTAGATTCAGACCATACAACTCAGGCTCAAATAAAAGACCAAATAAGAAAACAACAAGAAGATATTATAGAATGACTTCCAGAAATTAGAAGACAGGTGAATGGCACCAAAAAATCATGTTGACATATGCCTATTTTTTTTTTTTTTTTTTTTTTTTTTTTTTTTTTTTTTTTTACATTCAGAGATACATCTAAAAATACAGTCATTTAAATGAAACAATGGAAACTCCAGGTTGGAATATCAACAATGTAGGAAAAGATAGCTACTTGCCGTAAAGGTGACATGTTAAGTTGCAGAAAGGCACAATTAAAAAGACACTTACATATAAGCTTTTGACCACAGCTTTCATCTGAAAAAGAAAGAGAAACACACACCATTCATTCATACAAGTGAGCGTACCTCACACAAACATATGTGCTAACTCTGGTAGCTCGGACCAGTCCTAGATGGTTCAAGCTGCTTGATTTGGCATTCATGAGTGTGTGAGGTGTGCTTTCTTGTGTGAATGAATAGTGTGTGTTTCTCTTTCTTTTTCTGACAAATGCTGTGTCTGAAAGCTTATATGTAAATGTGTTTTAATTGTGCCTGATTACAACTTATCATGTCATCTTTATGGTAAGTAGAAACCTATCTTTTCCAATCATTTTATAAGTTTATGTCAACTATAATGAATATATTCTAATTGGACCAGTACAAATTATGAAGCCCACCACTCCTTCGACAAAGTGAGTTTTGCATTAGTCACAAAACATGCATTCTTTCTTTCACTACAATCATGTGTCCTTCCTGCAATGGCTTCTCATAACCACCCAACCACCTCCACAGCACATACTTTCTTATCTCATAATGTCCTCCTAGTGATTATTTTCCCATCAAAAACATATTTTCTTCCAAAACTGCTCACCTTCTCACAGACATTCCACCACCACAACAAATTCTACCTTATTTTAGTAAAAAGAAGTACTTCCCAAATAAAGATATTGTTTCTCCTTGCATCCTTTTCCCTGCTGCCCCCCCCCTCCCCCCAATTCTGAACAGAAGCTCTTAACCCACTCTTTTTTTCTTCGGTCCTTAAATATACTGCCACAAGTCATGGCACATGTAGTGTGGCACAGTCTTTAGCATTGGGTTGGTGCGCTGCACATTATTGGTTCAAACCTGACCACCACCAATTATTTGCTGTCTTGTATTTATTGTTTCTGGCATCTTCTTAAAATACCTCATGTTTGCTATGTTTGTATATTCCAGAATATTCTATGTTTGTATCAATACCAGCATTTTGGAATATTCAATGATTGTACAAATAGCTGCACTCTACATGAGGGAGCCAACTTCAGTTCTAGTAGTACATTGGTACCAGTTAGAGATTCTTTCAGTTCTAAGTGCTATTGTTCACTGACAATCCTGCCTTCAGATTTGGACATCATTGTGGTTTCAGTGTGGCAATACTAAGCAATATTGATTTCCAATAGATACTTAAGTGCATGAAAAAAGAAAACACCCATACTATTACTTCAGAAAAATATGAGAGAAAAAAAACTTACCTGGCTGGCATTCCTGGTATTGAATCACCTGCTGATGCTAAGGATATAACAATATTCCCGGCAGCATATACAAATGATAAATAGAGAATGGTCCTGAAAATTACAAGAGCATTTTTAAAATTGAAGTAACATGCATGCAAAGACAACTTTGACAATTTTCACTGTTTGTTATTATTTTTATTTGTATTTTATAGACTTCATTGGACAACTCTAGTCAATTATACAGGTTACAAGATGATGCTATCATTTAATAATACAATGGTTACAAGAAGACTTATTAAAAAGGGTTTTCTGCTCTCCTATTTGCCCAATGCTTGTTTATTCTTTCAGATTTTTTTCTTTTTTTGTCCAAGATTATCCTTACTGTAGTCTTTTTATTGATCTTCATTTTTAGTCTGGATTGTAAGTCTTGTAGTATTTTGATTTTGCCTTATCCTGTTAATTTAGGCCAAGTACTGTATTTTGGGGTTCCATAATTTCTGTATTCCATTTAATATTACTCTTACCATTCCACATTTTTCTATTATCCTCATACTAATTTTATTTTCAATGTTCTGATCACATGTCCAAAGAATTATATGCATTTCCTCCAGATTATGCTCATTACTGGTTCTATATTCTTGTATATCATTTCATTTGAAGCTATTTTGAAATGCCCCTTCACCTGATATTGCTTGTTTGTAAGATGATTTCAGCTGGCTTTATAGTCTTTTTATAATGTTTTAATATTGCAGCTATTGACAAGTGTTGTTTATTGTATGTATTTTTCACAATGTTTATTTGCTTTGTACAGCTTTTGCTCTATTTTGCTGTATCAGCTTCTCATTTCGGTTGCATGTTATGATTTCAACGAAATATTTACATTTGTCAACAAAATTTGATATCCTGTTTTCCTACTGTAAATTTGTTTGCAAATAGTGGATAAGTTAACATAATGTCTGTCTTTAGCATTCTTTCTAGGATTATTCAGTTATATTTGAATTTTCTAAGTTCTCTGTTCATGGCAAAGCTATCTTCCCAATTCATACACTTTCAAGAGCAGTGAAGTTTGTATAAGATACAATGTATTGTTTATTTGCAGTGATGTAGTTTGTGCATAACTGTTGCAGTACCAATTGTTGATTTCAACACTGTCATCAATTGAGATGCCAAAAAACACAACAAAAATTCAACGGTCTTTTCAGAATCCATAATCCAAATGCTATTATCTGTCATTTTCATCAGACACACTGTTGCCCAATGGTCTTCCTGCCCACATTTATGACAAGAAAATTTTCATTTTGAATATTCAAGATTTTTTTTTTGATATTTCACTATTGTCACTCTCTTTTTTTTCACTGACTTTCTTCTTAGGACCACTGCCTGCAACAAACCTAGTTTATTCGACCATATTTTTATCATGCAATTCACTGGTGTAGCGTTTTTCAGTCAAAAGGTTCACACTGTTTTTCAGAGGTAGAATCATGTCCCACAGGTCTTTAAAATTGCCATTTTCTTTGCCTAATATGGATAAAGTTTGACAATTTAAAATTCTTTCAGACGAGACAGTTATCCCTTGCATCTGCAATTCATCATTCAAATCCATGAAGAGATTCTGCAACTTCACAATATGTATGCTGATGTTCTCTTTGTCAGCACAATGGACATGAAGAAATGGTTCAATCAACATCTTTAGTCATTGCATACCGGTACATTCAAATCACTTGTGTAACTCGTACCATATTTAATTTGTGGGTGCATATCAGCACAAATTTAGCTACATATTTTCCTGCTTTAGCATGGTCTTCCAATAAACACTGACATGATGCTATTTTTTGTGTATTCACATCTTCCACCAAGTCAGAACACTTGCATCCCATTAGCTATCTTTTTCACCAGACACTTTGCTGCCCAGTGGTCCCCCTGCCAACATATATGACATGAAAATTTCTTCAAGTGCACATACTCACAACAGCATTGACACATGCATTTCCATCTTGCATAGTCTTCTGGTGCTTTGAATTTATCCTTTTGTATTTTGTAGTCACCAACACTGGCTGCTATTTCTAACTAACACAAAAATCAATGGAGTTAAATCATGTTGTTTTATGAAAATTTATTCACAAGTGAAAACAAATATGGTACTTTGCAGTTGTTCATGCACATCCTGTGTCCATAACCCATCAGGATTACAAAAGATTTACAAAAGCTTGGTTCCAGAGAGACTAAGACACAAGATAGTACCAAACAAACTTTGAGCACACTTTCAGTTTTATCAGTCTAAAGATTCCATTCCACTTGCATGATAAAGAAAAGTAATATTATACAAATATAACAACACACCACTACTTTTTTTTCAGTGTTAACAAGACTGACACCTACACTAATACCAGCGGGATGAAACTTATAGACTTTCTATAACACAACCCTGCTTCACAGAGAGGCCTCTCTCAACACTTTCAAGTTTATATCAATCCATCATTTCAGTTTCTTACTGGGTACTCCCCTGAATGTTTCTGTTTTGAAGTTTAATGCTTATGTTCCATCAACAGCTAAAAGGTACCTTCTAAAACTAAAATATCAATTATAAATATTTCCAGAGTGGGAAATATTTAACATAAAAATTTCTTAGTTGAAGAAAAGAATTTGTCAGTCCATAATAAATATCCAATAATCTCACCTGAATTTTCCTAAAAGACTGTCAGCCAACATAGCCCCAAAAAGAGGAAAGAAGTAGCACAACATTGTGAATGTATGGTAAATTGTTGTCGCTGTGTCATCATCATATCGGAGAATGTTTCTGAGGTACAGAGATAAAATTGCTGAAAGTAAAAAGGAAAATGGTCTAAAATTAGCAGAATTAAAAACTTGCATTAAATAATATTGACAGTACAAATATATGGAAAAAACAACAAAACTAAAGTTAACACACACAATTTATGGTTCTGCGTTTGAAATTTAAATGTAGTAGCATTCCATACTTACTGCGCATTCCATAGTAGGAGAATCTTTCACAGAATTCATTGGTCACAATAAAGAAAACTGATCGTGGGTACTTGGGTTTCTGAAACAAAAGAATAGTTTGAAATTAATTGAAATTCACCAGTAAACGGAAAGAAAAAATTCTCTCTAAAGTCTCCTTCTGCCTGTCCTTCCTCTCTTCCTGTCTGTAACCTCCTGTCTCTGTTTAACATTGCATACCGTGAAGTCTTACGTGCAATAACATCAGAACATTTCCCCACAGACTGAATGATGCTCCACATGAAATGACAAGGTCCCATATAACAGCTAAAAGTACCTACTCATTTCACCAATAAATAACAAGTCATGTTGATTTACAGCATTTATTAGTTTTTGAATTGTCCCATTTGACTTCATTATGTCCAGAGAGTTTACTTTTTTTTTTAGCTGCACACGTCAAGTCAGCTTAACCTAATGTCTTAAAATATGTTAGTTTGATGATGAATGACTAAATAGTTTTGAGATTTTGTGACAAATGGCTCTGAGTATACTTGGTACAAGCCATGGCAGTTAATGTAAGTTGCACTTGTTGTAGGTTCCACCATCATACTGCTTATTTCCTCTGGAGAAAATTGACTGTCAGCAGTTTGGAATCGAAATTAATAACATTGTGACACGTTATGTGTGCATGATTGTACAGCATTTTCAAAGCATTGGAAATAATTGACCCCCACCATAAAACTGTACGTTTTCAAATGCTTGAAAATTACATCTGATCTAGGTGTAATTCTATTTTATCAAACAACTGGGCCATTACAACTAGACAAGAGTTTTCCATTTGGGTCTGCCGTGCATTGTAAAGAACTTTGGTCATAATACTGAATACAGATTGTACCTCCTTCACCATCGACAACACTAACTACAATATAAATAAAACTCTTTGACAGCAGTACAAGTTTAGTCCTCCGTTTCCTGTGGACAGTAGTTGTATATTCACACCATCTTTTTGTAGGGTCAGTTATTAGAAATAAAATTTGTGTTAATTTCACTCAGTGGCTTCCAGTTTCATTCCCCAAGCCAGCTGCACTGGAATTCCTACACACTGTTGACACAGCCTGTGTAAAACCACTAAGAATACACAGAGCAATGGTTAACAGACTCACATAGTACATGATGCTCCAAAGATATCTTTATAATATTCATTAAGTGTATTTCAGAAACAGGGATGGATAGAAAGCTGTGATTTGCAGTATGATGCTCAGACACCTGAAGTGCTCTTTTTTAGTTATGGATGAAAATGGCTACCCCCAGCAGATGGCACTCTGTGTAGCTCGATTGATAGTGGCTAAATCTGACACACAGGGTCCAGCAAAACTTCTGGATGTGTTGCAGAGTTATTGGAGGACACAACCATTACATCCAACCATCAGACAGTGGTACACAAGGTCCAAGAAATCTGGAAATGTTATGAAGAGCACGAGCCCTGGGTGCCCGAGCATGTGTGACACAGATGTAGAATGGGGGAAACAGGCATTTATCTCGGGCCTAACCAAATCAATTTGTCAAGTGTTTCAACAGATGCAGCCACCATCAACTATGGTGCACAGGGCACTACAGAGGAGACTGAAGTTTGATGTTTTCCAGGTGCAGCTGCTTCATGCACTTCAGTCTGATGAGAGACCAAAATATTTACAACTGAGATTTTCAGCTACTTTGATGATGACTGAGACTATCTCAAAAAGGTGATGTGCATGGATAAAGCTTTCTTTCATGTGTCTGGGAATGTAAATCAACAAATATGAGGATCTGGGGCACAGAATCCTTGCTTCACCATGGAAATTGTGTGCAACAGTCCAAAAGTAAACATGTAACGTGGTGGGACCATTTTTTCTGCAATGTCATAAGTAACATCAACTGTTTATCTGGAGATGTTTAAATAGTTTCCATTTCCACAGGTCAAAAACCAGCAATGGGACTTCATTCTGCAGCAGAATGGTGTCTCTCCTCACTGTTGTACGTAGCAACTGAAGACAGTAAAAAAGGCTCCCTTTTTTAGCCTGTCAACTTACATTATTGCCTTCCATGATGTACTGTTGTGCTATACAAAATCCCATAATTTCCATCACTAAATCTACTTTGGAATATAGTAGTGGACTATAACACAAATGGCTACATGTGTAAAGCATAAAAAAACGTGAGTTTTTGAGCCATTGCTGAAGCCATGGTATTTTTCATTGTGGCTGTGTACATTATGCTAGAAGAGAGCAAAGTACAAAATACTTTCCCAACAGAAAACATTGGCTACCCCAAACAGTATTGTCAGCTATGTAAAGTTGGCTGAATGAAAAGCAATTGACTTCTAGCACAAGCCTACCAGTTCATACTAACTCCTACAGATTCAGGCTTAGTGGGCCAATCAGCCATCTTACAGTTAACATAGTGCATCCATAAAAGAGAAGCAAGTAAGATGTATGTTTTCCACTATATTTCCAAGTATGATTTAGATATGTACAGTATGTGAATTTGCTTAGCACAACAGTATGTCATAGGAGATAATAATAATTGAAGTTGGCCTGGCAGTAAAGGATGTCTTTTTTTCATCTTTTTTTTACCAGGAGGTACAGCAGTGAGTTGACCAATAAATCAAAAGCAGAGAGATGCTCAACTACATTTCCAAATGTTACTTTACAAAGGAGAACCGAGAATTATTTCTCAACTTAATTATAGTACCACTGAATAGATAAGTGATCTTGACATTAGTGTCAGTTGCATTGAGAAACAGCTGAAATCGTCAAAACAGATGAAAGCCCCATGGGCCAGTGGAATCCCTCTCAGATTGTATACCCAATTCACAGCTGGATTAGCACATTTGTTAACTATAATCTATTGTACTGTAGTTAGACTGTGTCAAATAGTTGAAGAAAACATAGTTCACACCTGTCTACAAGAAGGGTAGAAGAAGTGATCCATGAAACTGCTGTCCAGTGTCCCTGACATCCATTTCTTAAGAATCTTAGAACATATTCTTAGCTCAAACATAATGCAGGTGATTCAAACAGAATGACCTCCTCCATGCCAACTAGCATGGATTTCAAAACACAGATCATGTGAAACCCAACTCCCAACTGTCTCACATGATACCTTGAAAGCCATGGGTCAAGGCAGTCAGGTAAATGCACTATTTCTTGATTTCTGAAAAGCATTTGACTCAATAACACATCTATCATCATCATCATCATCATCATCATCATCATCATCATCATCATCATCATCATCATCATCATGACCATTGTATGGGACATCAGACAAAATATTTGGCTGGAGTGAGGATTTCTTAATAGGGAGGACACAACATGTTATGTTGGATGTAGAGTCATTGACAGATGTAGAAGTAACTTCATGTGTACCCCAAGGAAATGTGTTAGGTCCCTTGCTGCTCGTATTTTATGTTAATGATAACCCCAGAGTTTTCATAGATTATGTAGGTATCTACAACAAATTATAGCCTGAAAAAATCTATACAAATAGTCAGTCAGACCTTGATAAGATTTCAAAGTGGTTTCATGATTGGCAGCTTGCTTTAAATGTTCAAAAATGTAAAGCTGTGTGCTTCACAAAATGAAAAAAAGACATAGTATCCTCTGACTATAATATCTGTAAACTCTTACAAATACCTGGGTGTAACATTTAGTAGGGACATGAAATGGAACAATCGCACAGGCTCATTCTTTGATGAAAGCAGGTAGCTGACTTTGGTTCATTGGCAGAATCCTAGGAAAATGCAATCAGTCTACAAGGGGGATTGTTTACAAATCACTCATGCAACCCATCCTAGAATGTTGCTCAAGTGTGTGGAACCCAAACCAAATGGGACTAGATAGGATATTTAACATATACAGAGAAGGACAGCAAAAATGGCCATAGGTTCTTTTGCTCCAAGTAAGAATATCACTGAAATGCTGAAAGAACTCCTTTGACAGGTTCTTGAAAATGCACGGAAACTATCCCGAGAAAATTTACTGACCAAGCTTCAAGAACCAGTGCTAAACAATGTCCCTAGGAATATACTACAATCCCCAACACATTGTTCCCCAAGGAATTGTGACAATAAGACTGGATTAATTACAGCACACACAGAGCCATTTAAACGATCATTTCCCCCACTCTATGTATGATGATGATGATAATGATAATGATAATGATAATGATGATGATGATGATGATAATGATGGCAGCGAGTGTCCTTCCAACAATGTCATTTAATAGGAGGCTTGTAGACATTTCACCAGCCTGGTATTGATAGACATGATTGATTCTATTTCTAGATTTTTGTTTGTACCATGTTTTGCTTACATACTAAGATAGGGCGGGTGTGATCTGGCAGCCAGATGCAACTATGCCTCTACCACAGACACTGATGTAATTGCCCCTATGACTGCTGATGTGTTCCCTCAGAAGTGAACTGCTGAAGGAATGGCTTGCAGACGAAGGGGATATAAGTCAGCTGTTCATCCCCAAGATGCTCGGTGTCAGTCTCCCATTCCCCACACAACCATTAGATCTGATGATGATGTGGATGGAGTGCCATTGACAATTTTGCTCTATGCTGGACATGCAGGCAGGTCGATGATCTGGTGTAATGGATATGATAGTTCTTACTGCTAAGATTGATTTGGGCAGTTGTCTAACAGCTAAGACTGATGGGTTTGTGACTTAGAACCTAACAGTGGTATGGGGGATGGGAAGGGGACACCGAACTCTTGGGGATGCATGGCTGACTTATTTTCCCTGAATCTGCAAGTCGTTCCCTCAGCAGTACATATCTGAAGGCGCACATCAGCGGTCATAGAGGTAATTATATCAGTGTCTGTGGTAGAGTCACCATAGTTGCATCCGACTGCCAGCTCATTGAGTTTGCTGAGTGTCTTTTTAATTAGACAAAGTGCTGGTTGACAAATGTTGTTGAGATTATAGCCACAGTCCTGATCTACAACATGTCATTGGTGCAAATTTCGATGTTTTCTCTGATGAGACTGCCCCCGTATTTCAAAGTTGGTATTAAAATCCTGGTGCATTGGTATTCCATCACATGATTCTTTGACAGACAGTGCTCTGCCTTCGCCGACTTGTTGGGATATGACAGTCAAGTGTGCCACTAGTGTTATCATTGACCTTCAATGGGATGCACTGTTTGTCCAATATACGTCCTGCCACATGCCATGGAATCTGACATACTCAGCCTTCTGCAAGTCAAGGTCATCTTCAATGTTCTCCAGTAATTACTATGTTTTATTGCGTAAGCAAGACATTTCTTACTTAGTGTGTTTTCAGTATGGGCCCAGCTTTTCCCAGTAACATGCCAGCTGTGGTATAAAGGCTGTGGCTGCCTCGTCTTACATGACTTATGCTGTCTGAACAGGTTGTACGGTAGTGATGGGATAGACAATGTGCTTAATCTGCCATTCTAGGTAACAGGTTTTTCAGAGCACAGTTCTGAGATGTTCCAGTTCCTCAGGT
This sequence comes from Schistocerca gregaria, assembly GCF_023897955.1. NCBI lineage: Eukaryota > Metazoa > Arthropoda > Insecta > Orthoptera > Acrididae > Schistocerca > Schistocerca gregaria. The sequence continues at coordinate 402,024,885 of NC_064923.1, read as the reverse complement.
AGACCCACACTGAGAAGGTGCGCATCCTGTGTTCATGTGTATTTAGTACCCTATTCCTCTGGACACAGTGGTAGCAGCAGTCTGCTTTCAAACACATGTGACGGTGCATTTTCTTCCGACACACACTGTGGCCCAGAGTGCCATCAGCTCCTCTTCTCTTGGTCATGACGCCCAGGAATTGCTGTCTTGCTTTTTCTTCAATCTGTATGGTGAATTTGATGTTGGGATGTATAGAGTTCTGATGTGCAATGGAGTCAAGGAGTTCCTCCAGATGACAAACGTGGCATCAACATAATTGAAAAAGGAAGCGAGTTTCCATTTGAATGACGTCAGGGGTTCTTGCTCGAAGTGCTCCATGTACAAATTCGCAACCACTGACGAGAGTGGACTGCACGAATCTGTACATGGAGCACTTCGAGCAAGAAGCCTTGACGCCATCCAAATGGAAACCCACTTGGTTTTTCAGTTACAATCATGACACGGTCGTCATGTGGCCCCATGGAAGGGACAGTGTCCTTGGCTTCCTTCCACATCTGAACTTCATGCATTCCAACATAACATGCACTGTTGACACCAAAGAAGGGAGACCACCAGTCCTGGAGGTCGTGGTTAAGAGAAGAGCTGTCAGTACGCTGGCCCACTTTTTGTCGTGACTAAAATTGGCAACTTAGGTGAGATTTTTTATTCTTTACACAGGGTTCTCACATCCTTTTAGATATGATTGGCTATGCTCTGGAAAAAGGGACAATGTCACTCTTACTGTGCGCTATGAGCTGAGTAAAAAAAATGCGTGTTAATATTTCACAAAACGTGTCTTACCTTACAGACGACTGTCGGTTTTGCGCAAAGACCTAACTGCGACTGAAACAACCACCGCTACTATATAGTAAGACCACGTTCTTCGGGGTCCAGCGATCTGCCTTGTGTAACTGAACACCATCCACGCTCTACTCAACAATAGTGCGCATGGGGAAACAACAAAAGAAAATGGGGTCCCTGTTTCAGTGCTATTCTACGAAGGTTCGCGTCTGTATCGGGTTTAGTTAAGCTTAAAAATGTAGTGGCTTCGAAGAAAACGCGTAATTTCATGTGACAGCCAGAGAAACACGAGTTACGCAGCCATTGCTATAGCCACAGTATTTTTCACTGTGGTGGTCCACGATATGGTAGAATTGCCATACCTAATCATATAACCATATCAAGAAGTGTATGAGAATTCTGTATAATGAGTAACAAATCTAGACTCCAGTTTCCAAAGAGGCGGGGGGGGGCAGCAAATGATGATGATGCTGCTGCTCTTCCTTCTCCCCCCCCCCCCCCCCTCGCCCTCGCCCTCCACCTTCACTCTGGGACGCCCCAAAGTACCACGTGGAGAGAAAAAAAAAAAAAAAAAAAAAAAAAAAAAAAAAAAAAAAAAAAACGTGGATATTAGAGACGGAGAGCAATCTCTGATTACGAAAGCAAGGGGAAGGGGATCGGTCGTGCCATTTATTTTCAAAGGACTCATCCCGGCATTTGCCTGGAGATTTAGAGAAATCACGGAAAACCTAAATCTGGATCGCCGGACGGGGACTTAAACTGTCGTCATCCCGAATGCTACTCCTGTGTGCTGACCACTGCGCCAGCTCACTCGATGTACCACGTGTAATCAGTCTCAAGATAAGGTCTGGACCTGGCAAACTTGCTTTCTCCTCACTCATTCTACAGCATCGGCTGTGAAGTACGCCTCGAGCCGCTCGACTGGAGAAATCAGGTTGCATCGCAGCTACCGTTACCTCTCCCAGAAGCGGCGGCGCGGGCGCAACCTGGGGCAAGCCGCATTCCATCACAGGACCCCGGAGCAAATACCAAATTCGAGGAAGGCGTGGCGACATTGGCCCCCGCCAAGAGTGCAGGTGCAGGTGCAAAGGGAGAGGGAGAGCAAAAACTGACTGGAAGAAGCGGAAAGAGGGTTTAAGAAAGAACTGGAAGATGTACGCGGGTTCTCCTACCTCACTTCTGCCTACGAAAAGAAACCTTTCCCTCAGCCCACGATTGCAAACACGCTACAGTCAAGTGTCATTTCTACAGTGTTTAGTTCGTCCAAGTAGCATCAAAAAGAAACGACTGCATCCGAACAGACGTTTACGTGACGATGTGCTTGGTTCACACATCTGGTGCCGACACATCGCTCGTGTTCAAAAACTTAGTTCTTGCTCCTACTTCACTATCGTATTGAAGGGTCTCAAATGTCGGCGAATGGGTGATGAAACAAATATACACTACTGGCCATTAAAACTGCTACACCAAGAAGAAACGCAGATGATAAACGTGTATTCATTGGACAAATATATTATACTACAACTGACATGTGATAACATTTTCACGCAATTTGGGTGCATAGATCCTGATAAATCAGTACGCAGAACAACCACCTCTGGCCTTAATAACGTCCTTGATACGTCTTGGCACTGAGTCAAACAGAGCTTGGATGGCGTGTATAGGTACAGCTGCCCATGCAGCTTCAACACGATACCACAGTTCATCAAGAGTAGTGACTGGCGTATTGTGACGAGCCAGTTGCTCGGTCACCATGGACCAGACATTTTCAATTGGTAAGAGATCTGGAGAATGTGCTGGCCAGGGCAGCGGCCGAATATTTTCTGTATCAAAAAAGGACCGTACAGGACCTGCAACATGCGGTCGTGCATTATCCTGCTGAAATGTAGGGTTTCGCAGGGATCGAACGAAGGGTAGGGCCACGGGTCGTAATACATCTGAAATGTAACATCCACTGTTCAAAGTGCCGTCAGTGCGAACAAGAGGTGACCAACACGTGTAAACAATGGCACCCCATACCATCACGACGAGTGATACGCAAGTATGGCGATGATGAATGCTTCCCATGCGCGTTCACCGCGATGTAGCCAAGCACGGATACGACCATTATGATGCTGTAAACAGAACCTGGATTCATCCGAAAAAATGACGTTTTGCCATTCGTGCACCCAGATTCGTCGTTGAGTACACCATCGAAGGCGCTCCTGCCTGTGATGCAGCGTCAAGGGTAACCGTGGCCATGGTCTCTGAGCTGATGGTCCATGCCGCTGCACGATCCGTTACAGCCATGCGGATGAGGTGCCTGTCATCTCGACTGCTAGTTATACGAGGCCGTTGGGATCCAGCACGGCGTTCCTTATTACCCTCCTGAACCCACCAATTCCATATTCTGCTAACAGTCATTGGATCTCGACCTACGCGAGCAGCAATGTCGCGATACGATATACCGCAATCGCGATAGACTACAACCCGAACTTTATCAAAGTCGGAAACGTGATGGTACGCATTTCTCCTCCTTACAAGAGGCATCACGACAACGTTTCACTTGGCAACGCCGGTCAGATGCTGTTTGTGTATGAGAAATCGGTTGGAAACTTTCCTTATGTCAGCACGTTGTAGGTGTCGCCACCGGCGCCAACCTTGTGTGAATGGTCTGAAAAGCTAATCATTTGCATACCACAGCATCTTCTTCCTGTCGGTTAAATTTCGCATTTGTAGCACGTCGTCTTCGTGGTGTAGCAATTTTAATGGCCAGTAGTGTACTTGACCGAAGGGCTCCGATTTCTGCCGATGCGGAAACGGAGACAGACGCGACGATGGAGGAGACAAGGAATTTGGTGCTCCAGTCAGTACTCCCAAGTTATGTTTAGTACGATTTGTTGTGTAAATAAACAGGTAATCGAGAGGAAGCCTTGTGTGACTAACATCATCACAGGAGCTGTTTCTCGTCGTGCCTATAAAAAGCTGTTCTCTGTTCAACTAAGTTCAGCTCTCGTGTAAACTGACGTACGCCCCTATTGGTCATCGGCCGCAGTGCTCAAGCTTGTGGTATATTAAGACCACTATAGAAGTAGGCCAGTTCCCGTCAGATCACCGAAGTTAAGCGCTGTCGGGCTGGGCTAGCACTTGGATGGGTGACCATTGGGCTGCCGAGAGTTGTTGGCAAGTTGGGTGCACTCAGGCCTTGTGAGGCAAACTGAGGGGCTACTTGATTGAGAAGTAGCGGCTCCGGTCACGGAAATGGACATACGGACGGGAGAGCGGTGTGGTGACCACATGCCTCCCATATCCGCGCCCAGTGACCCTTGGGCAGAGGCGGCCGGTCAGTACCGTTGGGCATTCACGGCCTGTTGAGGAGGCCTTACTTATGTATTAGCTACTCTGTTGTAACTAAAACGAGAACGAAATCATGCATGCAGGCTTAGCAAATTACAGATGATAAAAACACGATGTACGATCGGGAATGGCTCAGACCTGACTGTCAAACTAAGCTGTTTTTTCTTTCTTTCTTTTTTTTATTTCAACAGAGGATAATATTGCAGTTGAACTTTTATCAATTACATAATCAATGAGTTTGCTTCGCTCAAAACAAGATACTGAAAATGTTTCTCAGTCTTTAGTCAGAGCCCTTTTATTTTTATTTCTAATTTATAGTGAGCAAATAAAATCTGTGCGTTCTTTATTATACACCGTACTAAAACCAATGCACAGTAGATGTCATAAGCAATAGGAAATAGATTGTTTTACTTTATACCACTTATGCGATTTGTAATTTAGTATTTGTACTACAATGGTACATTCTTGTCGTGGACAATATGCTTCGTCAGTTAACTTCATTTAAGTAATACGTTTCGATAATCCTTCATTTTCACTAGAGAGTTGTAGTGGGAAGGAGCGAGCAAGCACTCCGTCTTCAGGCCACAAGTGGCCCATCCGGATCATCCGAACGCCGTATCATCCTCAGTTGAGGATGCGGATAGGAAGGGCGTGTGGTCAGCACACCGCTCTCCCGGTCGTTATGATGGTTTTCTTTGACCGGAGCCGCAACTATTCGGTCGAGTAGCTCCTCAATTGGCTGTACGAGGCTGAGTGCACCCCGAGAAATGGCAACAGCGCATGGCGTCTGGATGGTCACCCATCCAAGTGCCGACCACGCTCGACAGCTCTTAACTTCGGTGGTCTCACGGGAACCGATGTATCCACTGCGGCAAGGCCGTTGCCACTGGGAAGGAGGGGGAGGAGGAATTGCAGAAAGGCACTTCTACAGGGTCGGGGGGCAGGGAGGTGGAGAGGTCACAGCTTTCGTATCTCGTGTATGAATGCGGAGTTCTGTTTTTTTATCCGCTGAATCTGCACAAAGTCTCGATGTAGCTTATATCACTAGTCCCTTCCCTTCTCTTTCCTTTCCTTTCCTTTCCTTTCCTTTCCTTCTCCTCCTCTTCAACCCCCAATTTCCACATTCCTGCTAGCAGCGCACCATCACCTCAACACAGCTCGGCAGACGAACGCTTCCGAACACAGTTTAGTATCCCGTCATGTTCCAAGGTAATTACAGACTGAGTCATAGGTCATTTTGACGAGGAAAAACAGGAAATCTGATATTAATTCACTGAAGGCGCCAAATGCGCGTGACCCACATAGCACGCGATGTAGGCTCCGCGCTTTTTGGGAGAGACCAGCCTCAACGCACCGTTTTTAGGGGGAGAAATAACCGGTAGCACTTTTTGAAATGACATTAGTAATACTGTACTGTTTAGGATTATGGGGAAAGTCTTTGACGCAAAACTGAATGTATTTCTGAAAGTTGGAGAACACATCGGTTAAGTAAAACCCCAGTTTCCGTATAAACAACTGGCCCAATAGCTTTGTTTGGATACTACAAATTTATTGTAATATCAACAGAGATTGTTTGCTTAATAACAAAGGTCGCCTAATAATTCTTTGTTGGTATAACCTGATGTGGGCTGCTTAAGCGCATTGAGACTTCATATAAATTAAACTTAGCGATTTTACAGAGTTTTTCAGCTGCCCCTACCGATGTTTTGTGCAGCCCACATAATTTTCGTAATCTCTCATTCGCTATGCGCAAACTATTACTTCTACATAAAAGAATATGCCATTTTTGTAGGAAATTTAATGTACTTAAATTTTGTGCTGGGATTCATTTTCGCTGGAAGCTACGGTTTTCAAGAAAAACTTAAGAGCCTTCAAACGCAACTTCGCCCCCTTACTCATCCTTCAACAGTAAAGATTTCTAGTATGTTTTTCGTGGTACTCCTTCCAGCTACTGTACAAAAATGTTCGACTACACGAACTATTTCCGATATTCGACTTTTTGGGTATCTATTGATTGGGCTATTACGCCACCAGCGTAGTCGACTATTTCGTTAACATTATTAATTGAAACGTGCCCTTGAATGAAATTAAAGTAAAACGGCGTTTGAAAACGTTATTCTAAAACTAATTACGTTGACAATTCGATCCACAAACTTAACCTTACAAGCACAATAATTTCGTAGTCACAAGGATCGAGGAATACGTCACTGTAATTGTTTTGTGTTGTTAAAATTCACAAAATTGTTAGATAAAACTTACACAAACGCCAGTTTTACAGTTTGTAAGTGCTCGACTAAGCCGGTGGCGTAATAAAGCCAAGTCAGTGAAAATAAAAAAAGGTCAAATGTGGGAAATAATTGCAGTCGCTTTTTTTTGTTGGAGTGGGGATGTGTTAGAAGATCACATTTGTCCGTTTGTATTGAATAACTCTAAAAATACAGACTCTAGCGAGAACGTATCACAGTACAAAATTTGGCTACATGAAATTTTTGAAGGTCAGATACACACTGACGGAAAAAAATTGCAGCACCAAAAAGTAATAAGAGTAAAAAAATTGAGGGAATGCATTTGTCTAGGTAACATAGTGATTAACATGGCAAATTACAGGTTAACGTAAGCGCGAGATAAACAGCGAATTTGAAGAAATTCTGCTACATTAATAACCGGTGTAACTGCCAGAACGTTGAATGCAAGCATGCAAATGTCCTTACATTGTGTTGTACAGGTGGCGGATGTCAGCTTGTGGGATGGAATTCCATACCTGTTCACTTGGTCAATACAGGGATGGTTAATGTTTGTTGTGGTTGACGCTGGAATTGTCGTCCGACGATGTCCCATAACTGCTCCATTGGAGACTGATCTGGTGATCGAACAGGGCGAGCCAACATGTCGGCACACTGTAGAACTTGTTAGATTACCACAGCGGTATGTGGGCGAGCGTTATCTTCTTGGAAAGCACCCACTGGAATGCTGTTCATGAAAGGCAGCACAACAAGTCGGATCACCAGGTTGACGTACCAGTTTTCAGTCAGGGTGTGTGTGATAAACACGGGAGTGCCCCTGCTGCCATACGAAATCGCACTTCAGACAGTAACTTCAGACGTAAGTCCAGTGTGTCTAGCAAGCAGACAGATTGGCTGCAGGCGTTCAACTGGCATCCATCTAACCAGCACACGGTCATTACTAGCGTCGAAGCAGAACCAGCTTTCATCAGGAAGATCTCCACCCTACCCTCCAATTAGCTCTCGCTTGACACCACCGAAGTTGCAAAATGCGGTGGTTCAAATGGCTCTGAGCACTATGGGATTTAACATCTGTGGTCATCAGTCCCCTAGAACTTAGAACTAACACATCCATGCCCGAGTCAGGATTCGAACCTGCGACAGTAGCGGTCGCGCGGTTCCAGACTGAAGCGCCGAGATCCACTGCGGCCGGCAGGGCCAGTGGAGTGCACACTTTAGGGCGTCTGGCTCAGAGCTGTCCCTGAAGTAACCGATTTGTCACAGCACGTTGTGTCACCGTGACGCCAACTGCTGCTTTAACTGTGCTGCAGACGCCGCGCGATGCGCCATTGTCATACGTCGAACACGACGGTCTTCGCTCTGAGTAGTGACACATGGCCGTCCGGAGTACGGTCTTCTTGCGGCCATATGTCTTCCCGTGACCACCACTGCCAGCAATCATACACAGTGGCTACATTCCTGCCAAATCTTACTGCAATATCGCGGAAAGAACATCCTGGTTCAAGTAACCCTGATACTCTACCTCTTTCAAAATCAGTGAGGTGTTTGTAATGGGACTTTTTCGACTTAAAGGCATTCTTGACTAACATCAACTCACGACTTTCAATCTCAAAGGTAACTAATGCTCACGACAATTCGGTGACAATTTAAAGAAAACCTCATTTGCAACCTCACAGTGCACAATTCTTATGCGACTGGCGCGAAACCTGACTGCACATCATATTTCAAATGTAAAAAGATTCCTACCATCTTCTTTTATGTCGCAAAACTCGTCCTTGGAGTTGCAATTTTTTCCGGTAGTGTAACATTGCGGGCTACATAAAACGACATCGGCAGGGGCAGCTAAAACACCCCGTATGGCTATCTTATATGTTTAACGCAGTTTCTTAAACAGTCAAACCTGTTTGCCAGATACGCCATTACGTATCCGCCAGTTGGTCAAACAAGCGCGCAGACGTACCATTAAAGTCTATAAAATTTGACCTTACTTTTGAAGCAGATGTCAGATTCCTTGGTTTGACGTATATTCAGACACCTTACTGCATAGTAAGTGTATGGCATTTACAGATCAGTGAATGGCTTCAGCTGGAACTTGTGAAGATAACTAACTCGATGTGTCGAGGAAGTATCTTAAGGACAGAAGCGGTGTCATACAATATCAATGGAATGTCTTCTGGAAGTGGCTTTTTATCCAGTATATTTAGAACAGCGCAACAAGCGAGTGCGAAAGCAATATATTCAAAATCAACAACGGAAACGTCGCTATTAGGTGAACGCAGAAAGTGAATATGAGAAATTCGTATTAACGCACAGATATGCCTGTTAAAAGAGGTGGGCAGTATGTCTGCAGTTAATATTTTGCAGCAGTGGTCGTCAAACTTTTGAGGAAAATGACACTGTGGGGCGGAACCTCGCGCCGAATATGTACCGATCTCATTGTTGATGAGGGGTGACAGACATACTTATGGTGACGGCGATCCAATGTTATCAAATTTTTTGTAAATACCACAACAATCACTAATCGAAAATATTTTTCGTTTTTAAATTCAATTACAGCTTTCGATCGTTTTTACCATCCTCAGATTCATCTGCATTCATAAAGTTAATAGAGAAAGCAATTAGAATGTGTAGCGATAAGTTGCATTGTCGCATGGATTAAAATCATGATAAACTAGTAATCGCACATGTCCCTAAATGACGGGTCATCGCAAGCGACCCCCGAATTGTGACACTGTACCTGCCTGACAAAGTATTATTGTGTTGTCTGAGTGAACGGATGATCAATTTATTAATTGTTCTAATGTTTAAGTGAATTATGCATTATGAGGCACGCTATCAAATATTAACTAAATTTTTCTTCTACTCATCGCATTGCATTACAACAGCCTCTATTCCTTGCTACAGATATGAACTGCTCTTGAAGATGGCTGTATCTATAACGCACATTCACGAATCGTTATTTCCGTCTGAAACTTATACCATAGCAGCTCATCGGTATGAGGCATACATATGCTTGATTTGTCAGCTCTGGAGCACAAAGAGTAAAATTCGCCCCCCTGATTTCCTGTAACCCGTAGTGACCGCGCCCATACGCTAGGGAAAAGGGGGTGAGGGCCACGCCTCAACTGCCCCCCTCCCCCTCCCCAGCTCTGAAGGAAATGAAAAACTGTGGTGTATTGAAGTATTTTTGTTTCAAGAAAATTATTTAAAGGTGGTATTATGCAGGGTCGGAACTGGAAGTTCCTTATGGGTGCGTACAAGTCGCCATGGTCTTGCAAAATATCGAGAATACTGCATGCCTTCAGGCCTAGCCCACAAATTCTGTCCAATTGGCACATTAGATCTCTAAATCCCGAGCCGGTTGGAGGGCTCTGCCCTTAACGCTGTAAATGTCCTCGTTGGAGAGATATCCAGCGACATTGCTGGCTGAGGAGTGGTTTGTCACTACGAAGGCGAGCAGCAGAAACTCTTATCGTGAGCGAGCGGGCATTATTTTGCTGAAATGTAAGCTTAGGATGGCTCTCCATGAAGGCAACAAAACGGGGCGTGGAATATTGTTGATGTAGGCTGTGCTGTAAAGATGCCATGGATGACAACCAAAGGCATCCTGCTATGAAATGAAAAGGCGCACTCATGGTTGACGGACCGTCAACAGTCAGGGTGGTATCCGAACGCTGTCTGGGGCGCCTCCAGACACGTCGTCTTCACTGGTCACCGGGGCTTATTTAGAAGTGGGACTCATCACTGAAGACAATTCCACTCCAGTCAGTGAGGTTCCAGGCCGAATGTGCCTGACACTACTGCAAACCGGCGCACTGATATATCAATGGTAGTCGGCAAAAGGGGCACTGTGAGCTCAGTCCCGTCTGTGAGCGGCCTATTAATATGATCTCTTAGTTCTTGTGGTCACTTAAGCGCCAGTTGCTCGTCGGATCGATGATGATGATGAATCCGGGTCTCTGAGTGCCCATCTGTCGATTGTTTGGTCCTCAATCTATGTCGTCTCTCTAAGACGAAGGTTTCCTTGGTGACACTGCGTTGGGCCAGGGTTCACCCATTCCTGCCAACAGCGTCGAATATTGGCATCGCTCCTATTCAAAATGTCGAGCGATTCGCCGATTACTGCAATTCTTTGAACCCAACTCTTTCTTAAATGCTGACATCTTTGTTTATCGTTTGCGCGCCTGTCTACGAGGCATGATTACTGTCCAACTGAGTAAAGAATTTATGACCTGGTGTCGACATGTACCTTGTTTAGTATCATTGTCAGCTGTGCGGAGAAATTGTGCTGCAACGTCACGTGTTCATCCATCAGCCGCTAAAGTTTACAATGTTGCATTTTCCGTCGATACCTGTATGAATATAAATGTAAGTAATTTGCAAACTCCTTCATAGTGCGTCTTTTTTTGTCTTAGTGTGTATATCTCGAACTATGGTTTGTGACAGAGTGAAACACGTGGGATTGCACAGATTAAAATCTGTTCCGTCTGAAAGTTGGCGGGACTTCGTCGATCTTACAATAGAAAAAAAAGTTCGCACACATGTTGAACCACACATTGAAATAACTTTAGCGGCTTCTCTCTGCAGCTGAGAATACTGCTCTTGAGGTAACGTTTTATAAAAGTGTTAGAAATTCTTGGACTGGAAGAACAGGTCGTTGAGATGGGTACTACACTGTACATCTGCCAGTTCAAGTTGGAAAGTAACGAGGTACATTAGCAGCCAAAAGCGATAACTGGCTGGCGAACAATTCGAAATCCATCTTGAGTCGCGCAGTGTCTTGGAATCCCTTTGAGAAATAATGAAATGTTTCAATTACTAAAGACCAGTCAGTCATGTCTGGTCCAAAAATGACTTCTTTCGGTAAGAAATGTTCCATGTCATGAAGTAAGCTGATTTTTCCATGGGATTAATTTTTGTTTGATAGGATCAATCTTGTCCGCCACATCTGTTACCAAATGATTCTCCCCTTGCATTAAGACACTTAAATTTTAAAAAAATGGTGATGTCGACCACAAAATAGACTGTCACCATCCTATAGCCGTCTTCAGCAGCACCCACTGTCGTTCATCAGAGAAACAAATACACCATATCATTTTTATGGCTGGTGTTGTGACAAACTAGTATGTTTTTTTCAGTTCATAATAGTGCGAGACTACTTAAGCACTTTGCATAGGCTTTAAACGATACGAAAAATAAGACAATTTACATTCACCATTGAACGATGTGGCATTCCCACTTTTTGTTTTGTTCTAATCAAGGCAAGTAGTATTGGTCAGCAAACTGCTGGGGCGTCTGAGAAGGCGACTGGTTTGCTCTGGCAGCTTGCTATTACAGCCTTCATCTTTGTCTCCCCCTTCATTCCTCAGCCCAGCAGCGCTGTTTGGCATAGCCTACACGAGACGAATCGCAAAAGCGAGTTGTCACTCTGGTCTATATGAGCAGTTGTTAAGTGCCAAACCTTCGATACCTTTAGCAAGTCTTGAGCTTTTACATTAGCACCGCGACATCTAACCACTTCTTACCCAGGATGACGAAGCATTTCTCTTCCGCAACACTTCCTGTGCCACATGGCATATTCGGTTGGAAAACAATTCTTTTTCCCTCTTCAGTCTGTGAATTACAGACTGATTCGGGAGCAGCGGCATCTAATACCTGACACAGCAATACACGTCTCGTTGACCTGCTTCCGAGCGAGATAATGCAGCGATAAGATTTTTATTCGGGAGGGTGCAGGTACAAATTCCCGTCCAGACATTCAGATTTCGATTTTCCACGTTTTTCATAAGCCGAATGCCAGGACGATTCCTTTGAAAGAGTACAGCCTGTCCCTGACCGAATCTTCCGTACTAGGGGCTTGTATTCGGTCGCTACTGACCTAGTTGTAGATGGAACATTAAATCCTAATTTTTTCTTCATTTGCGAAGACTTAGTACGTCGAGCTGAGGAAGTTACCACTCAGCTCTGTGTTCGGTTACGAAATATCTTGATTCGAGCAATATCGATGTGTTAGTCTTAATCGTTTATATAATTTTATGTGACTGTGATAGGTGATGACAATTTTTATAGCAATAATATTTGGCGTGAACCTCGTTTGTTTTAATTTAGAACATGATATGCACAAAGAAATGTGGTAGGATAGAACTCGTACGAATTAATATTTTTATTTTCAGTTTTAGGCCATTCTGTCATAGCCTCATGTGTCAGTAAACTGAATAACATAACGTAACAGGGAAAGAAATGACAATGGTAACTCCAAAGCAATCTTCATGGAGGCAAATTGAAGGATACTTCAGTAGACCAAAGAAGGAAAAAAGAGAATAAGGAGGTCTCCATCTAGTTTTTTAATCATTGTTTCATATTGTAATATTTTGGACTCGGGAACGTATGTAGAAAGGTCACAGTAAGTTGATTAAAAAATGTGGAGCTTGCACTTTGCCAAAGAAAATTTCTAAATGAGGAGGAAAAAATGCAGTGCAAAAGTCAACAGAGATGTGACAAGACATTTAGTAGAACCCGAGGTTTGAGTATGGCATATATCTATGTTTTTTTTTAAATTTAAGTTTTTTACTGGGACCAAATCGAAGAGAAAATCACCATGGTCATCGAACGGATCAGTAAATGAGATTAAAGTCAGAAAATTTAATTATAGATAAAATAAAATTTACACGAATCCTACGCAGTCGACAAGCTCACGAGTATATTTAAACACAGTCATTAATATAACACACAAGGCAGCTTTTTCCACGAATTCTAGGAGTAGTGAGTCATGAGGAAATTCTTCAGTTTAGACTTGAAATTGCGAATGTTACCAATAAGATTCTTCAATTCTTGTGACAGCTTACTGAAAACGGATGCACGCCTTTGTGCACAAGAGTGAAGGAGGTGCGATCCAAATGCATATTGTTTCCTGCTTAGTGTTAACTAAATTAAAGCTAATAATTCTTGGCAATAGGTTCATATGGTTAACAACAAACGACACTGAAGAAAATATATTCAGAGGCGCAATGCCAGAATTCTCAGATTCGTGACAGGGATCGACAAGAAGTTCGCGAACTTACACCACATATTCCTTGAACTGCCTGTTTCTGAGACAGAAGTTCCCTTTCCTTTGTCAATGGGAGGAGTTAGCCCAGAACAAGCAAATAGAAAAGAACAAAGTAAATTAATTTTCGTGATGTTAAATCACTTGCTGCAAATACTGTTCTAAAAGTATAGCAGCTTTTAGTTTTTAACAAAGATCCTGAACATGAACTTCCCATGACTGCTTACCATCTACTTGAATACCTACCAATTTCATTCGCTTATACTCAAATCATACGCCGATGTCAACAGCATTACTCTGAAGTAAACAAAGTAATTTATTTCCAAAAGGCAACGAATAAACAAATTATTCTTGGCACCAACGTCGGGATCTCGCAATCTTGGCTGTACGATTATTTTCTGTAAATCATCCACGTTATCGTGCTGGCACCAACATATGGGTGTTGACGTCTCATAACGATAAATTCGCTGCGTTGCGGACAGAATATTGACAGCTACAATATAGCCAGGAGATAAGCAGCTGCTCTGCTGGAAGTTCCCTACGACATTTCGCCTTTTTACCTTTCCTTAAAAAAATGCTTTACTCGGAGGTGAAGATGTATGTTCTTATTTCCTGTATTTCCACTGTAGTGAATTTAATTTTATGCTGAAAGACAACTCCGGACAAAGAATTGTAACTTACGTTGCAATTACGAATACTTTTGATAGTAACGGCAGTATTAGCTTAGATTCTGTACCCTGTATTTAGTACTGTATCATGCTAAATGGTTCAAATGGCTCTGAGCAATATGGGACTTAACATTTGAGGTCATCAGTCCCCTACAACTTAGAACTACTTAAACCTAACTAACCTAAGGACATCACACACATCCATGCCCGAGGCAGGATTCGAACACTACGACCGTAGCGGTCGCGCGGTTCCAGACTGAAGCGCCTAGAACCGCTCGGCCACATCGAGCTAACAGAACAGAGAAATTATAGTTTAACTTCGATCAGATGTAAACTGAAGTGACAAAAGTCATGGGAAAGCGATATGAACATAAAATGGCAGTACCACCGCGTACACAAGGTGTAAAAGGGCAGAGCATAGGCGGAGCTGTCATTTGTACTCAGTGTTTCATTTGAAAAGGTATCCGGCGCGATTGTGGCCGCACGACGGGACTTAACAGATTTCGTACGCGGAATGGTAATTGGAGCCACACGCATGACACATTCCATTTCGGAAATCGTTAGGGAAATCAGTATTCCGATATTCATAGTGTCAATAGTGTACCGAGAATACCAGGCGTTACTTCTCACCACAGGCAAGATAGTGGTCAACGGCCTTCACTTAGCGACCGAGAACAGCGGCCTTTGCGTGTTGCCAGTGCTAACAGACAATAATACTGAGTGAAATAACTCCAGAAATTAATGTGGGAAGTACAATGAACGTATCCGTTAGGATAGTGCGACGAAATCTGGCGTTAATGGGCTATGGCAGCATACGACCGATGCGAGTGCCTTTGCCAACATCACGACATCACTTGCAGTGCCTCCCCTGGGCTCGTGACCACATCGGTTGGACTCTAGACAACTGGAAAACCGTGGGCTAGTGATGTTGTTGTTGTTGTGGTCTTCAGTCCTGAGGCTGGCTTGATGCAGCTCTCCGTGCTACTCTGTCCTGTGCAAGCTTCTTCATCTCCCAGTACCTACTGCAACCTACATCCTTCTGAATCTGCTTAGTGTATTCATCTCTTGGTCTCCCTCTACGATTTTTACCCTCCACGCTGCCCTCCAATACTAAATTGGTGATGCCTCGATGTCCCAGAACATGTCCTACCAACCGATCCCTTCTTCTATCAAGTTGTGCCACAAGCTCCTCTTTTCCCCAATCCTATTCAATACCTCCTCATTAGTTATGTGATCTACCCATCTAATCTTCAGCATTCTTCTGTAGCACCACATTTCGGAAGCTTCTATTCTCTTCTTGTCCAAACTATTTATCCTCCATGTTTCACTTCCATACATGGCTACACTCCATACAAATACTTTCAGGAACGACTTCCTGATACATAAATCTATATTCGATGTTAACAAATTTCTCTTCTTCAGATACGCTTTCCTTGCCATTGCCGGTCTTCATTCTATATCCTCTCTACTTCGACCATCATCAGTTATTTTGCTCCCCAAATAGCAAAACTCCTTTACTACTTTAAGTGTCTCATTTTCTAATCTAATTCCCTCAGCATCACCCGATTTAATTTGACTACATTCCATTATCTTCGTTTTGCTTTTGTTGATGTTCATCTTATATCCTCCTTTGAAGACACTGTCCATTCCGTTCAACTGCTCTTCCAAGTCCTTTGCTGTCTCTGACAGAATTACGATGCCATCGGCGAACCTCAAAGTTTTTATTTCTTCTCCCTGGACTTTAATACCCACTCCGAATTTCTCTTTTGTTTCCTTTACTGCTTCCTCAATATACAGATTGAATAACATCGGGGAGAGGCTACAACACTGTCTTACTCCCTTCCCAACCTCTGCTTCCCTTTCATGTCCCTCGACTCATAACTGCCATCTGGTTTCTGTACAAATTGTAAATAGCCTTTCGTTCCCTGTATTTTACCCCTGCCACCTTCAGAATTTGAAAGAGAGTATTCCAGTCAACATTGTCAAAAGCTTTCTCTATGTCTACAAATGCTAGAAACGTAGGTTTGCCCTTCCTTAATCTAGCTTCTAAGGTAAGTCGTAGGGTCAGTATTGCCTCACGTGTTCCAACATTTCTACGGAATCCAAACTGATCTTCCCCGAGGTCGGTTTCTACCGGTTTTTCCATTTGTCTGTCAGGAATACGCGTTACTATTTTGCAGCTGTGACTAGTGATATGATACCCGATTACAGCTGGTAAGAGCTGATAGTAGGGTTTGAGTTGGACGCAGATGCCAGTAAGCCATGGACGGAAGTTCTCAACAAGGCACAGCGCAAGCTGGTGGTGGCTCCATAATGGTGTGAGCTATGTTTACATGGAATGTACAGGGTGCTCTGGTCCAACTGAACCTGTCATTGGCTGGAAATGGCTAATTTCGGCTACTTAGAGACCATCTGCATTCACACACTTCACGTTCCCAAAGCAACGATGCCACCAGGCCATAACTGTTTGCGATTGGCTAGAACATTCTGGACAGTTCGAGCGAATGATTTGACCACCTTGATAGCCCGACATTGATCCCATCGAACACGTATGGGACGTAATCGAGAGGTCAGTTTGTGCACAAAACCCTGCACCGGTAAACTTGTGCGGTTGTGGACTGCTATAGAAACAGCATTTTCGAGTTGTTGCACTACACCCGGCAGAATGAGTTCCGACACTATTAGGGGGTATCTCATGACATTGCCGGCCGTTGTCGCCAAGCGGTTCTAGGCGCTTCTGTCCGGAACCGCGATGCTGCTACGGTCGCAGGTTCGAATCATGCCTCGGGCACGGATGTGTGTGATGTCCTTAGCTTAGTTAGGTTTAAGCAGTTCTAAGTCTATGGGACTGATGACCTCAGATGTTAAGTCCCACAGTGCTTAGAGCCATTTGAACCATCTCATGACAATGGTCAGTTCAGTGTATGTATTATTGTTACTCAGTGATAAATTTGTAACTCTTAGACAACTAAACACATTCGAGGGTTCAGTCCTCAGCAATTCGTAGGATTTGCGAGTTATGCATTCAGTCACCCCTGTCAATGATTTGCTCATTGGAAGAATTTCGAGCCATACGTCAATAGTTCACATTAAACTGTTGGTCCTCTGTACTACTAGGGCAATCACTTGTAACATCGGAGGAAAGCAAGAGCGTATCACCACTAACAGGATCATGCCTAATAAGGCACTTTGATGTTCAAGCCAACCTTCGAATTGAAAGCACCATTACTTTTATATAACGTTAAGTTTTGGATATGTCGACCTCAACCCCTATAGGAACATCTCTGACGAGGCAGGAAGATCTTTGAGAAACAGTGAAAGTGAAGAGTCAGTCTTTAGTAGAAGGGTTGGTTTTGGGGAAGGAGACCAGACAGCGAGGTCATCGGTCTCAGTCCATAGTAGACAACGCATTTGTACGTATGTGTTAAGAGGTAGCCGATGCTAATAAAGTGTTGTACCGCATGAACTACTGTGTATTACTGGTGACCCTTCGTTTGATACTTCCTACAAAGTTAACACAGGAAAAATTGAGGGAACAGCTTTATAGGTAAAATAAATGTGAATAATGTATCACTGGAACATCATATGGGAGCTAGGTCTTATGAATCGTAAACGCTTTCCTTAACGCACCCATTGGGCACCTTTCATTTGTGAAGCGTGAGCGCTTTGTCTTAGTGTGACCGTGTGCCCACCGTTTGTAGTATTGTGGTGAGTTTATGTTGACAACGATGACAGAAATGACAGGAAGGACGATTAAGAAGAAATCCGGTGATGGCACATAGGTTACTCCTCTCTACGAGAAGCGACGGTAGTTGTCTCTCCTGAGGAGACAAGAGTTTGGGTCTCCGGCTGCCAAAAAATTTCCACCGCAACGTTTTGTGTTGCGAGAAGGGAGCGATCGTATATGTAAAGTTTACGACACCACTATTGTCTAAGCTTGTCCACCTTTTATAAATTTTTCTCGTAGGCTTTTTCATTCCGTATGATAAGTATTGTTAGTAACATTTTGCCGCTTTGTATTTTTAAAGGTGCTACGGGATTTCCTGTTTAATATCAAACAATTCCCCGAATTCTCTTTCTCTTACATGTACAAAATCTTTCACTGTCCCGAAGTTCTATATTCCCACGGGAGTGCCGATAATTACATTATGACAAAACACACACACACACACACACACACACACACACACACACACAACTGCGCGCGCGCGGCTAAGTTCGCGCCCTCTGACTCTTCTACGGGGTTTTTTGAATCTTAACACTACAAAAACGTCTGCAGTGGCTAGCACACTGGGCTCGTATTCGGGAGGACGACGGTTCAATCCCGCGTCCGGCCATTCTGATTCAGGTTGTCCGTGATTTCCCTAAATCACTCCAGGTAAATGCCGGGATGGTTCCTTTGAAAGGACACGGCCGACTCCCTTCCCCGTCCTTCCCTAATCCGGTATGAGACCGATGACCTCGCTGTCTGGTCTACTCCCCCAAATAACCACAACCCCCAAAAACGTCTAACATGATGTCACTGTCCTACCGGAAAGTCAAGTACATTCCGCCGGAGATGCTTTCGGGCAGAAAACGATACTTACATTTTCCGTTTACTCAGAGAATGTACAAGAACTGGTCTAACTTGTAAGAAGCAGCGGGAGCATATTACTAATCATGATGCATCAAAATCCCCAACAGAGATCTAATTTTCTGTAACCAGAAAAGCGCCTTAGTTACATTTACATATGAATAAAAACAGACTATGACACTAATAAACAATTATCGCTTAAATAAATGTACATGAATTCCGAAAGAATGTTCTGTGATCAAGTCTCATAGACCACCTGCTGCCGATCGATCATACTGTTAACAACACAGTACAATACAGTTTTTGTCTGTGTGTAATTTTGCCAGTATCACTCAGAACTTTCAGTTTTAACTCCGTATTGAGCGGGTGTGCTGTAGTGCTGTCATGTAGTGGCGAATGCAAAAACTTTCTTACAATTACATAAAAAATTAAATAATCTGTTTATCAGTATTCCCTCTAACAAATTATGGAAATACTTCAGAATTCATTCTGTAATGAAAAACTGGCATTACCAGCATTCACAGGGACCACAATGAAACTTGTCCGAGAAGTGTTTTCGGCTTTTCGTGACAATGTAATCTCGACAGTAATGAGATTACAAAGAAAATTGTCTGAAACGAGTTTAAACACCGGGAAAAAACTGCTTAATTGAAGTGTAGTTTACTCAAATGTCCGACAAAACTGCAATGCCGGTCATATCTGCGATAGTAAATGAGAAATAAATTAAAAATCCTAGTGTCAAAGCATTATTAAGAGGGATTTGCTGCTTCATCTTTCAAATTTTCTGTTCTGCATGAGCCAAAGCGCTTCTCCGGTTCTTTCAGTGGTTTCTGAATGGATTGGTTCAGGGGATTTGGTTCCTCAGTCTCATTTCTTCAGATGAACCTCGTTGGGCACCGTGATGACGCATCAGATGTTACTCACCGGTATGTTGAAAAACCGTTGCATAATGTTACGTTCAGTGGGTATTTCCATGAGTAGTTTTTTTTACTATCCTTTACAAACGTTATACATACGGATGTACAGTTAACGTGACAAAAAAGTATACGACATAATGTTAAATGCAATGTCCGCAGCAGCAACATCTCTGGTAGTGGTCTCGAATCCATACTCAGTGCGCATTTGCACAGTATATGGATAAACAGTGTGAGAGTTTAATGTTTTTTGTCAACATCAGGTAGCAGGTCTTTACTTAAGGAATAATTAAATAAATAAAATTCAGTTAACAGCGTATACTTTCTTGTGGAACTGACTGTATGTATGATGTTTACTTTATATTGTAAGTAGTTAGTAAAAGCCCGAGATTGTTTTTACAATGGTTTTGTTTGTTATTTTATAACATTCGCTGCTACCATTCATGATTTAAAGGAAATTGTGACTTGCAGCAGCAAAAGTTATAACAAACAAAACTATTTGCACCTATCTACCTAGCTCTCTGTCTTAGGTGTGAGCGGTTAGTCAATGACTTATGTGAAAAACATGCCATTGTTAAAATGCGTCCACAGTAGATGTGCGACAACAGCCAGACGCAGTTAAGTCTTCTGTTAACTGTGATCGTTTACCGGTGTTTCTGACATGAGGTGTTGGGCTGGAAGAAGTTAGCTGCGGTGGGTGCAAGCTCTGTTGTTCTTATTCTGCAGAAACGTAAGTCGCCAACTCAAATTACGTCTGTTCCTACCGAATGTGCATATGGCAGTGGTTGCAACAGGTGGTCCGCGGACCCCTGGGGGTCGGCAAGATGCTATTAAAATACATATATTAAATATATTTCGTATGGTAACAGATTTTTTTGTTTTGGTCGCTTCCTGCATGAGCAGAGCTTTGGCGAACGCTAACTTCTGTGTCTAGCGTCTTCCTAGAGCCAACTGACATAGCAAACGTATAAAAAGACTCTTAATTTGGTTTTTTTAGGTACTTGATACTGTGATATGACAAGGTACCAATCATGCTCGATGAGGGGGGTCCTCGAGAAAATTTTGTTGGGAACCCCTGGCATATGGTGTTGATTCCGTGAGCAACAGATGGCAGCTACGGACGTCTACGCAACAGCCGAGATGACATTGCAACAACGTCGCTATCGCTATCGGCTTGATTGACTGTGTAACGTAAGCAACAGCGTAGAATCATACCATCTGTATAAAGAATTTCGTGAACTGTCATTACTTGTGTTCACTGTTTTGTAGTTTCCAGTGACTCTCCCATTTCTTCTGTTGCTGGATCATTTAAAAGCAATAGTTGTTTTCGATAACAAGTAGATAATTCTTGAAGTAATTGTACCTCTAGACGAAACCAACGAATCATTCATATGATGATACTTTCCACAACATAGTAACGTAGAGGCCTTTTAGATAGTACTTCTTGAGATTCAGTGTAATACAGAGTTTTACAGTCATCTGCACTGCGTGATAATGCACAAATGTGTACGCTGATACAAGCGAAAGAATGAATGTGTTATTCTTCGTTCTCACTGGTTTTATTGCTATTTTGCCCGAACTGGGGCTGAGAAGAGGTGTGCCAATAAGTGACATGTTTGATTTACTTTTTATGCATGATGCATAAATCACATAATGCTAAATTATGGCTAGTTAAATTCAGATGACCACGTCTTAAAAAGCCACAAGTAGATCGCACTCATCTGCCAAGTACGAATTTGGCTAGTAGTTAGGGATTAACAATCTTTTATACAGAGTAATATTCATTGTGCACTCACATTACATTTACATGCGACCCATCTTCCGAAAGACGAAAACCGAATTTTGGAAACCGTTTTTTTGTTGTGTTTACATGTTGAGGTCTGCAGAGGATTTGCTAGCCCATTTAAATATGGTGTCGGGAAAACCGCTTTTCTCGTTTCCGATTTAGTCCGGACAATCTCTATTTCTCTTCACTGAAATATTAGTGGTAGACAGTTTCATACTCCAACATTTCTGGTTCGCCTTCACGTCCATATTAGTCGAATATTTTGAAATCAAGGCGTAACCTGACAACTGAAGCTCGTTCATGAGAACGAAAATCGGTTGTGGAAATAGAAAACCGTGAGTTTGAAAAGGATTTCCAGAATAGATTTTGGAGTGTGTACATGACCAAGTGGAAACGGTATTGTGAAGTATGTTTATGAAATCCGGTTTTGGGAGCCCCATGTAAACACAGTGACAGATCAGATGTAGGTACAAAGATAAATTACGACCAGAGCGCCGAGAGGTCTGTGTCAGAGATTATACTGCACAGATAGCGGCAGCAGCAGCAGCAGCTGCAGCAGTAGTAGTAGTAGTAGTAGTAGTAGTAGTAGTGGTAGTAGTAGTAAAGATTGCATAACGGAAGGAGTGTGGGTGGACGAAGTAGCAGTTGAGTCTGCCGTTCTCGCTGCGACCTCAGTTCAAATGGCTCTGAGCACTATGGGAGGTCATCAGTCCCCTAGAACTTAGAACTACTTAAACCTAACCAACCTAAGGACATCACACACATCCATGCCCGAGGCAGGATTCGAACCTGAGACCGTAGCGGTCGCGCGGTTCCAGACTGAAGCGCCTAGAACCGCTCGGCCACTTCGGCTGGCCGCGACCTCGGTGATCAGAGTGTTTCAGTGAGTAGTGAGAAAATGTATTTTAATTTTAAGTGCATATGGGAATATAGGGCGGAAATTACCACCGTTCGCGTCAACCGTACTGGCCACTGAATTACAGTGTTGAACAAGTAAGTGGGTCGTCATAATAGTGTGTGTGACAGTATTTTAATTTACTTGGCCTATGTTGAGAGTAGACGTGGACGCCCCCAATAGCCGAGTTTCCTGACGGTTGGTAACATTTTTAAGAACAAATGCGATATACTCACCGTTCCCGGAAGACCGTGGGACTTGGACTCTGAAACTTCCGGTGTCCCACGACGACCATATATCTGGTCACCATGCTTTAACAATGGTTAGGTACAGGGAACTCAGTGACGTGGCGGCTCTGACATTTACACGCCGGCCACCATCTTACTGCCGGTGTCGGTATGACACATTGCACCTCTAATCGCTCATCTGTCAGTCTTCTTCGTGGATCTTGGCTATGTACGCAGCAGCTTCCCATGCACGCAGCCCCCCGCTCTCGAAGGATTTCCGCCTTCAATTACTCCCGTTCTCGCAACAACGTTGATATCAAGTATCCATTAACGAGCTGGACTGCGATGTGGCGCAACCTTCATCAGCCTTACCTCCTGACATCAGTCCGAGCGACACTGTGTCACGCCGTCTGTGGAAAATTCGCCACTAACCGGCGTTTATATGCGACTGGTTTGATGGACGCACACCTTTATGCTCTTCTCGTCACTCTATGGACGATGGCGCCCATCGCCTGACCTACGTCAGCGTTCGTTAAGTCAGGACATTGAGACGTCACGTGGTCACTTTTTTCTATTGTGTAGAGGCATAAAACGCGTGGGTGTTTCAGCTCGTTACTAAATGCAAATAAGTAGGAGGCCAAGTTGATAGGGAGCTGAAGGAGTCCAGGCTGCAATAATATACGGTACGGCACACTGTTAGAGAGAAGGATTATTATTCAAGAAACTCATAGTACAATGAAAATTACTTATCTTCAGTAGTTTGTAGGACTGCAGCAGCGGCTAACAATTACAACATATTCTCAGGGACTAAGCCTGGTGGGCCCTCCTCAGACAATCACTGCAAACAAGTCTGGCTGAGGGCCGGTTATGAAAGTGCGTCTGCCTAGGTTGAAATCTAGCTAAGAAGTGAACGAGGCACACACCAGTTCTGTGGAGCTGCACAGCCCGCTAGAGTGCGCTGTGCTCGGCAGACGACGGGCTGCCAACCTTGTGTTGGCGCGGCGTTGTAGTAGTATCTGTGGCAATGATACTGCAGCTTCCTTGGCCCCCCTCCCATCGTGCTCGCATCTTATGCTTTCATTCGCCCGGAGGACGTGTGTTTCCCTGCAGCAAAGATTCATGCTTTAATCTGGATAAACGGAAGGATGAGCGTCTACTTTAATGGACAGTGTCAAATCGCGGTTCAGCCTTTGGTCCCTCCTATAGAGTGAACATGCGGTGGTTGAATGACTTCCACGCTACGTCGCCTGTTTCGCCACTTACCTCTGTGGGTATTTGCGCGAGTCCCCATTCAGCTGTAATGTGCTTGGCGCGTTACGTCCCCGCCGGGTGCAGCGCCTGATACCGCACAGTCCTTGTTTTCCGTTTTGCCTGTCTCCTAGCTACTACTGCTCGACTTCCTTTTGGATGGTTGGTGGTGGTGGTGGTGGTGGGGATCCATGGCCAGGCCTTGTGTGGTAGACGCCTGCCCACTCCTTCCCTGCCCTACCATCGAGCCGGAGACAGCCCACACTTGCTCGTCTCCCATTGTCCGAACCTTTCTACCGCTTACATGACGCCCGCAGGCAACTTAATCATTTAAATTTTTTTTTGTAGTCAGTTAATAACGACTCATACAAAGTTTAATGTGCAACGTAACTTTCATTTATCTCGTATCTGCATCAACTACTCCACAAACCACCTTACGATTTGCAGCGAAGGGTGCATCTGGTACCGCCATTCCCATGTTCATGGATAAAATGATTGTGGGTAAACCTTCTTACGGCCTCTAACATCGCCGTGATCATTTTTCGAGACATATGTGGGAGGAAGTACTATATTGCCTGACTCTTCCTGGAATGTCAATAGTAAACGTCCGAAATATTACTCGTAATCGCGAATAATTTTGACATCAGCTGCATTAGGTATTGAAAGAATAGCTATTGGTGAGCACGAAAATTTGTGCTGGGCCGGGACTCGAACCTGGACTTCCCTTTCGTAGCGAGCACTCGCCTTAACCATTTGGTATATCCGAACACGCTTCCAGCACCTACTCAAACCTCCATATGCCACATTGTCTGCGCCCCCTATTGCTCGCAGCCTTACCTGGATTCCTGCAACAGCGTTAATGAGAAAGGTGTGTTCAGCTTTTGTAGTATCGTCATATTTTCGTGTCTTGCCAGTAATATCTATTCTTACAGTGTATTTTTTTCAGATATGCATTTATCTCTGAAGGAAGAGATTGTTGACGATCCCTAGGCACAGTTTAATAGTCCGAAACGATAATAATTCGCTTTAGGTATTGAAAGAATATCTGAAGTTGACACACGGGGCCGGAGTGGCCGTGAGGTTCTAGGCGCTGCAGCCTGGAACCGAGCGGCCGCTACGGTCGCAGGTTCGAATCCTGCCTCGGGCATGGGTGTGTGTGATGTCCTTAGGTTAGTTAGTTTTAATTAGTTCTAAGTTCTAGGCGACTGATGACCTCAGAAGTTAAGTCGCATAGTGCTCAGAGCCGTTTGACACGCGGAAAATTTGTGCTGGACCAGGACGATACTACTAACGCTGAACACATTTGTCTCATTACGCATGCTGCGTGAATCCAGGTAAAGCTGCGAGGACTAGGGGCGTGGACATTGTGGCATTTGTAGGTTTGGATCGGTCCTGGAAGCGTGCGTGGATGTCCGAGATGGTTAAAGCGGCCCTTCGCGGTAAGCGGGAAATCTAGTTTCTAGTCCCAGTCCAGTACAAAGTTTCATGGTCACCAATGGGCATTCCTGCAATACCTAATGCAGCGGATGTCAAAATTATTCGCTTTTACGACTAATATTTCGGAATTTCATTGCGGCTGCAGTTCGTCAACGAGATCTGTTCCTTCAGACACACATACATGTCGGAAGAAACAGAATTTATAAAATTAAATAGTAAATCTGTCACTTATGAACATTGCCTCTTGTAGCGTCTGTCACTGGAGTTTGTTGAGCATTTCTGTAACATTCTCGCGCCTACTAAACGACCCCGTGACGAGAAGTTCCATTCTTCGTTAAATTTATTAATCTAACCTGTTACGGGTCCATACTGATAACGAGTACTCAGGAATAGATCTAACAAGTACTTTGTAAGCCATTCTTTCGTGGATGAATTTCATTTCCTTAAGATTCCTACGAATCTCAGCCTGACATTGCCTCTGCAAGATTGTCATTTGGTCGTTCCATTTTAGTCCGCTCCAAATGGTGACTTTCTAGTCATTTGCCACCAATAGTGTTATCGAACGGCAGTGGATTTCTTAGCTTATTTATGCGCAATATGTTACATTTATTTGCACTGACATTCAACTCAAAGTCACTGCGCTAAATGCCGTTTCTCTCTAAGAATCCCTGAATTTCGTTACTCTTGCAATGGTAAGACAGAGATTTTGGAACCAGGTTTTAAATTTTAAAACATTTCCAGGGGCAGATGTGGACTCTGACCACAATCTATTGGTTATGACCTGTAGATTAAAACTGAAGAAACTGCAAAAAGGTGGGAATTTAAGAAGATGGGACCTGGATAAACTGAAAGAACCAGAGATTGTACAGAGTTTCAGGGAGAGCATAAGGGAACAATTGACAGAAATGGGGGAAAGAAATACAGTAGAAGAAGAATGGGTAGCTTTGAGGGATGAAGTAGTGAAGGCAGCAGAGGATCAAGTAGGTAAAAAGACGAGGACTAGTAGAAATCCTTGGGTAACAGAAGAAATATTGAATTTAATTGATGAAAGGAGAAAATATAAAAATGCAGTAAATGAAGCAGGCAAAAAGGAATACAAACGTCTCAAAAATGAGATCGACAGGAAGTGCAAAATGGCTAAGCAGGTATGGCTAGAGGACAAATGTAAGGATGTAGAGGCTTATCTCACTAGGGCTAAGATAGATATGCCTACAAAAAAATTAAAGAGACCTTTGGAGGAAAGAGAACCACTTGTATGAATATCAAGAGCTCAGATGGAAACCCAGTTCTAAGCAAAGAAGGGAAAGCAAAAAGGTGGAAGGAGTATATAGAGGGTCTGTACAAGGGTGGTGTACTTGAGGACAATATTATGGAAATGCAAGAGAATGTAGAAGAAGATGAAATGGGAGATATGATACTGCGTGAAGAGTTTGACAGAGCACTGAATTATCTAAGCCGAAACAAGGCCCCGGGAGTAGACAACATTCCGTTAGAACTACTGATAGCCTTGGGAGAGCCAGCCTTGACAAAGCTTTACAATCTGGTGAGCAAGATATATGAGACAGGCGAAATACCCTCAGACTTCAAGAAGAATATAATAATTCCAATCCCAAAGAAAGCAGGTGTTGACACATGTGAAAATTACCGAACTATCAGTTTAATAAGTCACAGCTGCAAAATACTAACGCGAATTCTTTACAGACGAATGGAAAAATTAGTAGAAGCCGACCTCGGGGAAGATCAGTTTGGATTCCGTAGAAATGTTGGAATACGTGAGGCAATACTGTCCTTACGACTTATCTTAGAAGCTAGATTAAGGTAAGGCAAACCTACGTTTCTAGCATTTGTAGACTTAGAGAAAGCTTTTGACAATGTTGACTGGAATACTCTCCTTCAAATTCTAAAGGTGGCAGGGGTAAAATAAGGGAGTGAAAGACTATTTACAATTTGTACAGAAACCGGGTGGCAGTTATAAGAGTTGAGGGACATGAAAGGGAAGCAATGATTGGGAAGGACTGAAATAGGGTTGTAGCCTCTCCCCGATGTTATTCAATCTATATATTGAGCAAGAAAAAAAGGAAACAAAAGAAGAATTCGGAGTAGGTATTAAAATCCATGGACAAGAATTAAAAACTTTGAGGTTCGCCGATGACATTGTAATTCTGTCAGAGACAGCAAAGGACTTGGAAGAGCAGTTGAACGGAATGGGCAGTGTCTTGAAAGGAGGGCATACGATGAACATCAACAAAAGCAAAACGAGGATAATGTAATGTAGTTGAATTAAGTCGGGTGACGCCGAGGGAATTAGATTAGAAAATGAGACACTTAAAGTAGTAAAGGTGTTTTGCCATTTGGGGAGCAAAATAACTGATGATGGTCGAAGTAGAGAGGATATAAAATGTAGACTGGCAATGGCAAGGAAAGCGTTTCTGAAGAAGAAAAATTTGTTAACATCGAGTATAGATTTAAGTGTTAGGAAGTCGTTTCTGGAAGTATTGGTATAGAGTGTGGCTATGTATGGAAGTGAAACGTGGACGATAAATAGTTTGGACAAGAAGAGAATAGAAGCTTTCGAAATATGGTGCTACATAAGAATGCAGAAGATTAGATGGGTAGATCACATAACTAAAGGGGAGTTATTGAATAGAATTAGGGAGAAGAGAAATTCGTGGCACACCTTGACTAGAAGAAGGGATCGGTTGGTAGGACATGCTCTGAGACGTCAAGTGATCACCAAATCGTAGAGGGAGAATACACTAAGCAGATTCAGAAGGATGTAGGCTGCAGTAGGTACTGGAAGATGAAGAAGCTTGCACAGGATAGAGTAGCATTGAGAGGTGCATCAATCCAGTCTCTGGACTGAAGACCACAACAATGTCGGTGCAACCGTCCTCTAACAGCATCGTCTGTCAATAGCCCACGAAGCCTGCAACGTTATCCACTAGATCATATTTCATACAGAGTAACAGGTATTACTGCAGATATTTTTATACGTGGTAACTTAATATGTATGTAATTCAGTGTGTTGACCTTTGTTCGTTACATGTAACAGTCTTCCCGTAAACATGCCACATAATTTACTACCTGATGTTTCCTGCACAGTCGTAACTGTACACTAAGTGGACTACACCTGTCATATAGGCTAAGTGTTTTGCAAGCAGTAATGGGTACCGCTTGCCAAATTCCTTGGAAGTACTAACCAACCTAAAAACATACTAGTCCCAATAGCTATAATTATTAGTCTGAAAGTGAAGTAAATACTGATGTAGTGTTGTTCAATACATTGTCCGCAGTCACCAATAGAAATATTTGCGCTTATAACCGTTTCACCCTGTGTATATTGTAAGTGGTGATGGACTTATTCCATTCCCTTTGGTGTATTCCTAAAATTACTATTAAGAAAGACATGTCCCGAATTCAGTCGCTAATCTGGTCCAATACTCGAACACTTGTTTTGTTCAATGTGGAACTGTATCGAATGTCTTCCAGAAGTGCAATTGCTGTCATTACGTACTGGTCGAAGTTTTCGACACATTGGCTGATCAAAATTTCTTAATCACATCTGTTGGCATAGTTTTACTTTCAATTCCTATAGACCTTATTTTAAAGATTAATGTGTGCCTTTACCGTGATACGAGGGTGTTTTAGTAAATAAATAGCACATCCTAAATACCGCATACAGTTCTAAATTTCGCGCCCATGTATTTCTAGAAGGTGGCATCACATGTCCAGTGAAAGACAGAATTCCGCAGTACGACAACCCATTCGCTGGAATTTTATTCCCTCAGAAGTGTTTGATAGAATGCGGCACTAACAGCCTCACCCTGAGACAGGAATATCTACATCTACATGACTGCTCTGCAATTCACATTTAAGTGCTTGGCAGAGGGTTCATCGAACCACAATCATACTAGCTCTCTACCATTCCACTCCCGAACAGCGCGCGGTAAAAACGAACACCTAAACCTTTCTGTTCGAGCTCTCATTTCTCTTATTTTATTTTGATGATCATTCCTACCTATGTAGGTTGGGCTCAACAAAATATTTTCGCATTCGGAAGAGAAAGTTGATGACTGAAATTTCGTAAATAGATCTCGCCGCGACGAAAAACGTCTTTGCTGTGATGACTTCCATCCCAATTCGCGTATCATATCTGCCACACTCTCTCCCCTATTACGTGATAATACAAAACGAGCTGCCATTTTTTGCACCCTTTCGATGTCCTCCGTCAATCCCACCTGGTAACGATCCCACACCGCGCAGCAATATTCTAACAGAGGACGAACGAGTGTAGTGTAAGCTGTCTCTTTAGGGGACTTGTTGTTTCTTCTAAGTGTCCTGCCAATGAAATGCAACCTTTGGCTCGCCTTCCCCACAATATTATCTATGTGGTCTTTCCAACTGAAGTTGTTCGTAATTTTAACACCCAGGTACTTAGTTGAATTGACAGTAGCTGGAACTTCACGTGTTTGTGCCACTATCTGGAATACTGACAATTGGTATGATTCTGCTGGACGACAATTGTGTGTCTTCACATAGAAAGACAATGCGAATGATTCACCGGTAGCGACTAAATACCTAGGAATTACAACTACGAGTAACTTAAATTGGAACCACCACATAGATAATATTGTGGGGAAGGTGAAACAAAGACTGCACTTTGTTGGCAGGAAAACTTAGAAGATGCGACAAACCCACTAAAGAGACAGCCTACATTACACTTGTCCGTCCTCTGCTGGAATATTCCGCGCGGCTTGGGATCCTTACCAGGTAGAATTGACGGAGGACATCGAAAAAGTGCAAAGAAGGGCAGCTCGTTTCGTGTTATCGCGCAATAGGTGCGAGAGTGTCACTGATATGATACGCGAGTTGGAGTGGCAGTCACTGAAATAAAGGTTTTTTTTTTTGCTGCGAGATCTATTTACGAAAATTTGAATCACCAACTTTCTCTTCCGAATACGAAAATATTTTGTAGACACCCACCTACGTAGGGATAAATGATCATCATAATAAGAGAAATCAGAGCTCGAACGGAAAGATTTAGTCTTTTTCCTGCGCGCCATCCGAGAGTGGAATGGTAGAGTAGTAGTACGAAAATGGTTCGATGAACCCTCTGCCAGGCACTTACGTGTGAATTGCAGAGTGACGATGTAGATGGAACATTCACTCTTTAGCCCCGGCTGGCCCAGGTGAGTTATTTCTTGGAGTCCTTTGAAAACTGATTCGTTGATGAGGCCATAGCTCGAGAATCAACTTGTTGGATGCGATAACTGCCACAAGAATTCTTGCCTTGTGTCCTGTGCACCCCATTTTGCTTGTTGTATGATTGAATATTCAGAGCAATGTCATTTACGACGATTACTACATTACCTCTCTCGGCACAAGTTTCGCACCGCACTATGTTTGCTATGTACAGAGTGCATGATAGTACAAATCACTCACAGCTTTATGTTTTTGTGGATAACTCCATTTTGGGTACAGTTTCACCTGTTAAAAGTGTTATCTTGGAAAGGAATTCAAGCGCGACCTTATTGCAGGTAACAGGAAATACTAAGATGAGTCGCGTATTTTGTCGCCGTTACGTTTGCACTCGTGAACCACATCGCTATGAAGAAAACTGAATGTGGTCTGAAATGCGAGTCCGATACATTGTCTCAGATTCTTCGTTATTCATAGAAAGCAAATACGAAACGACTAATTACTTTCCAAATCGACATCATAAATTTTCCGCCTGCGATTCCCCTACAGGTCTTTTCGAGCAAGATGCAGAAAAACGCTGTACCTTTATTCTCACACATGCTCCAGAAGAACTTCGAAGTGATTAGCGTCTGACCTGGAAATTAACAGGCACAGACTGTCCGTACCCGTTAATGACGCAAAGTAACTAATGGCTTAGTTCCTACTAAACAGCAGAAGCTCTTTCTGCTTGTGATACTTCTACTGTGGGGCACGGAATTTTAAAGCGTCGTTTGTCGGTAAATCACCGGTTCATGGTCCGTCTTACGCCGAGAGTGAAGGCGACGTGAAATAAGACAGTGAAGTTGGTGGAAAAGTCGCGAATGTTTTTCGTATTTCGTTACTGCAAAGGAAATACTTGTTTGCTTCCAAGACGACAAATAATTATGTTTATATATTGTAGGTGCGTTTTGCGTAATATCTTGCTCGTTTGGCAAGCGAGGTCACCTTCCGCACTAGTTTTCGCCTGCTCCTCTCCTCTCCGCGCGCACACACACACACACACACACACACACACACACACACACACACACACACACACAACCTAAACTAGCACTGTAAAGCTATCCACCTCAGGCGGCACGGTCACCGCTGGCGAAAGGTATGTTTCCGGGTGTCATAAGTCATCATGGTGAATTTTGAAATTTAACACAGATACCTTCACTCAGTCTTGATTGAAGCGGATTTCACGCAGATCAAAACAGTGTTCGACCTGGTACTGTAGACATATTTATTATTGAGTGTTAGCGATTTCCTACACCCGAAGTTCATTCCCATTAACCAAGCTTACGGTGTGGCTTCAGAAAGGACGTCAGGCAAAACAAATAAGTGCTAGATCTAGAATGGGCGAGCCTTGCGTAAAAGGATAACGTCAGAGTGCTATACAGCAGCATAAATTATATAAACAGGAATAACACACAAGCCTAGCATTACGTTCAGAGAACTACATGACGTACGATTGGCGGTATTGCACTAGAATCTACGAGTAGCGTAAGAAGAAGTGTTTTGAAGTGGATTGTAGCTACTACAAACAGAAGTTGGTTACTGATACTGAACAGAGAATATTTTATCACGCTATAATGGAAACTACAGGTCGCTCCGCCCATGTAGGGTACCAGTCTTAGTCCTGTTCGCACTAATGACACACGCTAAAATTTCAGGAAATGCTACAGTTTTATTCGGCACCAGTAATTTGATTCTGTCAAGTCTGGAATTTCATGATGTTAGTAAACTTTCTCGGACTTAAGATACTTTTAATTACATGCAATTCCAGCACCACTTACACGAATAGATAAATCGTTAATGCGATAGAATGCTGCTATATATACACGAAATGCGGAATCCGTCGCTAAGTACAGAGGCCATCACAACCTCTAAAGCTAAATCTTGGATGTGGTGTTTAAAAGGAAAGCAACGAAAATAACTACACAGAAGAAAATCTTGGATTTAAATATGATTCGTCTACAGTTACGTTACATGTAATAGTTCACTATTGTATTCAAGTTTCGTTTGCAATGCATGAATCCTAGATTTTTGATAACTAACATACGTACTGAAGACAAACAGAAATCTCCAAAGCATTCAGAATTTATGATTATGAGCAACGGAAGTTTGGAGTGAAACCTTGCATTAGTATCTAGCCATCTGGGTCGGTTTCTCCGTAGGGAGGAATCTAAGAGTTTAACTAGATGATTGATTAGACATGGAAAGGGAAATTGCGGTATAACATTACACCAACATGATTTTTATAGGCTGAACATAATCTTATGTTGGAGAAAGACGAAGGAATTCGGCCGTGTGATCTCAGGTTTTCTCAGCGCTGTTGATGGATAGTGTGCTTCAGAGTGTTCTGCCGAGTTGTCTTTTCCATTTTATGAAGAATATTTTGACGACCGGCTCGCTAGCTTCTTAACGTGCTGCAATTTTTACAGGTGTGTGTACTCGTTGCTTGGTTGGAGCCCTTGAAGCGAGTACACTTAACATCAGAACTCAGCACGTAAAGCCACGGCTGGTCGGCCTTCGAAACAGTGTGCATGAAATAGAAACATCTCGGTAGAACAGCTGAAAGCATACTATTGCTGAATTCGGCCATGCCATTATCAAAGAAATCATCCTGCGCATCCTGCTCTTTGCCATAAGTGATTTAGGAGAACCGGGATCTGAACCGCCGTCCTCGTGAATCGAAGTCCAACGTAATAGCCGATTTTAGGATTGGAGAGGAAATTTGATGTGGATACGTTGAGAGAAATGTCACGAAATTCGCCAGACATAATTTTGAGGCATATCGCAAAACCTAAATCAATATGGCAGAAAAGGATATGAACAATACTACTGTAAATTAAGAGTCGATTGTCTTCACTATTCCTTCCTTCCATCTTCAAGTTGTGCATCACATGTATCCAACAGCAAAATCTAGTCAGATGATTCACGACAACCTTTTCCTCTTATAGAGACAGGGCAAGGGTGTCATTTTACTGGGTACCTAGACACGCGGGAAATCTACGTAATGAGGCAGCAGATGAAGCAACGTAGGACGCTTGCTTTTAAAATACAATTTCCCAACGTTCTGCCCCTGTACATGCAGTCACCTTGCTGTTTAAGTACAGGATAATGTGTCTGTGGGAGGAGTGGCTAGGACTGAGAACCAACAAGCTGCAATCGGTGAAACAAACGACACGGCCATGGCCTTCCTCCCAAAACGCGCCTCCGGATAGCGCACTGTTCTCCGACGCAAGCATTCCTCAAGTTTGCAGTACTTGCGTACGAGTATCTGTGCACCACATTCTAACAGGACGTGTTTTACATAAGAATATACTTATCAGCCAAAGCATTATGACCACCTACCTACTATCGATATAAACCTGTCTAGACGATAGCAGCGTCACCTGGCGAGGAATGACTGCTAGTCAGACACAGGCACGGTGAATGTAGTACCAGTGAGAGTGCTGTCCGTTTGTAGAATGGGGAAGGAGCGCGATCTATCTGCGCTTGACCGAGGGCTGATTGTGGTGGCCTGGAGGCCCGGCAAGAGATTTTCAGGAACTGCACGACTCGTCGGATGTTCGACGAGTGCCGTGCTTGGTGGCTTCAACACGTGACGAAACCAAGGTGAAACCACGTTCAGACGTCGTGG
Source organism: Schistocerca gregaria (assembly GCF_023897955.1). Taxonomy (NCBI): domain Eukaryota; kingdom Metazoa; phylum Arthropoda; class Insecta; order Orthoptera; family Acrididae; genus Schistocerca; species Schistocerca gregaria. The sequence goes on along the minus strand of NC_064923.1, from coordinate 401,990,825 downwards.
AGTAGTTCTAAGTCTAGGGGACTGATGACCTCAGATGTTAAGTCACATAGTGCTCAGAGCCTTTTTTTTACCACATTCGTTTTCAGTTAGTTTAGTAAGGGCGCTGATGACTTCTCTGTTGAGCTCCCTACATTATTATTATTATTATTAATAATAATAATAATAATAATAATAATACCACCACCACCTCTTTCATTCTCCAGTTAGGTGGCTTCTTCGAACAAATGAAATGTGTTCTAGAGACTATAGTGGTACTGGAATGTCAAGGAGAGCCATAACAATCTTAGTGAGAAAAACAACTTCAGCACGCCACTTGCAGCAACATGACAGGTTAATTGCGAGGCTTTGACGGTTATGTTTGACACCGACTGGCCATGCGCAATCAAAGTATTCACTCTCTTTGTTTACTGGTGCAGCCCAGAGCTAAACGAAGTTTCTTCACAAGTACAACAATACACTTAAAAAGCTTCTAGTGTGTTTCATTTTGGTAGGGTAACTTCTGGGTTTGACTCTGAAGTTAGCATTAAAGGCGTCGTAAGTATAAAGTGTTGTCAATCTATAGCGGATATCTAAAGTAAACAAACGGTATGCTAACCACAGGAGACAGTTATCCGATACCGAGCAACATCGACTCTGGACTTGAAAATAACCTTCCAAATTCTTCGAGGAAAATTATCCAAGCGTCCTTCCGATATGCCCCATTCAGGAGAAGCCACTCGACGATTAGATCCCGTCGAACTACCAAATTGTGGGAATCTTGATTGCTACGATGCAACGATTGTTTCAGATGGTCGCAGGCATTTCCTATAAGTATGTTGGTCGACTGATCGGGGGTTAAGGGACTAAACAACAAGTTCATTAGTCTCTCAATGAAGGGGTTCCTCCGGAATTTGTGACGTCGTCCAAGAACGTGCTCTGATGATGGGAGTATGTATGCGCAGTAAAACAGAGGCATTGAAGGCAATACTTAAATCAGAGTTGAGAAATAAATTACAGAGTTCTTTATACGGGATTACGAGAACGTATTTAGCGGGTCAGCAGAGCTGCGACTGTGTACCCGAGTATTGACCGTTGACCTCTTGAAAGTATGGAGTATCGACAATATGCCGATTACGAAAATGTAGCAGAAAGGCCAACTCTTGGTCACAGAGAACATTGAAATAGACGTCATATTTCTAGTTTGTAGTAACCAGAATGAGTGAGCCCATTGCATGGTACGAAAGACACCACTAAAACATGACAGAACTACCTTCGGTTTGAGCTGCACGCTCCGCATACTACGAATTAAAAGCCCCAGGTTCGTAGAAGAGCTTCATGAAGTTTGGAAGGTACTGGCAGAACTGAAGCTGTGAGGACGGGTAGTGAGTCGTGCTTGGATATCTCAGTTCGTAGAGCACTTGCCCACGAAAGACAAAGATCCCGAGTTCGAGTCTTGGTCCGGCAAACAGGTTTAATCTGCCAGGAAGTTTCATATCAGCGCACACTCCGCTGCAGAGTGAAAATCTCATTGTAGCCCCATTGTAGGGGCGCTAGACACCTGTATTATTTGAAAATTAGCAAAATCGCGCCACATCAGACCACATTATGCGTCTCCAGACCGCTGCTATCCTGTTTCTGTGTTGTTTCAGACACAGAAGGCGAGCAGCTTTATGTGGCACTGTGGGCAGTGGTCTTCCGGGTGACGGCCCGTCTCCAAATGTCCGTTGCATACATGTCGTTTCGCAATGTTCACTTAGAAACCAATTGAGTTGGATGTGCATTCTCTGACTGCAGCATATCTTGTCTGTCTTGAAACCGACCGTCACTCACGAGGTGCGGCGATCACTGTTCTTACCCCGTGTTACATGCCTGTGAGCGGTATATGATTGCTTGTAGATACGTTGGACAGACCGAATTGATACACCGAGAAATCTATCGACGTCATTCACGGCGTGGTCACGGGCACGTCCAAACACGATAACTCTCTTCTGGCATTCTCTAACGTCTCCTCGCTGAGCTATTCAACTGCGCTGTTCTGTACATCCGCCTATCGAAACACACCACTTTATTGGCTTGACTGACGTGACCGCTGGGGAGTCACATCACCGCCTGGCGACAGTTCTACACCGTCTTCAATGCTCCAAACGACTGGCGTACTCCTTTATGGTTGTGTCTGACTGGTTAGAACGTTTTATGTTGGCTGTGAAATGCTCAGAAGGACTGGCTTTACTGTCCGTACTCATTAGCTAGCACCACGTGTACATCACACCTACCAATAATAAACCTATCAGAAGGGGTGTTATGGATCAATGGAGGTAATTCTATAGCAACACTCATACTCCGCAAGCAACTGTTCGGTGAGAGGCGGAGTGTACCCTTAGCACTATTAGTCACTTCCTTCCATCTTTCTATTCGCAAATAGAGCGAGGGAGAAATTAGTTTATATGCCTCTGTACGAGCCCTAATTTTACGCGAAGTGTTATGTTGGCGTCAGTAGAATCGTTCTGTAATCAGCGTCAATTGCCGGTTCTGTAAATCTTCTCAATAGTGCATCTCAAAAAGAATGTCGCCTTCCCTCCAGTGATTCCTGTTTGAGTTCCCTAAGCACCTCCGTAATACTTGTGTGTTGTTCGAAACTATCAGTATCAAATCCAGCAGCCCGCGTGTGAACTGCTTCGTTGTCTCCCTTCAATACGAACTCATGTGCATCCGAAACACTCAACCAGTACTCAGTAACAAGTGGTACTAGCGCCCTACAAGCTAACTCCTTCACAGGTGAACCACAATTTCCCAAATTCTCACAATAAAACGAAATCACCCCTTCGCCTTCCCTATCATAATGCTAGTTCCATTTCGTATCACTTCGCAACGTTACAACCAGACATTCAGGGTGTTACAAAAAGGTACTGCCAAACTTTCAGGAAACATTCCTCACCCACAAAGAAAGAAACTATGTTATGTGGACATGTGTCCGGAAACGCTTAATTTCCATGTTAGAGCTCATTTTAGTTTCGTCAGTATGTACTGTACTTCCTCGATTCACCGCCAGTTGACCCAATTGAAGGAAGGTAATGTTGACTTTTGTGCTTGTGTTGACATGCGACTCATTGCTCTACACTACTAGCAACAAGCACATCATTACGTAGCATCAACAGCTTAGTGTTCATCACGAACGTGGTTTTGCAGTCAGTGCAATGTTTACACATGCGGAGTTGGCAGATGCCCATTTGATGTATGGATTGTCACGGGGCAATAGCCGTGGCGCGGTACGTTTGTATCGAGACAGACTTCCAAGACGAAGATGTCCCTACAGGAAGACGTTCGAAGCAATTGATCGCCGTCTTAGGGAGCATGGAACATTCCAACCTATGACTCGCGACTGGGGAAGACCTAGAACAACGAGGACACCTGCAATGGACGAGGCAATTCTTCGTGCAGTTGACGATAACCCTAATGTCAGCGTCAGAGAAGTTGCTGCTGTAAAAGGAACGTTGACCATGTCACTATATGGAGAGTGCTACGGGAGAAACAGTTGTTTCCGTACCATGTACAGCGTGTGCAGGCACTATCAGCAGCCGATTGGCCTCCACGGGTACACTTCTGCGAATTGTTCATCCAACAATGTGTCAATCCTCATTTCAGTGCAAATGTTCTCTTTACGGATGAGGCTTCATTCCAACGTGATCAAATTGTAAATTTTCACAATCAACATGTGTGGGCTGACGAGAATCCGCACGCAATTGTGCAATCACGTCATCAACACAGATTTTCTGTGAACGTTTGGGCAGGCACTGTTGGTGATGTCTTGACTGGGCCCCATGTTCTTCCACCTACGGTCAATGGAACACGTTATCATGATTTCATACGGGGTATTCTACCTGTGCTGCTAGAACATGTAAAGTCACAAGTACGACACAACATGTCGTTCACATACGATGGAGCTCCTGCACATTTCAATCGAAGTGTTCGCACGCTTCTCAACAACAGTTTCGGTGACCGTTGGATTGGTAGAGGCGGACCAATTCCATGGCCTCCACGCTATCCTGAACTCAACCCTCTTGACTTTCATTTATGGGGGCATTGGAAAGCTCTTGTCTACGCAACCCCGGTACGAAATGTAGAGACTCTTCGTGCTCGTATTGTGGACGGCTGTGACACAATACGCCATTCTAAAGGGCTGCATCAGCGCATCAGGGATTCCATGCGACGGTGGGTGGATGCATGTATCCTCGCTAACGGAGGACATTTTGAACGTTTCGTGTAACAAAGTGTATGAAGTCAAGCTCATACGTTCTGTTGCTGTGTGTTTCCATTCCATGATTAATGTGAAGTAATAAAATGAGCTCTAACATGGACACATGTCCACATAACATATTTTCTTTCTTTGTGTGTGGGGAATGTTTCCTGAAAGTTTGGCCGTACCTTTTTGTAACACCCTGTATAAAGTAGTCACTTGTGTTTGTTTCCAGCCACTTGGGACTTCTCACTGAGCAAGAGGTACCCGATAAATGCAAGCTAAGTTTGGGGGGGGGGGGGGGCAATGCTGTAGCGCACACTCTGTGAAACCGGATTGGGACGCCATCCGGACCTGGCAGCCAATAAGATACTACATTGGAGAGAGAATCAGCTATAAAGCTGCTAATAGTAGATGAAGTTAACTGTAGCTTATATTCCAAAACAGTCAGACTATTGTTCCATTCAATGACAAATTAAAATTAGCTACAGTGTGACCGCAGAGATCCGTATATTGCTAATACGGTGAATCACTGCTGCGTCATGTTCCAGAGCATCCGCAATATCCTTTCTTGCAGGAGTGCTAGTTCTGCTTGGTTCGCAGGAGAGCTTCTGTAAAGTTTGGAAGGTAGGAGACGGATACTGGCAGAAGTAAAGCTGTGAGTACCGGGCGTGAGTCGTGCTTCGGTAGCTCAGATGGTAGAGCACTTGCCCGCGAAAGGCAAAGGTCCCGAGTTCGAGTCTCGGTCGGGCACGCAGTTTTAATCTACCAGGAAGTTTCATATCAGCGCACACTCCGCCGCAGAGTGAAAATCTCATTCTGCATAACAGTTACTTTCACGTTTCCCATTCGTCTGACTCCTTTTCACATGCTGAGCATGATGAACGCTGACCTTTCGGGTCTCATCAAAATAACATAGCTGCAGGCTTTACTAGTTTCGCCAGGAATAAATTTTCACCTTAATAGTACTCCAAAGCCACGGTAAGGTGTATCGCGGAGTGTACTTCGTATCTGTATTACAGTTTTTATGTCTTGTTCCATTCGCTTACTAAGCTAGGAAAAAAACTGTCTCCGTACGTACCCTAATCTCTCTTCTTATTCTCGTGGTCCTGATGCGAGAGACCCGATGGTCGTAGCAGATTGCCTCCACAGTCCCCCTTGGAAACAAGTACTCTAAATTTATCCATCACGGTTTCCTGAGAACTACATTGTCTTTTTTGTGTCATGGAAGTTCCAGGAGCATTTCTGCTACACTTCCGTATGATCTCGGGAAGCCGGTACCGTAGCTCCGGGTGTTCGATAAGAAGACTGGCCAGAAAAAAAAGTTCTCATGGGTGGAATCTGAAAGACGTAATGTGACATCCAGACAGAACCACTGACGAAAAACGGAAAATAAACAGAAAGAAGTCAGGAAAGGTAGTGTCTCTGACTAGCAATCAAAAGCGTCCTTAGTACTGAGTTCGATCCCATCAGTTACATTCTTACCAACGGCCTTGTCAAAAAGGACGTGAGCAGACTGTTTTATGGTTCTCTTTCCAATGGGTTGGGGACTGCACCTAAGGGTGGAAGAATCAGTAATAATCAACGGCGTGAGGATGCAGAAAGCGCTGAAAAAAAATTGCATTAGACACACATAATGAGCACGCATGGGATATCTGGCCTAGAACTGAGAAAGTGTCATGATAATCCGTCCATCGGCAAAACATTCCGTATTAGCCCTCCCCCCTTCCATTCAGATTTGTGGGAGGGAACTGCCAAGCGGTAGGTAAAAATGCAGTAGAAAATGTTATAACTGGAGTAGAATTCGTTATGAATAGGAATGTAGGGCAGACAGTGAGTTACTGTAAACAGTTTAATCACACAGAGTTTTTTTCGTCAGAATCGACAGCAAATCAACGCCAGCAACAATAAACTCAGGTATACATGCCGACGTCACAAGCAGGAAATGAAGAAACAGAGAAAGTTTGCTGATATTGAATCGGTCGTTCATTATATAAAGGAAGATTATAATTTAACAATCATGGCGGATTGGAACGTGGTTGTAGGTGAGGAAATAGAAGAATTACAGGTGAATAATGGCTTGGTAGTAGCAGTGGAAGAGGAAAGAGACCGATTTCTGCAATAAATTTCAGCTTTCAGTTGCCAACATATTGTAGAAAAAATAATGGATTGTAGAGCAACACAGGAACAGATACAGACTCTGGGCAATAGGCGGAAGTTTAAGAGAATCATCCGGAACAATCACTGTGGAAAGAAATGGGATACTGAAGTACTGAGAATTGATGAGATGTGTTTGAAGGTATCTAAGGACGTAAATACTGTAATAATGAATTCCCCGGTAGACAGTTCAGCTAAAGAAAATGGACGTTTCTGAAAACAGCAATAACGGAAGATGAGCAGAGGAACTTAGGTACAAGGAATGTAATTGCGAAGAAACATTGGTAACAGGAAAAATATTTCAGCTAGCCGACAAAAAAAAGGAAATGCAAAAAAATTGAAGTAAATTCAGGAACAGAGAGATATAAGTCAGTTAGAAACGAAATAAACAGGAGGTATAGGGATACAGGTTGCAAGAAAAATATGTAGAAATCTAAAAAGGAATGTTCTTTGGAAAGATTGATTCAGTATGTAAGAAAGTTAAAATAACTTTTTCTGAAATTAAAAGCAAGTGCGTCAAGTTAAATGTGCAATGGGAATTCCATTGTCAAGCACAGGGGTGACAGAAGATTGATGGAAAGAGTACACTGAAGGCCTCTACGAGACGGAGGGCTTGTCTGATGACGTGTTGGAAGAAGAAATAGGAATTGGTATAGAAGACAGAGGATCTAGAATTAGAGTCAGAATTTAACCAACTTTTGGATGACTTGCGAGCAAATAAGTTATAAGATGATAACAACACCCCTTCGGAATTTCTAATTGGGCTCAATGGCAACCAAACGATTATTCAAGTTGGTTTGTAAAACCTATGACTTCTGAGATATAGCATCAGACTTTCGGAAAAATATCATCGACACAATCGCGAAGATAGCAAGCGCCGATAAGTTCGAGAACAATCGCAGAATCAGACTTAACAGCTCATGCATCTAAGCTGATGGCAAGAATAAGATACAGAAGATTGGAAAAGAAACCTAAGGGTCCGTTAAATGGCGATCAATTTGGCCTTACAAAAGGTAAAGTTGCCAGAGGTGCAGTTCTGAAGTTGCGCTTTATAATAGGAGCAAGACTGAAGACAAATCAAGACATGCTCATAGAATTTGTCGACTCAGGAAAAGCGTTCGACAACGTAAAATGGTGCAAGATGTTCGAAATATGAGTAAACTATAGAGAGAGACGGTTGATACGCAGTATGTACAAGAACCAAGAGGGAACAGTTAGAAGATCAAGAACGAAGTACTCAGATTAAAAAAGGTGAAAATAGGGATGTAGTCTTTCACCCTTGCCTTCAATCTATGCATCGAAGAAGTGACGAAAATAAAGGAACTGTCCAAGAGCAATATTAAACTTTAAGGTGAAAGTATTCAGTGACAAGATTTGTTGAAAACATTGTCATCCTCAGTGAAAGTGAAGAATTGCAGGATGTGTTGAATGGAATGAACAGTCTAGCGAGTACAGAATATCGACTAAGAGTAAAACGAAGGATGATGAAAATAATGTGATGTAGCAGAAATGAAATTAGCAAAAAACTTCTCAAAACTGGTGACCGAGAAAAAAGTTAAGTGAAAGAAGTCGTTGTATTGGAAGCAAATAACGTATGACGGACGAAGCAAGGAGAACATAAAAAAACTGAGTAACACAGCTCGAGATGTCATATCAGGCCACAGAGGCATACTTCTTCATCTGAGGAATAAATTTCTAAGAATGTACGCCTGGAGTACAGCATTGTATGGAAGTGAATTGTGGACTGTGGAAAAGCTGCAAAATGAAATAATCTGTTCGTGCTGCGGCGCTACATCTGAGCTTCGAGAATTAGATGGACTAATAAAATCAAGAATGAAGAGGACCTCTATAGAATCAGCAAGGAAAATATTTTATGAAATGCTTTGTCTACTGTCTACAAGTAAGAAGTGAAATAATTAGCGCAACATTTGACTCGGCTTCGAATGATGCTCGAAATCATGTACATCAGCTGAGATTCTCTTACGTTCTCGAGGTAAGGAGATCAGTAAGAAATCCATCAGACAAATATCCTCTAGTACTTGTGAAAATTCTAAATTAATCATTGAACTTTAAATCAGCAAACAACACATCGCTTACCTCGCGTGATTTCGAGCATCGTTGAAAAGAACTTCAAATGCGTATTTTCTTCCTTACTTTTATTTCACAAATCATTCAACTGCCTTTTTTCAATTATGTTTTATATTCAATTTTTGTTCATAAAGCGTGAGATACTTTTAAATATTCGATAGGTATCTATTACTATTAAGAGTATGTATATAGAGTAAGCAGTGAAATTTATATTATGTACGTTGCAGGTGGAAGGGGGGAAAGGAAAGGGAAGGGAAGGCACTAATGATATCAGCTGCATCATCAGGATTGAATTAGCGGCGACGAGTGAAAATGTGTGCCGGACTGAGTCTCGAACCCTGGATTACCTGCTTACTAGGCAGCTGCGTTAACCGCTGCGCCATCCAGAAACAGTGTGTGTGGCAAATGTGAGTACTATCTATGCATTCCTCCTGGCCGACTCACATTCCCACCTAGGGCCACCTATCCAGAGTCCCTGTAAATGTCTTCCACGCTCAATAATTTTAAATTCGCGTAGTGTCTGTTGTTTTGGACGTGTCCCCCGATTACTTAAAAAAGCTAATATTTTTCTGCAAAACTAGACTTCAAGCTGGTCAATTTGATATTTCATTTGTTCTTTTTCCACTCTTCATTTGGCACCAAAAATTCGGAGAAAAATACATTGCATAATTTCTAGGAGCTCTTGTTTTGGCTCCGATCAAACATTCGACCAAAAACACTAACAAGAAGAAAGTATGGGATAGTAAAACGTGTGTTGAGCAATAAGGGAATAACCTCCATGGTATTGGAGGGAGCTGTAAAGGGTGAAAACTGTAGGGAAACACAGAGATTGGAACACTTCCAAAAAATGATTGTGAGTGAAGGGTGCAAGTGCTACACCGAGACGAAGTTAGTATAACAGAGTCATTCGTGATGGGTCGTATCGAACTAGCCAGAAGACCGATGGAGAGAGAGGGGAAAAATAGGAAAAAAAACGCTGTCTGTTGTCGCGCCTATTAAAAAGGATGGTACAGTTCTCTAGAATTGCAACACTAGCGTTTTGTTTGAGATTTCCCTTAGAAATTTACGACTTCCATTCGGATTCCATAAACTGATTTTGTGTGGTGGTCCGATTTCACATCGTATCTTGCTATTATCCACAAATAATTATACGATATTAAGTGCTCAAGATGTTCACGCTAGCTCGTAATCAGTTTCTCTTTGTTACAACTATTGTCTTGCATTTATTCACATTTACAAAGAGCTGGCATTCCTTATATCCCACGGAAATTTTGTCTAAATCTTTCTGTATCTCTGAACGATCGTCCTACGACGATGCTTGCCTGGAGACAACAGCGTCATTAGTGGATAGTATGATGGTTCCGCGATTCTCTATGAAATCTTAGCGCCCTTCATCTTTTTGTAACATTATATTCTGCAATATTATTGAATTATATAATTGGGCAATTACTGGTTTGGCTCAAAATTATGGACGATCAAGCAACTATTACTACTGTACGTTGTCCACTTCGTTGAGAGACGGGAAAAACTGGATCTGAAACGATTCTTTACACCTTCTTCCTGTACTTCATTCTCAAAGAATTTAACTTTTGGTATTTTATATTCCTTAGTCGGATTTATATAGTACACAATAACTCACATGTCATCCTGTGCCACATGGCGTCATTTGGATACTGTATAGAGGGGCATGGACTTCGCACAACCCTCTACTAGTCGTCAGGTTTCCACACCTTTGGAGCCGCCACTTCTCGTTCATCTAACTTCAGTAGGCAACACGTAGTTGAGTGAACCCAGTTCCAGTCCTTACACACGAGAAGTCCACGGCAGTATCGGAAACTGAGCTCGGATCCTCCGCGAGACAGGCAGACGCGCTGAAAACTCAGCTGCGAATGGGGACTGTATGACCTAGCACTTACTAGCAAAGAAAGCATCAATTGTAGAAAATTTTTGAACACTTCGACGAGCGTTGTACGTCTTCATATGGTATTTTTTTGCACTGGGTTTGAGTTTAAGGGCTGAGACATTTAAAATTACAAATGAGTGAGCTTTTATTTCAATTTGATTATCTATTACACTCCTGTGATCATAATCAGTCAACTCTGCAACTCGTACAAATACCTGTGAGCCACAATTTATATCGGTATCAGATGGAATGATCACCTAGGCTCATTCATAGGGTAATCAAGTGAGAGTCTACAAAGGAAACACTTTACAGAACACTAGTCCATCCCTTTTTAGAATACTGATCAAAAATGCAAGCCCACAGAAAACTAAAAGTGCGATATTGGACAACTGCACTATTTGACGAAAAAGTATTTGGACAGCTTTTAGTGGACATTAACATTGAGTGTGTCCATTGTTTGCCTTTACGGCGCCTTGAGCTCTGCTGGGTATATTTTGAGTAGTGTGTTGGAATTTGTGGAGGAATGACAACCCATATTTTCTGAAGAGCCGATATCAGCCGATGTTGTTGGAGACCTGGGTCTGGAACGAAGTTCAGGTTCTAACTCATCCCAGAGATGTTCCATTGGGTTCAGGTTTTGACTGGGCAGGGCCATCCAGTGTTCTTGTCCACGCCCTACTGCCTTACAACCTGCTTTGTGACAGGGTGTAGTGTTATGCTGACACAACCAACCACTGACTTCTAACTGTTCCTCTACACTAGACAATGCACAATGCTGTAAAATATGTTCATATTCTTTCGAATTTAACGTTTCCTTAAGCCCAATAAGTGACCACCCCTATCCTCGAAAAACAACCCCATACCGTAACAGTGCCTTCTCTGTACTTCACTGATGGCACCACTCACGATGATGGTCACGTTCGGCAAGCATTAGTCATATCCAGACCTTTCCATCGCATTGCCACAGAGTATAGCGTGATTCATCATTCCAAAACACCCGTTTGTAGTCATCCAGTGTCCAGTTGCGTTCCTTTTTACCACCACAAGTGTCGCTTAGCTCTAACCACAGAAACTGTGGCTTGTTAGCAGCTGCTCGACCACTGTACTCCATTCTTTTTAACTCCTTTAGTGCAGTCGTCATGCTAGCTGGACTGCTGGTAGCACTTTGGAACTCACGAATGATTCCTTCCGCTGATTCCATACAGTTTTTTTACAACCACCCTCTGCAGTGCTGGAGGGTACCTATCCGTCAGTAGATGAGGTCTGCCCGGTCTTGATTCAGCTGAGATACACGGTGGCGCACGAAATGTGTTACCAATTGTTTCTTACACTATTTACGACGCGTATTAGGTATACCGCTGGGATCTCTACAGCAGTACCAGCAGAGCTTGGAAAAACAAATGAGTTACGAAATGACGTGTAATTCACGATACTGCCGCAAGGAGACTAGTAAGCAGCAATGGCTCACAATGGAAGACTGACGACACAGTAACGATCGGCAATTGTGTTACTTTTTCATGAAACAATAAGCCTTGTTGTGACTCATAGCCGTTTTCGACTACAGTTTAACACACGATGGGTCCCTTGCAAGAAGACCATCCACAGGTTGTACGATGAATTTGTGCAGGAAGGAACAGTATTGGAAGCGAAGCGACCTGGCCTAAGCCTGTTGGTTCGCCGGAGAAAATTGAAGCGGTACGAGTTGCTGTACAGAGAAGTCCCGGGAAATCGTGTAGAAAGGCAGCAGTGCAACTGGGAATATCCAGACGCTCCGTTCAACGCATTCTTAAAAGTGACCTCCATATGCACCCATACAAGATTACCTGTGCCCAGTAGCTCACTGAAGAACACAAGCAGCAGAGACTACTGTTTGCTCAGTGGGCGGAGGATAGGGAAGAAACCCTCAACAACGTTAGGTTTTCAGACGAGGCGCATTTTCATTTAGACGGTGTGGTTAACAAACAAAGTGCTTCATGAACGACAACATTATGCTCCGAGGATTACAGCGTGGGCAGCAATTTCCAGTCACGGACTTATTGGACCCTTTTTTTTTTAGAAGAAACTGTGAACAGCGAGCGTTATTTGAGCATGCTTCGCAATAGCTTCATTCCACAGCCTCTTGCTCCTGCCTTGCCCTTCAACAAGCAGTGGTTCATGCAAGATGGAGCAAGGCCACATACTGCAAACACTGTGTTGGAGTTTTTACACGAGCATTTCGACATGCGGATCATTTCACTCATGTTTCCAGGTCTCTTCAATGACGGACAAAATTGGCCCCCCAATAGCCCAGACCTCAATCCATGTGACTTTTTGCTTTGGGGGTACCTAAAGGAAAAAATTTCTCGAAACGTCCACGTGATTTAATGGAGCTCAGAAGACTTATTCTTCAAGCTTGCAGTGAAATTACGGAAGAAATGTGCCGTAGGGTAATCACTAACTTCAGTGTTCGTTTGAAGGAAGTTAGGAAACGAAATGGTGGACATATTGAACAAATCTCTATGGACGGCTCTTCATTGTAGTATATGCTCCTTTCAGATTATATTGACAAAGTTTATATTCAAAAACAAAATGGTAACACATTTCATACGCCACCCTGTAGTTCCTTCGCGTTTCCACAGTATAGCCACATTAACGGTCGACTTTTGCTGCATTAGAAGAGTCGAAATGTCCCTGACGGGTATGTTACTCAGGTGACATCCAGTACCTACTTCATGTTCCAAGTCGATGAGCTCTCCCGACTACCAAATTCTGCTGTTACTGTTTCTCTGCTGTTAATACAGTACTCCCTAGCTCTTTTTATACCTCGAATGTCTAGTCGTCAGTTCCACATTACGAAGGAATATTCAGATGCTTTTGATCAGATAGTGCCTCAAGGTGATACCACAAATGGTCTCGGGGAGTTAACTGGCAGTCTGTTGGAGACAGGTGCCAATTACGCCGCGAAAGCCCATTTAGTAAGCTTGAAGCACAAGTCTGAAGTGAAGCATCTAGAAATACACTTCATCCTCTTACGCATCGATCCGCAGAGGGCAAAAAGCCAAGATTAAAGACTGCACACACGGAGACGTTTCAGAAACCTTTTTTCTAGCGCCCATTACGCGATTAAGCGTGGAGAAAGTGTAACTTGTGGTACAATTTTAAGTATCCTGTGCCATGCACTTCACAGAGGCTTGTATAGTATATATACAGATTTAGATGATAAACGAGATCAAAGCATGTGCTTTGCATCTTCACGTAGTTTTATGATACCAAATATTTTTAAACTTTCCAAAATAAGAATATATTAACATGTGTTATGCTCCAGAAGAAAAGCTAGGGACTTTGAGATGTATACGAGCTACCGCAAACAAAACAACTGATTGTCACTCTTGGCCCGTGGCTCCTGTGACAACCCAACAGCGTCAAGGTTACGTCAAGCCTCAAATATACTTGCATCTTACATTGTGACGCAACGGGACCAGATAGTGCGTCATTCACTAAGTGCTCTGGCTACTCTGTAATACTCACCAATTAAACCCCAAATACTACCACGGGGAAACTGTCCACGTTTTTAGATATTGTTCCCAGAGTCGCCATTTTTTGTGCGTCGAAAGAGGGAACGATCTGCTGTGGCTTCGTAGAACGAGGCATTCCAACATTCAAATGAAATAAAAAATCTCAAAAACTAAGAGAAAAGAAAAAGCTGCAAACATGAAAATACAAAATCAATACCATTATCACAGTATAAAAAATAATCATATCCAACTTCCATAGTTAATAGGTCACTGAAATCCAGATACTAGCCAGTAGCGGAAGTCGGTTTTAGTAACATTTGTCTCTGTGTTCGCTGCGCTCGATACACACAGCGTTTCAGCTTCTCCTCAGCACTCTGCAACCACATCTAGTTTTCTAAGATACATCTTGTCCTTTACAGTTGATACTCGTGTATTTCGAGTAGAACAGATACATATCACTATTTCAGATATGCCTTGCCACAAACAAACAAAAAAGTCAAATCGGACGCCTGGATGACAGTTTACACAAGAAATTAACACCTGGTGAACTGACTTCCACTTGTATAAAATGTGTGCTATCTGCAAACAAACACACAGGTACGCTGCGTTGCTGTTCCAAACAATTCTAATTGTGCTTCATCAGGCCATATCCCGCTACTTGTGCAGTGTGCAAAAATTATTCACAGTACGTAGCGTTCAATGCGTGTATTGTAACGTGCAACGTTGCTTCCCCTGATTTCAGTACATGAGATCATATTCCAAAGCATAATTTGTGGAAAGAAATACGACGACACAGAGACGACCAGTGCTATAACCAACAATCTATTCCCCCAAATGAAGACTATGGTTTACGGATTTGACATGAGGTGGGTAACAACTAACGTCCGTCATAAGGATACATTTCCATTTCAGAAACTTCCCACTTACCTCCACAGGATAGGTTTGTTCGACTCAATATCAAAGCTAATTCTGATTACTTTTTCTCCTCGCGTGAGCAGTATTGACTAAGAAGGTATTTTGTGCAAGCAGGCAAGATGAAAAACCATTGCCCCGCTATCCTTTCAACAGAAAATACAGTTTACAAGTTCATCTTTGACTTTTTGAAGTATTGTACTGGGCGCATATTTCCCCGGAATTTCTGTTCAGCTACGGTCTACATGATGCAGTACTGTCATATCTACGTATTGACACCCTACTGAAGATATCTTAAAACATAATTATTGAGCTATTTAGCCCCAGAACAAAGAAGTGTGTTGGTATCATTCTTTATCTCTTCTCTCAATAACGTGAAAGGATTATATCAGTTGCCAGTTACAATAATGTATTGTTAGTTATGTCCTCTATGTCATTACACATTTTTAATGTAGCACGAATCACCTATGAAATAAGCTTCTGGCCATATTAAGCGTATAGTAAACGACAAAGACTATATAAACTAAAGCCTACTATTTATAAGAATGCAATGTTTTCTGTTCTCTCCGGTTATGAACGCGTAATCCGTAAATAAAACTAAGTTCATTGAAAGACAGAACACTGAATGAAAGCCAATAACCAGAACAGGGAAGTCTAGGTGCAATGCAGGATCGAAATCCAATAATGAAAACCTCGTAAGTAAGCTCATGTAACTGAGCAAACTACACCAAAATACGGCTGCCATCCTGACCCCTTCCTGCGAGTAGCTCGGACTACGTGACTGCTGCGCAGGTCCCTGGTAGCGATCGTCGGCTGTGATCTGTGATGTCTAAGCCACAGTGATATTAAACAGTGTATGCTGATACTGCTAACCCATATCACGTGGGCATTATTTGCTGGACCCTTATGTGGAGAAAGTACACGGGCAACACGACTTGCTGCTGTTTCCCTTTAATGTCGCATCACACACTACTGAGTTTCAGTGTTGCCACGAATGTTGTTGAACGTATGAGGTTTTGAACTCTGTTGAATTCACAGTTTTAGCAACACAGTGTATATAAAAAAAAAGTTAAGCCCCAAAGTAGGCCTACCTGTAACAGAAGGTGTATTTATAAATCGGAGCGTAGCCATAGAATAGGAACTAAGTGTACCCTAGAAAGTCTAGACTGGTAACTACATCTACACTACGTGATTACTCTGCTACTCACAATAAAGTGCCCGACCGAGGGTTCAATGAACCACCTTCAAGCTGTCTCTCTAGCGTTCCACTCTCGAACGGCACGCGGAAAAAAGGAGCACTTAATTTTTTCTGTGCGAGCCCTGATTTCTCTTATTTTATCGTGCTGATCATTTCTCCCTATGTAGGTGGGTACCAGCAGAATGTTTTCGCAATCGGAGGAGAAAACTAGTGATTGAAATTTCATGAGAAGGTCCCGTCGCAACGAAAAACGCCTTTATTTAATGATTGCCACTCCAATTCACGCATCATGTCTGTGACGCTATATCCCCATTTGGCGATAATACAAAACGAGCTGCCCTTCTTTGTACTTTTTCGACGTCATCCGTCAGTCCCACCTGATGCGAATCCCACACCGCACAGCAATACTCAGAATAGGGCGGACAAGCGTGGTGTAAGCAGTCTCTTTAGTAGACCTGTTGCACCTTCTAAGTGTTCTGCCAATGAATCGCAATCTTTGGTTTGCTCTACCCACAATATTATCTATGTGATGGTTCCAATCTAGGTTATTTGTAATTGTAGCCCCTAAGTAATTAGCTTCAGATTTGTGTGACTTATCGCGTAATCGAAATTTAGCTGATTTCTTTTAGTACTCATGTGAATAACTTCACACTTTTCCTTATACACGGTCAATTGGAAGTTTTTCGCACCATACAGATATCTTATCTAAATCATTTTGCAAGTCGTTTTGATCATCTGATGACTTTACAAGACGGTAAATGACAGCATCATCTGCAAACAATCTAAGACGGCTACTCAGATTGTCTCCTATGTCGTTAATACAGATCAGGAACAATAGAGGGCCTATAACGGCTCCTTGGAGAACGCCGGATATTACTTCTGTTTTACTCTTAAGGTGTTATGAAACGGAAACACTTTTGGATAATTGAATGGAAGTAAATGTAGATTTAAATAAACTTAAAGAACAGTGCAGCCGAAGTATAATGGGTAGACAAATTTTTAATCATCAATCTGGAAAAAGGTATGTAATTAACTTTTTATTCGTTTGTATGTGTGTATATAGTCCTGTTACAGATTGAAAATCGTGGTCATAAGACAAAGTGGTGACGGAAATCTTCTGTCGTGAAAGTACTTTCGGTCGTATCCCAAGGGTACTGTTCACAATATACATAAATGATTTAGTCACTAGTGGATAATGTCGGGAGATCCATGAGGCTGTTCGTGGAAAGTACTATTTTATATAGAGACGTCTGTACGCTCTAACGCTGCAGCAAATCATAGGAAGACATGCAAGGATAGATGCTTGGTGCACGGACTGGCAGTAGAGCTTGAACGTATTTCGCACAAATAGGATGGATGACCATTTATTATTTGACTACACGATTGCTGAGCAGTCAGTTAAACTATCACATCCATTAAAAATAGAGCTAGCTAACGAAAAGCTCGTTCGACCGATACTTGAGTTCCGCACTTCTGACCGGGACTCTGAAATAGAATTGATGGAGGAAAGATACGGAGAAAAGCGGACTTTTCCTCTTATGGTAGTAAGTACGGAAGCGCCACGGAAACGCTCCACAAACGCCGGTCGCACACGCTGCCAGAGAAGCGTTGTGCATTACTGTTGCCGCGCCGAACGCCCAAGTTCATAGAAGAGTTTAACATTTTGCTTCTATCTTTGGACATCTCGCGAAAAGGCCATAAAGGCTCATACAGAGGCTTCCTAACAATCTTTCTTCCCGTGCATTTCTCGTGGCTGAAACAGAAAAGGGCGGGGACAGTGATATACGGAAAATTCTGTAACATATTGGAATGTGGTTTGAACATCCTGTGACTGAATGAACTTGTTCATATAAACGTTTACCTTTTAGCCGTAATAATTTTTGCCTCCAAGTGGTAATACGTGCTCGATGTACACGTAATATCGGTGTGAAAGTGGCTCCTGACTCCTACATTCATTAGTGTAAACGGTAACCGGTCTCCGCCTTTCATCGTAACTTTCCTTTTTCAACCACGTTAACAGCCACATCTGCGCAGAAACATACCTAACACGAGTCACTAAGACACTATATCTGATTTCTACAGCACATGAGTGGGTGCCAAAATTTGCTCTGAGAAAACACCATTTGTTTACTCTATTAACTAACCGATAGCCTTTACGAGCACAGATTTTGATCCAATTATCAGCTTCAATTTAACCGCAATAAGATGCACTAAAAATCTATAGCACTTACTAGCTTAATAAATTTTCATTTATATCGTAGTCAGAGTATTGTAACGTTTCACTTCTGGTAATATATTTATTGAAGGTATTGTCAACTAAATATCTTGTGATAACTGTTTACATCTACACCCATACTTCGCAAAACACTGAAGCGCATGGCAGCGAGTACTTTCCATTTATCAGTTGTTATGGCTTTTTCGTGATCGATTCACGTGCGGGGCGACGGAAGAATGATTCATGCTACCCTTCTTTGTATAAGTTCAACATCCCCTGTTAGCCCTATTTGGTAATGCTCTCACACTTCAACAAGCTTTTAGTATGGGACGCACGAGTGTCTGTAAGCAATCTCCTTCGCAGGCTGGTTGCATTTCCCTAGTACTCAAACACTGAAAGTCTACCATCCTCTTCACAAACGAATGAACCTATCTGATAGTTGCATTTCAAATACCCACGCATTTTTACACCCACGTATTTGTATGAGTTGACCAATCCCAACAGTGATTCACTGATATTGTAGTCATAGCATACCACATTTTCTCTTCGTTTTGTGAAGTGCAAGTATTTATATTCCTAATTTAATGAAGGATGACGGTGCGTACCATATTTTACGGGGTCTTCCTTACTTAGTTTCAGAGTCTTGTTGTCCTGACAAAATACATACAGGACGTAGCATGTTTTTAAGAAACTTATAGCATGACCAAATGGAGAACAAATCTAGTCTTATACAAATGATAAAGAAAATACGCTCTTTGATTGAGCCAAACTGAACGAGGTACTATTTTTGAATCTCTGATGTCAGTACTATGTAATGCTTTCACGTGGAGAGCTGATGTCACTACCGCTTTCTTTGTGTGTTGCCTATTGCTTCTGACCACCGTGTTTAGACGTGTGGTTTTAGAACGTCAGAATCACATATTAAGTTACTTGGTGTGATATAACGTAAACTTATACCAAAAATAAACCGTATTTACTGACGAGATTAAAGCTGAGTTCACGAGATTTAAGCTGAATTTCCATTTCTGAAATTATAACATCAGAGCTACAAATTGTTTTGCAAGCTTTTTGCATGTGACAAAATATTTACTCGATTAGTAATGCAAGGCATTTTGATGTTTTCTTAGCGTGAGTTTTAAGAAAAATGTCGTACGATGATCCATGTATATGTAACGTAAATCAAGTTTCTTTTTTAACACAGAGCTGCTGTGTAGATGTAGTATTAACGAAAGACTCTACAAAATATCGATTAATTTCAACGTAGAATTTATTTCCATATTTTTATTTTGGAAATCTGGTCACCCTAATTTAAAGTTAGTTACCAGTCGTTGGTTGGTTGATTGATTGATTGATTGATTGATTGATTGATTTGGGGACCAAACAGCGGGGGCATCGGTCCCATCGGATTAGAGAAGGACGGGGAAGGAAATCGGCCGTACCATTTCAAAGGAACTATCCCGTCATTTGCCGGAAGCGATTTAGGAAACTCACAGAAAACAAATTAGGATGGCCGGTGGCGAGTTTGAAAGGTCTCCCCCCGAATGTCAATCTTTGCACCACTTTGAAATCTTATCAAGATTTTACAATATTTATACAGCTTTTCTCAGACAATATTTCGTTGTAGATAACTGTATCACCCGCGAAAATCTGAGTTTACTATTAACATCGTCTGCAAGGTCATTAACATACGTTAACAGCAATGTTCCCTGCCCACTGCCCTCTGGTTCACGTGAAATTATTTCTACATCTGTGGCTGCCTCACCATTAAAGATAACAAGGTGCGACCTTCCTAGCGATAAATCCTCAATCCAGTCATAAATTTCGCTTGATACCCCATACGATCTTACTTTCCATAATATGCATAGGTGTGGTACTGAATCAAGTAGTTTTTGGAAAATGAATACTTTATCTGGCTGCCTTGATGCATGGCTTTCAGGATGCCATGTGATAAAAGAGCGAGCCCACAGAGGTGGGCATTCTGGGTCAGAATATGTTTTAAGATTCTACAACAAATAGATGACAAGGATATTGGAAGATAGTTTCGTGGATCTCTTCTACTGCCCTTCTTGTAGACGGGTGTGATTTACGTTTTTCTCCCTTTACTGGGCACCATTTCTTCTTCGTCGCTGTTTCGAACGATGTCACATGTGGCAAGAGACTGGATCTGCATTATGGACGAGCGGGATTCAAATGCTGTGTGACCATCCACATTTACGGTATTTGCCGTTTCGCTAATCACTGCAGGAAAATTAAAAGAATCATTGTTTTATTAAAGTTAGGGAGTGTTGCCGTTGTTGTTTCTATTTGAGAGACTTTAAATACTTCGGTGGTGATGGTGTGATTAACTTTCAGCTGGCTTGTTCCTCGGCACAGCAAAGCCTCTGCTGTAGACGTGTATAATACTAAGATTTCGCACCTGAGGCGACGCAGGCCTTCAGAAGAAACAAAACAGCCATACACCCCCCTCCGAACCCCCCCCCCCCCCCCCCCCCCCCAAATCCCGCCACCCAGTCTGTTAACCGTCAAAGCAAATTGAAATTCCCGCTGTTGAGCAGAATGGCAGTGCCACTTCTAGTTCAAAGCTAATCGTATTACTAGTCAGTATCTCGCATGAAAAAGGAAAGAAGGAAGGAATATTAGGTTTAACTGGAGACAGCACAAGTCCGGATAGGGGAAGGATGAGGAAGCAAATTGGCCTCTCCTTTTCAGAAAGAACCAGCACGCACTCACTTTATTCGATTTTAGAAAATGTCGGAAAAACTAAATCTGAATGGCCAGTTGGGGATTTGAATTGTCGTCCTCCCAAATAAAACTGCAGTGTCTACTCAATGCGTCATCTCGCTCGTTTCGCATGAAAATTTATCGTGGAAAAGACAAACGTGACAGCTTACTATTGACAGCACTAAGTATGCATATTTGTGGCAAGTTAAGATTTAGCGCCAGATAGGGACTCGAATAGGGTCCTCGATTGATGCGTCCAGAGTCGACTAGTTGAAGAGTCCAAAAAGCTTCACAGATTTATTCCACGTTCCGTCTTGTTGCTGGGTCCTCTCCACGCCTTCCACAATCCACGGAAGACTCACCCATGATTGTACAGGATTGACACTTCAGCAAAAATTGATAAGAAAGAGTCTGATTCAACGCTAGTAGTGTGTGTGCGCTGTTAAATCATTGCAGCATGTACTTCGCTGAAGAATCAAAACTGTATCATCTTAGTATTAAATATCGTAGCAGTTATGAGGACAGACCGAAACAAGCTAAGAAAAGTGGTCTCTGACAGGGCGTGCTTCCACAACAGTGAGTAATTTGCAAAAGTAAGGGATGACTTCGACTTGTACGCACCCCCTCCCCCAGAAAAAAAATGCTCACAATAACTACCGCACTCAAGATCTGCATAAATGCTATAAGGCGGCGGTTCCTGCGACAACAAATAATGACGACAGGTGCACTTCAAGGCCTGCTCGTATAGCTTAATATGCAGCACACTAGCTTGCAGGACGTGGACGTGGACCAGATCCTGACAGACTAAAGGCTACCGGCCTATATCACCTGCCAGAGTGGATTTTTGGGCGACTTTCCACGCTCGTTAAGGGAAAGTTCTTTCCCAGAAATTGCGATACATAAACTGTTGAAACACGGTAGCACACAGAACGAAGTTTACATGGATCGCAGCCAAGTGGCTCACATGTCTTTCTTCGATTAGGTTAACTAGCGACACGAAGAGCCGCCGGCCACCAAGTTAAAATGAACAAAAAATTTAAAAATGGCAAATCATGAAAACAGCGGATACCTTACGACAGGCTGTAGTCCAGTCAATGAAAAAAACAAAGGGAAAAAATTTGTTTAGTTGCAAATTTTTGTACCAAAAAATCCTGACCGGTGGGTTGTGAGCGAGGGGAAGGGAGAGGTAGTTTAAAAATAACTATGTTTTTCTGACTACCTCCTAAACCGCAGTACCTAGCAAAAATATTTCTAGCTAAAAAATTAAACTTCATTCAATTTCTTACCAAAAAAAGGTCACATACAATTTTCGCTAAGACTGATAATGTCCATGTTGCAGAGCGAGAAACGAAACGCAAATGAGACTGATGGCCAGTTCTTCATCCGCTTGAGACGGTAAAACCAAACGAGCAATATAGCAAGCCGTGAACAATCTCTCTCGATCTGGGGCTCTCTCAGATCGTGCAAGGACCACGGGAAGCAGCGCCCACGGCTTTCGAGATGTCACCGCACCATTAACAAACTATTTACTAGGCTGAAGGTCCAAATCATGCTTGTATTGCAGAGATTAGAACTAAGTGTGTCTAGCTTAACTAAGACGCTGATTTTCTCTGAACAACTAATTCTTACACTCTTCGGAAGGGATCGACGTGCCCTTGTGTTGGTGCGGAGCGTCAGCGAAGGTGACAGTTGATTTCATCTCAGAGGTTAGGGAATCGAATCAAAATAGTTTCGACCAATATGACGTAAACGTTGATTTTAAAGAAAGAGGGGAGTCACAAAGCAGCCGTTTGCACAGTGCTCGCGATAACGTTAAAGGCTGCACCAAGGTCGCGAGTCGGTCTGACAGCACACAAGCCAGGCCGAACTCAGCCAAGTGCGACGCTCGCTGTCAACTCGTGGTCTTATCGGAGCAAGTTTTCCATTCGCTTCGTGCTTAACCTCAGAGATAGTCAAATTTCGACGTGAGCATCAATATGAGGTACTGCGCCTCGAGATTACTTGTAAAGTTACTTTCCTAGTTTTAATTTCATAATAGTGAACTTAACACAGAAACAATGAAAGAATGCAGTCTACAGCGTCAAGCCCTATAATCTCTGTAATTTTGCTAACAGTTTGTAGCAGTGGGCAGAACCCACATCTTACAGCTACCGTAAGTAACGAGGGACGTGAAATGTTGAACACTCGCCGAGCTGAATTTGTTTTATCATGGCATGAGAGACATTTTCTGTTTGGAAACGAATTTTTCTTTCGTGATCTTTGATTACTCGCAGCTAATTCAGACACGACATGAGAATCAGTTATCGAACACAGTAGTTAACAATCAATTTCTTTTTTTGTTACGTGATGGTGGCGGGATCGTAGAATACTCTATGTACTCTAATGCATAGCCGTAGCCATCAACGCGATGCACTCGCGAAGCTATTCGTTACTAATGATCTAAAGTGGCGTCCCGATATGTGCTGTCACCGCTCAGTTTCGCGGGTTCCATACTGATTGACATTTTCTTGGGTGAAACACGTTTAGATGTTAGTTCTTTGAAAATTTCTCCTCTAATAGTGCGGCTTTCCACACTACCTGCAATGCTAACAACGTTTCCAATTTTTCCTTCGTATTCAAATGCCCTGTCGCAAAACTACCTGTGCGTTATTTGCGTAGGTCAGCAGTGAAGGGTGGAAAAGCAAAGTACAATTTTACGTACCGGTACGTAGAGTTATCCAAATTAAGAAATTTTTTCCTGCCAAGACATAACGTTAAATTTAAATACTGAACACTTTCGGAGCTTCTAAAATCGTTTCAGTGAGAAAGTGACTGACACTGGCTGATACGTTCCGCACGCGGGAAGACAATTTTCTGTTAGTTATATGTTCCCTAGATCGTATGAATGATTTGCTTTATAGAAGTTTTGAGTAACATATCAGCTTATAGGATATGAATATCAATACTATTGCACATTTTTCAGTCGTACTCTTGAAACTACACTAAAAAATGGTTTTTTTACAGTCTACCAACTTTAAAAAGTGATCTATAGAATAGGAGTAGATGTCCGGAAGAAATGGTTAGTTTTAAAAGTTGTTTTGCTACCTGTCAGACATTTTATTTTATTGGACAAATGATCAAAAATTTTTCTTCCTGCATATTGAACTCCTTTCTGAGCCACTGACTGCTTCAGTAACGGGTAATAAAGATCATTTATCCCCTCTATTGTTGTACAGACATCAGTCTTCTCAAATTGTGGTAGATTACTTATGATGAATTTCGTTAGTGATTATGAATTGCGTAGGTACAGTCAGAATGCCTACTAGGCAACTACTAGATGACTGTAAATGAACGCGTATTATTCTTACTGCTGGCTTTTGAGTGTCAACTTTCCAAGTGAAGAGTAATCCCAAAGAATTACCCTAAGCCATTGACACAGAATATATTAGGACGGAGTTTGTTTTTGCGAAGCTATTATTTACACTAAGAACTGAAGCAGCTAAACTTAAACACGGCAGATTCTAACGACTTCCTAAATAGGTTGAAGAAAGTATCGTATGTACTATGCGAATACAGCCTCAACGTAATCTAAGATATTTCATTTACACAGGGTGTTACAAAAAGGTACGGCCAAACTTTCAGGAAACATTCCTCACACACAAATAAAGAAAAGATGTTATGTGGAGATGTGTCCGGAAACGCTTAAATTCAATGTTAGAGCTCATTTTATTACTTCTCTTAAAATCACATTGATCATGGAATGGAAAAACACAGCAACAGAAAATACCAGCGTAAATTCAATCACTTTGTTACAGGAAATGGTCAAAATGTCCTCCGTTAGCGAGGGTACATGAATCCACCCTCCGTCGCATGGAATCCCTGATCCGCTAATGCAGTCCTGGAGAATGGCGTATTGTATCACAGCCGTCCACAATACGAGCACGAAGAGTCTCTACATTTCGTACCGGGGTTGCGTAGACAAGAGCTTTCAAATGCCCCCATAAATGAAAGGAGAGCGTGGAGGCCACGGAATTGGTCCGCCTCTACCAATCCATCGGTCACCAAATCTCTTGTTGCGAAACGTACGAACACTTCGACTGAAATGTGCAGGAGCTCCATCGTGCATGAACCGCATGTGTCGTACTTGCAAAGGCACATGTTGTAGCAGCACAGGTAGAGTATCCCGTATGAAATCATGATAGCGTGCTCCATTGAGCGTAGGTGGACGAAACTAAAATGAGTTCTAACATGGAAATTAAGCGTTTCCGGACACATGTCCACATAACATATTTTCTTTATTTGTGTGTGAGGAATATTTCCTGAAAGTTTGGCAGTACCTTTTTGTAACACCCTGCATACGTTCCCCACTAATCACACGTGTACTAGTCCGCGATTTCTTCGAGGCGAACGGCGAGCCACACTTTCACCCGTCAGCTAACGCCAAACGACTGTCCAAACTGACAGCTGTGCCAATTCACACGCGTTCTGCCACACGCCGCCACTGGGGTCCACACATAACACACTGCCGAGAAACCGCCTCTCCGTCGCTTCCAGCCGACCTCTGCACTCCTCCAATTGGACCCCAATTCGCACTCGTCGATGCAAACAACTTGTCACCATCAGGCCACTCTAGGCTCTGTAATTCGCAGAAGAGACGGGCGCTCGCAGGGCCCGGCGTCGCGCCGTCGCGGCATTAGCGAAAGTAGGACTTGTCAGAGTTGAAGGCTGCAAGCCGCGCGGGAGGTAAACTGTGCGTTTGGCTGTGTGCGTACCTTCTCCTGCTGGAGCTCCAGCTGTGACACGGCCCCCATGGCCGTCGCTGGCGGACTGCAGACTGTCGCGTCGGCCCACGAGGCGGCGCTGCAGCGCGACCAGCCGGCGGTGGGGGCAACTCAACAGCTGCCCGCCGCGTCGCAGTATGCGCGCCCGCCTTTCACCGTTCGCCTTTTCTTGCTTCCGCTAATGCTTCTATGCCGCCTAGAGACCGCTTTAAGGCCCCTAGACGTGCACCAATTTACCGGCAGACCGATCGATCGATTTCGCGGCAACCTACATACCTACCAACCAACTGCACTCAGCTATTATAGCGCCGCTCTGTTGTTGTGATTCATATATCATAAGTGCATTGGTTTATATTCTAAGAGATTCCGCATGGTTCTACACAGAGACAAAAACGTGGGTTTGTCTTGGCTGTTTTAAAGGTAACAAGGCTAAGAAGTGGCTAGTGCAAAGAAAGAAGTTCACTCACGTTTTGTTACGTTATTTGGTGTCCGGTGATGTTACGTAATTATTTCACTGGAATCACATTTGGGAAGAAAGATTGGATTGGATTGTTTGGGGGAAGAGACCAAACAGCGAGGTCATCGGTCTCATCGGATTAGGGAAGGACGGGGAAGGAAGTCGGCCATGCCCTTTCAGAGGAACCGTCCCGGCATTTGCCTGGAGCGATTTAGGGAAATCACGGAAAACCCAAATCAGGATGGCCGGACGCAGGATTGAACCGTCGTCCTCCCGAATGCGAGTCCAGTGTGCTAGCCACTGCGTCACCGCGCTCGATGTAATTATCTAAGAATGGATGAATCTGCATTTCAGAGCTGCTGAACATCAACAAACCATACTTAACGAAAAAAGAATACGCTCATGAGAAAGTATGAAAGCTGCGAGGAGATGCTGTTAGCTGCTTGGAAGACGTTAACTGAACCTTCAAATTCAATGCTATTGCATCCCCACAATTAACTAAAATGATTTCTGAAACCTGTAACGCGATTCCTACTTGGCTGAGGAAATACAAAATGGTAAATAAGTAAATAAATAAATGACTTTAATGTAAACTTTATCAATATACTTAGGTACGTAGGATAAAAGATGACCTGTTAGTTTAAGGAACTCATTTCAAATTCGGAGAAGAAAGGCTAGATATGATGGTGTCGCGTACATCATCTAATGAATACAACAATAGATATATAGAAAATGAGACTATTAAATACAACAACAGATACATAAGAAAACAGACTTTTAGCAAGTGTTACAATTGTAAATAAAAATCTCACACTTTGCTCTTCTTAACAGACATCTTGGATATAGGCTGGAATTTCTTTAAACGCTTAAAACAATGAAACAAATATATTTTATGAATTAATGTCCATTGAAAGTCGATATTTCGGTTTTTACATTTTATTTCCGGTAAGTATCGAAAACAAAAACAACAGAAATACAGAAGGTCGACGGACTTTTATTGTCTCTGCGTGGCACACGGGAATCATTACGGATTCGTTAAAAAATCGAAAAAAGTGCTTCATTTAGTGCATCTCTATTGCTATAATCTTCGCACGACGTGTCCCACAAGCATCTACATCTTTAAATTTATCCTGAAACCCTGGCTTCAAACTTTCGTCTACCCCGCATCCTGTTATGTATACTAGAACAACGTTTAACACCGCTCGCAGTGACAAAAGATAAAGTTTTGTTAGGGCTGGTGGCACGACAGCGCCATTAACGGCTGGAGGGCGGGGGCCGTCAGAAGAAAAGCTCGTCGGTCGGTCATAATGCCTACACACGTCCAGTCTGTCGGTCGGACAGGAATTCGCGAGTGTGCACCATCAATTGATACGTATTTGCGAATAAGCATTTACACTTGAGCCAACTAAAGAGAATAGGAGTGCACGAACATGGAGGCATACGCTGTGTATTTTATTTTTTCGATAGCGCTGTCACGGTAAAGTTGCTATCTTATATTCCGTACATCTACAGGACTACCCTGCAGTTCACAGTTACGCGCCTGACAGAGGATTCATCGTACCGCATTCAAGCTCCACTGATGCGTCAAAGAAACTGGTATAGGCATGTGTATTCTGAAACAGAGATATGTAAACAGGCCGAATATGGCGCTGCGGTTGGGAACGCCTATGTAAGACAAGTGCCTGGCGCAGTTGTCAGATAGGCTACTGCTGCTACAATGGCAGGCTATCAAGATTTAAGTGAGTTTCAACGTGGTGTTATAGCCAGCAAGCTAGCGATTGGACACAGCATCTCTGAGGTAGTGATGAAGTGGGGATTTTCCCCTACGACCATTTCACGAGTGTACCACGAATATCAGGAATCCCGCAAAGCACGGTATCTGCGACATCGCTGCGGCCGGAAAAAAGGTCCTGGAAGAACGGGACCAACTACGACTGAAGAGAATTGTTCGACGTGACAGAAATACAACTCTTCCGCAAATTGCTGCAGATTTCAATGCTGGACCTTCAAAAAGTGTCAACGTGCGAACCATCCAACGAAACATCATTGATATGGGCTTTCGGAGCCGAAGACCTACCCGTGTACCCTCGATGACCACACGACACAAATCTTTACGCCTCGCCTGGGCCTGTCAGCACCGACATTGGATTGTTGATGACTGGAAACATGTTGCCCGGTGGGACGAGTCTCGTTTCAAATTGTGTCGAGCGGATGGATGCCCATGGGTATGGAGAAAGCAGGGGACTGTTCATGCTAATGGAGGCTCTGTAATGGTATGTGACGTGTGCAGTTTGGGTTGTATGGGACCCCTGATACGTCTAGACATGACTCTGACAGGTGACACGTACGTAAGCATCCTTGTGATCACCTGCATCCATTCATGTCCATTGTGCGTTCCGACAGACTCGGACAATTCCAGCAGGACAATGCGACACCCCACACGTCCAGTACTGCTACAAAGTGGCTCCAGGAACACTCTACTGAGTTTAAACACTTTCGCTGGCTGCGAAACTCCCTAGGCATGAACATTATTGAGCATATCTGGGATGCCTTGCAACGTGCTGTTCAGAAGAGATCTCTTCGTACTCTTACGGATTTATGGGCACCCAGCAGGATTCATAGTGTCAGTTCCCTCCAGCAGTACTTCAGTCATTAGTCGAGTTTATGGCACGTCTTGTTGCGGTACTTCTGCCTGCTCAAGGGGGCCCTATACGATATTAGGCAGGTGTACCAGATTCTTTTGCTCTTCAGTGTATTTCTCTAACATTTCACTCTCAAATAGCGTACGGTAATAACGAATACTTAAATCCTTCCACCTGAGTTCTCATTTCTATTATTTAATTATGATGACTATTTCTTCCTGTGTAAATGGGCACCAACAAAATATTGTCGCATTCGGAGGAGGAAGTTGGTGATTGAAATCACACACCGCAACTGAGACGCCATTGTTTTAATGACTGCCACCCTAACTCGCGTATAGTATCCGACGTTGGTGATTGAAATGACACACCGCAACTGAGACGCCATTGTTTTAATGGCTGCCACCCCAACTCGCGTATAATATCCGACGTTCTCTCCGCTATTTCGCGATAATACAAAACGAACTCCCTTCTTTAAACTTTTTCGTTGTCCTCCATCAATTCTGCCTAGTACGGATCCACTACCGCACAGCAACACTGTAGCACAGGGGGACAAGCATGATGTAAACAGTCTCTTTTGTACACCTCTTGTTCTTCTAAGTGTTCTGCCAGCAAATCGCAGTTTACGGTCCGCTTTCCCCACAATATTATCAATGAGACCGTTCCAGTTTAAGTGGTTCGTAACTGTAATCTCTAAATATTTAGCTGAATTAACAGTCTTCAGATTTCTGTGACTTATCGTGTAACGGAAATTTAACTCTTTCATTTTAGTACTCATGTAGATGACCTAACGCTCTTCATTATTTAGATTCAAATGTCACTTATCATACGATACGGATAGCTTGTCTAAATCATTTTTCAATTGGTTTTGATCTTATGGCGGTAAATAAGGGCAACAGCTGCAAACCATCTAAGAGGATTGGTCAGGTTTTCTCCTAAATCATTTATGTAGATCAGGAACAACAGAGGGCTTGTAACACTTCCTTTGGAACGCCAGATATCATTTCTGTTTTACCCGATGACTTTTCGTCTGTTTCTGCATAGTATAATCTTTGAAACAGAAAATCGACGAATTTAGTCGCACAACTGAGACGATACTTCATAGGCATGCAGTTTAATTCGAAGTCGGTTATGAGGAACGGTGTCAAAAGCATTCTGGAAATCTAAAAATATGGAATTAATTTGGTATCACTTGTCGATAGCGCTCATTACTTCGATAGAATAAAGAGCTACTTGTGTTCAACAAGAACGATATTTTTTGAATCAGTGATGACTTTGTCAATAAATCGTGTTCTTCGAGGTAATTCATAATGTTCGAACACAACAATGTTCCGAAACCCTACTGCAAATCGATGTTGGTGGTATGGATCTGTAATTCTGCGGATTACTCCTGTTTCTTTTCTTGAATATTGGTCTGACCTGTGCAACTTTCCATTCCTTAGACACTGATCTTTCGTCGAACGAGCGGTTATATCTGATTGCTAAATATTGAACTACTGTATAATATATCCTGGAAGGAACAGAATTGGTAAACAATCTCGACCGCAGGCCTTGCTTTTATAAAGTGATTTAAACTTCTTCGCTATACCGACGGTATCTGCTTCTAAGTTACTCGCATTGGCAGCTGTTCTTGATAGGAATTCTGAGGTATTTACTTCATCTTCTTTGGTGAAGGAAATTACGAAAATATAGTCACGATGGAGAACGGAACCGTACAGCATGGCATTGAAGGGAAAGAATTTAGGTGTCTCAGTTCGTACGTAAACGTGAAATGCGTAGATGTAGTGCACTTAACGCTTAATTGCAGCTCCAGCTTTCCTTAGCATTAGTTGAAAACTTCGCACATATGTCGATTGACGCTATTCGTCGGCTTCTCATTACAACGGAGGAGGAAATGTGAAAGCAGAACACTGTTGCCGATGATCATCGTAATCTGGAGTGAGGCTAGCATTTACGCTATTATTATTAGCAACCGGAGACATTAACGTAAGTCATTGTTCCACATTTCAGTAGCTGCCTTATACCAGATAGTTCTTAATATCTACTGCGACATTTTTATTTTATTAAAGATGTTATTAAAGTCCAACTAAACCATTCTTATTTATCATGCCAATCTCTAACATAACAATGATACACTAGCCATGTAATTGTATATACCATCAACGTAAGCAATGTGAATGATCAAGTCTTCCGTATATTTCAATTTTAATCAACATATTAGATACATATTCGCCCTTGTTTTCTTTCAAGGAAATTTACTATGCCTTTACGTTTTAATATAAAGAATTATGAAGCTTGTGCTAAGTCATTTTGTCTTTCTCAGGTCCCCAGTAGGAACTTTAAGTGCTTCGGCGGTTTTCTACAGATGATATTTCTTTTGCTTAGACATCTGTGCTGTGGATCTCTTGGATTCCAGAAACAAGTATGATATCTGTATTTTTATATACGTAACACATATTCTCTTCGGGTCACTTCATTGCTCACACAACTCATATCAACTGTTGTGATTTTTATGCGACTCACTTTATTATGACAATATGATGAAAAGAACAGATCACTAATAACCATATAGAGCAAGCACTGAGTCGCAGACACGCGTAACAAACGACTGATATCCTCGTACTTGCTAAAAGGCCTTCTTCCAAAGTAGAAAACACATGCACGTACACACAAGTACCGCTCCCACACACATGATCACTGTCTTTGCCCGCTAAAGCCGAAATGCGAAGCTGAATACGAAAGGCTAGTCATGTACAACCTGTTAATAGTTTAAAATAATTTTAGTCTGCCATAGGGCTTTTGTTGGCTGGCTAGTAGATGGAGCGCCATGTCAGTTAGCGGTCGAAGGGTAGTCCAAGATAAGTTAATGTGTTAATAAGATGGATGGGATAGGTATAGATGGTGAGATGGAAGTCAGGGAGACGGGAGTGTCGTGGAACTACAACCTATGATTCCTGTCTGATGAATAACATTTCCATAGCAGTGTTTATATTAGAGTAACGCTCTGAGCCACGCTTCAGCAGCGATAAGAGCGTCGATAACCTCTGCTTAAGTTTTCTTCGCTAGTATCGCGTGTGGATTTTATTGCTTGTTTTCTCTCTAAGATAACCCTGAATACCGTCTCTGTCAATTATTATCGTATACAGGAAGCAAATGCATCTAACAATATCATGGGTCACCTCTAGAGAAATTTGCTTTTCTGTTTTTGATAGTCTCCATTTAGAATACGTTATACCGAAGGAACACTCAGCAGTTCTTCATGCTCGCAGTGCACTAATCTTGAAATATTCTTTGTCAGCATTTAACTAACGCCTTAAGTTACGCCTTAAAGAGCCGCGTCAAAGTGAACGATCTTCATAGTTAAGAGCAACAAAAGCTATAGTTTCATCAGAGTCAGGCAAAGTCAGCTTTTAATGAACTGGATAAAGGTGTAAAATTTTCATAGCCTAAAGTAACAAAATGTATAGTTTTGTCACAGTTAGGCAAAGCACTAACATCAAACATATGTCTGACAAATGCAGAAAGACCTACTTGTTCAATGGTCGCTTCGTTTTCCCCAGTCATCAAAATTAATGTTTGTGAACTCAGAATTGTCATCAGCCAATCCACGTAACAATATACCGGGTGATCAATAAGTCAGTATAAATTTGAAAACTGCATAAATCATGGGATACTGTAGATAAAGAGGTACAAATTGACACACATGCTTAGAATGATATGGGGTTTTATTAGAACAAAAAAACAATAAAATACAAACGTTCAAAAAATGTCCGACAGATGGCGCTTCATCTGATCATAACAGTAATAATTAGCATAACAAAGTAAGACAAAGCAAAGATGATGTTCTTTACAGGAAATACTCAACATGTCCACCATCATTCCTCAACAATAGCTGTAGTCGAGGAATAATGTTGTGAACAGCACTGTAAAGCATGTCCGTAGTTATCGTGAGGCATTGGCGTCGGATGTTG
This sequence comes from Schistocerca gregaria, assembly GCF_023897955.1. Lineage (NCBI taxonomy): Eukaryota > Metazoa > Arthropoda > Insecta > Orthoptera > Acrididae > Schistocerca > Schistocerca gregaria. Next base: position 401,958,097 of record NC_064923.1, on the reverse strand, counting down.
TCTTTCAGCATCTCTAGAGATGTCGGTCGATCACGATACACTTGCGACTCCAGGTAACCTCAAATCCAATTATAGCACGGACTAAGGTCTGGGGACGTGGGAGGCCAAGCATGTCGAAAGTGGCGGCTGAGCACAAGATCATCACCAAACGCGTACATCACTTCATTTTTCAGCAACTGCAGTACGACAGAAATAGTAAAGCTTAGGTGATATAGTTAGGACTACTTTGGCTTCATTTCAAAGCCACACTGCTCGACACTCGGCTCCACGTCGTTATTAAAGGTGCGTCGAGAACGCCTCGTAGAAGCTGAGAACTACACTTTGCTCCAGTCTGTCTCTTTGGCGCTTATCACAGGTCTAACATAAACGTACCCTGAAACTGATGCTTCGTATGACAGCCTTCGGCTACTATTTTTCCTTCTCGCCATTTCGGTTTCGGCAGCATACGCCTCAAACACAGACACGCACGGAGCGCAGGTTGCCGGTTCGATTGCTAATGGAGTATGAAATTTTCGGTACCAATATTATTTAAAAAAAAAGGAAGAAAAGATGGAACATCACGGTTAGACCGAATTCGTTCACGACAGATTCCACGGTTTCGCCTGCGTACGTATTCGCTGATCACCGTACAGGGCATTGCTACGGATACTTTGTGCCTTTGGTAGACAGTCCCTTTCCTGTTCCACTCGCAAATAAAACGAAAGGAAAACTACTGCCTGTATGGCTCTGTACTAGCCTCAATCTATCTTATTTTGTCCTTGCAGGTCATACACAAGATGATCGCTGGAGCCTCTACAATCGTTTTGCGATCTGTTGCAAATGTTTCACCCGTTAGCACGTTTATGATTAATTTTAAGGTGCAAAAGGTTAAGAAAAATCCTTAACATATTCAAAATAGTGAAAATTTTTAAAAAGGTGGATACTTCTCTTTAATTAAAAATGGAAAAACAGTTGAAGTTTCCTACTGAAGAATCACTCCTTAAATCTGCACCACTTTTGAACTACAATCCTTTATTAGCACCTTATAATGGGATTTACTGCCATTTCCCATTTCTTTAATGTTTCCAACAGTTCATCTGCCTCCTCATCAGAACGTCAGCGTTTATAGATTTGAACAACTTGCATATAATATATTTTATTTAGTATAAAAAACTTGCAATTTTTTCCGAATTTCTTTAAGAATTGTAGTATTGTTTTTAATTTTATTGTTTACAATAGAGCTTACATCTGAATTTTCTCGCTGCTCTGTTCCTCTAATATTTTTAAACGTGCGTGCGGATTTTAAGTGCATTGAAACTCCAGTTTTACGTCGCATTTCTGACAACCCGCTAAGTCCTTTTCGTTTTATTCAACTCCTGTTCCATTATCATTAACGTATCAAACTTCGTGCAGCGAGATGCAGGCGAAGAAGTAGCTTAAAGCCATTGCATGAGTTTCATCAGCCCATTGTGCGCCTCCGGTAGCTAAGTGGTCAGCACGACAGAATGTCAATCCAAAGGGCCCGGGTTCGATCCCCGACTGAGCCGAAGATTTTCTCCGCTCAGGGACTGGGAGTTGTGTTGACCTAATCATTATCATTTCATCCCCGTCGACGCACAAGTCGCCGAATTAGCGTCAAATCGATAGACTTGCATCCGCCGAACGGTCTACCCGATGGGAGGCCCTAGTCACACGACATTTACGTTTATCAGCCCATTACTTCTCTTTGACCAAAGGAAATGGCCAAGTACAGCCACCTGCGTGCTGGAGGTGAACGTTAATCTCCATTGTCAGTGCAGTTCAGCAGAGCGCGCTGTGTCACCGGTCGTGAGCGAGACAGACAGTGCGCCTAGTGTATGCTGTTCGTTGTGTCAACCTGATCAGTCATTTCAAGCTTATAACGTGCGCGCATTGTCAGTTTACGACCACATTTGTCAGCACGGGTAATTGCACGCCGAATTTTCGTACACTTCAACGACGTGATACGGACATTCAACTGCTATCGCGAAAAAAAATTAAGATCTGCTTCCGTAGTGGTCGTCCAGTCTCTACACACCAGCTGACGAACGCTGTCTATAAATTATAGGTCGAAGTTCCACCAAGCACCATACGATAAAACTTTACGCTGCTTTTTCGGAGGTTACTGTAAACGCTGTGTCATTCCAGGTAGAACGCAACAGTCTTCACGAGATCGATTTGGCAGGAATCTGATCAGAAGCAATCGGTCTCCCCTAAGTAATGCAGTAATGCGGAACTGACAACTAGATGTAACGACAGGCGGGGCTGCCAGTATAAAAGGAGGCAGGTGAGTATTGTGTTATCAGTGGAGATGCAGTAAGAGCAGAGTGGGAAGATCAGGACTTCGAACTAGGGCTAGTCATATAGGATTTCACCTGAGTGACGACTCCATCAGGGTCATTTCAACCCTACTAAGCCTGTCCAAGTCGACTGTTCATGACATGTTTGTGAAGTGGAAACGCCAAGAACCAGCTACAGCTAAACAACGACCAGGCAGAACTCGTGTGCTAAGGCTCAGGGGCTCTCCAGCATTACGGTGGATGGTTATAAAAATCGCATGAAACCACTCTAGGGAATTACTCGTGAGCTCCAATGTGGTACCAGTCTAGTCTACGTAGGACAATGACTGTGCATAGGGGTACAATTTTTGAGCATCTCCTCATAAACCACACATTTCTGTAGTAAATGGTAAGCGATTATCTTGAGATGGTGTAAAGAGCGACGCAAATGGGCAGTGGATGGCAGGACACGAGTGATTAGGAGTGACGAATCACGCTGTACCGTGTCTCAGTCCCATGGAAGGGTTTGGGTTTCGTTATTACCTGGAGAACGTTACATGCCATCATGTGAAGAGCCAACAGTGAAGTATGGATGAAGTGATGTAATGGTAAAGAGGAGTTTTTCGTGGTTAGATCCCCTTATTGCGCGTAAAAGACCGCTAAATATGTAAGTATGTGAAGACATTTTACGATATTATGTACTGCATACAGTAGATGAACAGTTCGGAGACGATGACTGTTTGCATCACCACGATGATGCTCCCTGTCATAAAGAAGCATCTATGAGACAATGATTTTTGAATAATATCATTCCTGAAATGGACTTGCCTGCCCAGAGTCCTGAGATGAATCCAATGGCACAACTTTAGGATAAGGTAGAAAGTCGACCTCACTCCAAAACCCAGTATCCGACATTAGTACCTCCTCTGGTCTCTGCTCTTGAGGAAGGATATGCTGACGTTCCACTATAGACATTCTGACACGCCATTGCAAGTGTCCCCAACACAATTCAAGCCACTATAAAGGCGAAGAGTGGACACAGCGTGTATTAATGTCCACTAATAGGTCTCCATATTCTTTTGCACTATGGACACATCTAGAAATCCCCTAGCATTGTGGCACACGAAGAAACTGGGCAAGGGAACACCAGGAATGGAAAATGTGTCAAAATCGTCCGGTTTTCTTCATCAACAAATGCAGGATTTGTCTGGCGCCTCGTGATCGTTGCATAAGAGCATTCAGGTGGCTGAGTATGAATGCATGTCTGATGTTTGAGGATCCACAGGTTCAGCAGGGAGATTGAGTAGCCACGTTTTCAACGTGTATCTTGTATAGATGCCTGACGCCTCTCACTGTCGGACGCCTCTCATTGCTGTCTAGGGGTGTGTAGTATTGGGACAGGATCATCCATCCTGCTATTCCGCCCTGCACTCAACATTTCGACAGCGTGTCAATCTGTCAAGACTGTGACGCACGGTCACACGCATCCACCTCATGAACACCTTACTCCGGGTTGCAGTAATGAAGCAAGCGGAATGGCCTGCGGTTTCTGCTAACATAAACTCGACTGAACATGCTTGGGATCAACTGGATCTTGCTAACCGTCGTGACAGGAACCTATATCGCACATCGGATGACCTCAGGAAGGGCGCCATCGAAGTGTGTGATTGATTTGAGAGATAACGTCTGGATTACCTAGTGGGCGGTGTGCCAAGGAGGAATCAGACATTTCACAATGCCCGGTGTGGAATAACACGATACTGAATTTTAGCCAGCAGCAGATTTTAATTTCACAGATGTGCTAATGTGTGCTCATTTCGAAGGACTGCGCTTATTCATCGGGCGAGGTGGCGTAGTGGTTAGCACATTCGAGTGGAACAACGGTTGAAATCCTCGTCCGGCCATCCAGATTTAGGTTTTCCGTAATTATCCTAAATCATTCCAGGCACATTCCGGGATGGTTCTTTTGAAAAGGACACGGTCACGATCCATGCTAGTCTTGCGTCTCTAATGGCCTCGTCGTGGACTAGACGATGAATTCTAATCATCCTACTTTCTTCTTGTTTTTATTTTCGTTATTGGCTCTGAGCACTGTGGGACTTAACTGCTGAGGTCATCAGTCCCGTAGAACTTAGAACAGCTTAAACCTAACTAACCTAAGGACATCACACGCATCCATGCCCGAGGCAGGATTCGAACCTGCAACCGGGGCGGTCACGCGGGTCCAAACTATAGCGCCTAGTACCGCTTGGCCACTCCGGCCGGCTATTTTTGTTATTGTCTTCTTTTTATTTCACAGTGATTTTTTTAAATTTTATAAGGCTTTCTCTTTGATATCCTGCTCCACTCGGGTCTTAGCACATAAAGATAAGCAGATGGGGCAAAAATTTTTTGAGCAGTCCGCATCTTTGATTCTGCTATGAACACGATCAGTTCGAATGCTGATCACGTGGCAGCATAACCCACAGCCAATACTGTCATTAAGCAGTCAGAGTTTGTATGATTCATTATGTATTGAAGTTTTGTGGTTTGCAACACCATTCTGTCCGATGTTTTTCCGCTCAAGCAGTGTGCCACAGCGTTACCTTCCAGGTACTACTATCTTCGCGGTGTGAACGTATGAGTTGCAGAGTAAGATGTGTACTTCTTGGATTTTCTTTATTTGAACTAAAATGTAATTAAGGGCTATTTTCTCAGTTCGTAGTAGAGACACCTTCTGAAATCGTTGGACAAGTTTTAGGTAGTAAATGGACAGTTTACTTTTTCAAGGAACCTTCGTAGCATTCGCCTTAATCGATTTCGGAAAACCAAAGAAATCCTAAATTTGATTGGTCTAACGGGGTCTTCAATAGCACTCCTCCCAAGAGGGAGTCGAATGCCGTGATAATTGGGCGGCCTCGCTCCGCGATCAGAAGTTGACTTAAATAGATTATCACCTTCCAATAAGCCGCTGACTGAGTCACAGCAAATAAAATCAGAGAGGAACGCTAGTTAGAGTCTGGGCGCGCTCCTTCCGCTCAGCTAGAGACTGCTTTTTAGCGATGTAATTGCAGAGGCTGTTTCGCAAGCTGCGGTCAAGCGGGAACTTAAAAGTCTGAGCGTGACGAGGGAGCTTCGCGGGGAAGACCAAGGCAGTCGTTAGCACGAGTTGTGCTTGCTCACCAAGGATCTGACTGCGCGTGACATTTTAGGAATCGGAAGAGCAATGTCCCGGAACACGTTCCATATATCTCCTCCGCTTACGATGAGCTTCCCACAAGGGATCGTGGCCTATTCACCTACAGCGTTATAAGAAAAACTGAAGGAAGGCTAGGGTTTAACGTTTCGTCGAAAACGAGGTCATTAGAGACAGATCACAAATTCTTGCTGTGGAAGTACCGGGAAGGAAATCAGGAATGCTCTTCACCCGATATTTGTCTTACGCTATTTAAGGAAGTAATGGAAACCTAAATTTCCATGACCAGACGGAGATTTGAACCGCCGTTCTTACGAATACAAGTTCAATGTCTTATCACTGCATCACCTAGCTCGGCCTCGAAAGACTCAAGACCTGCTAGCAAAAATCAGGAATTTCCTGTAATATCTATTTTTTCTAGGCCTACAGAGCTAAGTGGTTCATGTCTGCCTTAATAGTACATGTCACGTCGAAGGTCTTATTCTCTATACGGTAACAATTTAAGAGACTGATAGGAAAAAAGGTTGAAATTTAGAATCTTTCGGGCGATATATATATATATATATATATATATATATATATATATATATATATATATATATATATCTCCAGTCTCTACACACCAGATGACGAACGCTGTATATATATACAGGGTGAGTCACCTACCATTACCGCTGGATATATTTCGTAAACCACATGAAATACTGACGAATCGATTCCATGTTTTTAACACAAACCTACGTTTTTTTAAATGGAACCACGTTAGTTTTGTTAGCACATCTGAACATTTAAACAAATACGTAATCAGTGTCGTTTGTTGCATTGTAAAATGTTAATTTCATCCGGAGATATTGTAACTTAAAGTTGACACTTGAAACCTCCGACGTTCAGTTGCGGGTTGTAACAAACACGGGCCACGGTCGGCGAGCAGCATCTGCAGGGACATGTTTACGATGACGACCGTGTTTACGAGTGTGTCTGTAGTGCCCTGTTGTAGTTTGGTCTAGCTGTCGCAGTGTCTCCGCATGTAGCGCTTGCTTCTATTGTAATTCTGCAGTCGTCTCCGCACGCAGACCAACTGTAGTACTCCGTGTTACCAGACGTCTGTGATAGTGTAGTGTTGTAGGAACTGTGACCATGGTGTATTCGAACTCTGAAAAGGCGGAGATGATACTCATCTATGGCGAGTGTCACGAAATGCAGCTGAAGCCTGCAGGGTGTATGCAGAACTGTACCCGGACAGACAATATTCAACGTGCCGCACATTGCAAAACATCTACCGCCAACTGTATGCAACAGGTATGGTCGTAGCACGAAAACGGGTCCGTAACAGGCCCGTCACAGGAGAAGCGGGTGCAATTGGTGTGTTAGCCGCTTTTGCCATGAACCCACGAGTACACGGGACATTGCGAGAGCCGGCGGACATACGATAGTTATGTGGTTCTTACCCCTACTGCGAATGTTTCCTGTCAGTAAGGGATATGAGTATCAAGTTTGGTTGATATCGGTCCTGTGATTCAGGAGGAGACGTGGAATATACATATACTCGTAAACATACATACTTACATTTTTATAATATGTATGGATATAGATTAAGTAACGGGTAGCAGGTCTTCTTAGTGCCAATAGTTAACTCCCGGAAATGTTTGAACTTTCTTTTGCAGAGTATCTTTCGTATGGTAATCATTCTGGTTAAGAACTGAGAATTGGATTGTTTTTACCGGCTGCGAATCAACACAACAAAAGAGGGAGATTCGATTACTTCTTCGTAATCTTTTTCTTGTTTTTCTTCTTCTTATTCTAGAGATAAAGGTGTAGTTTGTAACGATGCTCATTTTCTCGTCAGTCTTCATGCCACTGAGACTAATAGTAAAAGTACTGGTTGCCACCCAGGCTAACTAGATCAGCCGTTTCCAAACTAATTCTTCCGTCATAGTTACTGTCGAGATGGTAATGTACGTTCCCGTTCACTTTGGAGTGCTTCTTCGCTTTTATCCTTGGCTGAAGATCGTGCAGGCAACGTAAATATTCTAGCCGCTTCTAACGAGTGAGGCGTCGCACTGACAAGAGACTGGACTTGTATTCTGGAAGACAGCGGTTCAGATACCAGTCCGGCAATCCAGATTAGGTTTTCCGTGATTTCCCTAAATTGCTTAAGGCAACTGTAGGTTGTTTCCTTGGAAAGGACACAGCCGATTTCCTTCGCTGCTTGAGAGGGCCTCCTATGGGAAACTTTGTGGAAACACTTGTAAGGACATGCGGAAGAGAAATGGCGAATAAACCATCGAAAGAAGCACATTCTGATTTACACATGAGAGGGTTCAAATCTGGTGGTCTTGGTGGTCACGCAGTTTGGAACGTTCGGCCAAATGGTTCGGTTTCCTCCAAATGTGTTACGGAGTAACCGAGTGACCTCACCAGCAGTGTGATGTGGAGCTTCATCGTGCATCAAAATTGTTAAGGCCGAAGCATTTCTCCGCTGTAGAGCAGGGATCACGTGTTGGCGAAGCAGATGACAGTGACGTGTGCTGCATGTCTTTGGTCCTTGGCGTCCGAGTTCCTCAAAGAAAAATGAGCCAATCATGAACTGTGCCGAGAAGTCACACAACACGGCGACTCGTTCACTATATTGGGAACCTTCACGAGCTTTCGTTGGCGGTGAATATCTCCAAATGTGATAATTGTGTGTGTTCACCTCCCTAATAGGCATCAATGGTGCCTTACCACTCCACAAAATGTCCCAAGGACACATGTTGTCAACTTCAACCCTTGCACTAAACTTAAGAGTAAAGTATGATCGAGTGTCTGTATTACGTGGGTAAAGTTGGCAAGTTATGTGAAGTTTGTACGGAAACTATTCTACAACTCTTCTCAACATTTTTCGAACGGTCGTCCAGCATATTCAGCCAAGGCAACAGTAATTTTCTTAAACAATTTGTGGCGCAACTGGACGTCGGCTCTCCCAGGAGAAAACCGAATCATTGGTCGATCGTTTCAAACTGGGTAAATACCAAGATCACCATATTTGAACCCGCTTATGTGGAGATCAAAAGGTGTTTCTTCAGTGGTTTATTCGTCAGTCCTCTTCCAAATGTTCTTACAAATGTTTCCACAAAGTTTCATTGTTCTACGATCACTCGTTTTTCATGGGTGCACTCTCGAGTTGTGAAAGTTTAATTACAAGCTCCCTGTATTTTTGGCGAACCTAGAAGCAGAAAATAAATTTGATTTACAGACTGATTTACTACTAATTTAACCTCATAACAACCGTGTAACATATATACCGACGCTACCAAAATAAGAAATAAAAATGAGACACTTCTTGCACGAGGTTCGAACTATCAATCACTCTGCTATGTGAACGTATCTTTAATACACTGAAGCGCCAAAGAAACTGGTGTAGGCTTGCGTATATAAATACAGAGACATGTAAACATGCGGAATACGGCGTTGGCAACGCCTATATAAGACAAGTATCTGGCGTAGTTGTTGGATCGGTTACTGCTACTACAATGGCAGGTTATCAAGATTTAAGTGGTTTCGAACGTGGTGTTATAGCCGACACGCGAGCTATTGGACACAGCATATCTGAGGTAGAGATAAAATGGGGATTTTCCCGTAGGACCATTTCACGAGTGTACCACGAATATTAGGAATCCGGTAAAACGACAGCTCTCCGGCATCGCTGCGGCCGCAATAAGATCCTCCAGAAAGGGACCAACGACGACTGAAGAGAATCGTTCAACATGACAGAAGTGTAACCCTTCCGAAAATTGCTGCAGATTTCAGTGCTGGACCATCAACAAGAGTCAGTATGCGAACCATTCAACGAAACATCATCAATATGGGCTTTCGGAGACGAAGGCACTTTCGTGTACTCTCTATGACTTCACGACACAAAGCTTCACGCCTCGCCTGGGCCCGTCAATGCCGACACTGGGCTGTTGATGACTGGAAACATGTTGCCTGCTCGGACCAGTCTCATTTCAAACTGTATCGAGCGGATGGACGTATACGGGTATGGAGACAAACTCACGAATCCATGGACCCTGCATGTCAGCAGGAGACTCTTTAAACTGGTGGATGCTCTGTAATTGTAATGGGCGTGTGCAGCTGGAGAGATATGAGATCCCCGGTGCGATAAAATACGACTCTGACAGGTGAACGTACGTAAGCATCCTATCTGATCACCTCCATCCATTCGTGTCCACTGTGCCTTCTGACGGACTTGTGCAATTCCAGCAGGACAATGCGACACATCATACGTTCAAAATTGCTACATAGTGGTACCAGGAGCGCTCTTCTGAGTTTAAAACACTTCCGTTGGTCCCCAAACTCCCCAAACATGAACATTATTGAGCATATCTCGGATGCCTTCCAACGTACCGTTCAGAAGAGATCTCCACCAGTTCGTACTCTTACGGATTTATGGTCAGCCCTGCAGGATTCATGGTGTCAGTTCCCTCCAGCACTACTTCAGATATTATTCGAGGCCATGCCACTTCATGCTGTGGTACTTCTGCATGGTCGTGGGGTCCATACACGATATTAAGCAGGTGAACCAATTTCTTTGGCTCTTTAGTGTTAATTCCGGTACGCCCGCTTTCATATAGAACGCTAATTTGTAGTTGCGCTGAAGTACATTCTACTTGCAGAAACATCCGGATACGACGCACGCCGAACTGGTGTCCATCGTCGAAACCGGGCCACACGAAAACTGAGAGTTGTCCGTTATGTGGTGCTTACTGACCTTAACGAATGGATAAGTTATTTGATGTTACTAGCTTGTGTAGGTAGCGGAATTTCCAGGCATCCCACCAACGAACGTCAGTCATCTGTTTCTGATTCGAAACTGAAGTGAAAGCATGACGTTTCGTCAACGTCCAGGTAGATCAGTCCCACATTTTACGCTCAGAAAAGTTAGAAATCTCAAACAGTAGTTACTATTAATCGACAACTCTTTACGTATCTTACAGCTCTGTAATGTAATCAGTATTCTCTGTCACCATGGTTGGTAGCTGCAGTTAACGAACTTACATTCGGGAGGAGGTGGGCACCAAACCTTGTCCAGTTATTCACATTTAAGATTCATATAGTTTTTGTAAATCACATGATGCGAATGTTGGTATTATTCCTTCTGAACCAACGTGTGTCTTGTACCTTTTTATCAAATCCTAGCTTGCGCGCAGTCTCCACTAACATCATGACGTTTAAGCAGAATCTTTATTATTTTCACTGCGATAAGTGTACCGCGATTCCCATGGCGAAGCAGTTGCCTCTATATCACACATTATGCTGAAAAGTGACACACGTTGTCGACGTTCTGCACAATGCTTCAGAACCGAGATGACAGTGATCAAACTGAATGATTATGATTATCGGTATTCTGAGATGTGCTCTTTTGAATGTTTGCACGCTACGATGACGCGTAGTGAACGATTTTATCGGTCTGCGAAATCCTTACGATAAAATTCGCCAAATGATCTTGCCACTGAAAGCAGTAGGGATTTTAAAACTTGCGCTCTTCACACATGATATGCTATGGGCCATGGACAGAGGTGTTTACAGAATTTCTAATATCCTTAGATTCATTGCCACAGCAACTTATACTAAACTAATTACATTCGTACAGGTTAATTACCCAGGTTTATGATTGAAGCAAAAAGCACCTGACTGACTGATAGCAACCCTTTAACCTGAATGGGCGTATTCCACAGATATATACAAGTAATGTCGCTTGTTACCCAGGAAATTGTGAGAGAGACATTGCCTTTAAGACTCAGCGGATAGAATGAGTTACAATCTGATTACTTTTCACATATGGCCTACACTGGAATACTACTCACGTATGTGGTATTCATCGCTGGTTAAACGAGCTGGGAGAATCGAGTACACACACAAGATGGTAGCGAAAATCGTGCCGGGCTGACAGAAGAGTGCTGCAGAAGTAATGAATATAAAATATCGAAAAAAACGATCAAATGTAATAATTTGTCTGAAAGTAAGGAATAAAATAAATTAGAGAAACATTTTACGTGCCTTTAAATAGCGCTCGAAATCTTGTACGGGAAATGAGGAGCGTCATATATTTCGCTCATCTTATATTTAGACAAATCATTTCACAAAAAATTTCACCGGTTTTCTCCAGTATTTTTTATTTTCATGTTTTGTTCAGAAATTACGAAATCTTATAAATTTTAATATAGATTGGTATTCTTTTATTATTAAGGATGTACAGAACAAGAGAAAGCAGATAATTTTAAGTTTATCCTACGATTTGATATTTATTTTTTCAGCACCAAAGAAAGAATTCCAGATTTTCTACACAAATGTAACTTTTTCTCCACAAAGTAGTTAGGTCTTGAAGAGATGAACTTTTTGACGCTTCATTTACATAGTGAGGAGCAGCTGTTCGGGAAATAATTTAATTTTCTCTCAAATCAATAACTACGTTTTCCTTAATTACTCTGATTACTTTCAAGCAGTTAAACTGTTTTTAAAAACATTAGACCTCACACTGATCAATTTGATACCTTATTTATCCATTTCTGACTTTTTGCTTGGCTATAATAATCCAGCTAAAGATCCACTGTGTAACTTTATCTCAGTTCAAGATTAAGTTTTTCTTAATTATATTGAGTATTTTCAAGCAATTAAATTTTTATCGCCTGAAAAACTAGACCTAATGCTGGTTATTTTGATATTCCCTTTGTTCATTTCCCACTCTTCGTTTGGCTCTGAAAACTCTGAAAAAATGTTCCCTGAAATCACTAGTCAAGTTTAATTATCTTAATTTCTTTGAAGCAATTAAATCTTTGTTTTCAAAACTAGGCCTCGAGCTGGTCATGCTGATTCTCCATCTGTCTGTTTCATACTTTCAGTTTGGCTATGAGTATTCGCATAAAAATCCATTGTGTTGTTTCTAGGGGGTCTTTTTTTGAGATCCGTTAAAATATTTGACCAAAAATCTCTGTTGGCAATACTCGAGAAAGCATAACGTTTCACGAAAAACTATTCGGAAAGTTTCAAGAACCGACTTTTGGATAGAATCTATGAATAAATGCCGCCAAGTGTCGCATCCGTAAAGACTACGCAGATAACATTAGTCTAACTTCTAACACGTATAAACAGTTTACCCGTTTGAAGAACGCAAGTCGTAAATACAAATGCAGAAACTACACAATCCTTGGCTGAAGCCGCACTGGGACATCTGTTTCTGCGAAATAATGAAACTTTATAGTCAGAAAAACTAATGGCATTCACAATGTGACGACGACATTTGCGATCGTAGCTCATATTCTTTTGCCTTCGACATTACAGTACTGTGTTATGGTCAGACCGTCAAAAACATACCACTGGATCTTCCAGTGATATCATATGCAGTTAGGATTGTTAGCAGGTCCTTTTTCCATTCTATGCAAGTCTGAAGACTGCAAAACTCCTGTTCTTGTTTCCTGGATAGATTATTCAAAAGCAACAAGAGCAATCTGAACATGAACCTTACTTTACTGAACCCACAGATGAACTGAGGAACATTACACTGAGGTGACAAAAGTCATGCGATGGCGCTATGCACATATACAGATGGCGGTACTATCGCGTACACAAGGTATTAAAGGACAGTGCATTGGTGGAGCAGTCATTCGTACTCAGGTGACACATTTGAAAAAGTTTCTGAAGTGATTATGGTCGTACGACGGGAATTACCACGCTTTGAACGCAAAGCGGTAGTTGGAGGTAGACGTATGGGAAATTCCATTTATTAAATCGTTAGGGAATTCAATATTCCACAATGTAAAGAGTGTGTCGAGAATACCAAATTTCAGGCATTATCTCTCACCTCGGAAAACGCAGTGGCCAACGGCTTTCACGTAATGACTGCCTGCATCGGCATTTGTGTAAAGTTGTCAATGCTAACAGACAAGCAAAACTGCGTGGAATAACCACAGAAATAAATGTGTGTTGCACAATGAACGTATCCGTTAGAAGAGTGGCGCGAAAATTGGCTTTAATGACCTATGGCAACAGGTGACTGACGCGACTGGCTTTGCTATTAACACGGCATCGCCTGCAGCGCCTCTCCTGGGCTCGAGGCTATATCGGATGGACCCTAGACGGCCGTAAAACCGTGGCCCGGTCAGGGGAGGCCCGATTTCAGTGGGTAAGAGCTGATGGTAGGGTTCGGTGAGGCACAAACCCCATCAAGCCATGGCTCAAGTTGTCGGCAAGGCTGTGTGCAAGATTGTGGTGGCTCCAGAATCGTTGGGCTATTTTACATGGAATGGACTGGCCCACTGAACCCATCATTCACTGAAAATGGTTATGTTCGGCTATTTGGAGACGATATGCAGTCATTGATGGACTCCCAAATATGTCACCGGGCAACAATTGTTCGCGATTCGTTTGAAGAACATTCGAGCGAATGATTTGGCCTCCCAGATCGCCCATGAACCACATCGAACATTTATGGGCATAATGGAGAGGTCATTTCATGCAATAAATCGTTCACCTGTAACACTTTCGCTATTATGGACGGCTATGGAGGCAGTATGGCTCAATATTTCTGCAGGGGCTTCGTGTTTGAAATATTGCAGAATAGCTCCGAGATAGCTTACCTTAGAAATTCTGGATTTCTTGCCACTAGTTAAGTCACGCTATGTTGTTAGAAGGAAGGAAGCGTGATTACGATTTAACGTTCTGTGACGACGAGGCCACTAGAGACCGAGCTCAAGCACGTGCAGGACAAAGAAAGCACTCAGGGACACTCCTCAGCTTACTTAGGAAAACTAAGGGAAACATCACTCCGTGCGGACGGACGTCGAGTTTTAATACTCAGTCTCCCCCCCCAACGCGAATGCGTAGCGCTACAACGCTTGGTTGAGTTGTTGGAGTTAATGATCTTGTACGAGATGATTATGGTCACGCGCAGAATCACAATAGATCTTCATGGCTCGAGAAAACTGTCACAACAGACGAGTAACAAATCTTACCATATCTATAGTGTAACAGGAAACACTTAAGGTATATACACTCCTGGAAATTGAAATAAGAACACCGTGAATTCATTGTCCCAGGAAGAGGAAACTTTATTGACACATTCCTGGGGTCAGATACATCACATGATCACACTGACAGAACCACAGGCACATAGACACAGGCAACAGAGCATGCACAATGTCGGCACTAGTACAGTGTATATCCACCTTTCGCAGCAATGCAGGCTGCTATTCTCCCATGGAGAAGATCGTAGAGATGCTGGATGTAGTCCTGTGGAACGGCTTGCCATGCCATTTCCACCTGGCGCCTCAGTTGGACCAGCGTTCCTGCTGGACGTGCAGACCGCGTGAGACGACGCTTCATCCAGTCCCAAACATGCTCAATGGGGGACAGATCCGGAGATCTTGCTGGCCAGGGTAGTTGACTTACACCTTCTAGAGCACGTTGGGTGGCACGGGATACATGCGGACGTGCATTGTCCTGTTGGAACAGCAAGTTCCCTTGCCGGTTTAGGAATGGCATAACGATGGGTTCGATGACGGTTTGGATGTACCGTGCACTATTCAGTGTCCCCTCGACGATCACCAGAGGTGTACGGCCAGTGTAGGAGATCGCTCCCCACACAATGATGCCGGGTGTTGGCCCTGTGTGCCTCGGTCGTATGCAGTCCTGATTGTGGCGCTCACCTGCACGGCGCCAAACACGCATACGACCATCATTAACACCAAGGCAGAAGCGACTCTCATCGCTGAAGACGACACGTCTCCATTCGTCCCTTCATTCACGCCTGTCGCGACACCACTGGAGGCGGGCTGCACGATGTTGGGGCGTGAGCGGAAGACGGCCTAACGGTGTGCGGGACCGTAGCCCAGCTTCATGGAGACGGTTGCGAATGGTCCTCGCCGATACCCCAGGAGCAACAGTGTCCCTAATTTGCTGGGAAGTGGCGGTGCGGTCCCCTACGGCACTGCGTAGGATCCTACGGTCTTGGCGTGCATCCGTGCGTCGCTGCGGTCCGGTCCCAGGTCGACGGGCACGTGCACCTTCCGCCGACCACTGGCGACAACATCGATGTACTGTGGAGACCTCACGCCCCACGTGTTGAGCAATTCGGCGGTACGTCCACCCGGCCTCCCGCATGCCCACTATACGCCCTCGCTCAAAGTCCGTCAACTGCACATACGGTTCACGTCCACGCTGTCGCAGCATGCTACCAGTGTTAAAGACTGCGATGGGGCTCCCTATGCCACGGCAAACTGGCTGACACTGACGGCGGCGGTGCACAAATGCTGCGCAGCTAGCGCCATTCGACGGCCAACACCGCGGTTCCTGGTGTGTCAGCTGTGCCGTGCGTGTGATCATTGCTTGTACAGCCCTCTCGCAGTGTCCGGAGCAAGTATGGTGGGTCTGACACACCGGTGTCAATGTGTTCTTTTTTCCATTTCCAGGAGTGTAGTTACGCTATACAGAGCTGCCACACAGTCACTGAGAACGAATCTCTATCATTAGACAGCAGGACGCTAGTCGAGAGCTTCTGTGCTGCAAAATGCAGTATGATTCAGAAGGTAATGCGTGTGGTATCCACTTTAATCGGTATGCAGGCGGCAGTGGGCGTATCTAATATGATCCAAAACTTCGCGCAAGAAAACGGGATTTTCCGGTGCTCATAACTCGGGTTCTATTGAAGATAAAAAGGTAGAGTTAAATGTTTTGGGCAGCCCTTGGCCTAGGGACCACACGTATACCCAACAGAACAATAGTCGTAGTGTCATTATCCTTCAGTACAGGGTCAAAGTATGAATATTACACACTTCTTCTTGCTTAGGCAAATGAAGCAAATCATTTGGTTCTTTTTACATTTGATGTGGTTTTGATCCGACTTACGAAGGTAGCGGTAAACTCATGGGTGTTTCCTCAGAAAACCCCAGAAAAGGGTTTTGTACTATACTTTCGCTGTTACCAGCGGGCGAAAACCCAGCTGAGGATCCCAAGATGGCTATGCACAGCAAAGGGCTGAAATTTTTACCATAAATTTCTAAATCGAGATCTCAAACAACCTTGAAATTTTTAAAAATATTTTTATCTGTTTCCGAGATCCAGATGTTCAAAGTTACTCTACTTCTACACATAATATCCGGTATGAGGCGATATATAAGTAATAAATAACAGCAGCACATTGCTCAAATTTTAAAGGTATATTCTCTAGGCAAAACTATAACTGGACACTATTATGCTTCATTGTTGTATCGTTCAAAACTTTCGCTGGCTGAAGAAAGACCAAGATTGGCACACAAAAAGTGTTCTTTCACGAGGTTAATGCACTGTTCTTTCACGAGGTTAATGCACCTTCCCACACGTCAGCAATAATACTGAAGGAAGCGCATGCATTGGGCTTTGAATTGGTTCCACATCCGCCAGACCTAACCCCTAGTGACTTCTGCCTCTTTCCTCACTTGAAACTTTGGCTTGAAGAGAAGAAATTTTCATCAAATGAGGATGTGACAGTAGCAGTCAACGAGTATTTTGCAGACTTTGACGGAACCCATTTTTCCGATGGGATGAAAAAGTTGCAGGGTCGTTGAATTAAATGTATATCCCTCAAAGGAGACTATGACGAGAAGTAAGGTGAGTTGTTTACGAAACAAACTTTTTTCTTGCTTTTTATCAGATTTATCAAATCATCCTCGTAGATTCCGATCCTTGATGGTGCCACCGTCAAGGAAGATCTTTTCAGGTAAGCAAATACCTATATGAAGGTAGAGAGAGATAGTAAGGTTCGAGCAGCAGGTCCAATTGTCACCTTTATTAACGTGCCACCAATGGGATTCCACCATTTGTTTTGACATAATTTTTTGTTGATCATACTGAGTCTATTGTACCTCCCCTTTATGTATTATCCGCCGCACGAGGTACACACTTGTAGCGAATCCTTATACAGGTTACACATTTGATCGCAACACTTGCCAAGATCTTATGGATGTGTCGTGCTGACAATGAAATATAGGAAGATCATGAGAACGAGCTCATTCCCGAAATAGGATCATTTGCTGACAGTAACAAATGGATTTTCACCCTTGTGGGGAAATATAGCTGTCGATGGATGACGTGATCCAATCTCATTTAGTACTAATAGCAGACTCTCTCGGTGTCGTGAATTACAATTCACGTTGTTGTATGTCGCGACTGTGGTCGTGGGAGTAAAGTATACAGTTTTCAACACATGTTTAATATCTTTTACTCCACATCGCAGTGTGCGCTGTTTTGAAACTTCCCGGCGGATTAAAACTGTGAGCTGGACGG
The DNA here is from genome assembly GCF_023897955.1 of Schistocerca gregaria. NCBI lineage: Eukaryota > Metazoa > Arthropoda > Insecta > Orthoptera > Acrididae > Schistocerca > Schistocerca gregaria. The sequence continues at coordinate 401,940,349 of NC_064923.1, read as the reverse complement.
GTTGTCGGATCCGGAACCTCCCCTTTCGCGGCAGATGTTCGTACCGGCAGAGTTACCCAGGCTAGCAACAGTTTTAATAATTTTAATACAATTCTTGCTGCCATCGAATTAATGATTTTATGTAAACGTCTTTTATCTACAATAAATGGGGAAATATGTAGGCACACACAGAACTGAGGATGCACAAAAGTTGGTCGAGCTGCTGTTTATCGTAGATACTGAAATGTGCAGGTAAGGAGAGCAGCGTAATAATGACTCGTGGCTTGCTTTATCAACTTTTCTCGAGGTGAGGCTAGTGACAGATCTTTCGAAGATAGAAATGGAAGCAACTAAGGCCCAATGAACATACGTGACTCTATACCCATATGATGAAAGTATCTCAGGGCAAGAAATTCGTCGCTGCACGTCTTTGATGCTTGGAGTTTAATGCAAGCTAGTTCAGCTCTGATGGCATACATTTAACAATTTTTAAAATGGTTGCATTGCATTACAACACAGTCTGAAGCAGATTTATAGTTGTCACATACTGTGCCTCATGTTAAGGCTCGGAAGCGTCTTATTGCTTGGTTTGTGGAGGTGGAAGGGACCAGACGAAGCGTCTTATTCCCTAGTTAAATTTAAAACAGATTTTTACCGTACATCGTTAATATTTCTGGCACCCTTAGCATACAATTTTTTTCATTAAGTTATTATCAGTGGACGATAATCCAAGTTTCTGGGACAATCCCACACCAGGACACAAAGAATTTGTCACACAGAAACGTGCAGTAAGGTTAGTATCTAGTGTTTATCCTCGAATATCATGTAGGCATATGTTTAAAAGAACTAAGCATATTAACAACAAATACGCAATAGACTTCCTTTCTTATGAAGTTTGTTCTGAGGCATTAGGCATAATTTTAAAATGATAGTAACATACACAAATAGTAGCCCCCATTTTTCACAAAGTAACATTACTCTTGAACAGATGAGGGCAAAGTCTGTCGCCACAAAAAAATGAGTACGTTCCTTGCGAGTTAAAGAAGCTGGCAGATAATGAAAATTTTAAAAACAAACTGAAACAGTTTCTACTTGACAACTCCTACTCTACTGAATAGACATACTTATGTATGTGGCTGGATTACATATTTGAAATCCTGTTACAGATTGAGACTAAAAAAAGTCTATTTACGTAAAATGCGTGATTAAGTATTCACAGAGAAATTGTACCTTACTGTTGTACCCACTGCCATCTTTCACATCTCGACGAATTGTCGCGGTTCCATCTACGGAAAGCACAAAAAAAAAAAAAAACTAAACTGGACGTCTGGGGACAACTGTAAGAAAGTTTAGAGAGTAAACGTTTCCCTAGATCAAGTGTATTAGAGATAGAAAACTGGTTCTTGTGAGCAAGGAAGCGAAAGGGAAATCGGCCAAGGCCTTACTAAAGTAACCACCATCACTATCTGCAAGAGAAAGAAAAAAATTACAGATCTAAGAGCCCGAACGGAGGTTTTAAAAACAGTGCTTCAGCTCTATGGTTGCGAATGTTCTTAGGTTAATTGCCCAAAATCTTATAGGACGCTCCCAAGAGAAATCAATGTCAGAGCTGTTTTGCACATAATTTTCGAGGTAAGCATTTACAAATTTACATGCAGACCGTCCAGCACCCGGCTAAAAGCAGGTGGTGGTGTCTTCTCCGGTCAGTGCGTGGGGTTGAGAGAAGAGGAAGAGGCGCGAGGTGTCAGGTGGCGTGCGCGAGTATCTCATGTCGTCGCGCCACGCTGCCTCCCCAGCTCAAGTCTGCCCGCGCTTCCTGACTTGGTTGTCTTACATCGGACGACTTCCGTAACGCTGACTGAACATGCGCAAGTTCTTATGGTTGACAGTCTAGACATTTAGTCAACCTAGAAGAAAATTGTAGGACGTCGTACGAGGATGGCTATCCTTACTTACTCTCATTTATCTTAAAACTTTTCGTAGACGACTACACATATATTTCTTAAAAAAGCGTATTTGTACTATCAGCTGTACATTTGTATGTTTATATTCTACTGCTTTAGCTTATTACAATCACCTTCACAGGAGAAAAACAGGTAAGTCAATGGATCGAAAATACTATTTCGTCAAATATGACCCAACAAAATAACTGTCATAATACTTTGAACTGAGTCCATATAAATGTTCTACGACTCGGCAGAGTTACAATAAATCACTCTCGGTTATAACTCTACATCTGGTTGGGTCATATTTAACAATAATATATTTTTGATCCGTGGATGCACACTATTTTCCCCTGTGAAGATGGTTGTAATAATCGGACCCGGTTGAGAATGACCATATAATTGTACATCTGATGGCACAAATATTTTTTCTTCGAAAAAAGTCTCATTTACCTGCCTCCACTGCTGGATTCACTATAGCACACTTGAAGAGGTCTGGATGTATCTGGTTCGAATGTTAAAGGTACATGAAATTCTCCTCATTAGTAGTCGGATTTCAAGGACAGAACCGGAGATCCTTATCACCAAACTTAAGAGTCATTCCCTGTCCTTTGTTTCAAACCTCGCCACACTGTCTAATGAAGTGAGAGTACTTGTATTAGTAGTGATTCGTCCGTCTTAAGAACACGTTGGAGTCTGCGGCGTCTTTGGTGCTATTCGAGACGAACAAGGAAGTGTCGCACCAGGTTTTATATTCTCTTTCCTTTACCATAACAGTTTCTAACAACATACAAACAGCAACAACAAAGAGACGTGAAAGAACGGTTAAGACACCCGTCTGTTGCCGCGCGGGATTAGCCGAGCGGTCTCAGGCGCTGCAGTCATGAATTGTGCGGCTGGTCCCGGCGGAGGTTAGAGTCTTCCCTCGGGCATGGGCATGTCCTTAGGATAATTTAGGTTAAGTAGTGTGTAAGCTTAGTGACTGATGATCTCAGCAGGTAAGTCCCATAAGATCTCACACACATTTGAACATTTTGAACACCCGTCTGTTATTTGGAGAAATGAAGAAACGAGGTTCACATCGTCATACAGGAATTATGACATAGGCTTCTCACGATTCTCCTTAAATCACTTCAAAGAAACACTGAATGCTTACTTTCAATAGGTCCTAGACAGTTTTCTTCACCATCTTGCCCACTTCACAGGTGTTTCGTCCCTAATGACCACGCCATTGACCGCTAGCCTTCATTCCTTCATCCTACACTACAAACGATCCACTGAAGTCATCCAAGCGTTACAGATATCCATTTGACACAATTTGCAGAAGAAATACGTGGATCCCGACCTCAGTCCATATAGCTTATTTACATCTACATATATTGTCTGTAAATCACTGCGAAGCGTGTGGCACAGGGCACTTTTTATTGTGCCATATACACTGCCTGACAAAAAAAAGTGGAACACGCTTAAGGGAGGGGGAAACGAAATGAAACTTAACGGGTTGAAAGTGCAGCGTCCATCCCGACTGCCTGCGACATCGGCATCCCGCTTGACAGACCAGAGATGCGGGATGCCTTCAACACAGCTAGTCAAACCATTAGCAGGTGTTTACCGTACGATCAAGGCCGCTGCCGGAGACGAAAACAAAGCCACGTGTCTCAGCCAACGGCCGCGAGGACACGGTACCCGAGCAAAGCGGATCGACAGCAGCGCTAGAAGACGCGATAAACAAGCGGAAGATTTTTCTACGCCACTCACGTGATCGAAAACAGTCAAAGAAGATCCATCCGCCAATCGGCCTTATAAGCTAGTGCACTGCCCCCACTTGTAAGGATCTGTCATCCAGGCCGCAACATCCACGCGCCCTGTCTGCTGGTAGCCCTGGATCGTTAGGAGTGGTAGCTTCGAACTGTGACTCAAGAGTGACGTGTAACAATGGTCTGGTGTCCCTGGACAGGTTTGTGGTAATGCTGTGCCGACACCTCTCTAGTAGTTCCGTTCTACTCTTTTCGTTGGTGGTCTTTCCCGAGAGAGAGATTTGCGAGGAAACCATTTTATTTTGTTAATCTTCTGTTATAAGATCCGAAATGGGATCCATACTTCGTTTCTTGCTTAAATTGTTTTGTTTCGACTTCTCTGTCGACATCACCAAGGTTCTTGTTTATTGGCTTTTTTACCAATAAAAAAATTGAGGTATATCGTAAGTGTTTTGTCTCTACCACCGCAGATACGGCAGACTGTCAACTTTACACAGAATTCGGCAATATGAGTTCACATAGCGGTATGATGTTGCACTCCCTGTGGCCTCGATGCACTGATTCGGTGGGGAACGGTGTCATAAAGCTGCTGGTATCCTCTCCTACGAAGTCTGACTCTGGGTCGGAGTTTATATCCGAGGTGATCTCACATGTTCTATCGGGTACGGATCTGGGCATCTTCGTGGCCACGGAAGTACCTCCATATCACAACGACAATTCATAAGGCATTTTCTTGTTGAGAAACGCTACCACGATACCGTCGCATGAGAGGCAACATATGATGACGCAGGATATCCGTGACGTTTCGCTGTGCCGTCAGAGATCCATCGGTACCTACCAGCCGTGACCTGAAATCATAACCGATAGCTCCCACACCACGACTCCTGAAATACAGCTGTGCCTCTCCACAGCATTGGGCGAACAGAACCTGTCCCCATATCGCAGCCATGGTCGCCGATGACATTCATCCTGGGTAGCCCTGAACTGACATCCATCGCTGAACACTATGCGACGCCATTCAACAGCAATCCGTGTTCCCCAGTCACGGCGTCATTCCAAACGGAGTCGTTTGTGTCGTGGTGTTTACACCAGCCTAAGCAAGGGGCGGTAATCCCTTAGTCCGGCTGCCACTAGACTCTGATCAATCGTGCAGGATGACACAGAATGTTGCAGGGAGTCCATTAAACTTTCTCAAATTGCAGCCGTAAATATGAAGGAATTACGACATGCTCGGCGCACAGTTGGGCGATTATCCCTTGTGGGCGGACGTAGTCGACCAAAACCTTGACAATGAATAAGCATGGTCTCACGTTTCACGGTCCCATGCAGTCAAACAATGGACCACTGTCACACTCGAATGCCTCAGAAATCTGGTTATTGCATGATTCGACCAACGGCCAAGTGGAGACCCACAATGAGGCTGCTTTGAAACTCTTCTAGATGCTGATAATGCTGTCTCGCACGAGTACGCGGGATATCGGTATCGCTCAAGATATGACGCGTTCACGTCACTTATATATCCTACCAGGCCTGGTAACACACTGAACCCATACAACACGGAGGCGGTCTGAGGGCCGTTCTATCTGTCACATAGAAATGCATCTTGCAAAGTTACAGTGATATCTGACCATGTCTTCTGACTGCTTAACATTTTTTGTCATGCGATGTACACTGACTGAAGCGCCAAAGAAACTGATGTAGGCATGCGTATTCAAATCAGAGACACGTGAAGAGGCACAATACGGCACTGCGGTCGGCAACGCCTATGCAAGACGAGTGTCTAGCGCAGTTGTTAGATCAGTTATTGCTCCTACAATGGCAGATTATCAAGATTTAAGTGAGTTTGAGCATGGTGATATAATCGGTGGGACACAGCATCTCCGAGGTAGCGATGAAGTGGGGATTTTCCAGTATGACCATTTCACAAGTGTACCGTGAATATCAGGAATCCGGTAAAACATCATATCTCAGACATCGCTGCGGCCGGGAAAAGAACGGGACCAACGGTGACTGAGGAAAAACGTTTAACGTGACAGAAGTGTAACCCTTCCGCGAATTGCTGTAGATTTCAAAGCTGGGCCATCAACAAGTGTCAGCGTGCGAATCATTCAACAAAACATCATGATATGGGCTTTTGGTGCCGAAGGCCTATTCTTGTGACGTTGATGACTGCACGACACAAAGCTTTAAGCCTCGCCTGTCACCGTCAACACCGACATTGAACTGTTGACTGGAAACATGGTGCCTGGTGGGACGAGTCTCGTTTCAAATTTCATCAAGCGGATGGACGTGTACGGGTATGGAGACAACCTCATGAATCCATGGACCCTGCATGTGAGCAGGGGACTGTTCAGACTGATGGAGGCTCTGTAATGGTGTGGGGCGTGTGCAGTTGGAGTGATATGGGACCCCCGGTGCGTGTAAATACGACTCTGACAAATGACACATACGTAAGCATTCTTTCTGATCACCTCCATCCATTCGTATCCATTGTGCTTTCCGACGGACTTGGGCAATTCCAGCAGGACAGTGCGACACTCCACACGTCCAGAATTGCTACAGAGTGGCTCCAGGACACTCTTCTGAGTTTAAACACTTCCACTGGCCACCAAACTCCCAGACATGAACATTATTGAGCATATCTGCGATGCCTTGCAACGTGCTGTTCAGAAGAGATCTCCATCCCCTCGTACTCCTACCGATTTATATACAGCCCTGCAAGATTCATGATGTCAGTTCCGTCCAGCACTACTTCAGACATTAGTCGAGTCCATGTCACGTCGTGCTGCGGTACTTCTGCGTGCTCGCCGGGGCCCTACACTATATTAGGCAGGTGTACCAGTTTCTTTGGCTCTTCAGTGTATTAAAATTTCTTCCTTTTCCATTCACGCATGGAACGCGGGAAGAGTAACAGCTTGCATGCCTGTGCGCGTTCTGTTTGCGTTTAAAATATCTTCACGATCTCTACGAGATATTCGTTGTTTCCACCTTGAAGGACAACTCTTGAATGTAAGCAAGTTCTCGTGAGATGTGCGGCCTCTATGCTGGAGTGTCTCGTATTTAAGATTTCTCAACATTTCTGTTAAACCCTCTCGCTAGTGAAACAAGCGTGTTATAACTCTCGCCGCCCTTCACTGTAAGAGTGTACGCTGTAAGTCACCTTTTAGTCTGACCTCACATGGATCCTCTACACTTGAGCAATATTCAAATATAGACCGTACGCAATAGCGTTTGTACACAAACTATAATTTTCCAATATCCTACCAATGAGCCGTAGCCTGCATATGCTTTACCTGCATATGTTATCGTTTCATTTATTATCTCTACACCTTATCACTTCCTTATGTTTGTGTGACGTTATTAACTCTATTTGAGTCTTTAATCCCATAGTCAGACGAGACCTCGCTCTTATGTTTTGTGAAATACACAGCTTTGTATTTCTGTACGTTAAAAGCTACTTGCCAGTGTTTTGCACCATGCGTTTTGCGTCATACAAAAAACCATCCTCCTCGAATTTATTATACCACTTCACTATGCTTTGTAAACTCGTGGCGTTTTGTAAAAGTTGCCACAGAAAGCTGTTTGCACATTCCCTACCGATTGGCAACGGGCAAATTCTAGCACACAAAATGCTTTCTCTGCCTGTTTCGCCGCAATTTTCAGCAATTACGGTGATAACTCCCTGTCGGCAATTTTTCAAATTAATTTGCTGGCATCACGTTCAAAAAAGTTCGACTATCTGCTTCTCACGCACTGGTCATTTCTTACATTATGTTCAGCCATTTAGGTATACCAATTTTTTTAAATGCTTGATGGACTTTATAATTACCCTGTAAGTAGAAGACAGGCGACTTTTGTGTGTTTGTTTCAATTGTGTAGTTGAAAAACAGTAACTACAGGTTAACATGATGTAATATTCCTATATCTAAGAGTTCGTTGACAACCATATTGTCTGAAAATCGAAAAAGCGGGGAGATAACTGTAACTGTTACAAACATGACGTCCTTCTGGATGACAAATTTGTCTCAGCATCTGTAAACAGAGCGCGCAAATTACCGAAGGGAATGAGAGAGGAAACTGGGCATTTTATCTGTAATGCAAACGACGTGCTGGATAACTGATGTGTTTACATTAGGTGGACGCACGTGGAGCAGCTACAATGGCCCGGCAGGTTAAGGCACTTGTTGTAAGTAGAACGTTGTCCCTGATGGACCGACGAGCTCTCAACAGCGGCACTAAAAGTTTCTGTCGAGATGTACGTTAAAAAACTTCCATTTCTTTTTCCCTTTACTTCTTAAAATTAATATCTGCTACACTCAAATCTAAATCGACTATCTAACATTTTCTTTCGTGTCTTCTGACAAAAAATCCACCCTCATGGGCCAGCATTAATTTTTTAGTTGCAGGAATTCACAAAACATTGAACCGAATCTTCACGTACCGAATACAGACAAAGCGAATGCGGTACCTGAGAGTTACAGAGTTATGAAAAACTACTAAACACTCACTGCAAGGGTTAACCAACGTTTTGGAGCTGTACAGTGACGAAATTAACCTGTGGGGTCTCTATCTTCAAACACACACCTACAATTGTAATACAACTATTATGGTGGAGAAAGCAGCAATCATTCCTTCTCGAACGATCCTGATTTTTGGATAGTGGCAACTGCAACTTCTTACTTGTGGATTCTTTCGTTACTTCTTGGCAGTACAATTCCATATTTAAGGTTGAATAACATGTACACTATTTTTGTTCTACTGACAAGAATAAAACAGTGTACTTGTTATTCAACCTTATAAAATGCAACTTCGTTTTCAAACATCCAATTGTATTGCAACATGTGTGGGGCATCGTATCTGTTCAGCATCAGTTACGAACACGTGACACGATGTGCTGTCTCTTGCTCTGTAAATAAGTATGGTACCCTGGAAGTACCTTAATTGTGCCTTGCAGGACCCTGTAATTTGCAGGTGCAGAAATGCGCCAAGATTATTGTTTCTGGTGGCGTAGTATACACAGGTCTTCCTATCTTATTTTTGCACTCTTAACATCGAAATGCTCTTCAAAGACAGACGAAAAATTACGATTTTATTGGGCAGTGCCCACGAGAGTAAAGTTGTACGTCTAAGGTTCTTTAAAGTATCTCTATGCCTCAGAGCAGTTCTGGCAATTGAAGACGCTTTATCAAGGACTATTTCACTCTCTTCTTGTGAACAGAATTGTACCGAAAAAATGCTCTTTTTTTATTTGTTTCTGTAGTAGAAATTTCCAATGGATGCTGTATCTGTCAGTAGCTTTTACGTGTGTAATTCTTAACAGTTTTCAATTTTTACCATCAGTATCGCATTCATGAGAAATGTGAGACGGAACGTCACACATTTTACCTCTGCGAACATGAAGTGCACGAAAAATACTCACGAAGATGCATAACATGAAAATAAGAGGCAATACGATTTGTAGTACACCAATAAGTATTGTCTGAACAGCAGAAATAGATCAGTTGATCACCGTTCTTATAGCAAATAATTAGTGGACACGAGATGACAACAGAGTGTGGCATAATATGATAATTCAATCCACCTGAGAATAGAACAGGCTAGAAAACACCAAAGGGTACACTATGGTAAGACGAGTGTTTATGGAGCGAGGAATCATAAAAATTAATGTACATCACTGTTTCCATCTAGCGAGAGCAAAATAGAATACTTGCCGATCTTAATAATGTGCTTTAGAATTCGATGGACCCTAGCAATTAACCGTGAAGAGAAGATATGTATAGAGTTATTGTGGTCTTTAGTGTGAAGGCTGATTTGATCTAGCTATCTACTCTAATTTATCTTGTGCAAGCCTCTTCATCTCTAAATAACTACTGTAACCTACATCCATTTGAACCTGCTTGCTATATTCGTCCCTTGGTCTCCCTTCACAACTCACCTCCAACAGTTCTCTCCAGTACCAACTGGAAATACCTTGATGCCTATCAACTGACCATTTCTTTTAGTCAACTGAGCCATAAATTTCTTTTCTTCACAGTTTGATCTATTCTCTCCTCAGTAGTTGCGTGATCTAACCACCTAATCTTCAGCATTCATCTGCAGCACACATTTCGAAAGCTTTCACTCTCTTCGTTTCTGAACTGCTTATTGTTCACGCTTCATTACAGTACAGGGCTACTATTCAGACTAATAGCTTCAGAAAAGACTTCCATCATAAATTAAATTTACGTTCAGTATTAATAAATTTATCTTTTAAGGAAATGCTTTCCTTGCTAGGCCATTACGCATTTTATATGCTCACACCTTCCTCTTATTTTGCTGCCCAAACAATAAGATTCGTCTACTACCTTTAAAGGCTCATTTCCTAATCTAATTCCCTAAGAATCACCTTATTTAATTCGACTACATTGCATTGTTTTATTTTAGTTGGTACTCGTCTTATAACCTCTTTTTCAAGACTCTATCCATTCCGTTCAACTGCTCTTCCAAGTTCTTTGCTGTCTTTGACAGAATTACAGTGCCACCTGCAAACCTAAAAGTTTTTATTTCTTCTCCCTAAACTTAAATTTCTTCTCCGGATTTCTCCTTGCTTTTCTTCGCTGCTTGCTCCATATACCGACTAAATAACATCTGGATAAGCTACAATCCTGTCTCATTCCCTTCTCAACCTTTGCTTCCCTTCCGTGCCCCTTGACTCTTGTAACTGTCGTCTGGATTTTTATACAAGTTGTATATAATCTTTCTGTCCCTGTATTTTACCCCTGTTACATTCATAAATTTAAAGAGTGTATTCCAGCCAGTATTGTCAAAGGCTTTCTCTAAGTCTATATATGCTGCAAACATAGGCTTGTATTTTCTTAACCTATCTTCTAAGAGAGCTCGTAGGGTCAATATTACCTCGAAAGTTCCTTAATTTCTCCGCAATACCAATTGACCTTCCCCAAGGTCGGTTTCTACCAGTTTATCTATTCATTTGTGAATTACATTATTCGTGTCAGTATTTTGCAACCATGATTTATTACTGATAGTTCGTTAATATTCACACATGTCAGCACCTGCTTTCTTTGGAATTGGAATGATTATCACAGGCCAACGAAAAATTTGGTTTGAAAAACTTATTTTACTTTGATAGCTGATCTTTGCCAATTTTTATCAGCTGAATCTAAATCTAGTATTAGTTTCTTTGGATCAGCCATAGTTTTCGAGCAATATGCTTTTTATTATATAGTTAAAAATCCTATGCTGTACGGTAAGGGAAAGTAATGAAACGCTTTGTTACAACATAAGCATGGTTTTTATTTACAGTAAGCTACTTAAAACAATGATATGTGTTAATAGAGGTTTCACTTGTCAGTTGGAATTGGTTTGTATTTTCTTCATCTTTTTTCTTTGAACCATCTTGTGTAGCTTTTTCTACTATGAGTCGCTTGCTCAACTTCTCGGTGAAGTGACCAACAGTAGTCCCTCCATCATGTTGGTATTCCAGCGGCCTTGGTAGCGTTTTTCCATGACTTGAATGTCCCATTGAAAACGCTCTCCTTGCTCTTCTCTAACATCTCCCATATTGTCCGGGAAGTAATCAAGGTGACTGTTCAAAAAGAGAACTTTCAGGGTAATTAAACTTCCTAAAGTTTTAAACTTCTTTAACATTGTAGCTATAATACAAACATATCCTGGGGCTTTTTCATGTTCTAAGAACTTTGTAACGACTTGTTTGAATGATACCCATGCTTGTTTCTCATTTAAGGCCATTGTGGATTCAAAGTTAACATCAAGACCAATTTTCTAATGTCAGGTCTGACGCCTTCTTTTAGTTTAGCTTCCGAAAGGTATGGAAACTTTTGGCAGAGATACTTAAAACCTGGTCCATCTTTAGGCAAAGCCTTTACAAACTGTTCCATTAGGCCTGACTTTATATGTAGATGTGGTGGGAGTACGTGTTTTGGATATACAATGTTTTTGCGTAGAATGTTCTTCTCACCAGGTTTTAAAGACCCCCCTCACAGGCCAGTTCTTTCTGCACCAGCCCTAATGTCCCATGCACACAAGAAACATGGAAATTTGGTAAAGCCACCTTGTGACCAAGGAGCATGAATGTTACTTTTAGATCGCCACCCATCATCCAAACATGAGCAGAATAGCCTATTTTATCTAGCACTATTTCTAGGTTTTTATATCTTTCCTGCATTTGTACAGAATGTCCAACAGGTATAGATACATACATGTTACCATTATGTAATAAAACAGCCTTTAAAATAGTTTTGGATGAATCAATAAACAGCCCCCAGTCTTCTTTTTTGTATTCAATATCAAACTCATTCATAAGACAGAGAATGTCTGAGCAGTACACTAAATCACCTCCTTGTTGAAAAAACTTGGAAAATTGCTGCTCTCTCTTTCTATACATGTATATGCTGGTTCCATCTGCTAATAAGTTCTTTTCTTTTAATCTAGAGCCAAGCAATTCAGCTTTTGCTTTCTTTAAGCCCAGATCCCTAACCAAATCGTTAAACTCGGTCTGAGTAAACAATTTGGGCTCTAGACTTTCTGTCTTGCAATGGAATTCATCATCATCTCGTTCGTCATAATCACATCGTATATCGGAAATACACTTCTGTTGAAGTAGAATTTAAATCATCTGGTGGTCCAGGAACCGACAAATCTACACCATACCCTACTGGTCGGGTGGCGGACAGTAGACTAGGGTAGCTTATAACCTTCTTGTTTTTCGAATTATGACCAGTAATATCAACACTGCAAAAGTAGAAATCATCGGAATGATTTCTTGACTCCCTCCATACTATAGGAACAACAAATCTAAAAACCTTTTTCTCCTTTTTGGACCACTTTTTCAGATCTTCAACACACACATAACATACCTCATGTGGCGCCCAAGAGTTATCTTTATCACCAAGTTTAGATCAAAAGTATGAAAGATAAGCCTTTTTCACGAAGTCTGTAATGTTTTTTTGGTGTTTTTTAATCACAAATTCATCAGAAATATAACAAAAACTGCAAGAAAAGTTTTTACAACCACGATTAGATATTGTACTGTGCACATGTACAGGAAAGGGGAAAGTGAAGTTATGTTGACAGTAAGCAAAATACCATTTGTTAACTCACGTTTTTTTGCCAGCAAATGTTTCTCAACAGTGCTACCAACGTCATCTACATACATTACATCTCCTTTTTAAATTATTTTAACTATACAAAAACTGTTAAATTCTTTAAAAATCATTTAATTTAATAAATTTAATTGTAAAATGCGAAGAAATGGTGGATGATGCAGTTTTTAAGTATATTATTTGGATTCCCCACCCTAAAAAACATAAGAAAAAGTATTTTCAGCAAAAACGTTTTTCCATCGTTAGCTTGTGTTACATTCTACTTGAAGTCTGAGGGTGCTTCGTCTATGTCGTACATATTGCACACCAGATGGAAGAGTGTTGTCATGGCTGGCCCTCCCAAGGATCTCAACAATTGTAGGAGAATGTCATCTACGCCAGTAGCCTTGTTTCGACTTATATTTTTCAGTGTTTTGTCCTTCCATATATTACTTCCACCTTTGAGCTTTCCTCTCTTTGCTTAATAATGGTTTACTTTCTGATATCTTCATATTCATACAATTGTTTCCTGCTCTCAAAAGAGCTCTTTAATTTTTCTATAGGCAGTATTTGTCTTTCGCCTAGTTATACTTGCTTCTACAGCCTTTCAAAAAATGTTCAAAAGTGTGTCAAATCCTATGGGACTTAACTGCTAAGGTCACCAGTCCCTAAGCCTACACACTACTTAACCTAAATTACCCTAAGGACAAACACATACACCCATGCCAGTGGGAGGACTCGAACCTCCGCCAGGGCTACAGCCTTTCATTTGTCCACTAGCCATTCTGCACTTTCTGCCAACCTCATTCTGTAAATGCTTATATTTTCTTTCGCTTACTTTACTTTCTGTATTTCCATATTTTCTTCTTTCCTCAACTTAAATATATCCCGTGTCAGCTAAGGATTTCTAATAGGCCTAGTGTTTTATGTATTTGACCCTCTTCTGAATTCACTATTTCATCTCCCAAAGCTACCCATTCGTTTATCACTGTATTCCTTTCCCTTTTTTCAGTCAACTGTTGACGAATGCTCCTTCTAAAATTTTCAGTAACCTCTAGTTCTTCCTATTTATCCAGATCTCCTTAATTTCCTACCTTTTTGCAACCTCTTCACTTTTAATCTGCAGTTCATAACCGATAAATTATAGTCAGAGTCCACACTGGCCCCTGGAAATATCGCGCAGCTTAAAACCTGGTTTCGAAACCTCTGTCTTACCATTAGATAATCAGTCCGAAACCTTCCAGTGTCTCCAGGTCTATCCCATGTATACAGCCTTCTTCCACGGTTCTTAAACCAAGTATTTTTAATAACTGAATTAGCTCTGGGTTAAAATCTTCTAGATGGTTTCGTGTTTCATTCTTTTGTCCCCCTGTCCATGTTCTCCTACGTATTTTCCTTCTGTTCATTTTCTACTATCGAACTCCAGTCCCCCAAATCAATTAAATTTTCGTCTCCCTTAACTACCTCAATAATTTTTTATCTGATCATACATTCTTTCAGTCTCTTCGTCTGCAGAGCTAGTTGGCATACAAACTTTTACTACTGTGGTGTACGTTAGCTACGATAATACATTCACTGTGCAGTTCATAGTACGGTCCCCGCACTCCTGTTTTCTTTTTCATTACTCCTATTTGATTTTGTATTTATATCCTGTACTCATTTCACCGAAAGACCTGTTTTTCTTGCCACCACACTTAGCTAATTACCACTACATCTAACTTCACCCTATGCACTCTGTCGATTTCTCTTTTTGAATTCTCTAACCTTCCAACCGAATAAGGGATCTAACGTTCCACGTTCCGACCTGTGGAATGTCAGTTTTGTTTCTCGTTATGACGATATCTTGCTGTTTATTCTTTGCTCGGAGATACAAGTAGGGAACTGCTTTACCTCCAGAACATTTTACCCAAGAGGAAGACATCCTCTTTTATCCATATAAAAGTGCTGCATGTCCTAGGGAAAAATAATGGTTGTTGTTTTCCCTTTTCTTTCAGCCGTTTGCTGTACCAGCACGGTGGGGCCATGCTGTCTAATATTACAAGGCCAGATGAGTCAATCACAAAGACTGTTGCCCCTGAAACTACTGAAAAGGCTGCTGTCCCACTCCAGGAACTATAAGGTAGCGTGGCCTCTCTATAGAAACATCTCCATTGTGGTTGCACCCAAGTTACAGCTATCTATATCGTTGAGACATCCAAGCCACCCCATCTCGGCAATGTTCGTGATTCATGTGTGTATTGCATAGCTAATAATACAGTAGTTCCATATTGTGAATTGCAGATGTACGTCCTACAAACAACGTATCTGCTCACTGTGAAAAACCCTTCGATTTTTCTACTTGTTAGCCTGTGCTTAACTGTTAGGAAGGAAAGAAAACTCTAGATATGTCCGTGAGTGTTCATGTTTCACAACTACCTTTGAGTGAGTATATACAAAGGCAGGCGTCGCTGCAATTTGCATACCAGTCTGCTTACAAGGTACCGGATAAGATAACTACTAGAGTCGTTTTGATTAGGTAGCTTTCCTGAAACTCGTTTTCATTTCCAAGTTGGCCTCTACGCAAATGGCATGTTGGAAGCCTTTTTTCGCATTATATGAACTCAGAGAAAGACCGTCTTGAAAACGTCGTGCTTCAGTAATACAAAACAGACATAAACATTTTTGTAATATTATTATGCTACAAACGAAGTTATAGCTTACACTTTATTAAGCTGTATCTACATTCTATTTCCTTTTTTTCCTGGTGCCTTTGTGTTACTATCATTCTTCCTCCACTCTAAGAGAAAAATAGTTACAAATAAGAATTGCATATAATGCTTCCCAATGTCATTCATTGTAAAAATGTCTGCTCTAATTAGAGCACATAGTATTCAAGACGTGTTATGTATTGGGAATTAACGAAGCTCTATGTACATGCTGCTTACAGGATAACACACAATAATTTTTCGATGAATAGCGAGAGTTCGAATAAAGGAACTTATTGGATACTACACTGCTCGCTGGTGCATTTTTGACATCACAATGCAGTACAGTCCAATGCAATCACACAAAACTGAAGAAATGGCATACCTTTTCCGGGATTTCCCCTTCCTCTTCGTCGAGCAAAGCAGTCGCTGAAACGAAGAAAAAAATAAAGCTATAGATGTTGATTTGAAAGTAAAAAACGGAGCTGTTTACCAAAAGACATGGAAATGTATTGATACAAATAAGATAAGCAGCAGAGGAAGATGAAGGGAAAGACAAAGAGACAGAAGAGTAGGCGAAGGAAGAAGAAGTAGTAGTAGGAGGAGGAGGAGGAGGAGAAGGAGAAGGTAAGCCAGGGAGATCGGGAGTAGTGGAGTCGGAGTCCAACGGTACATCCTACTCCTCCCCCCTTCCTTCCAATCAAAGACATCGCAGCCGTTATAAACAGATTGTTTCAGTCATGTAGTAAGGGATCTTGCAGGAATTGGCGAGTTCTAAATTAAATACAAATCTTAGAGTACGTCTTACGCAAAGGGAAATTTAGATCTACGGATCGTTATATTTTCACACATTAGCGCTGAATTGGTGCTCTTAGTAGAATTAGGGTATGTAAAGGCAAGAGTTCCACTTTTACTATTATTTTCATTCTTAATACGATAAACACACTTGCAAACTCTCTCTGAAGCGGAAGACTATGTTTTACTTATTAAGTTTCCTTTATTCCATAAGATTTCTGTTGTATTGTCACTTGATCATGAAACTGATAATTAAATTTAATTAATAATAATTAAAAAGAACGTATATTAATAATACCAATGATAAAGGACCCTTGCTCCGTAGACGTTAAGATCATTACAGACGTACACGGTGAACAATTACTGTATAACTGGTGAAGGTTGAGACGGGAAACTGTCCATCGCCTTTACAAAGGAGCCGTCTAGAAATTCCACCTAAATGATTTAGGGAAAGCATTAGAAGATAAAAATGGATGGCCGATTATTGTGTCGTGATTACTTCATGACCTCGCTCAGTTATTCCGATAGGAGCTACTTTTAACCCTCGAGCGGGTGCACCGTTTTACATAACACGAGCAGACGCGTGGCGCACTTTGTATACAAGTAAAGAATAGCTGACTTTATGTTACCAAGACAAACATGTGTAAACAAAATTATCAGTCTTATTTAATTAAAGAACGATAAAATAAACTAACATTACATGAGCTATATCACCTTTTAGTTACACAATAATAAAATAAACTGTTGCCGCACGCAAATGTTACTCGACAGTAATGACTCACTCGAAGCACTAAACAGCGCACTTGCATCAGATCCCTGCCAACCACTTCTTTGATTAGTAATTATCTCATGGATAACTGCTTCATTGTGGGACTGTGCTGCAAGCTCGGCATTTGGGTCATTGACTTGCACAGATCGTTAATTTTTTCTCACTTGACTTGCTGTTTATATTATATTATTGTTGCACGCTTGGACGTACGACAACACAACTTACTACTTTGTTAGCTAAAGCAATAATGAAGGAATAGGCAGCAGCTCAGCATCATAAAACAACAATGGAACGGTACAGAACAATGTTATTTGTGATTGGCGCACTTCATGCACAGGCGTGTCCGCTCATGGGTTAAGTTGGCCCCCTGCTCCCTGGCGTAGAATGAAGAGTTACGCAATGGAATAGTTCTCAGCACATTGAAGAAGTGAAACAATAACTAACTTCGGACGAATTCAAAAACTGTTTCCTCAATGAGTGAAATATCATAACAAAAACATTATGTCTGATTGTCTGTTTTGGAAAGTTATGAAACTTTGTTAGTGTCCTGTAAAATACAAAATGTGTAACTAAATAATTCCCATTTCCTTTCGGTTCCCGCTGGTAAGCATCCAGTCAACGTCAGATAACATGGATCGCCATCTACGATGCTATTAAGAAGTGTGCATGCTTTATTCTAAAGACTGAAGCATACGACATCTTGTCTATTAACATACCGCATCACCACCGAGTCAGACTACTATTTTCAAATTACGTTTGCTGCTAACTTACCTTTTCCAGATCCTAGATAAAAGCTTTCGACGCTGCACATCATTTAATGTTTGGCAGCTATGAATACACTATCTCTCTGGAGGCAGACACGTGTTCATGCCACATATTTCAACTCTAACCTGTTTTCACTGCTGCCTATTTCCGTACCTGGCGGTCTATCTAAATTATCACTTCAGCACGAATGCCGTTGCAGTTTTTTAGTAGGACATTAAATCAGTGTCTAGCCGGATCCTGGAAAGACGCAGTTTGACTTTTATTGTCTCATCAGGAACATAAAATTCTCTTTCTACGGGCAATCGATAGTGCTACCGATCCGAGCTAAGAAGCAGGTTCGACGAATCTAGAAGTTTTAGATATGCATTCACAAGCGTAGGTCTTGAAAACTGCAATGAACACCGACACAGATACAACGAAGTTTCATATTCAGATCGCCATCTATCTCCCAAACGAGACGCAGGGCCCACTAGATTACTGTATTCAAGTACGCGAAACTTTTATGAAAATGTTCATTCTATATCTTTCATTATACATTAACTAATTTGTGCGTAATGTTCTTGTTTGATATTTATTTAGTATGCATTCATTTCACAATAACGAATGTTCTAGTAGCTATGTGTCAACGCTGTCGTATGCACGAAATCGAGAAAGGGCAGCACATAATGCCATTCGGGACTAGTCTTTATACTAATAAGCGAACTACCAACCCTGAATACTACATCAGACATTCACCAGCAATTAGAACTCAAAGGGCAGCGAAGACTGCATTATTGGGTACTTAGGCCAGAGCTGCTGCACGTGAAGTAAGTTCCTGCTGACAATGCATGTCACACCTGTTTTCGCAGCTGTCTTCTGGGACGCTCCCACATCTTGACACAGTTCACAAGTGCAAATGAGCTCTCATCACTGGCCGACGACGCTGGGAAAAATTCCACGTACACGGAAATCTTTCTCTTGGGCCCCACGTTCATTTACCTCGTACCAAACGAAGCGTCGGCTCTACCCGCGTGGAATGTCGAAAACAAGAATTTACGGTTTGTGCATATTTTCCATTATCACATACAGGGTGTTACAAAAGTGTACGGCCAATCTTTCAGGAAAAATTCCTCACACACATAGAAAGAAAATATGTTATGTGGACATGTGTCCGGAAACGCTTACTTTCCATGTTAGAGCTCATTTTATTACTTCTCTTCAAATCACATTAATCATGTAATGGAAACACACAGCAACAGAACGTAAAGAGAGCATTTGTACTGAAATGAGGATTGACACATTGTCGGATGAAGCATTCGCAGAAGTGTACCCCTGGAGGCCAATCAGATGCTGATAGTGCCTGCACACGCTGTCCATGGTACGGAAACAACTGGTTCTCCCGTAGCACTCTCCATATAGTGACATGGTCAACGTTCCTTTTACAGCAGCAACTTCTCTGACGCTGACATTAGGGTTATCGTCAACTGCACGAAGAATTGCCTCGTCCATTGCAGGTGTCCTCGTTGTTCTAGGTCTTCCCCAGTCGCGAGTCATAGGCTGGAATGTTCCATGCTCCCTAAGACGCCGATCAATTGCTTCGAACGTCTTCCTGTAGGGACATCTTCGTTCTGGAAGTCTGTCTCGATACAAACGTACCGCGCCACGGCTATTGCCCCGTGCTAATCCATACATCAAATGGGCATCTGCCAACTCCGCATTTGTAAACATTGCACTGACTGCAAATCCACGTTCGTGATGAACACTAACCTGTTGATGCTACGTACTGATGTGCTTGATGCTAGTACTTTAGAGCAATGAGTTACATGTCAACACAAGCACCGAAGTCAACATTACCTTCCTTCAATTGGGCCAACTGGCGGTGAATCGAGGAAGTACAGTACATACAAACGAAACTAAATTGAGCTCTAACATGGAAGTTAAGCGTTTCCGGACACATGTCTACATAACATCTTTTCTTTATTTGTGTGTGAGGAATGTTTCCTGAAAGTTTGGCCGTACCTTTTTGTAACACCCTGTATATCTCTTCACAGTGTATATCCATGCTTTTCTTTCGAAACGATTCAGGTTAAAGGAATCCAAAACGAACAGTCTGACATGGGAACCGAAGTTTTCAAATGTTTAAGTGCAATGCGATACGCATGACAAACTTTGATCTCTGTTGCTCCACCTCGTATTCCTTTGGGATGTGCTGTCTGAATTTCTAGAAACTTCCGCTTTGGGGTGTATCTGTAACTCGCCAGGGGCGCACATGTTTCGACAGTTACGGTACGAATAGCAGTGTCTTCACTGAGTGTGTAAAATAAAGCGAGCAACAATACGACTAGTACAGCTGTTTGCTAAGACGGAAATATACCTCGCTAGAGTCAGACACCTCCTATGTTTCGTTTACTTTCTTAATGTAAGCGGTCCCTGTCACTCTACGCCATCTAGTTTCAGATACAGGATACAAAATGCAGAGAATCATAGCAGTTAACATCAGATATACAGTGGTGGGGACAAAGATATGGATCACAACCGAAAAAATTCAAAAACATCGTCCAGTATGCCTTAGACAAGTATGTTCCGAACAAGGGCTTAAAGGTTAGGAAAGATCCACCATGGTTTAATATCCGTGTTAGAAAACTGATATGTAAACAGAGAGCTTAATCGCAGATTCGAGAGAAGTCAAAATCTAGGTGACAAACAAAACTTAAACGAAGCGAAAATGAGTGTAAAAATAGCAATGGGAGACATGTTAAGTGACTTTGAGAATAAAATTTCGTCAACCTATATGAGTAAAATTCCTAAGAGGTTCTGATCTTAAGTGAAATTAGTAAGCGGTTCGATATCACATATTCACACATTCAGAGACCATAATGGCACCGAAACGGAAAGTGACTTAATTCGGTCTTCCGAAATGATTTCATCATACTGTCCCTCCTTTCAATCACGTACGAACTTCTAAATGACAGATGTTGAGATAACGGACCGCGGAATAGAAAAACAAGTACAATCGCTTTGTAGTGGAAAGTCATCACCAGGACCATATGTGGTACATGTAAGATTGTACAGAGGTTATGTGAAAGAACTTACTTTCCTTCTAGCAGTGGTTTATCGTAGGTCGCTGGAGGATCGAAGGATTCCTAGCCAGCGGATGAAAATCGCAGGTCAACCCCGTTTTCAAAAAGAGCTGCTGGACATATGCACATAATTAATAGGCCCGTATCAAGGACATCAGTATGTTTAAGTACTATGGAACATGTTTTATGCTCATGTATTATGACGTATTTGGAAAACGAAAATCTCCTCCATAAAAATCAACATGGATTCCTCAAACAGAGATCTTGCGAAATTCAGCTCTCTCTGTTCCTCCATGAGACCCACAACACTCTAGACAACGGCTCTCAGGTTGATGCTATGTTGCTAGACGTCAGGAAGGCATTTGACACCGTCCCACAATGACGTTTAGTGAAAAAAAAAAGGACGAGCTTATCGAGTACCGGAGCAGACTTGTGACTGGAATCAAAGACTTCCTTGCATACAGAACTTTTCGTAACGGAACAAAATTGACAGAAAGGAAATTTCTGGAGGGGAATGGGGAGGGGGGTACCCAAAGGAAATGTGATAGCCAGAATGAGTTTTTCACTCTGCAACGGAGTGTGCGCTGATATGAAACTTCCTGGCGGATTAAAACTGTGTGCCGGACCGAGACTCGAACTCGGGACCTTTGCCTTTCGAGTCGCGGTCCGGCGCACAGTTTTAACCTGCCAGGAAGTTTCATATTAGGGCACAATCCGCTTCAGAGTGAAAATCTCATTCTGGAAACATCCCCCAGGCTGTGGCTAAGCCATGTCTCCGCAATATCCTTTCTTTCACGATTGCTAGTTCTGCAAGGTTCGCAGGAGAGCTTCTGTAAAGTTTGGAATGTAGGAGACGAGGTACTAGCAGAATTAAATCTGTGAGGACGGGAAGTGAGTCGTGCTTGAGTAGCTCAGTTGGTAGAGCACTTGCCCGCGAAAGGCAAAAGGTCCCGAGTTCGAGTCTCGGTCCGGCACACAGTTTTAATCTCCCAGGAAGTTTGAAATATGATAGGTCTGTTGCTGTTTACAATGTGTATAAATGCTCTAGCAGAATGCGACGTCAAAAACTTAAAGGCTGTTTGCAGATGATGCGGTTTTCTGTAAGAAGGTAGCAACGCTGGAAGACAACAACGATTTGAAGAAGAACCTATACAGAACTGATGAATGGTGCAGGCTTTGGCAGTTGACTCTGAACGTAAATAAATGTATCATACCGCCCATGCATAGGAAAAGAAATCCACTACTGTACAGTTGCACTATTGATGTCAGATTGCTGAAAACGTTAACCACCGTAAAATATCTTGAATTATCTATCCAGAGCGACCTTAAGTGGAATGACCGCATAAAACAAATAGTAGGAAAAGCAGATACCAAACTGTGATTCGTAGAAAGAATCTTAATGAAATGTAAGTCATGCACTAAAGAAGTGGGTTACAAGGAGCTTGTTGGGCCGATTCTTGAGTATTATTCGTCAGTCTGGGACACTTAGCAGGTAGGGCTGATAGAAGAGATAAAGAAGATTCGACAAAGAGCAGCACGTTTCGACACGGGATTGTTTACTTGGCACGAGGACATTACAGTGATGCTCAATTAACTCCAGTGGCAGACACTGAAAGAGACGTGCTTGCATCACAGAGAGGGTAACTATTGAAATTTTGAGAAAGTGTTTTTGGGGAAGTCAGGCAACACATTACTTCCTCCTACATGCAGCTTGCGAAACGACCATAAGGAGAAAATCCGAGAAATTACGGCTAATACCGAAATTGATTCACCCCACGCGCCATTCGCGAATGAAACAGGAAAGAGGGTTCACTCAGTTGTACCAGAAATACCCTCACAACACACCGTCAGGTGGGTTGCGGAATGTTGATGTAGATTTCGATGTTGTTCTCCGTTCTTTGATTACTTCTTCACAACAGTTTCTATTTTTAGCCGTTTTAATTAATACATTTGCACCATGCACATGTATTAAATAAAATGGCTAAAAATAGAAACTGTCGCGAAGAAGTACTCTAGAACTGTTCACCTCACACCATTCTCTTCGCTGACATTACGACTACTTTCATATAAAACTAATGATGTTCTGATTTTCATTTCATTCAATTGTTCATCGTGATTTCCAAGAATGTTTTTTTGTCTAATCAGAATTATTTACCACACCAAGTCAGAATTTTTTTACGACTATTACATTCCATATACAGCTTTGTAGAGATGTGTGTAGCAAGCGTTGAAAATTCTGTAAAGGAAAACATCGTCCGGTCGTATTATTCTGCCAGTCACAATACATGCAGATATTTGCATTGAAAGGTACGGAACATTTGCAATATTGTGTGTTTCAGAGTTTTATGAAACTGGGAAGCAAAATATTTTTCAAACGATTACTGTATACCTTTTGATTCACGTCAAAGATCGCAATGTTTTAAGTCACCAAAAACTTTTACATATTCCTCAAGATTCTGTCACGCGGAGGTTATAATGGAAAATCTGGTATCAGAGTATATTAATTAAAGCCCTACAACAGCCATGTGTTGTCTACGCTGTAATCTCCTGTAAATATCACCATATGATAATTATAGTCCTGAGGCCTGAAAGTCCACTAATTGACAAATATTTCAAGGCAAAAATCGTGACTAGTTGCTATTTCTCCTATAATTGCGCTCATCGTACAGCACTGTTGTCAAGCCCACGACTGTTGCAACGTTCAACAATATGTAAAACAGATAAAGCAAACAAAACTTTATTTCATATCACAGTAGGTTTTACCCTTATATCATATTGAATATTACATAGAGAATGGTGAAGCCACGCAGTTACCTTTTCCTTTGACTGTACAGGATTGCTAAAATAAGTTCCGCATACTGTATGCAAATCAACTGCTACAGCCTTTTTCGTCTAAGGCAACGAACACATCTACATCTACTATGTTCTATGAAAAGTGAAGATGTGGCTGACTGAAGTCACTTGAGGTCATTGACGAAAAAATGAGTAATTTGGGTTAGAACTTCCTTCGCCTGTACAAAAATTCCTATAAAATTGCCATCGCTTCACAAGTTTAACTGATCGCAAGTATTCCACATTCCAGTGAACAAACAGCGTAATCACCCCGAAAAATTTGCTGACACTTCTTGAGTGTCTTAATAAACAGGAAAATGTCAATAATAGCTTAAACTAGGCGTTGTGATATCTAACGACTTGCAATGACATCGAAAGTTAGACACTCAGCAGTATATTTAAGGAGTTTGGATCACCTGTTTTGCACGATGCTTAAGCATGCAGGTACCGAAAAAGAAATTGACAACATGCTCAATGTATTGCAGATTTCAAAAAACCCTGAATGCTCCTGAAATTCATGCATGTATGTTCGGAATAGTGATCGATGAGATTGTTTACTTTTCATAGCAGCAAAGACCCTGTCTTAAACTCCGATAGATGCTGGAAGAGGGTAAAATGCCCTTAATTGTGTTGCCAAGTGAAAGTAGACTCATTGTACCACAGTAACTTCAAATGTGTGTGAAATCTTATGGGACTGAACTGCTAAGGTCATCAGTCCCTAAGCTTACACACTACTTAACCTAAATTATCCTACGGACAAACACACACACCCATGCCCGAGGGAGGACTCGAACCTCCGCCGGGACCAGCTGCACAGTCCATGACTGCAGCGCCGTAAACCGCTCGACTAATCCCGCATTGCACCTCCGTATCCCCGTAATACATAATTTTTCTTTTATCATCACTCAAGCACCTTGAGCATTTATTTGGTTTGGTAATAATGCTGGTAATAACAGTTCCAGCATGAACGTTTGGTTTTTTCAAAACCCTGTCAATATTTTTCGGTTCAGACTGTCTTCACACAGAAATGTTCACTTAATCTAAGTAAGTTCTCAACGCGCAGGTTTGTTCGGAGCGCCAGATGGCAATGCTTTAGGCTCGTCGTCTGTAGGATGGCTCAACAAGCGACTACGTGAATACATGATTACGGGCGACCTACTCGGACGACTATTAAGTGATTGGGGTCGTTCACTGCAAGCGTCTTAGCGCGACTGTTGGTTTCCGACCTGTAGGCAGCTAATCAAGACAGTGCACTGAGTGAGCTCAATGCATGCTGTGGATATGAGTTACTTGGTTCAAATGGTTCAAATGGCTCTCAGCACTATGGGACTTAACAGCTGTGGTCATGAGTCCCCTAGAACTTAGAACTACTTAAACCTAACTAACCTAAGGACATCACACACATCCATGCCCGAGGCAGGATTCGAACCTGCGACCGTAGCAGTCACACAGTTCCGGACTACGCGCCTAGAACCGCGAGACCACCGCGGCCGGCTATGAGTTACTTCATAGACACTCAGTATCTGAGGAGGTGTCATGACAATTGGGAACAGAAAACGTAGGGGAAGTTGCTACTGATGGACCACCTAAGGAAAATGCGTGATAAGATACTTGGCTATTGTAATAATTGTTTTATTTTCAGTGTAAATTGAACATTATCTTTTGCATTTCACTATAGTGGACACAGAAGTCATAAATATTCACTGCTAATGAAAAATTTGAAGAATAAAAACACACCATTGACCCAATCAAGGAGACTGGGTTTCTTCATTGGGCCTCGCAATTTTTATGAATAGTCTATAGTGTAGCACCTGTTAAGTACGAAACACATCTAAATAAATCTCAATACATTTAATATTTTTTTTATTTTTAGAAGTTTATTGTTGGCATCTGAAACCCAATAACATGTATTCGAAACCGAAGATGCTAAAAGTAGAAACGTCACCTTCAAAATTAAAAAAAATAAAATATTTTTGACCGATTCTCAAAACATTTATCAACTATTAAAAAACATGTAATGAAAACCATTACTGAGTTGTTAGCAACCTAAGAGTTGAGGGAACCCATTAGTAACTAAAAGGAAATCTATGGGAGAATTATATCACCTCCACGGGGATTTAGAGGGCAACCCACAGCAGTTCCCTGATTATTACCTGATGCAGAATTTTGATAAGGACAGGGTCCACAGTCGGTGAAATTTTTTGAGTGAAGTCATTCCGCTTTAGATTGTTGCAATATTATTTATTGCGACTGCAATTTCTACGTATTGTCATTGCCAGGCATTCTGGAACCAGTTACCAAATAAAATATATGTAACTACAAAAGTGACGAAAGCTGAAAAATGAAATTTTCAGAGCTAGTTATCAACTTTTGTAAGTACGTATATTTTGTTTGGTGACTGTTTTCAGAATGCCTGGCAATGACAATATGTAGAAATTGCAGTCGCAATAAATATTTTAACAGCCCAAAACCGGAATGACTTCATTAAAAATTTTTGCCATATCCGTCCAGATATTTCACTACTTTTATCTGGAGTGGAGGTAAACGTCTTATTTCGGATAGTCAATAGCACCTACGCATGTTCTTGAGGGGGATGAGGTGTATCCTCTTAAAATGTGCCTCAGGAGACACTTCCTGCATCACATCTTAGATCATCAAGAACAAGACTGAATAAGCGACTTCCAAAGCCATAGCTAATTATTCAGTGTACTACCGGCATCACGACCAGCAAGTGGAAGTGCTTCATACATGTATCGAAGTCAACACTAATTTCGCTGATATATTTGTTATGTGTATCGTAACGTTCCCTATGAAAAATACTTCTTTAAGAGAACGTTGAATGAATGTCTGAACTGTGGAATTATTGTGTAGCGTGTTGTAAGTGCAAGTGGTGTGTTTACTCCGTGTTGTTCATTCAGCCCCTTAGGCACTGAATCCTCTGGCCCTGGCCAATATTGATAACTTTGGTCCCTGTGCATATGACAAATAAATTAAATTGTTTTACCTCTATAGCAGCAACGGTGGAACGCGATATATTCTGGTCTCTCACAAAAATATAAATATACTAGCTACAGGTTCAGCGGTGTGCAATGCTGGCTGTAATACTTTGAAATGCACATGAAATTGTTTTGGCTGATGAATGAAAACATTTCTGAAAAATCCAGATTCTTTGAAAAAATATATGACCTGAACTGGGAGGCGGTACTGATTATGATGAATTATTAACATTGAATTTTTTTAGCAAAATTATATTGCAAGTTAAGTTTGTCTTTTCAAAAAGATCTGACAATTGAAGTAACATTACTCACAATTGATTCACAAACAAAGATTCAAACAGCAAGTATTATCCAACCTCACTACACCAGCATAAATGCAAATCATCATATTACATATAGCTCTGTTAACAAATCACAGAAACCTTACAAAAGTGAAATATCTAACTAGCCTTTTTATCAAATCAGTTTACGCATACTCTGGGGTTACTCAACAATTACAAATTATCATCCAGCTCATCTTCATTTAACGCTCTGGCAAAGCGAAAATCATAATTATTTAACATTTTTACCTTACATGCATGAAGACTCCTGCATCCATAATCAGGAGTAGTAACGTACCTACATTAATTTAACACTTGGTGGCTTCGCAGAGCACACCACAAAAACGGCCTACTCCATCTTCTTTCCCTCACAGAAAGCTACCTACAACTGTGCGCCCAATGCTCTCTTACTCTAACACTACTGTCTCAGACCAGAAACAGTATCTTTGGCACTTCGGTCGTACACAGTCAGCGACCCGCATTATAAAGCCTATCAGAGACATGCATCGTTTAAAACAGTATCATATACCAGTTTCCTTCTTTTACATTAATATGATACTCATATTCGTGTGCCACATCAAGTGTACCCCAGTAGACTCCTTTCATTATGTACTTGTTAAATAATAATGTCACCCATATAGAAGGTGAACAATATGCTGCCTCATTACAAGAGCAACCACACACAGAGAGCAGTGAAGCTCCCATCAGATTTAGTTTGATAGGTGAAAAGAGAAGGGGCACTACTGATTATGTGATGGAGACAAATTCATAGCACCCTTCTGTGAATACGAACCGGACACTTGAGTACTTGTATGTGTTATTATTTCATTAGATTAAGAAAGTAACTACATACTTACCATTCTGTCACCCGCTTCCTCTGCAACTTTCATCCGCCCTTACATTTCTCCCCCCATCACTGAACAGACAGCCGAGCGGGATTAGCCGAACGGTCTAAGGCACTGCAGTCATGGACTGTGCAGCTGGTGCCGGCGGAGGTTCGAGTCCTCCCTCGGGCATGGGTGTGTGTGTCATTAGGATAATTTAGGTTAAGTAGTATGTAAGCTTAGGGACTGATGACCTTAGCAGTTACGTCCCATAAGATTTCACACACATTTGAACTGAACAGACTTACCCAGCAAATTATAGGCCAAGCTATGATTTAATATAAGCTCCAGACCATGCTCCTCTAGGAAATTTTCACATATGTACATCGTTTCCAGACGTGGAAGAAGCAGTGACAGAAAATCCTGTAGCTGACTGAGGAGTGAACACAAAACCTCTGCATTCATAGTTTGGCAATTTACCCACTTACCAAACAATTTTTGTCGAATGTTTTATTTGTTACCGCGATTCAGTGCCAACGGCTTTGCCGCAGAGGTAACACAAGTCCCTATCTGATGATCGATGTTAAGGGCTGTAGGGTTTGGCCAACACTTGGATGGGTGACCGTCCACCGAAAACTGATAGTGGCCGGGAGGGGGGTGCACTGACCCATGTTCCTCCATATCCATATCCAGTGATGCCTATCGTCTGAGGATGACACGGTGGTCGGTCGTTACCGTTGCACCGGTTGAGGCCTATTCGAACGGCGAGTTTATCATGACACAGTATACAATAGCCCTACCAGAATTCAAACTATGGTCACTGTAGCATTAAATTAGGGGACAACAAAAGTTCTCACTGGAAATTTCTCATCGGAAATGTGTAGGGTCCGACATGATACGAGGGCAATCCCAAAAGTAAGGTCTCCTATTTTTTTTATAAGTACATAGACCTCTTTATTTATACAGTGGTTTACATCAGTTTACAGCTTGAACATTTAACTATTTTTCGACATATCACCATTTCTGTCGATCCATTTTTGTTGACGCTGTGGCAGTTTTTGTATGCCCATGTCATACCAGCTCGCCGCCTAGCTGTTCAGAAAGTTATGAACCTCTTCTTTCACTTTGTCGTCGAAGCTGAATCGCTTTCTGGCCAAATGTTCTTTTAAACTAGGGAACAGGTGATAGTCACTGGGCGCCAAATCAGGACTACAGGGTGGGTGGGTGATTAAGCTCCACTGAAACTGTTGCAGGAGAACAACGGTTTGCCGAGCGATGTGTGGGCGAGCGTTGTCATGAAGAATGTGTACGCCCTTGCTCAACATTCCTCTTCGGAATTGCCCCTTTGAGTTTTTTCAGAGTCTCACAGTACCTGTCAGCGTTAATTGTGGTCCCAGCGATTCAACTCGGAAGACGAGGTGAAAGAAGAGGTTCATAACTTTCTAAACAGCTTGGCGGCGAGGTGATATGACATGGGCATACAAGACTGCAACAGCGCCTATAAAAATGCATCGACAGAAATGGTGATTATATCGAAAGATATCTAAATGTTCAAGCTGTAAACTGATGTAAACCATTGTAGAAATAAACAGGTCTATGTACTTACAAAAAATAGAACTTATTTTTGGGATTATCTTCGTAAATCAGCACAAAACCTCATGTTCTAAAGCTCACAATGCATCCAGGTATGTTATAGCCAGAACGGGAAAGACAGCATCAAATGGGTTGTAGGTAAGTAAGAAAACAGATTACGAAAATAAGATGTTTGTACAAGGATAGTTAAATTATTTTGTCCAAATCAACTATCATTCAAGTGAAATTCTCGCAAAACGGTGCCTCTTGCTGTTGCTTGGCTTTGTACAGTATAAAAATAATGACAGCTACAAGATAACCTGTGAATTTTTTTGCTCTGTGATTAAATGACGCGTAGGTCATGTAGAACTATCAGTACAACATTTTAGGGAAACAAAAATCCTCGTCCTCCCATAATTACGTTTTTTCCATTTCTACAGAGGTTCCCTTCACTTCCTTCCGTGAAATTCAACAAAGATCATGTGCGGTGTCTTCTCTCATCATTATGCAGCTGAGCTATTGCTGCACTTGTGATGTCATCGATGGCGGTAAGACATTAACTTCCTCCATTCGCCTTTCTTCAGCATACACATAAGCAAGACATCGACTACAAGTTCACGCAAAGTTGACTTTGCCGAAAATCTTCCAGTAGCTGACCAGAACAAAATATTTCGCTTAGCAAGACCATCTGTCAGACGACCATAAAATGCTCCGTGCATATGGCAAGAAGTGAAAATTTCGCCCGAAATAAATAAAATCTGAAGGAAATACCTTTCACTTAAACAAGCACAGCACAATAAAGAAGCCAGCCTCAGAGTTTGTGGAGAAAAGTTGGAATATCGTAGCAATCAAAGTTACCCAAACTCAACAAAGTAACCGACAGTTTCATCCAGGATTCATGTCACGTATCTTGAGCAACAGATAAACGCGAGGAATAATGTTCCGCTTGGTTTTCTCCATTTTGTTGAAGATACACAGATGAGCCAAAACGTTATAACCACTTGCCTAGTATCGTGTTAATCTACCTTCTGAACGCACTACAGAAGCAGTTTTGTGTGGCATGAATCCAACTCCTTGTTGGGTTTCCAGGGGTGTGTGGCACTAGACGTCTACCTATAGCTCACTCAATTTCTGTAAACTACGGGCCTGTAGTTTACGGAGCTGGCACCCGGGTGTGTTCCATTGGGTTCAGATAAGGCGAATTCGGTGCTGAGACACCAAGGTGAGTCTTCGTACATCCATAGTTGAAATGGAGGACAGTGGGACGTCAGTTGGTATAAATTTATATTAAAAATGAAGAAATTCCTCCAGCTGTATTTAAGGTGTCGATTTTATTATAGCAACTAGTTTAATGTTGTAACAACGTCGTCTTGAGACCCATACACTTGTTGACGTCAACTGCGTGCGGCTGATACTAGAAATCAGTGGTGAGATACGGAGGAGCTCGTCCGTATCTCACCACTGTTTTCTAGGATCAGCCGCACGCAGTTGACGTCAACAAGTGTATGGGTCTCAAGACGACGTTGTTACAACATTAAACTAGTTGCCAAAATAAAATCGACACCTTAAAAATGGTTCTGGGCACTATGGGACTTAACATCTATGGTCATCAGTCCCCTAGAACTTAGAACTACTTAAACCTAACTAACCTAAGGACATCACACAACACCCAGCCATCACGAGGCAGAGAAAATCCCTGACCCCGTCGGTAATCGAGCCCAGGAGCCCGGGCGTGGGAAGCGAGAGCGCTACCGCACGACCACGACATGCGGGCAATCGATACCTTAAATACAGCTGGAGGAACTTCTGCATTTTTAATATAAATCAAGGTGAGTGGACTATCATGCTTCTCAAATCAATTTCCGACCTTGTGTAACGTTACATACTTTATTACTAAAACTATAGCACAAGCAAAGCAAGTAATATTCAAATAGTATTTTATTTGCTTCCACCATATTAAGACTGAGGACCAGTAATACGGATTATAAGATACACTGAAAATACACTCCTGGAAATGGAAAAAAGAACACATTGACACCGGTGTGTCAGACCCACCATACTTGCTCCGGACACTGCGAGAGGACTGTACAAGCAATGATCACACGCACGGCACAGCGGACACACCAGGAACCGCGGTGTTGGCCGTCGAATGGCGCTAGCTGCGCAGCATTTGTGCACCGCCGCCGTCAGTGTCAGCCAGTTTGCCGTGGCATACGGAGCTCCATCGCAGTCTTTAACACCGGTAGCATGCCGCGACAGCGTGGACGTTAACCGTATGTGCAGTTGACGGACATTGAGCGAGGGCGTATAGTGGGCATGTGGGAGGCCAGGTGGACGTACCGCCGAATTGCTCAACACGTGGGGCGTGAGGTCTCCACAGTACATCGATGTTGTCGCCAGTGGTCGGCGGAAGGTGCACGTGCCCGTCGACCTGGGACCGGACCGCAGCGACGCACGGATGCACGCCAAGACCGTAGGATCCTACGCAGTGCCGTAGGGGACCGCACCGCCACTTCCCAGCAAATTAGGGACACTGTTGCTCCTGGGGTATCGGTGAGGACCATTCGCAACCGTCTCCATGAAGCTGGGCTACGGTCCCGCACACCGTTAGGCCGTCTTCCGCTCACGCCCCAACATCGTGCAGCCCGCCTCCAGTGGTGTCGCGACAGGCGTGAATGGAGGGACGAATGGAGACGTGTCGTCTTCAGCGACGAGAGTCGCTTCTGCCTTGGTGCCAATGATGGTCGTATGCGTGTTTGGCGCCGTGCAGGTGAGCGCTACAATCAGGACTGCATACGACCGAGGCACACAGGGCCAACACCCGGCATCATGGTGTGGGGAGCGATCTCCTACACTGGCCGTACACCTCTGGTGATCGTCGAGGGGACACTGAATAGTGCATGGTACATCCAAACCGTCATCGAACCCATCGTTATGCCATTCCTACATCGGCAAGGGAACTTGCTGTTCCAACAGGACAATGCACGTCCGCATGTATCCCGTGCCACCCTACGTGCTCTAGAAGGTGTAAGTCAACTACCCTGGCCAGCAAGATCTCCGGATCCGTCCCCCATTGAGCATGTTTGGGACTGTTTGAAGCGTCGTCTCACGCGGTCTGCACGTCCAGCACGAACACTGGTCCAACTGAGGCGCCAGGTGGATATGGCGTGGCAAGCCGTTCCACATGACTACATCCAGCATCTCTACGATCGTCTCCATGGGAGAATAGTAGCCTGCATTGCTGCGAAAGGTGGATATACACTGTACTAGTGCCGACATTGTGCATGCTCTGTTGCCTGTGTCTATGTGCCTGTGGTTCTGTCAGTGTGATCATGTGATGTATCTGACCCCAGGCATGTGTCAATAAAGTTTCCCCATCCTGGGACAATGAATTCACAGTGTTCTTATTTCAATTTCCAGGAGTGTATGTTGTATGTTGCAACAAGAAATAATGTTAAAATGAAAACTTGATGGCAATAGAAGCGGCACATGCTGTAAAAATTTTGAGATTAAGAACATGTCAAGTACTCCGTGAGAATACTGAGAATTATCAAATATTAGATATGTTTCTAACCTCCAGCCAAAACAAGCGCCTACTCGGAATATCCAAAAATAATTTTTTCTAAAACATGACACTTTGAATCAACCGTTGAAACTAATGTGAATTATGAAAATTCATACGGAAAGTCGATTTACAACAATTCTAGTTTATTAGCCCGGAAGAAACATGGAAAATCAAATATACAGTCTACGACATCATACACAGCCGAAGCTGGCCCTTCTTCACTCCATTCCAGAGATAGGCAGATAATAAATCGGCTAAACTAAATTAAATCATACTGTGCAAAAAGTAAGTATATGCTACACTATCAGATAAGCAACGCACTTCCCGGTATGTAATCTGGAGCCCCATAATTCGCAGTACCCATCCAGAAGTTTACAAAGCCATCCTGTCATTTCGTAGCAGCTGTAACTAATGCATTGCGATAGCTACTCAAATTAAACACAGAAATTATGAATAAGGAATCGTTACATCCCCACTGGAACATCCATCGGTAACCACATCATGATTTCACACAACCCAATTGGACAAATTTAAATTACGAGTTTGACGTTGCAGAGGTGTCATAGTAATGAGTGTTTCAGAAACCGTTTGTTGTAGGCTGCTGTTAATTTAAAAAAAATAGCTAGGTGCAAGTAGGACTCGACCATTCACGGTTACTTACAAACTTAATTATGTATAGGCAGTTTATCCACTCCGGGAATCTAGGGTATTGACGATTTTTGCCTTGTTCTCAACATTGATACTGGCAAGATCCCAGGGATCTACATTCCATAGAAAAAGTTTTAATGTCAAGTTTGAGGTCGGGTAGCAAATGACAAAAGAAACATTTTTTCGTGTTGTGTAATCACGTGTTAACGATTTCGGATTTTTTTTCCTTAACTTATACTGTGGAACCGTGTTTCTTGACAAATTTTATAATTCTAGTACCATATAGGTTTCGAAGAGTGAGTTTTCGAACATCAAAATATGTGACCTAAATTGCCATATCTTTTGATTGCACTGACTTGGAACCTTAAAATTTTTACACCGCCAAGGGACTGTAAACCTTAATATGTGATACACGTAAATTTGAACTTGATACGTCTACTCGTTCCTGAGAAAAAGAGTTCTTAACAGTCAGCCAGATTGGAAATTTGTGTAAGGTCTTATGAGACCAAACTGCTGAGGTCATCAGTCCCTAAGCTTACGCACTACGAAATCTAACTTAAACTAACTTACGCTAAGGACAACACACACACTCATGCGCGAGTGAGGACTCGGGCCACCGGAGGGAGCCGCGCGGACCGTCACAATGCGCCCTTGACCGCTCGGCTACCCCGAGCGGCAACAGGCTGAGACACGGAACCCCAAAAAGTTGCTTGGATGGCTGGAGAGAGGAAACTGTGTGTCCATTAGTTACTCTCGAGACCCAATGTGATACTGGACAGTATTAATGGCAGCAATACTTGGTTTGTAAGCCGCATCCGCTAATATACACTACTGGCCATTAAAATTGCTACACCAAGAAGAAACGCAGATGATAAACGGGTATTCATTGGACACATATATTTTACTAGAACTGACATGTGATTACATTTTCACGCTATTTGGGTGCATAGATCCTGAGAAATCAGCACCCAGAACAACCACCTCTGGCCGTAATAACGGCCTAGATACGCCTGGGCATTGAATCAAACAGAGCTTGGATGGCGTATACAGGTACAGCTGCCCATGCAGCTTCAACAAGATGCCACAGTTCATCAAGAGTAGTGACTGGCGTATTGTGACGAGCCAGTTGCTCGGCCACCATTGAAAAGACGTTTTCAATTGGTGAGGGATCTGGAGAATGTCCTGCCCAGGGCAGCAGTCGAACATTTTACGTATCCAGAAAGGCCAGTACAGGACCTGGAACATGCGGTCGTGCATTATCCTGCTGATATGTAGGGTTTCGCGGGGATCGAATGAAGGGTAGAGCCACGGGTCGTAACACATCTGAAATGTAACGTCCACTGTTCAAAGTGCCGTCAATGCGAACAAGAGGTGACCGAGACGTGTAACCAATGGCACCCCATACCATCACGCCGGGTGATACGCCAGTATGGCAATGACGAATACATGCTTCCAATGTGCGTTCACCGGGATGTCGCCAAACACGAATGCGATCATCATGATGCTGTAAAAACGTTTTGATATTCGTGCACCCAGGTTTGTCGTTGAGTACACCATCGCAAGCGCTCCTGTCTGTGATGCAGCGTCAAGGCTAACCGCAGCCATGGTGTCCGAGTTGATAGTCCATGCTGCTGCAAACGCCGTCGAACTGTCGTGCAGATGGTTGTTGTCTTACAAACGTCCCCATCTGTTGGCTCAGGGATCGAGATTTGGCTGCACGATCCGTTACAGCCATGCAGATAAGATGCCTGTCATCTCGACTGCTAGTGATACGAGGCCGTTGGGATACAGCACGGCTTTTCGTATTACCCTCCTGAACCCACCAATTCCATATTCTGCTAACAGTCATTGGATGTCGACCATCGCGAACAGCATTGTCACGATATGATAAACCGCAATCGCGAAAGGCTACAATCCGACCTTTATCAAAGTCGGAAACGTGATGGTACTCATTTCCCCTCCTTACACGAGACATCACAACAACGTTTCACCAGGCAAAGCCGGTCAACTGCTGTTTATGTATCAGAAATCGGTTGAAAACTTTCGTCATGTCAGCACGTTGTAGGTGTCTCTACCGGCGCCAACCTTGCGTGAAAGCTCTGAAAAGCTAATCATTTGCATATCACAACATCTTCTTCCTGTCGGTTAAATTTCGCGTCTGTAGCACGTCATCTTGGTGGTGTAGCAATTTTAATGGCCAGTAGTGTATATGGGGCGGTCAGAAATTACCGTTTGAAGCCGTTGCTGCAGCGTATACGCAACCCAACGCAATTCCGATGTGGCAAGGGGTTAGTGTGACCTTCGAACTTTTGGGTTGCTATTATGTATTAACATGGTGGCACTAGATTTAGTTGTAGTTGGTACGAATTTTAACGGTATATGATTTTCGTTGTTGCAAGAAGATCGCTGCATGTACCCAGTACCCTATCGCCAGACTGCACGGGAGTCCTGGATAAAACCCGAAAAACGCTGCAGTTTCTCACCAACTGGGATACATGGTTCTATTTATAACAATGAGTCTTTTGTATTTTTTACGGAGTTACTTGATGGAAAGGGGGGAGGAAACAGAGGGGAAACCCTGAAAGAGGACGAGAAGGAACCGAATTCGGAATTATAATCAGAAGCGGAGGAGCAGGAAGTCGAACCACCAGACTAAGAGAAAAATGCAATGAAAAACCTGAAGAATAATAGAGCAGCAGAAGACGCCACACTGGTTGAGTTATTAAAACTTTGTGGAAAGAAAATAGAGACGGTTGTTAATGAATTAATAAAGGAAATATCAAAAAAGGAACAAATTTCTAAGAACTGGAGGACGGGAATAATCTGCCCATTTCATAAGAAAGGTGATGCGGCACAATACAACGATTACTGCCGGATTATTCTCTTAGATACGACGTATTAAGTATTTCGAAAGACGTTAGTCTCTCGCCTAGAATACCAGGCGGAAACGATACTGGGGGATTATCAGGATAGACTTAGGTGATAAAGATCCACCATGGGAGAAACATTTTGATTGAGACAAGGCCAGAGAAATTTTATGAATATGACAAGCAACTGCACCAGTTGTACATTGATTTTAAACAAGCATGGGAATAAGATTCTGCGAAGTATGAAGGATTTTGGAATCCCGCTAAAATTAGTGAGGTGACCGAAATGACAATGAAAGCATCAGTTTGCAAGGACAGCAGTCAGCAGTCGGGAGAGTTCATGTAGGGAAAGGGCTGCAGCAGGAAGCTACTCTTTAACTTAGCGTTAGAGAAGATAATTCGGGAAATGTCAACATACCCAGGAACAATATTTAACTGGAAGACCCAAGTGGTTGCACACACTGATGACGCAGCATTAATTCGAACGATATCAGAGCTTTGAAGGATACTTATGGTGCAGTGGAACGAACAGTGCGGAAGTTAGGAGTGGAAGTGAATATACGTAAAAAATGTATATGATGATAGGAGATTTGCGTGGAGATAGGAGAGACTTCAATAAAAATAAATGGGAAAGAGTATCAACGAGTAGAAAAATTTAAATGCCTAGGTTCGATAACAACATAATAGGACAGCATCAGAAATTCAGGAAAGTGTAGCAAGTGGAAACAGCAGTTATTATAACTTGCAGAACATATTCAGGTCCAGAATGTTAACAGGAATGCGAAAATCAAAACATATTTGCTTTTATTAAGTCCTATAGTAATGTATGAATCGAAAGGCTGGGTGATAAACACAAAGGAGGAAAGCTGGTTAATGCGATGGGAAAGGGAGATTTTGAGGAAGATATTTGTGGCAGTGAGAGAGGAAGGAAGCTGTAGAATAAGAACAAACACAGAATTACAGGCAGTTTTTCGAGAGGTGAATATTGTAGAATAAATTAAGCAAGGGCATGTATAAAGCATGCCAGAAACTCGAAGTGTAAAGAAAGTGTTAACAGGAAAGCCCAAAGGGAGAAGAAGAAGAGGAAGACCCCGGAAAAGATGGCCTGAAGATAGGAGGAAGATCTCAAAGCAATGGTAGTAAGGAACTGGAGGAGGAAAACGATGGACGGGGAAGAATGGAGGCAGGAGACAGAATAGGCCAAGGTTCTACAAGGACTGTAGCGCTGACCAGTAAGTTAGTAAGTCTTTTGCCTAAGGACGCTAAATTCCACACTATGATTTTGGCTATCCAGGAATAGTTGCTAACATGGTGCTACAGAGATTCAGACTCTAAATTTTACATCAACAACAAAAACACTCCCCTACATTCTTCAAGCACTCGCCGCTGTCGTCTACACTACGGCGAAATTGCGGAAGTAGACTCTTCCCTTACATAGTTGTAAATACGTTTTAATTTCAGACAGGCATCAAAATTTCGAAAAAAATTTTAACCATCAACATTTTAGTTACATACTTTTTATTTCTTCATTATAGCCTCATTTCTTGAAAAGATAATAGACACTTCCACTTTTAATTAAGGTAAAAATTTAATCCTACAACTGCACTTCAGGTCGGTTATTCCTGTGCTAAATCGTAACCGAAGTCTACAAATTTTCGTAATAATATTCCAATTTTTTTTTATTCTTACAATCTGTAATTCTAAACTTGTATTCAATACCTGCATACTACCACAGTCAACGCAGTTTTCTATGGTACAATTTCCTGTTCACAGTCGGAGATCATTTCACGTCATAGAAAAGAGAGCTGTTGACTATTAAAGATGCTCTATCCATTTTAATTAAAGAACATTCAATTTCGTCACTTGTATTGACGGTG
The DNA here is from genome assembly GCF_023897955.1 of Schistocerca gregaria. Classification (NCBI taxonomy): domain Eukaryota; kingdom Metazoa; phylum Arthropoda; class Insecta; order Orthoptera; family Acrididae; genus Schistocerca; species Schistocerca gregaria. The sequence continues at coordinate 401,901,996 of NC_064923.1, read as the reverse complement.
CTATTACGGAAATAACGGCTACAGCTTTTTATTCTGCTACTACTGTAACTACTAATACAGTTGCCGTAGAAGGTCTCCACTTCTTACACCCAGCACTACTTTGAACTTGTTACAACGCCAACTGGTACTAGTAGCTGTAGTAATGTTACACTTCAATTATATCTATTTTATCGGATTTGGGTTTTTTCACGTTTTCTGTCAGCCATATCTGAAAGAACAGACGAGAAATGTGTTGACTCGCCTCGCTAGACTTCACTGTGCGCCTTAATATGAGGAAGAGGCATACTCTTGACTGAGTTTTCTAGGTCAGCCACACTGACGGGTACAGAAACATTTATCCGACTTTTCAGTGGATGTGACTCAAATGTACTCGGCTCCGTCGTTCCGTTTATCTTCATTGTTCCGTAGCTGCAGCAAGTGATCGTCTAGCTGTAGGTTTTCTTCCCTGTTCCCCGGGCGCAACTATTATCTTTCCTCGTCTTTGCAGTCGTGACTGGCTACTACAGTTACACCTTGCTATTTGTTGAGACAACATCGACTTGAAGAGGGTCAAAATACTCTTTTATTTCAATAGATTCGTGGGCATAAAACCTGCCTTGGGGTAGTGCTCCATCTAGGAGACATTCCCACCCGACTATTACCCATAGCCTTCCTACCAATGATGTTCAAATACGGAGGATGTGACTCATGTCCGGGAAAATACTAATACAAGTGTCGACCGGGATGGCCGAGCGGTTCTAGGCACTTCAGTTTGGAACGGCGCGACCGGCCTCCCTCGGGCATGGATGTATGTGATGTCCTTAGGTTAGTTAGGTTTAAGTAGTTCTAAGTTCTAGGGGAGTGATGACCTCAGATGTTATGCCCCATAGTGCTCAGAGCCATTTGAACAATTTGAACAATTTGAACTAAGACAAGTCATCTATTTGGTTCGAAGTGTATTAACATAGGCCTGATAAACCTTTCGTTTGTTTGAGTAAAGAATGTATAAGGGATAGGAAAGGAATTGAAACTGGTATTAGTCTCAGAATGCCAGCAGAGAACTATTTTTAAGGTATATGATTATAAATAAGATTACACCTCCTGCAGAGGATGAAAAGACAGAAGGTAGTTAGGTGCATGGATATTCGTATACCCAGCAACATATCAAACTTGATTACGTATCTTGTGAGTAACATAAAGCAATTTAAAAGTGAAGTAACGAGCCTTCTCACAGCCACCTCTTTCTACGTCACTAAACAATGTTTTTACAAGGGTTCTCGAAACTAATGTATTCGGATGTAATACACTCCTGGAAATGGAAAAAAGAACACATTGACACCGGTGTGTCAGACCCACCATACTTGCTCCGGACACTGCGAGAGGGCTGTACAAGCAATGATCACACGCACGGCACAGCGGACACACCAGGAACCGCGGTGTTGGCCGTCGAATGGCGCTAGCTGCGCAGCATTTGTGCACCGCCGCCGTCAGTGTCAGCCAGTTTGCCGTGGCATACGGAGCTCCATCGCAGTCTTTAACACCGGTAGCATGCCGCGACAGCGTGGACGTTAACCGTATGTGCAGTTGACGGACTTTGAGCGAGGGCGTATAGTGGGCATGCGGGAGGCCGGGTGGACGTACCGCCGAATTGCTCAACACGTGGGGCGAGAGGTCTCCACAGTACATCGATGTTGTCGCCAGTGGTCGGCGGAAGGTGCACGTGCCCGTCGACCTGGGACCGGACCGCAGCGACGCACGGATGCACGCCAAGACCGTAGGATCCTACGCAGTGCCGTAGGGGACCGCACCGCCACTTCCCAGCAAATTAGGGACACTGTTGCTCCTGGGGTATCGGTGAGGACCATTCGCAACCGTCTCCATGAAGCTGGGCTACGGTCCCGCACACCGTTAGGCCGTCTTCCGCTCACGCCCCAACATCGTGCAGCCCGCCTCCAGTGGTGTCGCGACAGGCGTGAATGGAGGGACGAATGGAGACGTGTCGTCTTCAGCGACGAGAGTCGCTTCTGCCTTGGTGCCAATGATGGTCGTATGCGTGTTTGGCGCCGTGCAGGTGAGCGCCACAATCAGGACTGCATACGACCGAGGCACACAGGGCCAACACCCGGCATCATGGTGTGGGGAGCGATCTCCTACACTGGCCGTATACCTCTGGTGATCGTCGAGGGGACACTGAATAGTGCATGGTACATCCAAACCGTCATCGAACCCATCGTTATGCCATTCCTACACCGGCAAGGGAACTTGCTGTTCCAACAGGACAATGCACGTCCGCATGTATCCCGTGCCACCCAACGTGCTCTAGAAGGTGTAGGTCAACTACCCTGGCCAGCAAGATCTCCGGATCTGTCCCCCATTGAGCATGTTTGGGACTGGATGAAGCGTCGTCTCACGCGGTCTGCACGTCCAGCAGGAACGCTGGTCCAACTGAGGCGCCAGGTGGAAATGGCATGGCAAGCCGTTCCACAGGACTACATCCAGCATCTCTACGATCGTCTCCATGGGAGAATAGCAGCCTGCATTGCTGCGAAAGGTGGATATACACTGTACTAGTGCCGACATTGTGCATGCTCTGTTGCCTGTGTCTATGTGCCTGTGGTTCTGTCAGTGTGATCATGTGATGTATCTGACCCCAGGAATGTGTCAATAAAGTTTCCCCTTCCTGGGACAATGAATTCACGGTGTTCTTATTTCAATTTCCAGGAGCGTATAATTAGTTTTCGCACTCTCGTGTTTGAAAAACATTCTAACGCAGGCTTAACTGATACGTATTTCTTTGCGTTCTTTTCACTTCACAGATATTTCCCTCCATGATATTCATATCATATTAGTGAAGTAACGTAACATTGCAAGGAAACAGAGTGAATGAAACTGAAGTGATTACGTTACGTGCGAAAACAAGATATATCCGTCGATTTGTATGGGCCAGTCTGAGACTATGTGCAAGTCATTGTCTCATTGTCTGTAAAAGATACACCAGTCTGTTTCTCTTTTCCTGTTTTGGTCCAGTAGCCAGCTGATTACCAAATCGCCTCGATACGTTTAGCAAGGGCAGTGGATGGAGTAGCACATAGCTTTATTGTAAGAGCTATCCTGATATTGGCAGTGATGCCACAATATTCATTAATCTACTTGCTGTAGTGATCTGTTTGTTTGTGCATATTTTACTCCCTAGTTTATCACGAATTTGCTCCAAGCGTGTTAGACGGCCGCTGTGACCGAGCGGTTCTAGGTGCTTCAGTCCGGAGCCACGCGGCTGCTACGGTCGCAGGTTCGAATCCTGCCCTGCATTGATGCATGTGATGTCGTTATGTTAGTTAGGTTTAAGTAGTTCTAAGTTCTAGGGAACTGATAACCTCAGATGTTAAATCCCATAGTGCTCAAAGTTAGGTTTAAGTAGTTTTAAGTCTAGGGGACTAACGACCTCAGATGTTAAGTCCAATAATGTTAGTGCCATTTGAACCAAGCGTGTTGAAAAATAATAATACTTCACATCAAGGCAACGTTCGTGGACATCTGCAGTAACACAAGAGACTCGTGCCATTACTTAGATTTTTACCCTCGCCATAATGGATGGCCATAGCTTAAAACTCAAATTTATAGATAATATTACAGAAATTGTATTAGTAGAATTTCCTGTTTGTTCGTGACATGTATACGAAATAGAAACTGAAAGACGTCACATTTCTTTTCTTGGTGTTTGTCTGCACACAAATGTCGACTGCGAAAAGCCAGACAGATCTTTCGGTCCGAAAAGACAGAACTCCAGTCTGCTGTGCCCTGTTCATCAAGTTGCTATACTAGCTGCGCAGTGTAATGTATCACACCTCCCTTGACTGCGGCTTAAATCTTTGTTTCATTTTTTGGTCTTATGTAATGTTTTCGTCTTACCTTTTGTATACTCGATTAGCCTGCTCGACAACAACATGGTAACCCTGGAAGACGGTTCAGCCACAGAATATAGAGACGAGGTGAAGACCAGTCGGTGTAGCTTCTCCTCAGCTAACACCACCTGACACATGGGAGGTTCTGCAATACAGTGAGGATTCAGACCACTTTTCGATACATATACAGTATGAGGATGGTAGGGATCACTGCCCGATTGGAATATAGAAAAGGTAACTGAGAAAAATATCGCGAGGCAGCAGAGGAAGAATTATCGTCATGTAATGAATTCGGAGACATAGAGGAGGACTACAAAGGACTGGTACGGATTACTGAAGCGGCAGCGGCGATATAGGTACCACGCATCACGCACGCCAGGCGAACGACGAAGGTAGCCCCACTGTGGAACGAGGAATGCTAAGCTGTGATTTCAGAAAAGGAAGAAGCGCCACGAGCATACAAAAAAAGTTAGTGCAGAGGAAAACGTCATTCGGCTCAAAGCGTGTCGGGCACAGGCGCAAAGAAAACTTAAATACGAGAAGAAAACAAACAAGGTAGGATTTAACGTCCCTGTTAGAGACGGAGCACACTCTCGGGTTGTGTCAAGGATGGGTAAGGAAATCGGTCGTGCCCTTTCAGAGGAACCATCGGGGCATTTGCCTGGGTTGAATTAGGGAAATCAGAGAAAACCTAAATCCGGATGGCCAGACGCGGGTTTGAACCGTTGTTTTCCCGAATGCGAGTCCATTGTACTAACCACTGCGCCACCTCGCTCGGTGAAAAGACGCAAGTGGACAGAATACTGTAACGAGTTAAACCATCAAACCCCAATAACGACAACCTGAAAAAAATTCGTAACACTATGGATGCACCCCGCCCCCCTCCCTACCCATCCATACACACGCTGACAAACCGCCTAATGACGAAGTAAATAATGTGCGGGATAACCCCTCCTACGGTAGAGAGCGTGACTGAAAATAACCAAGCCGAAAACGATAATAATCAACTTATGCAACCTTTCACATTAACTGAGGCAGAAATAGCCATCGCGTCATCCAAACGTACAGCACCGCGACCGGATAATATATGTTATCCCTTGATCAAGTTTTTGCGGTCACGGGGCAAACATAGGCTATTACGCGTCTTAAGCACTGTGTGGAAGAATAGCATTAAGATTGCAGTTATCAAAACAATAAGTATCGTGACCATTTTAAAGAAAGGGAAAGACGCATTGCGAACCGATTCATATCGAGCAGTGGTTCCAAAGCTTTTTTGAAACCATTACCCCGGATTGCAATCGTATATTTATCTAGTAACTCCCCCGCCCCCAATTTACCCCTTCCCCTCAACGTCATCAACTACACTTTAGAATGAAAAAGAAATTTCTATGAACAGTTTTTTTGTAAGTATTTTATTAAACCACGAACTAATGTGTCAATGAGACACTTGTTATTGATTATTTCTAACAACCTTGTTTCATTTAATTATGAAGCAATTCTCAACTCATCGCAAGTGACACCTACAACACCTTCTCAGAAAAGAAAGCTAACTATCCACACTGAGGGTGACCCCTGTTACAAAACACGCTTCCTCTGCGCTACTTCTCTACCTAACGATTCTTGCCTCACCTACACCCGTATTTAAAATCAACTAGATTAAAATATGTTCATTATATTTTAGCCTACTGTTCGTAAATCACTTGGCTGCTGACTCCTCACTTCTGAACTAGCATAAATAGCAATTTCACTGTTAATACTTCGTGTCTGATCCTTGCCGCTAATAATAATAATGATAATAATAATAACAATAATAATAATAGTAATAGTAATAATTATAATAATACACCGTCGACCCTACAGTAGTGTAGTGGTAGCTATAATACTGTTGTGTTATGCACTCAGTTAGTTCATTTATTGTTGGGAAATGTATAACGAAGCAATTTATGGTCCAGTGAAGGAATTACCTACAGTTTCGAAAAGACATTTTGATGAGATATTTAAACATATGTGATGTGTATGTCTCAATTTTAGTATTATGGATACGAGATGAGATGTACAAAAGATGTGTGTAGTGGACGTACTATGTGAGGAAGATGTTAATACATTCGTTTCTGTAACCACCGCCGCATTGTGTCGTGTATTAATACTGGTTATTTGAAAAAAAATGTTATTATTGCTAACTTATTTAATCAGTATTACAGACTTAGGAAATTTTGATAACACTAATGATCTTTTAACAATAATTTAGTTTTGTGGTCAAAACACAATTGGACCACTTTGTTTTTATCCCTCAGGAAATTGCATTTTATCTCTCAGGGGATAATGTCAGGACAATGTCAGTGTCTAAACGGGGATTAGCGATCACGATGTCATTACATAGACTATGATTAAGAGAGTTAATAAATCACTCAAGAAGGCTAGCAGGGTGTTTCTGCTAGACAGAGCAGATAAACATTAACATCTCACTTAGACAGTGAATTGATATCACTTAGTTCCAGAAAGATCGATGTAGGGCAATCATGTGCAAAGTTTAAGCAGATTCTAAATCGCTTTCTGGAGAATTATGTGCCTAGTAAGTGGATAAAGGATGGAAAACACCCACCATGATTTAATAATGAAATTCGGCGGATGCTGAGGAAGCAGCAACTATTTTTGATAAACTTGGATTTTTTGTTGTGCTATCTGCCAGGCAGGCGAAAGCAAATTTTTGCTTGTGGGGATTTCAATGTAGATTTTCCGAAAGTGTCTGATAGAAAGCCTGACCTTGAAATGTTACTTGGTTCCTTCAATTTGACATCAGTTATCGATATTCCTCCTCAGGTAGTACAGGAAAGCAACACAGATAGATACTGTTTTCATAGACCAAGATAAATTTAATCAAATAAAAACTTTTCCTATTAAGATTGGTCTGTCTGAGCATGATGCACAGCTAGTTACAGTATTTTGTATAGCTCCATACAGTAATGCAAACCAGTCCTCCAAAACAATGCATTCAATTAACGATTTAACAATTTAAAATTTTGGGGAAAGCTTGCAACAGTTAGACTGGAATGAGGTGTATAGGGAACCTGATGCTAATTTAAAATTTAACCTATTTCATGATACCTTTGTGAGTATATTTGAAAACTGTTTCCCTAAGAAAACAGTGAAATGTAATTGTAAGAAACCATGTAAAAAGCCACTGCTTACTAAAGGGATAAAGATCCCTTGTAAGCAGAAAAGGGAAATGTATCTTATAGCTAGGAAGAGTAATGATCCTGAAACAGTGAAACATTATAACAACTACTGCACTGCATTAAGAAAAGTTATTAAAAAGTCCAGAAGTACGTGCATTATGTCTGAGATTAACACATCTCGTTATAAAATTAAAAGAATTTGAAATATTGTTAAAAGGGAAACATGGCAACTGAGAGCACAGGAAGACTGTGTTTCTGTCAAACACAATGAAAAGGTTTTTAACAAGAAGTCAGAAGTAGAAAACATTTTTAATAATCATTTTTAAGTGCTATAGAAAAAATATGATCTAGCTATTAATTAGAAAATGCAAGACAGTATATGGAAGAGGCAGTACCTATGCAATTTGATAAAACTGAAATTCAACCCATCTCTCCTACTGAAATTAGGAAAATAATAATTCACTCAAAAGTAAAAGCTCACATGGAATTGATGGAATTTCCAACAGAGTACTAAAAGCTTGTTCCCAACAAATAAGCAGGATTCTCAGCCACATATGTAGTAGCTTACTGAAACAGGGCATTTCTCCAGACTGACTGAAATACGCTATTGTTAAACCATTTGCATAAAAAAGGGGATAGATCTGATGCTAGCAACTTCCACCCAATCTCACTTCTGAGAGCTTTTTCCTAAATTTTTGAAAACATAATGTATTCAAGAGTAGCAGCACATATTTGTAAAAATGAAGTACTAACACAATGTCAATTTGGTATTCAACAGAAAATGCTATATATGCTTTCACTAATCAAATATTAATGCATTGAATAACTGTACATCACCCATTGGGATATTTTGTGATCTCTCAAAGGCTTTTGATTGTGTGAATCATAAATTCTTCTAGATAAGCTTAAGTATTGTGGTATGAGTGGTGTAGTGCACAAATGGTTTAATTCATAACTAGCTGGAAGAATGCCGAAGGTTGAAATTACCAGCACAGATAGTCTGCAAAAACCAGCAGAGTCCTCTACATAGGGAGGTATCAAGAATGGTGTCTCACAGGGTCAGTCTTGGGTCCCTTATTGTTCTTAATATGTATTAACGACTTGTCACTCTATATTCATGAATATGCAAAGTTATTTCTTTTTGCTGATGATACCAGTATAGTAATCACACCCAACAAGCAAGAATCAGCTGAGGAAATTGCAAATAATGTCTTTCAGAAAATTGTTAAGTGGTTCTCAGCAAATCGACTCTCATTAAATTTTGAGAAAATGCAGATATGCAATTCTGTACAGTAAATGGCATAACACCATTTATAAATATAGACTATGAACGGAAGTCTGTTACTAAGGCAGAATACTCAAAATTTCTGGGTGTGCGCATTGATGAGAAATTGAATTGAAAGAAACACGTCGATGATCTGCTGAAAGTTTTAGGTTCAGCTACTTATGTTATAAGGGTTATTGAAAATTTTGACGATAAACAATCAGTAAATTAGCCTACTATTCCTATTTTCATTCGCTGCTTTCATATGGCTTCATATTTTGGGGCAATTTGTGATTAAGAGAGAAAGTATTCATTTCACAAAATCAGAATAATAGGTGGAGCCCACCAAAGATCACCTTGCAGACATTTATTTAAGGAACTCGGGGTATTTACACTGCCTTCGCAATACATATATTCACTTATGAAATTTATCATCAATAACCCAGCCCAGTTCAAAAATAACATCCAAGTGCATAGCTACAACACTAGAAGAGAGGGTGATATTCACTATTCTGGATTAAATCTCACTTTGGTACAGAAAGGGGTGAATTATACTGCCAAAAAAATCTTTTGTCATTTGCCAAATAGTACTAAAAGTCTGATAGATAGCCAGCCAACATTTAAAAGCAAATTAAAAGAATTTCTGAATGACAACTCCTTCTAGTCAATAGATGAATTCTTAGAGATGAAGTAGTAACTGTAAAAAAAATTAATTAATTATTTTGTGTAAAGAAAACTTAATGTTAATCTGACACGTTCCACATCATTCCGATATGTCGTATTCATGATCTATGGAACAAGGATTAATGTATGTATGTATGTATGCTGCCCTCTATGCGGAAGAGAATCCAACTGGCTGATTACTAAACTGGTCCGCATGCATCAAGCATTTTCTTCTCGTATGTTAATCCTCTCATTTACCTGTGTGTGTGTGTGTGTGTGTGTGTGTGTGTGTGTGTTTGTTTGTGTGCCTGTTTGAATTCTAATTCTTATTATAAGGAGCATATATATTTCTGTGTGCATTATTTTAACTACCCATGACACTATATGATTTTCTGTATATTCACGACGGAATTGCTGTCTGTTTTAACTATTTGAGACATTGTACGTTGTGTCTTTGTTCTGGCTACATGGGTGCAACCGCATGGCAATAAATAAATAAATAAATATCCGGCCGCGGTGGTCTCGCGGTTCTAGGCGTGCAGTCCGGAACCGTGCGACTGCTACGTTCGCAGGTTCGAATCCTGCCTCGGGCATGGATGTGCGTGATGTCCTTAGGTTATTTAGGTTTAAGTAGTTCTAAGTTCTAGGGGACTGATGACCACAGCAGTTGAGTCCCATAGTGCTCAGAGCCATTTGAACCATTTTTAAAAATAAATAAATAAATAAATAAAACTCTGCCGCCGTCTCATTTTCAGTGGTCTTGAAACAAAGAAAAATTGAGAGTCAGATGTAATTTGTCTTCTGTTGGGAGTTGTGAAGCTGAGCGGACACAAAGAGAGTCACTTTCAAGTTTTTTAACAGATTTTCTAAAATAAACGACGAGTCTAAAAAAACATTGGCGCGGACTACACTATTCATTAAACTAGTTAATAGTGTTATATTTATGATTATCACGGACAAAAAGGAGAGAACGTCGACGCAAACCGACCAAATGGTTTCTTGTCAGCAACAAAAGAAAAAAAAATTATGAGAGCAGTGGAAGCGTTAATCATCTTTCCCACTACAGATTGGGAATAACGATGTCGAAGGTGGAAGGTTGCAAAGGAAGGAAGGCAGGTCGAGTTTCATGCCCCGTCAACGACGCGGTCATTAGTGACATAGCACAAGCTCGAACAGCACAAGGGTGGAGAACCAAATAAACCGTGTCGTTTTCTGAGGAAATGTCCCAGCATTCGCCTTAACCTTAATCGATTTAGGAAAATCTCGGAAAATAAAATCCATGCTGGATTGTCAGTGTACAAATTCGTCTTAATCAGCTGCTCTGATTTTAAGTTTTCCATTAAAATCTTGTCCAAAGTTTCTTTCTCGGATATCTGGTCTCTGTCTAAGCGGTTATTAACAACGTGTCTCCCAGAGTTTGTTCATGCTTTGGTTTATTATTCTGCAAACTCGGGCTCTAAATACAGCTACAAAACGAGTTTGGCAGCCCACAACAAGTTTGATATGTCTAGAACGTTTTGGTTTCTTCCTTTTTTTTCTTTTACTTTATTATCTCACGGTCGCTGACGACAGATTAAGCCAACTTTACGTTCGAAACGGAAACAATGTTACAAAATACTAGTAAGCTCAATGGATTGCGTTACATGCTCTGTGTGATTATGACTGAGAATGGCCCACGGGAAATTGTAACACGAACACTAAAATGACAGATATCTGAGATAAGTGATTGCGAAATGGGAAATCAACTCATGTCGCTCAACAGAAGAAATTCAACTGGACCTCACGAGATACCCGTACGATTATACACCTATTACAGCTTGCATCCCTTCTGGGAACAGTTTATCGAACGACACTGGAGCAATGAAGCTTTGGAAAGAAGGTTCAGGTCATTCCTGTTTCCAAAAAGTGTCATCGCGGTATATCGATTACGTCAATAATTTCAAGAATTACGGCGTACGTTTTATTCTCATATATTACGACCTTTTCTGACAAAGAAAATATTTGTTTTCACCTTAAACATCATCTTCTTCTTAATTTAAACCACAGTTCCATCACATTAAGTTCCTATTGAGACTTAAATTTTTCTATCTGCTGTTTGAGATGCGACGAAAACACCGGCTCCTCTATTTTATTGAGGGTCATTATTACTGGCCTCTGATTACTGATCCAGATCTCTGTGTGAACATCATTAAGATAGTTGGGACTGTCACCAACCAACAAGCGTGCGTTTCCAAACTAACGCAACTAGGTAGATATCAGAAACGACACATAGGATTTTAGATGAACTTCCGTACCGTACGCCAATCGTAAAACAGGAATTTTTACAATTTGTGGAAACAGGGTTAAAATTTCCTATCACTATGACGGCATCTCCACTAGTGATTTAAAGTCTCTCTCAAATGTTTATTCATACCTATGGATAAGACTAGCGATCTGTAGAAAGACACATCTCTAAGCATGTATGTGGTAATTAGTCTATTCCAGAACATTTCGCTTACAGACTCTATTTGCACCTTCGTGGAAATAAGTTTTTGACAGAGTTCAACCAGTCTCTGCAGTATGTTCTTAAGTTTGTTCGAAAGATCTCACAGCTACTGATTTCGTGTTTTACCGAGTGTCATGTCAATGTCTCTTCTTTCCAGAAGAACTTCAAATTCTGGACTTTTTAAATTTTGCAATACTTCCACTCCTCTTCAGCTAACTCAGTTTTGACTGGACGGAGTTTCGTCTAATTAAACAACGTCATTGAGGGATACCCTGCAGCTAAGTATCCTACGCAAAAAGTCAACAACTCTCGGACTCAGTTGTCACGCAATCAACGAAAACGTTGGGTTATACCTTCCAGTCGGCCCAAAATCAGAGGGACAAGTTAGTTCTAAGTACAAGGTTGGTCAGTTGCAGCTTATCTTTCAGCTGTCAAATAATAATAATAATAATAATAATAATAATAATACAAAGATAAATACATTTACGGTACTGAAGCTCAGGTATGTAACTGGTGGTGACAGGATACGGTGACAGTTGCAGTGCAACAATACAAATTCATAGGAGCCACTATGTTAACAGTCATGTACTGTAAGGTAGTTGCGTCAACAACTAACAGTCGTCAGTACATCAAAGCAATAGTGGATTCCACGTGCCCGACGCAAAGCTTGGAGCTGTTCTCATATCTTGAGTTGTTCTCCTCCAGCCTTGAGTCAGCTGAGGTTGTCAGCTGTTGCGTCAGCTTCTGAGGGTTACGGCCTTGACCTACGCGCTGCAACATCCCAAGCGACGTGATAACACAAGACTAACTGCTGCAAGTTCTGCAGGATCTGTTGATCTTCCCGGGAAAGAAATACACAGCGATCAAGTATGTGTCACACCGTAAATGCCGCACGAAAAGGAAAAGAAGGACGGATCGTGGCAAAGCGATTACGGCGAACTTGCTTTTAGGTTGAAATAAATGAATGTGTCCGATGTTAAGCATAATAAAGGGATAGGATCTTATTTCCTGAACCGAAATTCCTGCTTCGGCTGTGATGAATGCGACGAGGAACGGAAACGGTATTCGCCCATTTAGTCACAGTGCATTTTCCACTGTTGCTGACTGAACATTCCTCGTCCTACCGTGAAGGGGACACATACTGGCGTACACAATATCTGTCCTCAACCCCCTAACACTATTTGTAGGGAAATTACTGCCGCTGAGGCAGCCATAACATCTACAGACAAATAGTCTTGCAGACACTGTTAGATTTCGTCACGCTGTTAAGGTCAGACACCGATCTTGTCTTGTATACGTCTACTCTGGTGGCAACGTTGTTACCCGAGTATGTATGCTTACTCTAGGTGTGCCTTTGCATCCAGCAGCCGTCACGCAACGAAATGAAATTGGCTGAAAATAAGACCGCTACGGCCGGCCGGAGTGGCCGTGCGGTTCTGGGCGCTACAGTCTGGAGCCGAGCGACCGCTACGGTCGCAGATTCGAATCCTGTCTCGGGCATGGATGTGTGTGATGTCCTTAGGTTAGTTAGGTTTAATTAGTTCTAAGTTCTAGGCAACTGATGACCTCAGAAGTTAAGTCGCATAGTGCTCAAAGCCATTTGAACCACAAGACCGCTACGCTAATATTCTTATATTATAACCAACTCGCCAGAAATGTAAAAAAACTAATAAAACATGATTCATTACATTAGTTTATTTTTATCAGTCAATGCTAATACATTTACATCTACATGACTACTCTGCAATTCATATTTAAGTGCTTGGCAGAGGGTTCATCGAACCACAATCATACTATCTCTCTACCATTCCACTCCCGAACAGCGCGCGGGAAAAACGAACACCTAAACCTTTCTGTTCGAGCTCTCATTTCTCGTATTTTATTTTGATGATCATTCCTACCTATGTAGGTTGGGCTCAACAAAATATTTTCGCATTCGGAAGAGGAAGTTGGTGACTGAAATTTCGTAAATAGATCTCGCCGCGACGAAAAACGTCTTTGCTGTAATGACTTCCATCCTAATTCGCGTATCATATCTGCCACACTCTCTCTCCTATTACGCGGTAATACAAAACGAGCTGCCCTTTTTTGCACCCTTTCGATGTCCTCCGTCAATCCCACCTGGGAAGGATCCCACAACGCGCAGCAATATTCTAACAGAGGACGAACGAGTGTAGTGTAAGCTGACTCTTTAGTGGACTTGTTGCATCTTCTAAGTGTCCTGCCAATGAAACGCAATCTTTGGCTCGCCTTCCCCACGATATTATCTATTAGTGTAACATTGTAACAGTACTTCAATTTCAGCTTGCTTAATATGTTACGGGGAGCAACACATTTATCTCATTGGAAGCCTATGCACAAACATTCCACAACTGCAGCTGACGTATAAATGGAGGTTAAAATTTGCTGGCAGGAATGAGTTCCTACAGCATCACTAGTTACCAACTCATTTCTCATCAGCAGTCTATTAAATCTTCTCTACAAATAAACTCCACCAAGTCTGCATGAGAAATGAGATTTACCACGTCTTTAGTGGAAGTGTGAACGAATTCTACTAGATAAGCACATTTTGAGAAGCGCCAGCCGATCACAGCACGCCCATCCTCCCACTCTGCCTGTTATTGATATTACTTTTCTACGTCTTTTTTTAAATATAAAATTGTGCTTTCTCAAGTCAGTCAGCTTCTACGAGGGTCAGTCAAAAAGTAATGCCTCCTATTTTTTTTCTACGTTTAATTGTCAGGAAATTAAAATGCAATTACATAGGTTGAAAACCACAACATTGAGGATCATTTTGTCATTTTTCAATGTAATCTCCGCCCATCTCTACAGTTTTGGTCCATCTTTGAACAAGGGCATGTATCCCAGCATGGTAAAAATCACAGCTCTGCTTCCTAAGCCATTGACGCACGGATGTTTTGACGGCCTCCTCATCTTCAAAATGAATCCCACGATGAGCTTCTTTTAGTGGCCCGAACAGATGGAAGTCTGATGGTGCCAGGTCAGGGCTGTATGGGGGATGAGGCAAAACTTCCCATCCAATTTTGACAATCTCGTCAGAGGTGTGACGACTGGTGTGTGGTCTTGCATTGTCATGCAAAAGAAGAACATCTGCCACTGATTTTGTTGGGCGAACTCGCTGAAGACGTGCTTTAAGTTTTTTGAGGGTTGTGACGTATTGAACAGAATTTATTGTGCATCCCTGCTCCAAAAAATCAACCAGAATCACACCCTCTGTATCCCAGAAAACTGTTGCCATAACTTTCCCTGCCGATCGCACAGTTTTGAATTTTTTCTTCCTCGGCGAGCTTGTGTGACGCCACTCCATTGACTGCCTCTTTGATTCGGGTTCAAAAAAATGCACCCATGTTTCGTCCCCGGTCACAATTTTTTTCAGAAACTCATCTCCCTCCAAACGGAAGCGCTGCAAGTGTTGGGAGGCTGTTGTTTTCCTTGCCTCTTTATTCTGATCGGTTAACATTCTTGGAACCCACCGTGCACAAACTTTTGAGTAACCCAATTGTTTATCGTGATCACACTGCCTTTACTAAGAGAAATAATGCGACACACTTCATCTGCAATCACCCGACGGTCACCACGAATGATGTCATCAACTTGCTGAATGTTGTGTGGAGTCACTGCACTCACCGGCCTGCCGCTCCGCTTTTCGTCAGTCAACGGTGTTTGCCCTTCAGCTTCCTTACAACGACGAACCCATCGTCTAACAGTGCTGACATCCACTGTCACAACACCATACACCTTCTTCAGTCTTTCATGAATGCGTATGGGCGTTTCACCTTCTGCATTCAAGAATTCAATCACACAACGCTGTCTCAAACGAACATCGATGTCGGCCATCTTACAAACTTCTGCTGTGCTGCCACCTGTTGACACAGAAAGTTACTACTGCAGTGGATTGCAGAAGAAGGTTTGAGGAATGGCGCCAAATTCAAATTTTTCACTTAACTTAATTTTTTTAAGTAGAAAAAAAATGGGAGGCATTACTTTTTGACCGACCCTCGTATGCTGCTCTTACAAACTGTAGATGTTATTGTTTGTATGCGATTATAATAATGTCAGATTTCAGATTTACTGGGAAAGTATTTGGAGCGCATTCAAGGCTAGTCACCCTCGGGAGCACCGTTAGGTATCCTTGCAGCTTTTGTATAGCCGTCAATACCTATATTCTAGCCTCCTGGGGCGAGTTGTGGCGAGTTCCGAGTACGCCCCTTCCCGTCTGTCGCCCTGTCCTGTGCACAGAAATACCAAAACATAGGATTCAAGTTCTCTGCATCATTAATAGCTGCACAGTGGGCTTAGTTCCTTGCAGTTGGATAGTTGTTGGTCTACTTTGTGCTGGCCTACGGAGATCATTTCTTATGTCTAACAATCTTCGTCAACTTGAAACTGACCAACATAGTACTTAAATCCGATTGTGTCCTTCCCATTTTGGGCCGAGTGAAAGGTATGAGTCAAACTTTTGTTGATTATGTGACAATCGAGTCAGTGAGTCGATGGACTCTTGCGTAGCTCCTTGAATCACATGGAACGCTGCCAAGCCAAAATCAAAATAGTTGCAGAGGACTTCAAGTGTAGAAACATTTTCAATACACGTATCAGGGATTAAAGCAGTTCTGAAGATCCGCACACACTACGAGCTTTGTTTAACTTTGTTTAATACGCTTCAAGGCGTTCTAAATTTCTACTCTTTATGACAGGCTCCAAATGGGCGTTTTTCTGACATTATGTGGTAAGCTTCGCGGAGATTTCTCTCTGCCCACAACAAATACGCAAGCATAATTGAGACATTATGGATCAAACACATTATTTTATGTTAGTCGCATCTATATTCATTTAGACAGCCAATCAGCTCTGAAATCTCCATCAAAGATCGTTGCAGAATGCAATGAAATCCTTCTGAGGATAGGGGAAAGAAATCGGGTAAATTACTGTGTATCCTTGATCATTTAGCTATTACAGATAACGAACAAAGCGGTGGGCTAACCAGGAGAGGGGTAACGACCCCTTTTGTTTGACCGAAAGCTGTCCTATCACTAAGGTGATAAAAGCTACGTAGCTGGATCAGAAGACAGCTTTGGGAAATTTAACCCTACATTTACCGGCGGGACTTAGGGGTTCCGGCAGATTCTGTGTGTAATCATGTAAATCACCAGCTGGTTGGGACTGTAGGGACCGATAGGTCCCATTCCATACACTTTGTTCTTCCTAAACTCGATGTCATTACAACCTGAACGTCATTCCGATGCGTACACATCTGCCTGAAATATTAACACCTACTGTATATTGCAAATGGCTGTTTGGTTGACGAAACAACACTGCAAAGTTACGTAAGTAAGGTCTATATATGAAATGAGATGAGTGATAATTTCTATGTAGTTACCATTACATACTAATGCTACATTGGATAAAATGTCAATACAATACCCTCGTAATACTCAGCTATAACTTAAAGTATGATTGGGACTTATAACCTCCATCGGATTCAGGATAATGACTTCACAAGTTGAGATTACATTCACTTTTGGTAGCTCTGCTTTGATTATTATCGTTTTTTTCTGATTTCAGGACATTTAGTAAGTGAAAACATATCCTTGCAGAAGGCAATATGCCACTTCATTTTATAAACAACAATAGAAATAATGCGTGACTTGTTAAACATTTGTGAACATATTAACGTTTTGTCTTGTTTCAGGCCACGGATGCCTGTTAAAGAAGAGGTCTTACAGGCGAAGAAATTCGCACTCAACTAAAAAAAAAAAAAAATCCTGATGATAGTATACACCATCTAAATGAAGTGACGATAGTGAAGATGAAATGACGCAATAATGATACAAACACCTTGAAAGCAAACGTCCAAAAACAGAAACGCCCAGAAAGGATCCACATTCTCCTCTTTCAACTCCAAGGGCAAGGAGCACAGCATTTTTGGTGCCAAACGACGTACGTCTTCAGAATATGGAATCTTACTGCCCATTATTTGTCAGTTCAAGATGCAATTGTGCACTTTGATCATTTATAAAGGTGGAATCTAGACTCAATTTAAAGTGTTTGCACCATAATATTTTTTTGTATTAATGGGAAAAGAATTGCTTTTATAAGCATCATCAGAAGCAATCATCATAGCTTTATGACTCTTCTGGGATTTTTCAGAGCTTTAATGTACCTCGCCTGTATAATCTTGTCGGGAGATAAAAGTCCTCTGAATATTTTAGGCGTTTTAATGGATCATTTTCAAAATAAAATAATTTGCTATTAATTCAATATCAATTCCTCAAGTATTAAAGTGAAAATTTTGTACTCTGACTTTATATTTTGTACAGTTACAGTAAATAAAGAGTTAAGAAACATCTGTACACTATAGGAATAGAGGAAGAAGCCCCTAAGTGCAGAATATGTAGTATGAGGATGAAAACGCACCATATTTGATCTTCCAGTACAAAGTACCGAAGCCCAAAATACATAAAATATTTGGACCACTAAGTCCTGAAGAAACTGCGTCTAACAAAGATTTAGGAAAAGGTCTTCTACTGTTTACTAGAATGACAGGCACAGGAATTGCAAAATAAACGTAGTTTCGGTGCCGACAACGGGGAGCTAAGAGCGCTCTTGTTCGCTCTCCCTGATTAAATTAAGTCAAATCAAAAGCCATCTGTAAATAAGGAAAGAATACGCAATTAGTGCCTCATTCAAAAATTGCTTATGAATATTGCTTGTTTCTGAGAACATCGTGTCATGTGTCGTATAAGACCGAGAAACCTCTACCAGAAAGTGTCAGAATTCGACAGCGGCACGATTGTGGCCTATAGAGACCATAGTTTATTGTTTCACGATATTGCTGCCCGCGTTGTTCGGGATACCACGACCATTACGTGATTATGGAATCTGAGGGTTCAAGAGAGTAACTGTCATGCGAATATGAAATCTATGAGTTCAAGGGTGCAACACTCAAGCCATGCACGACCTCAGCGGCACCACGTGATTAGCGCTCGAGAGGACGGACATAATGTTCGTTCGGCCTTGCAGGATTGTACAGCCATGTCCCATGCCTTAAGTCAGAAATGGGATTGTTTGCAACAAGACACGTATCAACATGGACAATGCGAGCACTTCTAGATCACCACGTTGTCAGCGCGGCGGCCATTATGGCGGCTTTCCTTGACGCAGCAACAGAGGGAAGAGGTGCGCCCAGTGACGACATTGGCCACAGCTGTGTCACCGCCTCGCATTTTCGTAGCACCGAATCACAACTGACGTATCTGTTTCTGGAGGCTCCGAGGAGAACGAACATTGTCAAATTGCGTCAATCAACGTGACATGGGCCGTGCACCTCTCGTGATGCAAGGAGTGCCACTGGATCTGCAACATGATCATCTCTGACTAGTATAGCTAGTAATTTTGTTACATTTCTGACATGTAAGGCAGTGGCTGTGTCCTGTTTTCGAGGTTTCTGTGACGTAATCTATCAAGAAGATAATACAACTCAGCAAGTAGCCAGTGTTGTTCTGACTTACCTCTATAAGAAGAAAGTGTTGGACTGCTGCCCCGGCCAGCACGTTCTACATATTTCCCACCCTTCGAAAACATCTGATCAGGGTTCCAGAGAAGCTGGAACCCCACCACTCGCCAGCTTGTACGATTGATAAACTCTGGCATAGAGTGAAAACAGCATGGAATGATACAGTCGTATCTGTCATCCAAGTATCGCTGTCCAGCCACGTTAGAGCTGTTGCTGTTTGAATGATAGGGAGACAGCTCGCAGGACCGTTGGAAGGCCTTCTCAAAGAAGTATGTTTCATTTCCCATGGTGGAGTGAAATAAGTCTCGGGGGAGGACGTTGTGTGTATCTGAAATGATACTCTGCTACAGCCATTTGCTATCTGCTGTCATCGTTTACCGTGAGACAAGAATTCGACATCCCTTTACCTTGAGGCGTTCCTCTTTTATTGTTGACGTTATTGTCCTTGTCATAGATACATTCGGAGTTCCAGCGAATTTCATAGGATATCCCACACCATCGCGTGCTCTGCGCTAGCCAATTTCTCCGTCTTTCCCTGCTCGCAATTACGTTTGTATTCCGTGATGACAGTGTTAAAGGATTTCCCCTTTATTCCGGTGTATACGTTTCCTACAGTGCATCGTATTCGGTAAACCCCGACATTTTGTATGAGACTCGCTTGTCCTTGACAGATCAGAGGCACTCAACTGATTATATTGTTTGGTCTGTATACTCAACTGATTATCAGCTGATTAACTTATTTGCTCTGTATACTGTGTTTACTGTTTGCCGTTTCTTTGAGTAAAGAACCGATTCTGTCCATCACCTTGGAACTGTACAGCAGAAAGGTCATGTTCAGAATTTCTTCTTTAAAGGTGTCAGTTCACCGATGCTGGGTTTTGTCACACTGTCGATGCCCATCGTGAAATATCCATTGCTTCTCGGAACGCATTCGAAGTGATGTTCCGTGCGTCTGTCGTGCCGCAATTCACATACGAGTATTTTTCTGCTTTGTGTTACGACGGTATTAATCATGCTCCTTTTTTCCTGAGCTGATGATTCGAGAGCTTATGTAAGCACCAATCTGTATGCATAAGATTGCTAACGGTATCATCCAGTTTTTCTCCATTTACGTGGCATATATAATGTTGGCATGGAGACTGTTTAGACGTATTACGAATCCAGCAAGCTGTTCCTCACCATGGCCCCACCAGACGAAGTCATCTACATAGCTGTACCACACTGTGCGCTTCCTGGGCGCCGAGTCTAGTGCTTGTTTTTCAGAGTGTTCCGTAAAGAAATTAGCAGCCACTGGTCTTTATCGACTTCTCATGGCAACAACTTGTTCGTATAAACTGCCATTCCACGTGTAGTAGCTTGACGTGAGACACGCCAGGAACAGCTTAGTTATGTCATCAGGGAAAAAGAAAACGACACGCTCTACTAACCGACTTTGCTGAACTTTTAATTTCTTGAGTCTTGTCGCTGATGAACGTGTCAGTCCCCCTAAGAACGGCTGTAGGCGAGAGACCATGTGGTGTACCAACTTGTATCTCGGCGAACCAGGGGCGTAATGGTGCGTAATGGTATAAGAGGCAATCCACAAGTATCCGTTCGAAGGCCACACAAACCCCTTGTCTGTCAGTGTTTATACACACTATGTGATCAAAAGTATCCGGACATCCTCTAAAACAAACGTTTTTTATATTAGGTGCATTTTGCTGTCACCTACTGGCGAGTACTCCATATCAGCGACCTCAATAGTCATGAGACATCGTGAAAGAGCAGAATGGGGCACGCTGCAGAACTCATGGGCTTTGAACGTGGTCAGGTGATTCAGTGTCACTTGTTTCATACGTCTGTACGTGAGATTTCCACGCTCCTAAACATCCCTAGGTCCACTGTTTCCAATGTGATAGTGAAGTGGAAACGTTAACGGACACGTACAGCACAAAATCGTACAGGCCGATCTCGTCTGTTGACTGACAGAGACCGCCGAGAGTTGAAGAGGGTCGTAATGTGTAATAGACAGACATCTATCCAGACAATTGCAAAGGAGTTCCAAACTGCATCAGGATCCACTGCAAGTACTATGACAGTTAGGCGGGAGATGAGAAAACTTGGATTTCATGGTCGAGCGGCTGTTCACAAACCACACATCATGCCGATAAATGCCAAACGACGCCTCGCTTGGTGTAAGGAGCGTAAACATTGGACGATTGAACTGTGGAAAAACGTTGTCTGGAGTGACGAACCACGGTACACAATGTGGCGATCCGATGGCAGGGTGTGGGTATGGCGAATTCCCGGGGAACGTCATCTGCCAGCGTGTGTAGTGCCAACAGTAAAATTCGGAGGCGGTGGTGTTATGGGTCGTGTTTTTCATGGAGGGGACTGGCACCTCTTGTTGTTTTGCGTGCCACAATCACAGCACAGGCCTATACTGATGTTTTAAGCACCTTTTTGCTTCCCACTGTTGAAGAGCATTTGTAGGGTGGCGATTGCACCTTTCAACGCTATCGAGTATGTTTTCATGAAGTACGGCCTGTGGCGTAGTGGTTACACGACAATAACATTCCTGTAATAGGCCGGCCTATACAGAGCTCTGACCGAATCCTATAGAACACCTTGGAGATGTTATGGAAAGCCGACCTCGTGCCAAGCCTCACCGACCGACATCGAAACCTCTCCTCAGTGCAGCACTCCGGGAAGAATGGGCTGCCATTCCCCAAGAAACCTTCCAGCATCTGATTGAACGTATGCCTGTGAAAGTGAATTCCAGCATTACCGATGGAGGACACCACGAACCTGAATCATTTTCCGCCAGGTGTCTGGATACTTTTGATCACATTGTGTATCTGTATCGGCGTCGCGCTGGGTTACCTACACGCAGCAGAGTCGCCCTGAAACGAAAATTTATTGATTGTTCCTTACAATGGACTTCTCTTGACCCTTGGAGTCGACATCGCAAATTGTTCTGTATTCCTCAGCGAGAAAAGGCACACTCACCAAGTGGTCTGTCTCTCGTATAATCTGCTGAAGATTATTAGATCCAGTAAGATTTTGTTTCCTGTGGCACCGACAACGGTCGATCGCCTGACGGCGTTGCCAGAGGCCGTATGATAACACAGGCCAAAAGCTTGGTCACGGGGGTTCGTCAGTTTGTGGCGGGATGGATGCCACGACGCTTTTGCTATTAAAGCGACACCGGATGCATGTGAACGAGACATATCTATGTCGAAAATAACGTGGCGCTTACTGTACACCCGTTCGGCAGTTACTGGTATGAGCATACAAAAGATTTACGTTTCCGATGTATGAGATGAAGAGAGAAACATCACATGCTTGAGATGATTCGTGGCCACATTGAAAAGCAAGATTTAAAAACTCTTTCCACAACTTCTAATGCATTCAGCAAAACAGACATGTCAGTTAATGTTTAATAACTGTGGTGCTAGTATAGTTCAAGTCGAGCTCGGTGCGAGGCCACGAGGAAGACAGGCCGCAGCGCTTACGTCACAGCACGTGACCCTGCAGGTCTTACGAGTGTCAGCAGCCGTCTCCGGCGAGGAGCGAGTAACTACACTACTGGCCATTAAAATTGCTACACCACCAAGATGATGTGCTAGAGACGCGAAATTTAACCGACAGAAAGAAGATGCTGCTATATGCAAATGATTAGCTTTTCAGAGCATTCACACAAAGATGGCGCCGGTGGCGGCACCTACAACGTGCTGACATGACGTAAGTTTCCAACCGATTTCTCATACACAAACAGCAGTTGACCGGCGTTGTCTGGTGAAACGTTGTTGTGATGCCTCGTGTAAGGAGGAGAAATGCGTACCATTACGTTTCCGACTTTGATAAAGGTCGGATTGTAGCCTATCGTGATTGCGGTTTATCGTATCGCGACATTGCTGTTCGCGTTGGTCGAGATCCAATGACTGTTAGCAGAATATGGAATCGGAGAGTTCAGGAGGGTAATACGGAGCGCCGTGTTGGATCCCAATGGCCTCGTATCACTAGCAGTCGAGATGACAGGCATCTTATCCGCATGACTGTAACGGATCGTGCAGCCACGTCTCGATCCCTGAGTCAACAGATGGGGACGTGTGCAAGACAACAACCATCTGCACGAACAGTTCGACGACGTTTGCAGCAGCATGGACTATCAGCTCGGAGACCTTGGCTGCGGTTATCCATGACGCTGCATCACAGACAGGATCGCCTGCGATAGTGTATCCAACGACGAACCTGGGTGCACGAATGGCAAAACGTCATTTTTTTCGGATGAACCCAGGTTCTGTTTACAGCACCATGATGGTCGCATCCGTGTTTGGCGACATCACGGTGAACGCACATCGGAAGCTTGTATTCGTCATCGCCATACTGGCGTATCACCTGGCGTGATGGTATGGGGTGCCATTGGTTACACGTCTCGGTCACCTCTTGTTCTCATTGACGGCACTTTGAATAGCGGGCGTTACATTTCAGATAAGTTACGACCCTTGGCACTACCCTTCATTCGATCCCTGCGAAACCCTACATTTCAGAAGGATAAAGCTCGACCGCATGTTGCAGGTTCTGTACGTCCTTTCTGGATACAGAAAATGTTCGACTGCTACCCTGGCCAGCACATTCTCCAGATCTCTCACCAACTGAAAACGTCTGGTCAATGGTGGCCGAGCAACTGGCTCGTCACATTACACCAGTCACTACTCTTGAAGAACTGTGGTATCGTGTTGCAGCTGCATGGGCAGCCGTACCTGTACACGCCATCCAAGCTCTGTTTGACTCAATGCCCAGGCGTATCATGGCCGTTATTACGGCCAGAGGTGGTTGTTCTGGGTACTGATTTCTCAGGATCAATGCACTCAAATTGCGTGAAAATGTAATCACATGTCAGTTCTAGTATAATAGATTTGTCCAATGAATACCCGTTTATCATCTGCATTTCTTCTTGGTGTAGCAATTGAAACGTCCCCTCAGAAAAAATTATACACGACTGTGCTTAAACTGACACACAATATTTTTAGCGCAACGCAATCTGACTTCCAAAAATCCATACGAAAGAATGGCCCTGACTAACATTAACCTATACGTTTCACAAATCACTTACCTCACAAAAATCTTCGTTACTCAAGCTACTGCAATACAGCGAGCGCCACTACTGCCAGCTAAATAAAAGATTCAAACTACGGAAGGCACTAACTACTGATAGGTATAGTTAGCAAATGAAAGATTTTAATAGTGAACAAACAATGTATTTACCTTAGTAGTCATAATATATATATCAGTTCATGACACCAATTCTTACAAATTTCAAAACTCCGCCATCTCCCTCCCCACGTCCACCACTGCTGGCGGCTCACCTCCAACTGCGCAACGCTACGCGCTGTTAGCATCCAGATGCCGCTGCCCAACACTACAATGGCAGACAACAATGCAAACCAGCCACAGACTGCACACGGCACAGCCAGTGAGTTTTCATACAGAGCGCTACGTGGCGTTACCAATAAAAAAACCTAAACAGCCTACTTACACAATTTTAATGGCCAGTAGTGTATTTCAGACGAATGTAGTAATTCTTGACTGCGTGTTTAAATGCACGCAAGTTCTCGACAATACACGACAAAATCAAGACCTTTAGTGGGCAGCTTCTCAATTATATATTGATTTTCCGTGAGATTTGCACATGAGGCTAATGGCTGAATGATCGCGAAGGGTGGCGGACAACCCGACTAGTATGACGTCGCAAGTTCGTTACAGGGGCCGTATACGTCGTTGGCTCCGGATTGGTGTAACACAGCCAGGCACGTGCAGAATTAATAAACATATATGATTGTGGACAGGCAAAATAAAAGAAAAAGCGTATCGAAGAAAACAACCTTCAAACAGTCACAAGCTTCCCAGAATGAAGGATCCTTCAGAACTACAAAGTCACTAAAAAGGGAGCGAAAGAAGCAGTTGCAGAGACTAAAGTAAATCTCCACCAACTTATACGTAACCAGCTAACAACTACAGAAGAGAACAATATCATTTACCAACGAGCCCGAACTCTGTATAGAGCAAGTAAAGATATAGAACAACACAGGTGTAAAAGACAAGAATAATAGGCGGCTCTTTGTCAGCTGCATAATTCTGGGACATTGATGGGACTATTTTAGTGAAATATTCACTACTGAATTCCCCCACCCACCAATACTAAAAGGTAATGTAACAACTGGACGAGTTCCATGTATCACAACAGATAAGGTCAAATTTGCCATTCATAAAATGATAAATGAAAAGGCTCCAGGACCAGAGGTCCTTCCTACAGCTACATGGGTAAATGACGAACTTAAGAACACAGCGATCACCTGGCTCGCGAGATTCTTGAACTCCATCTTTCATTGCGACCATATCCTCATCGATTAGTCATCTGGTATCAAAGTACCTATTTTTAAGGGTAAGGGTGGCCCTGCTGAATATACCAACCATTGTCCAATCCGGCTACTCTCCGCCACTATGAGGACATTGGAAAGTATCCTCTATGATAGGCTGAAGAACATAGTCCGGTTCTCAATAAATCAATGAATGTTTGTGAAGGAATCTGTCACGATAGATTCAACTTTTGTTGCTCGCCAGCTGATGGAACAATTCGGTGACAAAAAGGGGTAACTACATCTTGCCTTTCTGGATCTTGGGGAGGCATTTGATCGAGTACCAGATCAGATCATTTGGTGTGCTCTCCACAGTCATCAAGCTCCTGAAAGCGCCAAAGTGGTTAAAGATGTGACTTTTTAGGCTTTCACGACGGATCTGTTGCAACTACTCTTCTTCGGTTTGCTGTCGGATCATATTGTGCACATCCCACAACATTTCGTCGATAACATTGTTCAGGATCTTCAGATGCTGGGTAGCTGCTGTTGTCACAGCTACAAGACATGGCTAATGATAATCGCGCCGCGGCATCGAAATTTATCAGACCACGAGCAGGCAATACGTGTGCGCGGGAAGACTTTCACAGTTGGAGAAAAGCGGGGCTCCCAACGTCCCCTGCCGAGAGGGAGTCGCAGAAAGGCATTGCGATTAAAAGCTGAATTAAATCTCAGCAGTGTGCCGTGTAGGGTCATGAATCGCAAGCTCTGTTTCTCCTTTTTGGATTTGATAGCAGCTAGTGTAGCGGCAGCGGCCGAGCACGCACAACAGAGCAGCAGCAGCACTTGTGTGAGAAACTGTAAATTAATTATGTCTTCGTTTTTTGTTCACGTGCTTCTGCAAAGAAAAAAGAAGAGAACTCTACGTGTGTATTTTACTGTGTAGATTAGTGGTTAGAAAATTAATCGTTGTTTTTATTTTTTGCGTAAGTCTTGTGAATATCCTTGTGTAGGGCAGCTTCCTAGTGTAAATTTTCTGTGTAGAGAAATTTATTTCTGTTTAATAGCTTCCGGTCTCAGAGTTCAGTGAGAAATATGCACAGCTGTGCTTGTTGTGAGCGGACACAAAGAGAGTTAACTGCTGTCCGTAAACAGCTGGAAGCTGCGTTGGTTACCGTCGACAAGCTTGTAACTAATGCTCGAAATTGCAGTGACGTCGGGGCGCCAGTGACGAGACCTGCGACACCTTTCGTGTCACAGGAATCCCCTGGCGGCCCGTACGTCACTACGGCTTCCGATACGCAACATCTGACAAGTCCGTCCTCACTCCAGAGTGGGTGGCAGTGGTGGGTTCGCGTGTCACTGGGCGGAAGGCGAAAGAGGGAGCAGGGCGTGCGGCCGGCTCCCTACGTCTTAGCAACAGGCACGAGGTGCTTCCCAGTGTTGATGATAACTCTGAGCCAGCGCGGAATGCCTGTCCTGTTGGGCCAGCGGTCGATTTTCCTGCCCAGTCCGGACAAGTACAGAGGGTGAGTATACTAGTCATTGGGAGCTCCAATGTTAAGCGGGTGATGGAGCCCCTGAGGGACATAGCAGACAAGGCGAGAAAGGATTCCAGCGTGCAGTCGGTATGTTCGCCGGGAGGTCGCATCCGTGATGTGGAGGAGGCCCAGCCGGCGGCTATCTAGCGCACAGGGTGCAACCGGTTGCATGTAGTGGCACATATCGGCACGAATGATGCCTGCGGCTTGGGTTCTGAGGCCATCCTTGGCTCCTTTCGGCGGCTGGCTGATTTGGTGAAGGCATCTAGCAACGCACGCGGAGTACAGGATAAGCTGTCTATTTGTAGCATCGTACCCAGGGTTGATCGCGGTCCTCTGCTTTGGAGCAGAGTGGAAGGTCTAAACCAGAGGCTCAGACGGCTCTGCGACGGTGTTGGATGCGAATTTCTCGAACTCCGCTATGGGGTGCAGAATTGTAGGGTTCCCCTTAATACGTCAGGCGTGCACTACACACAGGAAGCGGCTACTAGGATAGCGCAGTACGTGTGGCGTGCACATGGGGATTTTAGGTTAGAGGACACCTCCCTTGGGAGCAAACGCGATTTGCCTGTTAAATCAGCCTCAGCGACCTCAGAGAATCTAGGGCCTCGCAGATCAGAAATAGAAAAGAATAATATGGTTTCAGTAAACTGCAGGAGTATCGAAGGAAAAGTCCCAGAATTAGTATCGCTTATTGAAGGTTATAATGCACAGATAGTATTGGGAACAGTAAGCTGGTTGAAGCCAGTCAATGACAACGAAATCCTAAATTCAGACTGGAATATTTTTCGTAAGGATAGGTTAGTCGCCAATGGTGGCGGCGTGCTGATTGCAGTAAAAAAATTCGATAAAACATAGCGAGGTTGTCACGGATTCCGAATGTGAAATAATCTGGGTGAAATTGAGTATCAAAAAACTGTCAAAATTGGTGATCACATGCTTTTATAAGTCACTTGGGTCAGGATCTGTAGTTGAAGAGCGCTTCAGACAGAGCTTGAAGAATATCATTAGTAGCTTTCCTGATCATGCCGTTGCAATAGGGGGTGACTTCAACTTGCCAGGTATAGATTCGGAATGTTATGCCATCAAAACTGGTGCCAGAGACAGAGAATCGTATGGCATTGTTCTTAATGTCTTGTCCGAAAATTATCTTGAGCAGATAGTTAGAGAACCAACTTGTGAGGGTAACTTCTTAGACCTCCTGGCAACAATTAGACCTGAACTAACCAAATCAATTAACGTAGAGGAAGGTATCAGTGATCATAAGGCTGGGACAGCATCTATGACGACGGGTCCTACAAGGAATGTTAAGAAAGGTAGGAAGATGTATTTGCTCAGCAAGGGTGACAGGATACAAATTTCAGATTATCTCAGCAGTCAGCATTAAATATTCGGTGATGAGGACGAAGATGTGGAGAACAAATGGAAGAAATTCAAAGGCATCGTTCAATATGCCCTAGACAAGTATGTTCCGAGTAAGGTTTTAAGCGATGGGAAAATCCACCATGGTTTAAAAGCGTGTTAGAAAAGCGCTACGTACACAAAGAGCAGTTCATCTCAGATTCAAGAAAAGTAAAAACCTAGCTGAGAAACAAAAGCTGAACGAAGCGAAAATGAGCATAAGGAGAGAAATGAGAGAAGCGTTCAATGATTTCGAAAGTAAGACGTTGTCAATCGACCTGAGTAAAAACCCTAAGAGATTTTGGTGGCATGTAAAATCAGTAAGTGGGTCAAAATCATCTACTCATTCTCTCAGCCACCACACCGGCACCGAAACGGAAGATAGTGAAGGCCGAAATATTGAATTCGGTCTTCCGAAGTTGTTTCAACGCGGAAGATCATAACACTGTCCCTCCTTTCAATCATCGTGCGAACGTCGAAATGGCAGATATTGAGATAACCGATCGCGGAATTGAAAAGTAGCTACAATCGCTTAGTAGTGGAAAGACTTCAGCACCGGATGAGATACCTGTAAGATTCTATAAAGATTATGCGAAAAAACTTGCTCCCCTTCTAACAGTAATTTATCGTAGATCGCTTGAGCAACGAAAGGTACCTAACGACTGGAAAAAAGCGCAGGTCACTCCCGTTCTTAAGAAAGGCCGTAAGAGATCCACACAATTACAGACCTATATCGTTGACGTCAATCTGTCGTAGAATTATGGAACATGTTTTATGCTCAAGAATTATGACGTTCTTGGAAATCTCGTATATAAAAATCAACATGGATTCTGCAAACAGAGAACCTGCGATACTCAGCTCGCTCTGTTCCTCCATGAGATACACAGCGCAGTGGACAACGGCGTTCAGGTTGATGCCGTGTTCCTTGATTTCAGTAAGGGATTTGAGACCGTCCCGCATTGCCGTTTAATGAAAAAAATACGAGCTTACCTAGTATCGGAGCAGACGTGCGATTGGATTCAAGACTTTCTTGCAGATAGAACTCAACACGTCGCTCTTATCGTAACTAAATCAACAGATGTAAAGGTAATATCCGGAGTACCACAGGAAGTGCGATAGGACCGTTGTTGTTTACAATACATATAAATGATCTAGTAGAAAGCGTCGGGTGCTCTTTAAGGCTATTCGCAAATGATGCAGTTGTTTATACAAAAGTAGTAACGCTAGAAGTTAGTAAGATTTTGCAGAACGACCTGCAAAGAATTGATGAACGGTGCAGATTCTGGCAGTTGACGCTGAACGTAAATAAATGTTACATATTGCGCATACATAGGAAAAGAAATCCACTACTGTACAGCTACACTATTAATGACAAACAGTTGGAGACAGTGTCTGTCGTAAAGTATCTAGGTGTAAGTATCCAGAGCGACCTTAAGTGGAATGACCATGTAAAACAGATAGTGGGAAAAGCAGATACAAGACTCAGATTCATTGGAAGAATCTTACGGAAATGTAACTCATCCACGAAAGAAGTGGCTTATAAGGCGCTTGTTAGCCCGATTCTTGAGTATTGTTAATCTGTCTGGGATCCCTATCAGGTAGGGCTGATACAGGTGACAGAGAAGATCCAACGAAGAGCGGCGTGTTTCGTCACGGGATCGTTTAGCTGGTGAGAGAGCGTTACGGAGATGCTAAACAAACTTCACTGGCAGACGTTACAAGAGAGACTTTATTCATCACGGAGAGATTTACTATTGAAATTTCCGGACTGTACTTTTCAGGAGGAGTCAAACAACATATTACTTCCCCCCCACATATATCTCGCGTATTGGTCACGAGGAGAAAATTCAAGAAATTAGAGCCAATACAGAGGCTTGCTGACAATCATTCTTCCCACGCACTATTCGCGAGTGGAACAGGGTTGGAGGGATCAGATAGTGGTACCGAAAGTACCTTCCACCACACACCACTTGGTGGCTTGCGGAGTATGATGTAGATGATTCCAGGCGGCGCTTAACTGAAAAGCTGTATCCCTATTGGAAACATTATCCGCCGTATGAATATGATGGTCTTACAAACACAGTCCCAGAAGGAGAACGCTGAGGATAAAACCTCGGCCTTCTCGTAAAACATGTGATGCCCTGTATCCAGACAATTTTCTACCACCACTGATTTATCAGGTTGGCCCAGGCGTGTATGATGATGGTATTCGATACAACGTTCTTGCACAGTTCGGCTTGTCTGTCCATTATAATTTCCCATGTTGGCATGGGGTTTTACATACACAGCGTTTCCTAAGGCCAAGTTCATCTTTGACCAAACACAACAAATGCCACAGTTTTGCTAGTGGCCGAAAAACACACTTGATGTAGTGTCTATTGAGGATTTTTTTCTATTCTTGAAGACATGCTGCCAAAATACCGTAAGAAAGCTGTAGTAATGGGTGCTTCCTAATCTTCATTTATATCGCTGCTTTGAACATGCTTAGAACGGAATGCATGGCTCATCAGTCTGTCCGAACAGACGTTGCGTTTGATAGCGTACCTGTCTATCAGAATAGCCGTTCGGTTTGAACGCCGTTCTTAGGTGTTGTAGCTCAGCAGGCAGGCAGGATATCTGCAAATCACCTCACACAACAGAATCTCGATCCTACTCTCATAGACACACCTGCAAGCAGTAATAACAATTCGTAGTAGCTAATGTCCACCTACTGCAGCCTAAAAAAGATCCACTACAGTAGCTTTAAGCTTCAAAATTGACGTACACCGCCTTTCTCACTTCAGCACATATTATTTTGGAGCTATAATCTAGGCGTAAGATATTCGATACATATTTTTCTGTGTTTCAGATGACATGCTACATTAAGTATAGACATGAGGCCGAAATGTCTAGACGACAATAGAGCATGCGTAAAGTAATATAAGGCAATGTTCAATTAATTACTAATTTTTAAGTTGTTTGAAACTTGTTGTTTTCAGTAAATTAGCGATTTCAAATCATAGGTTCCGATATATAATTCTGTTATTATGTTTCTCATCCTCAGGTTGGCACAAACTCCTCCTTTCTTGTACTTAACTAAAAGTTGTATACAAATCTTGTTTTGCGTGTGGGGACGTTCTCCGATTCGAGTAAAGAAAACAAACTGATTTGAATTTCACCGACTGCCGCCAGAAATCTGCACGTTCAGCCAATGAGATGAGGTGCAGTGAGACCTAACACGTACTGTCGTACTGACATGAAAAGATCGGCCGTCTTCGGCCGTTGTCGGTAGTTGGAATTCCCCGATATCGGTGCCAGTGTGAGCGCAGCCTAAGTCGCGCGTCTTCGTCTGGTAGTCTTCAGTCTTTACAACAGCTGCATCCCCCTTATCAGCAGGAAGAACCACTATGCCGTTGTCGGCGCTAGAGCTTTTGATAACTTATAGCTTTGTTTCAGAGAGACTGTAATAAAATTAAGTCGGTTTGGTGGGACAGTTATATGAAGTTAAGATTTCATTAAGAAGCGTTATATTGAAAGCTACACTAAAAAGCATAGTGGACAACCGTCGGCTATGACAACTGCTAAAAATTATGAGCAGGGGAGACTGCTGTACTTTGCGACACTTTTACGAACCTCTCTTCTAGCCAGGCCTATAACAGAAGTTTATTTCTATGTCCATTTTGAAATGAAAGCATTCGCTTATGTATGTTGCACTATTTCTCTGAAATTACAAAAATTACTCCGGAAAAGAAAGAATCTTTCAAATGTGGAAAACTGTTCCATAGTACAACTTGATCACATACTTAGGAACAAAGATTCTACTGAAATTTAAAAGCATTGAAATAGAGAAAATCTTGTTGCTCTACTATCACCCTACCACAGATCAATAATCTATATACCGAGCGAGGTGGCGCAGTGGTTAGCACACTGGACTCGCATTCGGGAAGACGACGGTTCAATCCCGCGTCCGACCATCCTGATTTAGGTTTTCTGTGATTTCCCTAAATCGCTCCAGGCAAATGCCGGGGTGGTTCCTCTGAAAGGGTACTGCCGACTTCCTTCCCCGTCCTTCCCTGATCCGACGAGAGCGACTACCTCGCAGTTTAGTCTTTTCCCACAAAAACCCCAAAACCCAATAATCAATAAAAGAAATCAAATTAAAAAGAAGTATTGTCAAAAACCAGTTACAAGTAAAAACGTTTTGAAATAGAAGCTATTGGCAACGAACATAAATTTCTATTTTCGAGATGGCGAAAGTTGTTAAGGCCGTAAAGAAAACTCAGTCCATTTGCAAATATCGCGTGTTTCACGGTAAGAACTTCCGTTTCAAGATACAAGATGGTGCACAATTATCGAAGTATGGCTTAATTACTTACACATTGCGTTAGTAGTTCTAATAATGAAAAGAATTCTATTCATCATAAAACTCCGTAACTGAAGGATCAACAAGATCCTCAAAACAGATTTACTATACTACACAGCACTTAAATGTGTATAAATCGTAGTGTTAACGAACTCTGCACACAACACCACCTCACGTGTCACAACAAAACAGTGGAAACTGCCGGAAACTGCTTAAGGTGCTTGCTTCATGTGATTCTAAAGTCGGCTATTAGATTGAAATACTGACCAGGGAATATCATGTGTTCCCAGGAAATTATCCTTCACCTACAACATTCTCCCTTACTCTTTACCACAAAAGGTATCTCAGAACAAGTTGTAGCGCCCAACTTGGCATACTTCTGTGCAGTCCGAAGAAACGACAACCAGTCATGCGATGTTCACACTTTCTACTATACTTTTCTACAGCTCAGGGAAGATTTATACCTTCGCTTACTCTTTTTGGCAGACGGGGCTCCGAATGCACATGTATGTCTCATTATTAGAGGGAAATTATTTTGTCAGCCTGCCAGACAAACCCTTACTACTGAACGATGGAATTTGATCAAGGATAATGGTACATAGTCACAACGAACACAAATCTACTTCAGTGTGTTCATGTTAAGACGGATGCAGAAACGTCTTTGGCAGGATTCGATCGCACTAGGTTAAAACTTCAATATTTCACTTGAACCAGTTTTTTCGTGGCCTTGGCTTCAGTCTCTTTTTTTGCGTTGTTTTCTAAAGCAGTAGAGCAGAAACCAAAAATTTAATTCAGTCCCACATTCAGTCAGTTTACTTTAGGGAGAATGCCGCAATCCATCATTGTTAGCGTGGGCAAAAATGTATTAAAGGTGATATATCATTTCTTTCCTTCGACTTCCTTATTAGGTATCAAGTGTAGTGTGGATGACTGTGAAGGATGCATGTGTGATACAGCCTAGTGCTGTGTTTGTGCTGCTATTAGTGAGTATCGAATCAAACGAAGCGGACGCCGAGCTTGGTGCCCATATCCGACTGACAGATGAGCAGTGTCAGATGCAATCACTCCATGAAACACCGCACAGGTGGTCAGAGTTACGCTAAGCTTATCGGTGCAACGTCGCATGATCAGGTACTTCACGAAGGTAACCGTCCTCTCCAAATCGTCAGAATTCAGGCAGTGAAAATATCGTTCTTCGTCAAGAACGAAACGCACCACCTGCGAATCGAATCCCACTGTACTAGCGGACGCTCGCAACTTCGGTTACGGGAAGCGCACAACATCAACTCATTTATCATTTAATGATAACATTCTTTCTCCTTGGAAACAGAGATTATGATGACATGGATTATTTAAAAATCGCTGACTGCTGTCACAAGCGAGGTCAGGCGTCATACATAGTCAGCGTTTTCTACAGCCAGCCGCTGTAATCTCGATCCACTGTGGATTTCAGTATCCGAAAATGAGACCCAATATGCTAAAAAAATATGTACATTTTGCTTAGAAGATGTGATACATGTCGTACCAGCCAGCCTACATGAATCTTTGGCCTTCTCTTCTCAAGCATCAGTAGCGAGTAAAAAATAAATTAAAAAAATTAAGTAGGTAAAACAAGAAATTCTCGCCACGAACATTGTTAACATGCTACCGTCTATTACGGTCCTATTGAAAGCTGAAGGGTTAACTAGCAAACACGGCTATTGTGGACTATGGATTGAACGTTTTCTACAGCAGACGTTCACAGTGTTAATGAAAATGCATATTAAACATAGGATGCAGTGAATAACTTAGCAGAAAACATGTTGCTTCTTCCTAGTTTCTGCACATGCATCTGTACCCGATGCATCATCATGAAGTGCTTGACAGAGAGTACTTTTTCATCTATATCTGCATGAGTACTCTACAATTCGCAATTGAGTTCCCACCAGAGATTTCACCGAACCAGCTTCGTACTGTTTCCCTACCGTTCCTTTGTCGAATAAGGTACGGGAAAACGAGCACTTAAAGTCTTCCCGAGTGAGTTATGATTTCTCTTACTTTATTACGATGATCATTTCTCGTATGTAGATGTGTGGCAAAAAATATATTCGCCTGCGGAGGAGAAAGATAGTCAGTGAAATTTCGTGAAGAGGTCTCGCCGCAACGAAAGACGTCCTTGCTTTAATCATTGCCGCCTCAGCCTTCGTATCATATCAGTGACACCCTCTCCCATATTTCACGATAATGCAAAACGAGATGCCCTTCACTAAATTTTTTCGATGTCCTCCGTCAATCCAATCTGGTGCGGATCCCATACGGCGCAACAATACACCAGAAGCAAAGGGACAAGCGTAGTGTAGGCAGTCGCTTTAGTAGATCTGCTGCATCTTCAAAGTATTCTGCCAATAAATCACAGTCTCTGGATCACTCTCCCCACAACGTTATCTATGTGATCGTCCAGTTTAAGTTATTCGTAATCTTAACCCGTAACATTTATCTGAAATGGCAGTTTGTGCGATTTATCACTAACCGACGTTCAGCGGGTTCCTCTTAGAGTTCATGTCGATTATCACACATTTTTCATTATTTAGAATCAATTCGTATCATACAGATTTCTGTATAATATATTAAGGTTCTTCCAGAAGGCGGTCTAGGGTTCTGATTTAATGTGGTAGTCGGTGGGGGAGGGGGGGGGGGGAGGGGCGCCGGGGGGCGGTTTGGCAATTTGTTACTTCCCCCCCCCCCCCCTCCTGTACACACACAACCTACGAAGGTATCCTATGTGGTTGCAGACAAGCAACCATGGACACCTCTCCAGTTCAGCATGCCTACCAAAAGGCGCTTGGAGTTGCAAAGTAGCCTACCTGCAGTTGACTTGGACTCCGTCATAGATTGTCTTTGTACAGGTACACTTTTAAAGTGCTCAGCAAAGGTGGGCCGGTGGTACCGATAGTGTTGCCGAACTGGGAGACCTTAAAGTGACCCTTAGCAGTTTTATTCACGCATGTGCCAATGCTACATCCCCTCCTGACCAAGTCACAGGAGGGTGCAAGCATCTTTTAGCAAAATTTCAAACTTCTGCGTCGGAATGGGAAACAATTAGGGGGTTTCGAAAATGTGATCCTTTAATTGTGTTGTGCAGTGAATATAAACATGTGAAGAATTGTGTCAATGCTTATACAACTTGCTCAATATTATCTGTCATCTTAAATGAAGAAATGTGAACCTTAATTCATTTTTTGGTTTCTTCAAATTCTTATTGCTTTCAGTTGCTTTTTGTATCAAATTTTCACTATATCTTTTTACATTCTCTTAAAGACTTTTCTGAACAGATTAGCATGTTCGATCACGTTCCGTTTACCGTATGCCTGGAACTCTATCCTTCGTATAAAATAGTTGCCTTGTTCTGTTTGAGATTTGCTTCCTCATATCAGCAACATCTTTCTCTACATGCGTAAGTATTGTTCAGTAACTGTCCCTTTTCTCAGTATCATCGTCTTCTAATAAGACGCTGAACTTGTTGCATAATTTAATCTGGGATTTCTACCTCTTCATACAAATATTCTCATAATATATGTTTCCCTTTCTTGCAGCTTGCAAACCAGAGCTATTCTGCATCTTACCACACCATTTAAAATTTCATATCCTTTTAAGACTGTCACACTCCGTTAAACTCTTTTAGTATTTGAGTGGATACAGTCCATTTAATTTTGGTTCCATCTTTTCATTGGTAAGTTTCCCCCTGAGCTCGGATCTCTCTAAACTTTCCTTCATAGTCTTTTCGCGAGACATACGTATGAGGCAGTAATACATTGATTAACTGCTCAAGAAATCTACGCCATCCGAATTTTAACGGTAAACCGCTGTATGGCGCACAATCCTTCTATTGTAGCGTCTGTCGCTGGAGTTGAATGACCATATCGGTGACGCCTTTGTGCTTATTAGACGAACATCTGAAGAAACTTCCTCTAGCAGTCAAATCTGGTAAGGGATCCAGACTGACGAGAAATACTCAACTATTGCTCAAACGAGAGTTTTGTAACCTACCTCGTCTTTAAGTGGACTACACTTCCTGAAGATACATGCTGTAGGTCTGTCTTTTATCTGCCTTCCCTGCGATTGGTTACATGTTGTCGTTCCAATTTATATCGTTGCATACGCTGCGAGAAACATTCAACCTCTTCAGGCCTACAATTTTTCAAAGCTGTGACTTCTCTATATACAATATCATTATCCACGGACAGCCTCATGCAGCTTCAAATTTTATCTACGTAGCCATTAATATACACACATCAAAATCCGTTTTGCATCACCTCGATTCCGAGAGCTCCGGAACCTGTACAGAAAATTGAAATAGAGATCAACATAAACACCATTTCCGCCCTTTTTGTTGGTCATGAAAACCACACATTGCATGTTGTAGCACCATACAACGAGGCCTTCAGAGGTGCTGATCCATATTGCTGTACAAACTGGTACCTCCAATACCCAGTAGCACGTCCTCTTGCATTGCTTCATGCCTGTATTCGTCGTGGCATACTATCCACACGTTCATAAGGCACTTTTGGTCCAGATTGTCCCACTCCTCAACGGCGATTCGCCGTAGATCCCTCAGAGTGGTTGGTGGGTCACGTCGTCCGTAAACAGCTCTTTTCAGTCTATCCCAGGCGTGTTCGATAGGGTTCACGTCTCGAGAACATGCTTCCCACTGTAGTCGAGCGATGTCGTATTCCTGAAGGAAGTCATTCACAAGACGTGCACGGTAGGGGCGCGAATAGTCGTCCATGAAGACGAGTGCCTCCTCAATATGCTGCCGATATGGCTGCACTATCGGTCGGAGGATGGCATTCACCTATCGTACAGCCATTACGGCGCCTTCCATGACCACCAGCGGCGTATGTCGGCCCTAAGTAATGCCACCCCAAAACAGTAGAGAACCTTAACCTTGCTGCACACGCTGGACAGTGTGTCTAAGGCGTTCAGCCTGACCGCGTTGCCTCCAAACACGTCTCCGACGATTGTCTGGTTGAAGGCATATACAATACTCATTGGTGAAGAGAACGTGATACCAACCCTGAGCGGTCCATTCGGCATGTTGTTGGGCCATCTGTACCGCGCTGCATTGACGTCGGGACTGAAGTTGCGCATCATGCAGCCTATTACGGAGTTTTAGTCGTAACACGACGTCCTGTGGCTACACGAAAAGCATTATTCAACATGGTGACGTTGCTGTCAGGGTTCCTCGGAGCCATAATGCATAGGTTCAGATAGTAGCTCTTGGCCGGCCGGAGCGAGGCATGTCATCGACAGTTCCTGTCTGTCTGTATCTCCTCCATGGCCGAACAACATCGCTTTGGTTCACTCCGAGACGCCTAGACACTTCCCTTCTTGAGAGCCCTTCCTGGCACAAAGTAACAATGCGGACGCAATCGAACAGAGGTATTGATCGTCTAGGCATGGTTGAACTACAGACAACATGAGCTATGTGCCTCCTTCCTGGTGGAATAACTAGAACTGATCGGCTGTCGGACCCCCTCCGCTGCTGATGCATGATTGTTTCCGTCTTTGAGCGGGATTAGTGACATCTCTGAACAGTCAAAGGGACTGTCTCTGTGATACAATATCCACAACCAACGTCTATCTGCAGGAGTTCTGGGAACCTGGGTGATGCAAAACTTTCTTTGATGTGTGTATTGTGAAATGTAATGATAGTGAAACATTATCCTGGGGCACGCGCGAAGTTACTTTTACTTCTGAAGATTTCTCTTCATAAAGAACTACTTGTTGTGCTCCGTTTACTAGTAAATCTTCAATAAAATCATGAAGCTGGTCTAACTTGTCGTACGATCGTATTTTGTTCATTAAGTGACAGAGACCTACAGGGAACAGTATCTACTGGGCTGAGATGTATGCTGTCTTCTGCATCTCGTGAACGCACTGAGCGAGCTGGGTTTCATCCGATTGGTTTTTTCGCAAATCCTATTGATTTCTACAGAGAAGATTATCGGTCGCAGAAAGATCATGACACGCTTTCCCGTGTTTCACAAGAAACTGACTTCAGCGATATAGGCCTATAGTTTTATGCGTCTGTTCAACAACCGTTCTTGAGAACGGGAATTCTTGCGCCTTTTTCCAGGCCCTAGGAACGCTGCTGCAAGAGAAAGATCAAGGTCTTTCGTATACTCTATGTAGAATCTTATAGGTATCCAATAAGGTCCAGTTGTCTTCCCTCTTTTCTGCAATTTAGCATATTTCCCACCCTGTGGTCTCGTGTTTTCCGTAACTGTCACTTTGACGTTCGTGCGACCGGGAGAAACCGCAGTAGTCTTCCCCCGCGAAACAGTTTTGGAAGAAGGAATTTACTATATCTGCCTTGTCTCTGTCATTCTCCATATAGAAACCGTTATGGTCACTGGGTGTCTGGACAGTTAGCTTGAACCGTTTACTACTTTAACATAACATCAATATTTTTCAAGGTTTTCTTTCTGATCAGTAGATAGAATTCTATTTCCAAAATCGTTGTACGCCTCACACATCTCTCTCCTCGCGCTACTTTTGGCTTCATTCCGTCTTTGACTTCGAGGGTTTGCCTACGTTTAAATTTCTTTGCTTTGAGGGCAGTTTCCAACGCGGCGGGTCTTTCCTACCCCTCACAATTTTTGTCGGCACCTACCTTTCAAATGTGCTTCGTTCAGAATCACCAGCAGAAATGACCACACGCGAAGTGGTCTGAACAGTGGGTAGAACAGAAGTGATATCTGTCGTTCCGCAAGGTAGTGTCATAGGCCCTCTGCTTTTCATGATTTACATAAATGATCTAGTTGATAATCTGAGCAGCCCCCTTAGATTGTTTGCAGATGACGCTGTGATTTACCGTCTAGTAAAATCATCAGTCGATCAATTCCAATTACAAAATGATCTAGAGAGACTTTCTGCATGGTGCGAAAAGTGGCAATTGGCAATAAACAAAGAAAAGTGCGAGGCCGTCCACATGGGTACTAAAAGAAAGCCGTTAAATTTTGGGTACACGATAAATTGCACAAATCTAAGGGCTGTCAATTCGACTAAATACCTAGGAATTACAACTACGAGCAACTTAAATTGGAAACACTACACAGATAATATTGTGGGGAAGGCGAAACAAAGACTGTGCTTTGTTGGCAGAACACTTAGAAGATGCGACAAATCCACTAAAGAGAGAGCCTACATTAGACTTGTCCGTCCCCTGCTGGAATATTGCTGCGCGGTGTGCGATCCTTACCAGGTAGGAAAAAATGGTGAAAATGGCTCTGAGCACTATGGGACTCAACTGCTGTGGTCATTAGTCCCCTAGAACTTAGAACTACTTAAACCTAACTAACCTAAGGACATCACACACATCCATGCCCAAGGCAGGATTCGAACCTGCGACCGTAGCAGTCGCACGGTTCAGGACTGCGCGTCTAGAACCGCGAGACCACCGCGGCCGGCTTACCAGGTAGGATTGACGGAGGACATCGAAAAAGTGCAAAGAAGGGCAGCTCCTTTCGTGTTATCGCGCAATAGAGGTGAGAGTGTCACTGATATGATACGCGAGTTGGGTTGGCAGTCACGGAAACAAAGGCGGTTTTCTTTGCAGCGAGATCTATTTACGAAATTTCAATCACCAACTTTCTCTTCTAAATGCGAAAATATTTTGCTGACACCCATCTAAGTAGGGAGAAATGACCGTCATAAGAGAAATCAGAGCTCGAACGGAAAGATTTAGGTGTTCCTTTTTCCCACGCGCCATTCGAGAGTGGAATGGTAGAGAAGTAGTATGAACATGGTTCGATGAACCTCCTGCCAGGCACTCAAGTGTGAATCGCAGAGTGAACATGTAGAAGCACATGTAGACGTTTAGGGTTTCCTTTAGCGCAAAAAGAGGTTCACACTCTATCCACGGAAAACACTCCCCTTTGTTCCGTAACACCGAATCCTCCGGACTTCACCGCTCACGCTACATATGATGTCAGGAGTTTGCCCAACCCAAACTCTTCCATCGGATTCCCGCAGGGTGTAGCGCGACCCATCCCTTCATATCACTCGTTTGCAGTCGTCCACTGCCCAATGGCGTCGCTCTTTACTCCACCTTAAGTGTTGCCTAGCATTGGATGGCTTATGAGGAACTGCCATGCGTGTGAGGTAGAGTGATTGCGTGGTCAACGCGAGTGAGGTGCGAGTGAGTGAATGAATGCCGTTTTACACGTTTTCTCCTCACTGTGTGACAAGAATTTTAGTCATTTTATACGCTCTCGTTTATTTTAATATGTGTAAGTGCGCTGGTACCCTCGACATTCAGCGCCAGTAAGCTCCAAACACACACACACACACACACACACACACACACACAGGAGCGCGCGCGCGCTCACACACACACACAGAAGCTGGTCGACCGTTGTACCCAATTTATTACCCCATTGTTTTTAACTCTCCGTGCACAGTCTTTGTGCTTGGTGGACTGCTAGTAGCACCTTGCAACTCACGAATGATTTCTTCCTTTGATTTCATGAGATTTTTTACAACCATCTTCCGCAATGCTCGGCGGTTCCTCTCTTTCAGTGCATGAGTAGTGGGGGGTTTGTTTTATCTGTGGTTGTGCCTTCGTGTTTCCACTTTACAGTCACGTCGTCAACCGTCGACTTGGGCAGTTTTAGAAGAGCTGAATGCACCTGATAGGTTTGTTATTCACATGACATCCAATGACTACTCGACGTTCAAAGTCACTGAGCATTACTGACCGACCCATTTTGCATTTACTGCTTCTGTTCTGACAATACAATACCTTCCGATTCCCTCTATAGGGGAATCCTTTTCAGACTTGCCTCTAACCAGCCCTGTAATTTTTAAATGATAGTATTCATGTTTCATGCGATGCAGCCTTTTTCTGAAATTACAAAAATTACTCCGAATAATTTACGTTTTTCCAAATGTGAAAACACGTTACAAAATAGAATATGGTCATGTATATAGCAACAAATATTCTACTGAAATCTTAAACCTTTGCTACGAAGAAAATTTTGTCAGTACAGTACTTAATTTTCTATCTGTTACATTATTACTCTGCTACATACCAAAATCAGTAAGTGAAATCAAATTAAGCAGAAGTATTATCAAAAACCAGTTGCAAGCTAAATACATTCTGAAGTAAAAGCTTTTGGAAACTAATACAAATTTTCATTCTCAGGACGGGTAAAATCGATGAGAAATTAAGGAAACACAGTTCATATGCAAATATTACACATTCCATGGTAAAAGACCTTTTGTTTTAAGGTAAATGAACTTGGACGACCGTTGAAGTGAGGCTTAACTGCCCACACGGTATATAAATAGTTCTACAAATATATAGCATTTTACACACCACAAATTTCTGTACGAGGCCAGCCGTTGTGACCGAGCGGTTCTAAGCGCTTCAGTCTGGAACCGCGCTGCTGCTATGGTCGCAGGTTCGAATCTTGCCTCGGGCATGGATGTGTGTGATGTCCTTAGGTTAGTTAGGTTTAAGTAGTTCTAAGTCTAGGGGACTGATGACCTCAGATGTTAATTCCCATTGTGCTCAGAGCCATTCTGTACGATGGAGAGTTGACCGTGTATTCGAAGTAGCTTTAATATATTATACAGCACTGAAATGAGTGTATTGTGTGGAAACAACGAAACTTTTAAGACATAAACAGTAAGAGGAGATTTTGAAGTCGAAGGTCGAAAGCACAAATTGCGCATGAGGACATCAGATCACAGGTAATTTGTTTGAATGTGCGATAAAATACAAGAGGACGCTTGAGGAGTCTTTTTCCGGATATGCGAGTCAGTGTTTCGCAGAACACCGAAAAGCTCATTGGTTAGGGATCTCGAAGCAGAGTCAGAGCATATCAGTGATCTTTATACAATTTGAAAATAGAACTCTCGTGCCTGAGCCTAAAAATTACGCGCTCCTGCAGTTTACAGTCCTCGGCATCGTCCAACAAGCTGTAGTTAGGCAAAAAGA
The DNA here is from genome assembly GCF_023897955.1 of Schistocerca gregaria. NCBI lineage: Eukaryota > Metazoa > Arthropoda > Insecta > Orthoptera > Acrididae > Schistocerca > Schistocerca gregaria. The sequence continues at coordinate 401,859,386 of NC_064923.1, read as the reverse complement.
TTCGGTCGGTCTGTCCGTGATTAGGGATTATTTACGAATTTCTGGTTATAAGTTTGTGAGGGAGGCAACTACCTAATCAGCACGAAACAGTAATATTTCATTAGGTGCCCCCACATAACTGCCCTTTGTACAGTCTCCCCTTTCAATTTATTCATGTAAATAGCAACTGGAATTATATCTAATTTATTAAATTAATATTGTGACGTCGTATTCACTGTGTATGTCCTGCAGGAAACTGACAACTTCTTCTTCACTTCAGGGTTTAGGAAATATGCCTGTTCCTGTTCTTTTTCTCGGTCTACCAACGTCTCTCTTCTGAGGACTTGTAATTGTTTTTAATGACTGAAATTCCATGTTCTCCTTTACGTTCAAGATGTTGTCTCCATTTTTTCTTTCATTCTTCCACTTTGTCTCTTAAGATATATCTCTCTAACGCTTTTCGTATAGCTTCATTCCTTATAAGACCCCTTCTTGAGTAAACTTTGACAGATCTTAAAAATCTCATTGCAGCTGATTATATTCAGCTTTGGTCTTCCCTTTGTTCAGTCTAAGATTCACGGACATAGAGCAGATTGTTGCATTGTAAAACTTTAATTTTGTATTTTCCTTGTATTGTTCTTTAAGATTCTATTTATAGTTCCACGCCTGTGCTGAAATTTATTGGTGTTATTGTGTACATCTCTATCGTTATTTAATCTGATATCGCAGATGAAATATATAAACTGGAGAATTGGTCCATTGGCTTGTCTTCAGTAAAAATTAACGACCTCGGTCCAAAAAGGGGATAACTTCACTTTTTGCCATAACATATACCAGACACTATAAGCTTTAGAATCTTATCCTGCTACGACTGCGGTGGGATAAAGGGATAAATACTGGAGATATCCCTATTTTGTACTGAATATACATGGTATAGTAACACTAATGAAACACCGTCTATGTTCGACATCAGATTTTTAGAATGTGAGCTATCCCCTTTTTTGCACTGAGGTCTTCAATTTTTGATTGAACTAAATGTTTTCCTCAGTGAGAGATGGCTTTTGTTTTAGTGGTCGATACATTCAGATTGTAGCGTTTCTTCCTAGCTAATATAATTTTTGCACCGGATGTTGTAATATTTCCAACATTATTTCCGTAATCTACTATATGACATGTTGCACACTCTGTCTATTGACAAAAATTGACACATGGAGCACCAAAAAATGAAAATTATTTTTTTTGGCAACTTGCGACTTAACATATTTTTTTAAAATAAATACACTGTCACATTTGTCGTACATGTCTACTAGTTAAGCGACAATACAAATGCTGTTAGACAATGCATCACTACAGACTCTAAGTATGTAAAGATGTGTTTCTCCTTAGATCGAGAATCATGTTAATATGTGTACTCATGTTAATATATGTTCCTACTTAACGACTATTAGAGTAGTTCATTCGCTGTTTTTACAGTCAGTAGCGGCATGTCCAAGCAAACGACATAAACTTCATCCTAGAGGCGCCTGGGTTGTTAGAGACACTTCACTTTACGAATTAAAAATATTTTAAAATTGATTAACATAGCATCTAATTTATCTGGTTCTACTGCATCACATGTTGTTGTTTCGAATGACAATGGAATGAGTAAGTAAAATACGAGTGAAAATAACGCAGACTCGTTTTTCTAATCAGCCTATGAAAGTCCGAATCAGAGCAGAACTGTCTCCGTTATCTGCACTAGTTTTGAAAACGTTCGTTTTGTCCCTTTCCAGAAATTTTGAGCATCGGATTTAACGTATTCATATACACACAGAATTGGAAAGTACTTTCTTTGATGTTCAAGTACACTCCGTGCCAGCCATGATACAGTGAGGCCAAAAACTAATACTGGTATCCTTGGCATAAACCTTCAGAAAAATCGACATTCAATTTAAGGATCATTGGTGCCTACAAAAAACCGCCGGGAGCTGTGTAGACTCCATGGATGATTTTTTTTCACCAGTGAGTTAATTTCTTGAACAGTACGAAACTTTGCACACAATAAAGAAACAAAGCGTACAAGTAAGGGTATTTTTATCTGTAATGGCTGAAACATTTATTCCAATCAATAAATTTTAGCTCTGGTTTGAATTCCAGAGGTACAGCAGCTAATTCTAAATTTGTATTTGAATTTACTGAGTGCGATATCTGTGTATGATAATTCACTCCACAGCACTGAAATTGGCCGCGTATCTCCAGACACAGAGGAAATTTATTAGTTTCCGACACCGATCTGAACCATTAAATTCCAGTAATTAACGCTATCATCTGACTGATAAGTTATCTGCGTCAGTGTTACCTTTAAAGCAAAATTATCTGAGAAGATTTCTAGAATATGTGTAGTGAGGATGTCTATGATGATGGTTGTCCTCTAGTGTTCCGTATGTGTTATCAGGGATGAGTATGGAGTGAAAGAAGAAACCCAATGACGATAAATGGTCCACTTCTCTCCAATAGCACCAAGGAGGTAGACAAGCTCAACATTCCAATACGACGAATGGATAATAGTGGCATGTGTCTTTACTCCTTGATACACAGCGTGGATGTTTTGGATATAGCCTGGTACGTTGGCGCGATGTCCGTTGATCGAGAACCGTATTCCAGAACATCTTCTTCTCGCAGCTAAATAACGTTGATGTAAATTTCTTCCCCTCCCCTAACACTTATGGTCCGCTCCGGACTGAAGTGTTACTGCATTCAGTTAATTAGTTACTCAGTTAGAAGTTCCGTAGCTCATTTGAAAGATTCTTTTATCCAAATATGGGGAACGACTGAGGTTACAGGAAATGTATATTTATTCCTACTCATGCAACTATTAAAACTACACTCAAAACAATTTTTTTAATATTGGCTACCAGTTTTTAATTAGAAATTCGTCAGTGGAATAGAATGAGTTGTGTAGGAGAAATCATTTTGAAAGTACATTTAAACATTGCTTCAATAACCGTTAGACATTTTACGTTATTGGGAAAGTGATCAAAAACTTTCAGTGCTGCATGATCCACTGATGACTTTAGCAATGGGTAGCAAATGTCATTTTTCCCTCTGGTGTTGTACATATGTACATGACTGTTCCTCTCAAATTGTGATGGATTATTTACGACGGATTTCATTAGCGATAATATGTATTGTGACGGCGCAGTTAAAATGCCTAGCTTCTTGACGAGGTGCTATATGACGTCCGTGGGAGAACACTACATGATACTCTTACTGTCGCTTTTGTGCAGATAGTACTTTCTTTCTAAGTTATAAGTTATCCCTGAAAATTATTCCGTACAACATTATCAAGTGGAAATATGCAAAATATCCAAGAGGTTGATACGTTTGTTTCCAAGATTAGGAATTATACGAAGAACAAAAATACCCGAACTTAATTGTTTTAGTAGCTCAGTAATATGTTTGTTTCAGTTCAAGTTTTCATCCATATGTTCACCCAGAAATTTGGAGCATTCTACCCTACTTACTGACTCCTGCTCAGTTAGTTGTTGATATGACTCTATTTGTTGTAGAGAACTGAATGTACTGTGTGTGTGTGTGTGTGTGTGTGTGTGTGTGTGTGTGTGTGTGTGTGTGTGCTTTCTAAATTTAGGGAGAGTCCATTTTCAGAGAACCACTTAATAATTCTTTGGAAAATATCATTTACTAACCCTTCTGTTGCTTTCTCTCGAATGGGATTTATTACAATATTAGTATCGTCTGCAAAAAGTACCAATTTTCCCTTTCGAGTGTTAAGTGCAAGGCCATTCGCATATATAAGGATTAGGAGTAGACCCAAAATTGAACCCTGTAGGACTCAGTATGTGATTTTACCGCAGTCTCTAAAATTTTCCACCATTCCGGCACTGTCTGAATTATTCAGCACAATCTTTTGCATTCCGTTTCTCAAGTCTGGATCAAATCTGCTGTGCGTAAAGCCATCAGTTCCGTAAAACTTAAGTTTTTCTACGAGCGTATCACGATCTACACAATCGAAGGCCTCGTAGAGATCACTAAAAATACCAGCAGGCATTATATCAATATTTAAGGATTTACTATTTAATGAGTGAATGTATAAATAGCATTCTCAGTCGAGCAACCTTTGTGGAATCCAAACTGTGATATGCTAAGTAAATTGCTCGAACTTAAGTGTCCAGGAACTCTTGAGCACATTACTTTTTCGAACATTTTGGAAAAAGATGTCAGTATGGAAACTGGACAATAATTGTTTGAAATCTGTCTTGTCACCTTTCTTAAGAACTGGCTTAATAATTCCATATTTTAACTTGTCTGAAAAAATGCTCTATGCCAGTGATGCATTGCGTGCATCGTTAAGATTATTACTTAGTAAGTTGGAACATCTTTTCAGAATTCTGTTAGAAATACTATCAACCCAGCAAGGGCTTTTGTTTATAGAATTTTATAAAGCTATTAATTTCAGTGAAAGATATTGGTGCTACTCCTAGTTGCTCAAAAGTTTTGTGGAATGGCATTTTAATATATTCTCTTGTTTCTTCAACTGAATCAGTTAATGCTATATTTGCTGCTATGTTTAGAAAGTAATTGTTAAAAGTGCTTGGAACCTACGTATTATTGTCACAACATTGTCATTTAGTTTAACTGTTATGGAATCTTGTACACTGACAGGCTATAATGTAAGTCATTTGATGATATTCCATATAGTTTTAATCTTATTATCTGCATTATTTATTTCTGGCAGGAGATGGATACTTGTGGACTATTAATGACTTTCCTTGAAATACTACAGTATTTTTTGTAGTATGCAAGTAATGTCGGATCTTGACTTACTCCTGCCTTTACATAAATTTCCCTCTTCCTCTCACATGCGATTTTAATTCCCTTAGTTCCCCTATGAACCATGGACCTCGCCGTTGGTAGGGAGGCTTGCGTGCCTCAGCGATACAGATGGCCGTACCGTAGGTGCAACCACAACGGAGGGGTATCTGTTGAGAGGCCAGACAAACGTGTGGTTCCTGAAGAGGGGCAGCAGCCTTTTCAGTAGTTGCAGGAGCAACAGTCTGGATGATTGACTGATCTGGCCTTGCAACATTAACCAAAACGGCCTTGCTGTGCTGGTACTGCGAACGGCTGAAAGCAAGGGGAAACTACAGCCGTAATTTTTCCCGAGGACATGCAGCTTTACTGTATGATTAAATGATGATGACGTCCTCTTGGGTAAAATATTCCGGAGGTAAAATAGTCCCCCATTCGGATCTCCGGGCGGGGACTACTCAGGAGGACGTCGTTATCAGGAGAAAGAAAACTGGCGTTCTACGAATCGGAGCGTGGAATGTCAGATCCCTTAATCGGGCAGGTAGGTTAGAAAATTTAAAAAGGGAAATGGATAGGTTAAAGTTAGATATAGTGGGAATTAGTGAAGTTCGGTGGCAGGAGGAACAAGACTTTTGGTCAGGTGAATACAGGGTTATAAATACAAAATCAAACAGGGGTAATGCAGGAGTAGGTTTAAAAATGAATAAAAAAATAGGAGTGCGGGTAAGCTACTACAAACAGCATAGTGAACGCATTATTGTGACCAAGATAGACACAAAGCCCATGCCTACTACAGTAGTACAAGTTTATATGCCAACTAGCTCTGCAGATGATGAAGAAATTGATGAAATGTACGATGAGATAAAAGAAATTATTCAGGTAGTGAAGGGAGACGAAAATTTAATAGTCATGGGTGACTGGAATTCGTCATTAGGAAAAGGGAGAGAAGGAAACATAGTAGGTGATTATGGATTGGGGCTAAGAAATGAAAGAGGAAGCCGTCTGGTAGAATTTTGCACAGAGCATAACTTAATCATAGCTAACACTTGGTTCAAGAATCATAAAAGAAGGTTGTATACATGGAAGAATCCTGGAGATACTAAAAGGTATCAGATAGATTATATAATGGTAAGACAGAGATTTAGGAATCAGGTTTTAAATTGTAGAACATTTCCAGGGGCAGATGTGGACTCTGACCACAATCTATTGGTTATGATCTGTAGGTTAAAACTGAAGAAACTGCAAAAAGGTGGGAATTTAAGGACATGGGATCTGGATAAGCTGAAAAAACCAGAGGTTGTACAGAGTTTCAAGTAGAGCATAGGGGAACAATTGACAGCAATGGGGGAAAGAAACACAGTAGAAGAAGAATGGGTAGCTCTGAGGGATGAAGTAGTGAAGGCAGTAGAGGATAAAGTAGGTAAAAAGACGAGGGATGCTAGAAATCCTTGGGTAACAGAAGAAATATTGAATTTAATTGATGAAAGGAGAAAATATAAAAATGCAGTAAATGAAGCAGGCAAAAAGGAATACAAACGTCTCAAAAGTGAGATCGAAAGGAAGTGCAAAATGGCTAAGCAGGGATGGCTAGAGGACAAATGTAAGGATGTAGAAGTTTATCTCACTAGTGGTAAGATAGATACTGCCTACAGGAAAATTAAAGAGACCTTTGGAGAGAAGAGAACCACGTGTATGAATATCAAGAGCTCAGATGGCAACCCAGTTCTAAGCAAAGAAGGGAAGGCAGAAAGGTGGAAGGAGTATATAGAAGGTTTATACAAGGACGATGTACTTGAGGACAATATTATGGAAATGGAAGAGGATGTAGATGAAGACGAAATGGGAGGTAAGATACTGCGTGAAGAGTTTGACAGAGCACTGAAAGACCTGAGTCGAAACAAGACCCCCGGAGTAGACAACATTCCATTAGAACTACTGACGGCCTTGGGAGAGCCAGTCATGACAAAACTCTACCAGCTGGTGAGCAAGATGTATGAGACAGTTGAAACACCCTCAGACTTCAAGAAGAATATAATAATTCCAATCCCAAAGACAGCAGGTTCTGACAGGTGTGAAAATTACCGAACTATCATTTTAATAAGTCACAGCTGCAAAATACTAACGCGAATTCTTTACAGACGAATGGAAAAACTGGTAGATGCGGACCTCGGGGAGGATCAGTTTGGATTCCGTAGAAATGTTGGAACACGTGAGGCAATACTGACCTTACGACTTATCTTAGAAGAAAGATTAAGAAAAGGCAAACCTACGTTTCTAGCATTTGTAGACTTAGAGAAAGCTTTTGACAATGTTGACTGGAATACTCTCTTTCAAATTCTGAAGGTGGCAGGGGTGAAATACAGGGAGCGGAAGGCTATTTACAATTTGTACAGAAATCAGATGGCAGTTATTAGAGTCGAGGGGCATGAAAGGGAAGCAGTGGTTGGGAAAGGAGTGAGACAGGGTAGTAGCCTCTCCCCGATGTTATTCAATCTGTATATTGAGCAAGCAGTAAAGGAAACAAAAGAAAAATTTGGAGTAGGTATTAAAATTCATGGAGAAGAAGTAAAAACTTTGAGGTTCGCCGATGACATTGTAATTCTGTCAGAGACGGCAAAGGACTTGGAAGAGCAGTTGAACAGAATGGACAGTGTCTTGAAAAGAGGATATAAGATGAACATCAACAAAAGCAAAACGAGGATAATGGAATGTAGTCAAATTAAATCGTGTGATGCTGAGGGAATTAGATTAGGAAATGAGACACTTAAAGTAGTAAAGGAGTTTTGCTATTTAGGAAGTAAAATAACTGATGATGGTCGAAGTAGAGAGGATATAAAATGTAGACTGGCAATGGCAAGGAAAGCGTTTCTGAAGAAGAGAAATTTGATAACATCGAATATAGATTTATGTATCAGGAAGTCGTTTCTGAAAGTATTTGTTTGGAGTGTAGCCATGTATGGAAGTGAAACATGGACGATAAATAGTTTGGACAAGAAGAGAATAGAACCTTTCGAAATGTGGTGCTACAGAAGAATGCTGAAGATTAGATGGGTAGATCACGTACCTAATGAGGAGGTATTGAATAGGATTGGGGAGAAGAGAAGTTTGTGGCACAACTTGACTAGAAGAAGGGATCGGTTGGTAGGACATGTTTTGAGGCATCAAGGGATCACAAATTTAGCATTGGAGGGCAGCGTGGAGGGTAAAAATCGTAGGAGACCAAGAGATGAATACACTAAGCAGGTTCAGAAGGATGTAGGTTGCAGTAGGTACTGGGAGATGAAGCGGCTTGCACAGGATAGAGTAGCATGGAGAGCTGCATCAAACCAGTCTCAGGACTGAAGACAACAACAACAGTTATAGACTGCTCACTAGTTTTTTAACGTATCTTTCGAATAATTTTTGTAGGAAGACAGCTTTCAAATATTGGCACAAAATTGAATTTGACGTTAGCATCTCTTTCCACATATATTTGATCCTACGCCACCCCTTTTAACTTACTCTTAAAACATTGTATTCTGTTCTCATTAACAAGACTCACTGCTTTGTACGAACCTGCCTCCATGTTGCAATGTGCCGCACTGCTTATTTCCATTAACTCTGCATCATGATCAGATAGTCCAATAGCAATTGGGTACACATTAATTGTTTCTGCCTGAGCACTGTCTATAAAGAGGTTATCAATCAGTGCCGTACTATTTTTCTGCACACAAGTTGGTAAATTGAGCACTGAAATTAGACTGAAACGCGCAAATAATATTTTTAGTTCATTATCCATGTCTTTTAAGAAATCTATATAGAAATCTCCGTAAACTACTGTTTCTACTTGTCTGAGAGGTAGATAAATAATACATCTAATCCGCAGCTTGTGGTCGTGCGGTAGCGTTCTCGCTTCCCGCACCCGGGTTCGATTCCCGGCGGGGTCAGGGATTTTCTCTGCCTCGTGATGACTGGGTGTGGTATGATGTCCTTAGGTTAGTTAGGTTTAAGTAGTTCTAAGTTCTAGGGGACTGATGACCATAGATGTTAAGTCCCATAGTGCTCAGAGACATTTGAGCCTTTAATACATCTAGATTTCTGATAAATAGCTGAAAGTCGGCGACCACGATTGCAGAATCATTAAAACGTTCAGTACATAACTGACTGTGGTCATAATGAGCAAGGGTTGGTAGCGTGACAGTTATGAATAACTTAATTCTCTGCTGTGTGCTTCGAGAATATTTGACTCATCACTGATGGCTTTCATTGCAAACATTTAAGCATAAAAATTACTCAAGTAATCTAAAGTTAGCTATTTGTTAATTTACAAATTCTGCCCAATATACACTTAATGCGGTCGCTTCCTCTGATAGAGTGGTGAGTGTGTGTGTGTGTGTGTGTGTGTGTGTGTGTGTGTGTGTGTGTGTGTTTGTGTGTGAGGAGGAAGGGGGGAGAAAATGGCGTCCACTGTTGTTGTGATAGTAAGCTGTAGCTTGCTGAGTGCAGAATTGTCTGTGCAGGGAGCATATTTTAGCTTATCAGCGCACAATCCGCTGAAGAGTGAAAATGAATTCTGATATTTTGGCATCTGACGCCAAAATGTCGCAAGGCCGCCTACACCGGCCAGTCTGCAATTGTTGTTTCTGTCCTTCTTGAGATGTTAAGCTATACCTTCTTGATTATGCACTAGCCTGTGTTGGATGCATAGTGAAATTTTGGTAGCTAATGCCAAACTGATTATGAAATATCGTCATGTGTCGAACACAAGTAACTCCACTATAAACAAGATACAGCTTAACATCACAACAGAGGACGTCGTTCTTTGCGTTTCACACTCCATTTTGTTAAAAGAAGCGATTGCGTCAATATAATATCAGCCAGAGTTTGCAAACTAACAAATACCCAATTTTAAATTACTGTAGCAGCTTTTGCATTCGTATGCATGCCATAAAAAACACTCGAAAACCTGCAGAACGTGCTCCAATCGCGTAGCAATGTATCACACTAAAACATCTGACTGGCGTCAGAGCAAAATAAATAATTAACAATGTAGTAAATTTACAATAAATACATGGTTTAGGTGAAGAAGAGTTTTTATAGTCGTTTTTTTCGTAATAATGACGTCTGTTCGCGTATATTTAGACGTTAATAGCATGCAGTTACTGTAACTTATATTTCGTTAATAACGTAAGCGGATCAACGTCAGTGATCGTTATTTGTGTTAATCTTTATATGCAATGTGTGAATTACTATGCCTGCTGAGTGGGGGAGAATATTCCTTGTCTAAGAACGTATACTGGCTACAGTCGTCGGGAGCCGTTACAATTCTCTTGAATTGGCACAATTGGGTTCTCAGTACCACAATCAGGGCAACGTCTTAGCACCAAAAGTTTGATATTTTTCTTTTATTTCGTAATTGCCTTAGAAATCTGTGTTCAGCAAGTATGAGGTCACTCCCTCCAAGAATACTAGACTAGCAGTTAACCTCGATCAGCGGTAACAACAAACCGTATCTTTCCCTTCTCAGAATCAAGCGAGCATGAAGTCGAATGCGGAACAAGAGTTAGAAACTCCGTTCACAGCTGCTGCGCTTGCCACAGGTGAAATCGACCTCCCAAAGAGGTATTGTCCTGCATTACTTGAATTAGCTACAGCCCATAACGTTAACTTTGTATTTGTTGGCTGCCTTTTGTTCTGACAATCGAGTACAAGAACTGCAACACAGGTACAGTAAAATACCTAACTTCTCGTGATAACGAGTAATTGAAAGTAGGGAATAAATGAGAAATCTGTGTCGGAACTAAATATTCGCAGGCAATGATAGCAATTGATACTGCGAAAAGAACGCATTAGAGCAAATACATGATGTATAAACTCCATTTAGAAAACATAAGAACCTCTCTTTTCTTGATTTATATCTTTCATTTACAGTGGGACAATCATTAGAAACGTACTAAGTTTACAATCCACCATAACTTTTGTGTGAACTGCGTGTGGACAGAAGAGCTTATGTTGCTGCAGCTACGATCCACACGATAAGTGACAATGGAAATAAAACAGACGTGTTAGTTACATGAAGGGCAAAATATGTTTGTTCACTGCTTTCTTTATCAACATTTCCTTTACATATCAGATCACCATATTTAGAGTGACTTAGCTGCATCTGTGTTCTTTCATTTATAAATACTTTGATAACTGTGACAGAAATAAGGGGCCTCTTGCTTGTTGGCTGTACTTGGTTGTTTACATCGCACTGCCCTTTATTTTCACCAGTAGTATCTATATGTTATTGATACATACTCGTTTCTCTATCCCACTCTCATTTGCACGGAAATTTTGAGTTCCGATGACCAATGTCAGGCGCAAGAAGTAAGTTTCAAATCCTTTATTAACCTGATCAAACCTTGAGAAGGAATAAAGGAGAAATGTCATCTACATTAAGTAAATTTTAACTTCTTTATTAATTTCATCGCTCCCTGTGAAATGTTTCTCTACAAGTGAAGTTCTGCAGTTTAAATAATTTACCTTTGTGTTTCTTCTTTACCGTTTTACTCATCATGAATGCTTGTTATTTTTATGATTTCAATACCACTTTGTTCTGAATGAAAACTGTAATTTCTGCCACTATAGTTTTCGTATTAGATTAGTAGAACGTAAGTGTAACCAGTTCCTAGAGCACTTCTTTGTTGTATTTTTTTGCGACCTGTTAAAAATTGTTCTGAACAGTATACGAAGAAACTGGTACATAATTAAATCAATTTTTGTTAAGGGAAATGGTTATGTGAACGATAACGAAAGGCGTTTGCCTTTCTGTAATGTTATTCACATATTACCGATACGAATTCTCACTATCATAATCATTATCGATTTTTACTCTTGTTTACTCAAACAGCAATGAAAGGAGCGTTTCCTAAAAATTAATTTCATGTTTCCCTTCCAGAAATATGTTTAAAGTCAGGGTTGATGTGATTGATATGATGATTGAAGAACCCATCACTTGAAAAGTCACTCTTATCAGTGAATAAGGTACATACTAAGAATTGAAGAAACAGAACACAGTGCCCTAACATGCGTAGACAGTCAGTTACTCGTTGTTGAAAATTTGCCTCGCTTCTTGGAACCATTGAAGGCAATATGGCAATATGGCACTATGGAACTTAATATCTGAGGTCATCAGTCCCCTAGAACTTAGAAATACTTAAACCTAACTAACCTAAGGACATCACACACATCCATGCCCGAGGCAGGATTCGAACCTGCGACCGTAGCAGTCGCGCGGTTCCAAACTGAAGCGCCTAGAAGCAGGCCCTATGGGTACTGATGATTATCACGCAGTATGTTCCAGATCTTCATGTGAATAACACTGACCCTTTTCCCAGTTCTTCTTGTACTAGCTGATGGATTTCATCTACAGTACGAAGAACCTGTTCTTCAAGCTCAGGCGTTCGAACACTTCGCGGTCTTGCCCCATTTGAAACTATCTTCTCAAATGAGCCTCTCTCTCGCAAGTGTTGGTGGAGTGGTACACACATGCTTGTACAAGATAACTGCCTGCCAGGGTAACTTTCAGCATAAAGTTTACATGCTGCATCCGCATTCCCATCAGTTAGGCTGTACATGTAACGTATCTGCCATTTGAGACAGTGAATACACTGTTGTGATGTTTGTGAGCATAGCTACTCTAAAACAGAACGACAGTTAAACAAAACGAAACAAGCATCATGACCAACCGGAAACTAAAACATAGCCTGTATAGTACACTATGTGCCTATTTGACATGCCGGCCGGGTGGCCGAGCGGTTTTAGGCGCTACAGTATGGAACCGCGTTACCGCTACGGTCGCAGGTTCGAATCCTGCCTCGGGCATCGATGTGTGTGATGTCCTTAGATTAGTTAGGTTTAAGTAGTTCTAAGTTCTAGGGGACTGATGACCTCAGAAGTTAAGTCCCATAGTGCTCAGAGCCATTTGAATCATTTTTGCCTATTTGACATCTGTTGTATGCCGATTTCATGATGCTGCAATTTTTAAGGCCAGCTTTGTGCAGTACTATGTAAACACTATTGCTGTTTGTAAGGAAATTAATTCTGTTCTTCTGTAGGCTGATGCAACATTTGTCCTGAAGTTACGTTGTTAACGCAAGAAATACGATAAGTGGTTTTAAGTGTGAAAACTGGCCGTGTGCTGGCTTCACCTGTTCGTGCATACGTCCACAATGTATGTTTTCTGTACTCGAGACTTCTGAGTTCTGAAATTCTGTCGGTTTACGCAAAACAGCTGTTATGAATGACAGATCTGACATTAATTCTTATGGAAGTGTAACGAATTGACAAACGAATCCATGAGTGGTCATCGTCTCTTTACGACGTAATATTCAAAGGACAAATCTGTGCAAAGCTAGTTAGAAATGATGTCGCCATGGCTATTAGCAGCGGGAAGCGAGTCTTGCAGACGCAACCGGAGGATTAAGGGTACCGCCGGCCTTCAAGCGTGGTAACAGCAAGTTGGCGGCGCGTGTTGCCTTAGCCGCGTGAGAACCTTCCACTGGTCATCTCTTTTTATCGTTGCCCTCCATCACAGCCTTATCAGGTATTAAGGACGCCAGCGGTTTATCCTCCGTAGCGGTGCCGATAATCGTAAAATGAAAACAATGGGATTAAAGCTAAGCCTTATTTCTGGAAAACTAACGTATCGATCTCTCGCGTCACACACAATACACCTTGGATTGCACTATAAGGAACAGATGATATTGTTTATAAAGAGGTATCCATTATTCACAAGGTCACGTTGACACAATGAAGGCTCTGATATTTTCTCAAGTGAACGATTTAGAACGTCCTGTATTTAAGCGCTCATTTCCATAAAGGAGAACTCCGTTGACAAAACTTCGGAAATTGTTCGGGAATATTTTCTGAGTATTTTGGTGCCAAAGATCTATTGACTATAGCGCCTCTTTACAGACAATACAAGTTACGTTTGTTTCAGTGAAAATATATTTACGACAATGGAAAAGTGTGCAGTATGCTGTCATTGGAAAGCACAACTCACAATTCAAAGTAATGCAACAACCCTTGTATGGAAAAGTACTGTGATGTTCCTCTGGAATAGCTCAGTATAGCTCGGTCGTGAAACTCTTTCAATGCATTCAGTAATCTAATACCCGAGGTGCACATCGGCCAACTGTTCTCCACTAAACCTATCCGCATTGCTGTGTATCGCTTTTGATGTGCAGCTAACACTGGATGACTACATGACTACAGTTCACACGTTGCCTGGCGGATGGTTCATCAAACCAAAAATGGTTCAAATGGCTCTGAGCACGATGGGACTCAACTTCTGAGGTCATCAGTCGCCTAGAACGTAGAACTACTTAAACCTAACTAACCTAAGGACATCACACACATCCATGTCCGAGACAGGATTCGAACCTGCGATCGTAGCTGTCGCGCAGTTCCATACTGTATCGCCTAGAACCGCTCGGCCACTCCAGCCGGCTTCATCAAACCTGTTTCACACTATTTCTCTACTATTCCACTCTGTTAAGGATCCCATATTGCACAGCAGTTTAGAGCATAGGACGGACAGGCGTAGTGTAAGGAGTCTCTTTGGTACGCCCTTTGCATCTTGTAAGTGTTCTGCCAATAAAACACAGTTTTTGGTTTGCCTTCTCCACAACGTTATCTATGTGATCGTTCCAGCTGAAGTTGTTCGTAATTGTAATTCCTATGTGTTTAGCTGAACGGACAGCCTTTATATTTGTGTGATTTATCGTGTAACCCAAATGTAACGGATTCATTTTAGTATTCATATGGATGACCACACGCTTCTCATTATTTGAGGTCAGTTGTTACTACTGGCAAAACGTACCCAAGATAGAATCGTGCAGTAATGAATACAAGCCTCGAGACGAATAATAAAGTCTGCATTACTGTAGCTAACCGAAAGTACCGCGAGTGAATGGAAAACGTTTGTTTCCAAAGAAGGCACGGTACACAACTCATACTGTCAACATTTGCACTGTTGTGCTGATATTTTCAGTGAAATACGGTTACAAAGATAAGAAATCAAACGAAATGCAATTACTCTGCAGCGAACCGCTGGAGTCCCCGGGCCACTTACACTAAAATACTCAGAAAATATCCGTGAACGACCTCCGGAATGTAGTTGGTGGTATTCGTTTTCATCTAGTATGAAGTCGAGAGACACGTTTCCAACAGACGTTCAGTGATGCGCGGGGATTGGTTTTATATAAGAAACTCAGGCCTCAGGCATCGTTATAGGGTATTTGAATTCCTGAGAGGCTGTACGGAGTTTTAAACAAAATTATTCTTTAAAAAGCTTTTCAACTCTTCCTGGATGAAACTCATCTGATAACTCGCGGGCTTGAGCTATTGCACCGCCACACTTTCCACGCGATGTTTACGGATCCACGAGGTTCAATTTAAGTCACAATAAGTTGGTCGTGATGGTGCTGTCCCATAATAGCGAGGTCATCAGACAAATTTCATCTTCTAGGACCTCGATAACAGCCTCCTCTCGTCGGTGCTTTCATAGAGCCGGCTGGTGAGGTGATACTGTGGCTGCAATTATGTGGCATATTCTTTAGAAGCTAGGCGTACGAGCCACCATGTTGTGTCTCCATACAGTGTGATGTTATCATCGCAGTCGACATTTCTAAGAGCACTTGAGGGGCAGTTCAGTGTGATAGCAGAACAGATACTGAACAGTGCTGCAACAAAGTAGACGCATTATACACACCAAATTCCTAACAACGTAACTATTCGCGTCCTTTTGTTTCTTAGATCAAAGCACTCAGCGGACATCGCTAAACGTATGAAAATTTGTAAGTGGAGTTCTCTTACGCCCTATATAGGTTTCATAGTAGATTAGGCCTAAATTACTTCAGTACCGCATGAAGACGTTCTTTTTATTTTCATGGGCGTAATATAAAATTGCCAATCATTTTACTGCTTGGCTCGGTTGCTTGGATGATAAGTGTTAAGGAAATGTACTCCGGTCCATAATTTAGGAGAACTACGAAAAAACTTGATCATGGTAACACTGCGTGACTGTACTGAGAGTCACCACCGAAGCACGTATTATCTTGAAAGAAAAGAAACGAAACGGCTTGCATACTAAGGGACGACACGTTGTGTGCTATTAGTGCGAAAATATTTTTCGACTATGATCTGTTTCACAAGAATCTCTCAACTCAGTAGCAGTGGACGAGCACTTTACCACAGCTTATCCGGGATACATCCTGAACGAAGAGGGACTAGGCTAAGGCTGCAAATTTGTGTGCTTGGTAAAAGTCTTCGGTTCGTGACTGTGGCATTCAGATACATATTGTTTGATGCAACATATTGCTGTATTCGTTCCTTCGACTGTTGAAAGCATATCTTCCTTTCGTTAAACGCGACACTGCTGAGCATCTCCTAAGTTTATGCCATCCGTAAGAGCGTATGGCACCTTTCCAATAATACGCTCGTCTAGAACTCGCCGATAGTCAACTATCATAAAAACTCGCCGATACGTCTCCAAGCGTTCAGGATCAAATTCGAAGGTCGAAATACACTATAAACTGGTGCGAACACATGAAGATCTAGAAATAAATGTTCATGCAGGGGTAACAAATATCATTTTAACGAAAGGTGGGTCTTGATTGTGTAGACAGTACGACTCCAGTCAGAAACAATCAAGCGGTGAACGAAGTAGTTACTTACGTTCAACATATTGTGTTGTTTAACTTAATAAGAAGGGGCAAGTGCTGGTGACTGAGGAAGCTGGTACTGCTGAGATGTGTGAAATAATGCATGACTGTACCGTGATACGAATGTCAAAGGTGGATTGAGGGGTAACATAATCACATATCCGAATTTAACAAATAAAGCCTTACAGAGAATGAGGAAACGAAGTTTCCGAATGAATGAAGCAGTGTGTGTCGATACACTTGCCGGTCAAAACAGCAGAACGAATAATCTTCTCACCCTTTTAAATGCAGTTGATAATCAATAGGAAAATTTTGGTTATTACCTCTAAGGACACGATTCAGGAGCAAAATTATAAGTGTAGAACGGAGACACGAGTAAATTAGGTACTTACTACGAGCGAACAACTTCTAAACAAAGGTAACATTGCACACATCAAAAAGAGACTTGCATCACCCCGGTTCCGAGTGTTCCGGAACCTGTACAGAAAATTGGAATAGTGATCAACATAAACATCATTTCCGCCCTTTTTATTGCTCATGAAAAAAAACACATTGCATGTTGAACCACCATACAGCGAGACCTTCAGAGGTGGTGGTCCAGATTGTCGTACACGCCGGTACCTCTAATACCCAGTAGAACGTCCTCTGCCGGCCCGGGTGGCCAAGCGGTTCTAGGCGCTACAGTCTGGAATCACGCGACCGCTACGGTCACGGGTTCGAATCCTGCCTCGGGCATGGATGTGTGTGACGTTCTTTAGGTTTAAGTAGTTCTAAGTTCTAGGGGACTGAAGATCTCAGAAGTTAAGTCCCATAGTGCTCAGAGCCATTTGAGTACGTCCTCTTGCATTCATCCATGCCTGTATTCGTCGTGGCATACTATCCACAAGTCCAGATTGTCCCACTCCTCAATGGCGATTCGGCGTAGATCGCTCAGAGTGGTTGGTGGATCACGTTGTCCATAAACAACCCTTTTCAATCTATCTCAGGCATGTTCGATAGGATTCATGTCTGGAAAACATGCTGGCCACTCTAGTCGAGCGATGTCGTTATCCTGAAAGAAGTCATTCACAAGATGTGCACGATGGGGGCGCACATTGTCTTCCACGAAGACGAATGTAGAGATGGGCAAACTCGTACATCCTTGAGAACCAGTTAACCGGTGATCGCCCTTTTTTGGGAACCGTTCATTTTTAGTCATTCGCCGTTCATTTGTGCTTAGTATACGGTTCTTATGAAAAAGTGAAAATTCGTAGAGTAGGTGACTTAAGATGGAAGGCGTCAAGAGCGGACACTTGCCTCCGCCCTGGAGTACAGAGTTTTTATCCATAACAGAATTCTCACACACGTAATTTTCGTGATTCTGCAAAACCTCTCGTTTGGCGAACTGTAGCGTTATGTGGCTGATAGCAGTGAAATAATATAAGGTGGCGCACGGAAAACCGGCCCCGAGTACAGACTGCTCGTCAGTTATGCAGGATTTGTTGACCGCTACGAGCAGAATAGATAAACATATAATAATTAGGCAGTGAAGAAATAACAAATAAGTTAATGCAAACAACAACTGCGAAAAAATAGATGACGATTGGTAGGTTACAATGAGCAGTCTAGTATTCGGGACCGACTTTTCGAGCGCCACCCTATACCACTGAAATAATATTCTAGAAGTTATATTCTTTACACGAAATGTGACACCAGACACTCGATTGTGGAGCGCGGGCTTCATTCGGTTGTAAATCGGTCTGCCTTCCATAACAATGAACTTGCCCTTTTACCTTGGATCAAAAACTCTCGTGTGTGCCATACCGACTTCCTTTGCATGTATAATAAAAAAATCTTGCCTTTTTACAAGTACTTCTTATGCTGTTATGCTGTTCATCGAAATAGTGTAGTAAGCTAATATGCCCTTTTGTTGCCTGAAAAGATGTATGTATTACATACCACGTGATTTTATGTAATTTTTGCGTAATTATGAAATGCATTTTAATTACAGGTCCTGAACGCTGAACAGAATACGAAGAAAGGTGTGAAACAGACCTATAATGGGAGTGCGCAGCGAACAAAACGAACAATGCCCTATGAGCAGTCGACAGTGGAAGTGCGACGAGTGGCCACGCGAAGGACGAGTCCGGCCGAGCGAGACCGAGACAGATGGGAACCGGACCGAGGCTGGAACGAGACCGGTCGAAGTGCTGTTGCGGGAACGAGATCGACCGCTTCCGCTTTCCGGGAACTATAAGTAGGAAGTCGCGACAAAGTGAACTATGAAAGACCGTTCCTTAGAATTTGCTCATGCTCGTTTCGTTCACATTGATGAACCGTTCCTTTGGACACGTTAGTTCGCGAACGACCCATGATCTCTAGACAAATGCCTCGCCAACATGCTGCCAATATGATTGCACTGTCGGTCGGAGGATGGCATTCACGTATCGTACAGCCGTTACGGCACCTTCCATGACCACCAGCGGCGTACGTCAGTCTCATATAATTCCACCCCAAAACATCGAGGAACCTCCACCTTGCTGGACTCGCTGGACAGTGTGTCTAAGGCGTCCAGCCTGACCGCGTTGCCTCCAAACACGTCTCAGACGATTGTCTGGTTAAAGGCATATGCGACACTCATCGGTGAAGAGAACGTGATACCAATCCTGAACGGTCAATTCGGCATGTTGTTGGGTCCATCTGTACCGCGCTGTGTGGTTGCAGAGATGGACCTCGCCATGGACGCCAGGAGTGAAGTTGCGGATAATGCAGCCTATTGCGCTCAGTTTTAGCCGTAACATAACGTCCTGTGGCTGCACGAAAAGCATTATTCAGCATAGTGGCGTTGTAAGTAGGCTGTTTAGGTTTTTTTTTATTGGTAACGCCGCCGCCACGTAGCGCTCTGTATGAAAATCACTGGCTGTGCCGTGTGCAGTCTGTGGCTGGTTTGCATTGTTGTCTGCCATTGTAGTGTTGGGCAGCGGCAGCTGGATGCTAACAGCGCGTAGCGTTGCGCAGTTGGAGGTGAGCCGCCAGCAGTGGTGGACGTGGGGAGAGAGATGGTGGAGTTTTGAAATTTGTAAGAATTGGTGTCATGAACTGATATATATATTATGACTATTAAGGTAAATACATTGTTTGTTCTCTATTAAAATCTTTCATTTGCTAACTGAGCCTATCAGTAGTTAGTGACTTCCGTAGTTTGAATCTTTTAGTTAGCTGGCAGTAGTGGCGCTCGCTGTATTGCAGTAGTTCGAGTAACGAAGATTTTTGTGAGGTAAGTGATTTGTGAAACATATAGGTTAATGTTAGTCAGGGCCATTCTTTCGTAGGGATTTTTGGAAGTCAGATTGCGTTGCGCTAAAAATATTGTGTGTCAGTTTAAGCACAGTCGTGTATAATTGTTCAAAGAGGACGTTTCACATAGACCACTCTTGTATAATTTTTCAAAGGGGACGTTTCATAGCATTGCTGTCAGGGTTCCCCCGACCAATAATCCGTAGGTAGCGGTTATCCACTGCAGAAGTAGCCCTTGGGTGGTCTGAGCGAGGCATGCCATCGATGGTTCCTGTCTCTCTGCATCTCCTCCGTGTCCGAACAACATCGCTTTGGTTTACACCTGGAAATTTCCCTTGTTGCGACTCCTTCCTGGCAGTAAGTAACAATGCGGACACGATCGAACCGCAGTATTGGCCGCCTAGGCATGGTTGAACTACAGACAACATGAGCCGTGTACCTCCTTCTTGGAGGAATGGCTGAAACTGATCGACTGTCGGGCCCTCTAAGTCTAATAGGCGCTGTTCATGCATGGTTGTTTACATCTTTGGGCGGATTTAGTGACATCTCTGAACAGTCAAAGGGACTGTGTCTGTGATACAACATCCACAGCCAACGTGTCTTCAGGAGTTCTGGGAACTGGGGTGATGCAAAACTACTTTTGATTTGTGTATAAAGACGAGTATAATTGAGGAACATCTCTCGTACTGAAAGCTAAAGTTGCCCTGTTATTATTCTTGTTATAAAAATTGTAGTTTGCGCTATTTAAATTCTAATTATGCATTATAAGCTGATAATTTGGAATAAAATCAATAGTCGTCATGAGATTTAAAACAGGATATCTCAAGGCTCTATTAATTTATAATCGGTTAACTGCATAGACTATGGAATTAGAAACAAAATTAATTTGACATAAACGTCTTTCTCGTGCTAGTTAGTCATCAACACAACTTTGTGTTCAACTGTGTACACTGAAACATTCCGAAATTATTTAAGTTATAATGCCAACTCCAGTTGTCACACAATCACAAAGAAAGCGTTTTTATTTAACAAACCTAACAGACACAGAGTTACATTCAATACTTTTCTGGCTTCACAAGATAGTCCGCGTCTAGTGGTCTTGGGGTAGCGTTCTCGGTTCCCGCGCACGGGGTCGCGGGTTAGATTCCCGGCAGGGTCAGGGATTTTACTCTGCTTCGAGATGACTAGGTGTTGTGTGTATTTCATCCTCATTCACTCGCAATTCGCCGTAGTGGCGTTAAAGAACTTGTGGAACGGCGGTCGAACCGCCCCGCGACTGGTCTCCAGGCCATCGATGCTCATTATTATTATTATTATTCACAAGATACACGATAAATAGAAGAGCACGTCATTTATCATCAGCATCATTAGTAACTAGACATCCATTACAACATATAGAGATTTTTACAGGCGTTGTGGACCTCAGTCGAACCTATCCCCGACTCCCATGCACATCATCTACCAGTACCCCCGTTATTAACCGTCTCGGTCTGCCCTTATTTGTTGGAATCCAGCCTAGAACCTCATTAGACCATCTTTCAAATACACTACATGATCGAAAGTATCTGGACAGCCTACGTAATGCGGAACTGACCATTTGATGCCACTAGCGGCGGTCCCACTGTATAAAAGGAGACAGGGAGTACTCCTGCGTCAGTGGAGAAACAGTGACAGCAAAACGGATCAGGCAGAACTTAGTGACTTCGAACGTGGATTAGTCACTGGATGTCACTTGAGTAAAAAATTCATCACGGGTATTTCCACCCCGTTTAAAGTTGCCAAATCGAATGTTGGTGATGTGATTGTGAAACGGAAACGCGAACGAACAACCATAGTTAAACTAAGACCACACAGACCTCACGTACTGAAAGGGACCGTTGAGCGTTCCGGAGGTAGGTTTAAAATAATCTCAAGAAATCAACAGAAGGAATGACTCATGAGTTCCACAGTGCTATCAGCAGTCCACCTAGCGCACTGTCTCTGTGTGCGGAACGGGGTACAGTGGTCGAGCAGCTCTTCAGAAGCCACACGTTTCTATAGTCAATCCTATGCGGCGCCTAAGGCGTTATCAACAGCGCTGCCACCGGGTAGTGAATGACAGGAAACGACTGATTTCGAGTGACGAAACAGTACATCCGATGGAAGCGTTTGGGTTTGGCAAATTCCTGGGGAACGTTATCTGTCATCATATGTAGTGCCAACAGTGAAGTGCGGATGAGATGGTGTTACAGTGTGGGGTACTTTTCGTGGTTAGAGAGTGGTCCTCTTTGCTTAAGAAAGCGCCTAATGATGAAGAATAAAAAAACACATTTTACAGCACTGTGTACTATGTACGGTAGAGGAACAGTTGGGAGACGATGATTATTTACATCAGCATGAAAATACAGTCTGTCATAAAACAGCATCTGTGAGACAACGCTTTGTTGACAATAACAGTTCGAAAAGGACTGGCCCGCCCAGAGTCCCGACGTGATACCCATGAAACGCCTTTGAGATTAGTCAGAACGTCGACTTTGCTCCAAAATCCAGCCTCCAACAGCTCTGCCTTCTCTGGTTTCGTCTCTCGAGGAAGAATGGGCTACCATTCCTCCACAAACATTGACAAAAAAATGGTTCTATGCACTATGGGACTTAACATCTGAGGTCATCAGTCCCCTAGACTTAGAACTATTTAAACCTAACTAACCTAAGGACATCACACACATCCATGCCCGAGGCAGGATTCGAACCTGCGACCGCAGCAGCAGAGCGGTTCCGGACCGAAGGGCCTAGAACCGCTCGGCCACACCGGCCGGCTACAAACATTGACATCTCATTGAAAGTGTCCCCAGCAGAGTTCAAGCCATCACAAAGGAAAAGGGTGGACACAACCCATATTAATGTTCATTAAGAGGTGTGCGGATACTTCTGATCATATATTGTATATACATAGCTAAATGTTTCGTCCATCTCTATTTCTTTTTCATTACAGTGTTAATTACGTCTTCCACTCCACTATGTCCCCCTGACCTACTTTGTTTTACGGTGTTTCCTTGTAATTCCTCAACATTCTTCTCTGCATTGCTCACTGCATGATTGGTTTTCTCATTAACGCTCAATCACTGCCATAAGTTAAAAATGTACACTGACTGGAAGCTTTCTTCTGAAGACACATTTGAAGCCTGGTTTTGAAAACTCCGTTGAAATTACCAAAAGCAGTCTAGGTTTTTTTTTCTCTCTTGTTTATGTCTTTTTACGATTATCTATTCGTCGTAATTAACTGCCTTAAAAACAAATACTTGTCGACTGGTTTTATAACTTCATTGACAATTACAGTATTTTATTTTCCATGTGTTGATGGTACATCGTTTTCGCATTATTGTAATTTATTTTTAGACTTAGTTTTACATTTTCTCTTTTGCAACATCCTCAATTAAATACCATACCGGTGTATTCAGCTTGGGTAAAGATAGTCGCTTGACCGGTACTGATTATATATATCAATAAACATACACTTCACGACAGAAAAGTGAAGCACTCAGAAGAAAGATACGGCCGAATGTCATCTAACATAGTACACTACACACCATCGGCGGGTATGTAAATGATCAGAGTTTCAATTCTCTGTGACAAGTAGAATGGTCACCAGATCGCATTAGTGATGTCCCTGTTTAAAGTTCTCACTAGGCATTTTAGGGTATGTAAGGAGCGTGAACAGCGTCAGATGCTGACTGATCATTCTGAACGACAGGGAGATGCTGTGTACTTGTTTGAGA
This sequence comes from Schistocerca gregaria, assembly GCF_023897955.1. NCBI lineage: Eukaryota > Metazoa > Arthropoda > Insecta > Orthoptera > Acrididae > Schistocerca > Schistocerca gregaria. Next base: position 401,835,880 of record NC_064923.1, on the reverse strand, counting down.
CAGCGTTATCAGCACGTGACAGAGTTTGAAAGGGGCCTCGTTATGGGCGTCCATTCAGCCGGCTGACCGAATGATACAAAATCCAGATTTTTTGTGCTTTCGGATGAGGTAGTGGCCCGATGTTGGACTGCACGGCGATTTGAGGGCAAACATTCACGAAGGTTCTGGTCGACCACGTCTGACCATCACTAGGGAGGATCGACGTTTTGTGCAACAAGGATATGGCAATCCCTTCACTTCTGTGTCTGCCGTTCCAGAACAAGTACAGTAATTGACTCCCTGCAACATTCTGTGCCACGCTGAACCACTGGTTGCCGAGCAGCAGGAGGCAGACTAGGAAATTACAATCTCATGCATTTGTACGAATGCATGCTTTCATGGCTATATCCGTTCATAAAACATTCTCGGGTTTCAAGCCGCGTCATGTGGTTTACTGCCCACGATCTTTTGGCGAAGATATCCTCTGCCATTGTCAAGTGGACGACTGTTGTGTGATTGTCATTGCCGTGCTTACATAGCAGCGCCGTCGCTCGTGACGTCACTGGTGCTCCACAACCACACAACAGTCGTCCACTTGACAATGGCAGAGGATATCTTCGCCAGAAGCTCGTGGGCAGTAAACCACCTGACGCGGCTTCAAACCCGAGAATGTTTTATTAACCTCATGCATAGGCTGCCGTTAACACCACAACAAAAACGGTTGTGTTTGGAGTGGTGCCGTGATAGGGAAGTATGTACTGCCGATAAATGGCGTCGCAGTAAGTTCAGCGCTGACTCTGTTCTGCACAATCCCAGATGACGACCGTCGGCGAGTATGACGTTGGCGTTGACCTGGGGAGAGAACTCACTCCTCCAATGTTTTGGAGATACACAGCATGTGTTAACACTCATGCGACGATATATGGTGCCATTTTCCAACAGGACAGTGGTCACACACACATGGCACGTGTTATGAACTGTCTGCGTGATGTTGATGTAGTACGAAGGCCAGCAAATCCACAGATCTGTGGCCGGTCGCGTGACCGAGCGGTTCTACGCGCTTCAGTCGGAACCACACTGCTGCTACGGTCGCAGGTTCTAATCCAGCCTCGGGCATGGACGTGTGTGATGTCCTTAGGTTAGTTAGTAGTTTCTAAGTCTAGGAGACTGATGACCTCAGATGCTAAGTCCCACAGTGCTTAGAACCACTGAACAATTGAACCCCAGATCTGTACCGAACAGACTGGACGTTAACTCCGTCCAAGTGCCAGTTGCCAGGCCGTCAAGGACTAGTTACAACAGTTGTGAGGCAGCCTGCCTGAAGAGAGGACCCTGTGGTTTTATAACACCCTTCCCAACCGAATCAGTACAAGCATCCACGTCAGAGGGGGTGCAGTCTAATAAGTGGGCTCGTACTGTCAAGTTCTCCGTCAATTTGAATTGATTTTGTAATCATCGAAGTATCGTCATATACGCTGTCAACTCATGACTTTTCGTTTCGTTTTTTCTGTCCACTTCTGGGTCCTTCAAGTTTTTGTCAGACAGTGTACATCACTACAGCTTCTGGTGGTTGGATGATGCCGTTCTCGGCTGGTCTCGGCGGAGGTTCGAGTCCTCCCTCCGGCAAGGGTATGTGTGTTTGTCCTTAGGATAATTTAGGTTAAGTAGTGTGTAGGCTTAGGAACTGATGACCTTAGCAGTTAAGTCCCATATTTTCACACACATTTGAACATTTTTTGATGCCGTTCTTTAAACTTTCTAGCTGTTTATATGAGAGACTCAATAAATATTTACAGTTCACCCGGAAATATCTTCGATTTTGTGCTTTATAGTTTTGATGATTTTTCGTTCCTGATTTACTCTCGAACCAAAATTTTTGGATCATACATCGATGCTAATAGTGTACAGATGCATAATATTCACTGTACAGCACTGCCAACGTAATGGAACCATTAATAAACGAACAAAAACACGCGGACTTATGAGCATGAACACCCAACGCTGAGATGAAACTCGCATCAGCGCACGTAATTAGTTATGATCTACCTCCACAAAATATGGTATGACTTATTTATTGTTGACTCACATCTCCAAGCATCAAATTCTGGAATGGCAACTGACTTAGCTTCAATTTTCACAGTGTGAAGAACTTCATGCAACTACATAATTCATTACACCGGTCTTATGTTCGCGAGAATTGTGTTAAATAACCACACCGTTAGTATTTAAGTGGCAATTAGACTTTTGACTACTCAATCTTGCGCTTTGCAGTGCTGGGCTGAGATAGTTTAACGCTCGGCCCTTGTACTGTGGCACACCACACCTTCTTCATCCCACGAGCCGGCGTCCTCGGCTCGCCTGCGGTTGTGCATGAGGCGGCGAGCCTAGTGCTGCGGCACCTGTGAAAACAACGCGAAAACAGTCTGTGTCTGAAATGAGAACAAAGCAGCCGCTCGTTTCACACATCGGCTTTTCTGATGCACCGTGTCAGCGCACGTCATAGAAATACAACTGCCTAAATTTTGTGAGCCCTCAGTGGAGTAACAAAGAATAAGCAACGATCCCTTAAATGAGCACACTGGTGTAGTACTGGTAGCAGGCGGTCGTTCTCCCCTACATCGCAGATATGGATCAGGTTGTCAAGTGCTCTGTATGTTCCAGTCGGTTCGATGCCATCAGCGCAGTAAGACCGAACGAAATTGAAACTTGACAGAGTTGCACAGTGAGCAGGCTGTGAATGAAGTTGCACTATTTATTGGTGCGTCAGCGCGCACACTTCAACGTATTAGCGTTTTTGTTTTTCATGTTGATAATCCGGTTGCTGTACGTTTATCAATTGTCGTTTTCATTAGTAGATAACTGTTACTATTTGAGTTTGCATGTTGTTATTTTGTCATTTAGAGATGGAGACTGGAACTGTGGACTCTACAAAATGGACTTCCAAGTGAAGTAATCGGAATATTCCCGACATATTCTTCTATTTGAGTTCAGTAGAAGGATGACAGCAGCCTAGGCAGACAGAAACACTTGCACCGTATATGTGGGTAATGACATCGGACAGAACACGTCAAGAAATTGGTTTTCGCGTTTTAAGGAAGATACCTTTGACACTAGTGACAATCTACATTCAGGAAGACCTTCGGGGTTTGATGAAGATCATTTAAATCTATTAATCCACAATGATCCATGTCAGTGTAGTCGAGAATTGGGAAATGTGATGATCTGTGATCATTTCAACACCGTGTGACAATTGTTTGCAATTGGGAAGGTTCAAAAATAGGTTGTGTGGGTATCGTACCCCAAATTACAAAAATCAGTGGGTGTCCATATGTGCATCTCTGATTGCTCGTCATCAATTGGCTTGTGAACATCGCCCACTATTCCTATCCCGCATCGTTACTGGTGACGAGAAATGGTCCCTTTATGCTAACAGAACAAAAAGAAAGGAATGGACGAGCCCATACAAAAAAACAATGCCCCGTACAAAGACCTGTACACATCCGCAAAAGTGAATGCTATGCATCTGGTGGAACAGCAATGTCGTGGTTTACTACGAACTGCTTCCCCGACGTGTAACCATCACTGCTGACATTTATTGTCGACAACTAAGGCGCTACAGTCTGGAGCCGAGCGACCGCTACGGTCGCAGGTTCGAATCCTGCCTCGGGCATGGATGTGTGTGATGTCCTTAGGTTAGTTAGATTTAATTAGTTCTAGGTTCTAGGAGACTGATGACCTCAGAAGTTAAGTCGCATAGTGCTCAGAGCCATTTGAACCAACTAAGACGTGTCACAGACACGATCCAGGAACAACTACCAGGAAGAATGCATGAAATGATGCTACTCCACGATAACGCCCGCTCGCATTCAGCTAGGCTGACAAAGAGTTGGGTTGGAAAAGGCATTCCGCACCCACCTTTTCCCCTGATCTTGCATCCTCAGATTTTCACCTTTTCCGCTCTCTATGGAACAGCCTTCAAGGAACATCCTTTCCGGATGAAAACGCGCTTCGAACATGGCTCGATGAGTTCTTCGCCTCAAAACCATGTGCTTTCTATAGTACTAGAATCGAAAAGTTAACTCAGAGTTGGCAAACTGCTATAAATAGCGAAGGAGAATATACTACTGGTGACCCAAGTCTCTGTTATGTGTATCTGATGTCTTTATTAAACTAATGGAGAAACGTTGTGAACTTATGCACCAGCCTAATATTTACAGTATTTGCAAGAAATACAGTTCCCCACAGTCGTTTAATGAACAAAGTAAGAGCATATGGACTATCAGACCAATTGTAAGATTGGATTGAAGAGTTCCTAGATAACAGAAAGCAGCATGTCATTCTCAATGGAGAGAAGTCTTCCGAAGAAAGAGTGATTTCAGGTGCGCCGCAGGGGAGTGTCATAGGACCGTTGCTATTCACAATATACATAAAAGACCTTGTGGATAACATCGGAAGTTCACTGAGGCTTTTTGCAGATGATGCTGTGGTGTATCGAGAGGTTGTAACAATGGAAAATTGTACTGAAATGCAGGAGGATCTGCAGCGAATTGACGCATGGTGCACGGAATGGCAATTGAATCTCAATGTAGCGAAGTGTAATGTGATGCGAATACATAGGAAGATAGATCTCTTAACATTTAGCTACAAAATAGCAGGTCAGCAACTGGAAGCAGTAAATTCCATAAATTATCTGGGAGTACGCATTAGGAGTGATTTAAAATGGAATGATCATACAAAGTTGATCGTCGATAAAGCGGATGCCAGACTTAGATTCATTGGAAGAATCCTAAGGAAATGCAATCCGAAAACAAAGGAAGTAGGTTACAGTACGCTTGTTCGCCCAATGCTTGAATGCTGCTCAGCAGTGTGGGATCCGTACCAGATAGGGTTGATAGAAGAGATATAGAAGATCCAACGGAGAGCAGCGCCCTTCGTTACAGTATCATTTACTAATCGCGAAAGCGTTCCGGAGATGAAAGATAAACTCCAGTGGAAGACTCTGCAGGAGAGACGCTCAGTAGTTCGGTACGGGCTTTTGTTAAAGTTTCGAGAACATACCTTCACCGAAGAGTCAAGCAGTATGTTGCTCCCTCCTACGTATATCTCGCGAAGAGACCATGAGGATAAAATCAGAGAGATTAGAGCGCACACAGAAGCATACCGACAATCCTTCTTTCCACGAACAATACGAGACTGGAATAGAAGGGAGAACCAATAGAGGTACTTAAGGTACTCTCCGCCACACACCGTTAGGTGGCTTGCGGAGTATGGATGTAGATGTAGATGTAGATGAAATGCTGTACCACTCGTAGCCATGTAACACGGCGTAAGAACAGTAGTCGTGGAAACAGCCTAACCGACAAGGAATACAGGCGAGTGTCACTCCTTGTCAACGACAATCGTTTCAAACTCCGCAGGAATTGCTGCTGCCAGTGAATAAATGTCCACCTCAAACAGTTTCTGAGCATTGCTACGTGTACTGCGTGCAAAGGACATTGGAGGTCGGGTAACTCCAAAACGTCATTCTCACTGTGATATAGCTTCAGTGTGTCAGACGACAAGAAAACTGGATAGTAGGTAACTGGAAGAGTGTGCTATGGTCCACTGATTCGTGATTTTGCATCTTTTCAAATAATGCAAGGCGTCGATTGCACCGAGTGTATGGAGGTGATTCTTTAATGTTCTGTGGATTTTTTCATATAATGACTGTCGCCCACTCATTTCAGTTACCGTGAATAGATATAGGGATGTTTATTTAAACGTTCTCAGTGACCATGTTTTGCCCTTTCTTCTAAGTCATCTTGATGAACATGCAATGTATACTTCCGCCTTACAAGATGACAACAGCCGTGGTCACAGGGCTGCACGCGTACGTTCCTGTTTCGACGAATATTCAGCCACCGTATCACATTTTGACTGATCCGGTGCCCACGCTGTTTAGCCCCCGAAAACCTCAAACCACACACACACTGATCCGGTAATCCAATAAAAAATGTGTGCAACTATCTGAATTGTGTGTGTGTGTGTGTGTGTGTGTGTGTGTGTGTGTGTGTGTGTGGATGTATGGTTTTGATGGTTGCATGTATATCGTAGTGTTATATGTATGTCGTAACGGACGACTGTCGAAATGGGACACTAAAGCATTTAGGTTTAATACTAATACGGCCCCCGTAGCCAAGGTCGCTAATGCATGCTTGTGAGATGATGTTCAACTCGGAGGTAAGCTGGTTCGAATCCTGGCGGTGACAAATTTTCATTGCCAGTATTTGGCCAGCAAAGGGATGAGAGACGGTGGTGTAAACTTCCTGATCGCCAGTCTCTGGCCCAACGTCCTGGTCTAAATTTCAAACCTCAACGCAGTGTCTCATGAAATGACGGCATGTGAGACTGTTGATGGCGATCCGTACATCGGGTTGGGACGCTAAGCTCGGCTGTGCTATCGGAGAGGTGCAGGCTATGTGTAGGCACCGGATTTAAACCTCCCTTTTCCCTTCATCTGTACCAACACAAGCCCAACATTGCAGTCTAAAAGTACTCATCAAGTGATCCTCAAGAGACAGGTTCACATTTGTCACTTCATAACGAGTCGGAGGAAGGCAAATCACTTCCGCTAGGACGTTGCCAAGCGCGGCCATACAGGATTCCTGCATCTGAGCCCCTATATTCATTCCCTGAATATAGAACCGCTATGACGTAAGAGGCTATATGAAATGGGACCACCACATTAAAATGGTATTAGGAAAGACGAATGATATGTTCTGATATCTCGTGAAGATTATGTGAAAAAGCGTACAATACGCTAGTGTGATCAACCCTGGGGCAGTGTTCCAGCATTTGGAGTTCTTATTAAAAAGGCGGAACAAAAGAAGCCGAACGATATCTTTGTGTAGCATCGATGACAACTTTACTTGTGTTTATGGGTCTCATTTGATATGCAGTTGATTTCGGTGTTACATTAAACCATCTTCAGGCCGCTCTGCAATACCAGGTGATGATGTGGGTACCTGATAATCATCATTATACATCTCAGAGACGGTACAAAAAATCGATAAACTGCCACCGTTCACATTATAAGCGGCAAACACAACGGACATCCATTTTTGTACTCTCTATAAGATGGAGAATGATGACTACCCAGTATCCAATTTCACCTGGTACCATAGAGAGCCCTGAAAATGGTGTGACAGCGAAATCGATTGTAAATAAAGTAAATACATCTAACGGCGTCATCCCTCCCACGTAAAGTTACAGTAACAGCTGTCGGCCCATGATCTACCGAAAGATCTATGTAGAGAGAGACACTGAACGAATTCACAGACGCGCTGCGCTGCCGGGATCATAAAAGGTAGGTATAGCCCACACGGGTGTGAAACTCGTATGAGGCGCTAAGAACCATAAGGGCCCAAAGCATGGACACAAAATTTTGAGAATGCAAGTGAATATCAGAGAAATTGGTGAGGCAGCTTTGCGTGACTGTTCATATTTGCAACGTGGGTCTATATTACAGATTAAGCTGGTTCACCATAAGATGAACAGACGCCAGAGATATGAGTACATGCAATGCAGTCAACGTGTGCTTCGTGCCCTTACGGTTTTCAGCGCCTCGTATGTTCGGGGAAAGAAAAAAAATGATTAAAATCTGTTAGGCAAGGTTGGGGAAACTATTTTAGGAAGACTGTGTGACCATTTCGCTGCAACCATCCTGTATTTCATATGGATCCATGTGACTAAGTTAAGGCAGATTACGGAGCGTACAGAGGCACGTAGAGTTATTTTCCCTCTCTCAATACGTCGATGGAGTACGACAGAAAACTATTAATATTAGTACGAAACATCTTTCTCTGCGCATTGAATACGTTGGCTTGCGGAGAATATATAAATATAGTTGTAGAAAGTGAATGAAATGGTGAATTCTGTCAGCAACAATAGGCTGACTCTCTCCAATAGTACAAAAGGGGACGCTAAACAAAACGCCTGCATCTGACAGACAGATCCCTGTCAACAGATAAAAATACTCGTTCTCCTTGAGAGATCGCACACAGCTTTGGGGTGTAATCCGGGACACTGACGCACCGTCTGATACTTTTCAATTGCCCGTCAAACATTAAATACACCTGCAATGAATCAGTACATTGGCGAACGTTATCTAGCTCAGCATCAGAGACGGTTATCTGAAAATCTTGTATCCATAAAATAGCAGAAAGCCTGATAAAAGGAACAATCTATCACACGTCAATGCAGGATTTTCCAAAATCCCTTAGCTGTTTTAATGCTACAACATCCAGGCGACTGTCTCCCAAGGTTAGCTCTGAGTTAGCTTTCCATTCCTATTTTTTTAGAGCTTTACTTGCGTCCAGATGACGTGAAAGAGGTCTGTGATCAAATCGATGTGGATAGAGGAGGAAGTCGATTGTGTCCTTGTCAAACTACCATCACTACATTCATCTTTAGTCCAGTGCGTTTAAGAAACCCATCTGACTTCAGCAGACTATATCTTCTACATGAATGAAAATGGAAATCTTGCGTGAATTTTAGCTTATGCCGAGAGCTAAAAATATTTTTTTCGAGAGAATCGTCTTTTTTACAGGTATATATCTTTTACAAGCATGCGCGTAAAACCTTGGGGAAGATTTTACTATTACATTTATGATAAAAGTTTTCATTTGCCTTCCATAATGTTCAATGTTTCCTCGAACGGAAGCATGAAAGACATCCAGGCGATAGTCAAACTCGTCCCGTAATGTTGCGAGCATATCTGTAGTTACTGCATTCATTGTTATCACCATGCGACATCGCAGTTGACTAAAAGTTTTGAAACGTGAGGTACAAAGATGAAGCGTTTCACAAACCCCCACAAAAAAATCACATCCCGTGAGATGAGGGGACCCGTACGGCGCAACTTGCAGTGCCGAACTCTCAACGAAAGTGACGACCACAATTGTAACTGAATAGCAACTGCTGACACGGAGAACGCGAAACGTCTTTTGTTGCTGTCTTGTCGCCATCTCGACTCGAAGCACATTTGACAGTGAACGAGCGAGGGAGCTAGCTGCACTATAGAGACCCTTACCGACAACCATATAAACCAGCAACTTACAACGGGTGCCATGGTCAACTTTTATTTACTATCCGTAAGCTTAAATTGACCCCAAAATTCCATCCTCGTTCACGTAGAAAATCCATCGTTCAGCCAGAACATTATGACCACTTACCTAATAGCCGGTACGTCCAATTCTGTCACAGATAACAGCGGCGATGCGTCGTGGCGTGGAAGCAATGAGATCCTGGTAGGTCGATGGAGGGAGTTGACACCACATCTGACACACGAGACACCTAATTCCCGTTAATTTCTGGGAGAGGAGCGATGAGCTCTGACGCCGCGTTGAATTACATCCCAAATGTGTGCCCAGCACACCAACTGGAAATCTTCACTGTGTTCTCGAATCGCTCCGTCACACTGCTGGCCTTGTACCATGGCGCATTATCGTGTTGAAAAACGGCACTGACGTCGGGTAACATGATCGTCTTGAAGGGGTTTACGCCGTCTGCAACCAGTGTACGACACACCTTGGCCATCACGGTGCCTTGCACAAGCTCAACTGGACCCACGAATGCCCACGTTTCCCCCGAGCATAAGGGAGCCGCCGCCAGTTTGCCTCTGTCCCGCCGTATACGTGTCAAGGAGCTGTTCCCCTGGAAGGAGATGGATGCTAGCCTTCTCATCGGTGTGATGAAGAAGGTATCGGGATTTATCAGACCATGCAACGTGCCCATTTCTGTCGTAGTTGCTGATGTGGTGTTAACATTGGCACATGAATCGGTCGTCGGCTGCGGGGGCCCATCGTTAGAAGTGTCCGGCGCATTGTGTGTTCGGACACACTTATACTCTGCCCAGCATTAAAGTGCGACGTTAGTTCCGCTAAGTTCGCTGCGTGCACCGTTTTACCAGTCAACCCAGCTATTATAGTATCTCTAATGAGGGGTGGCCGCCCAACGTCTGAACGTGATTTCACCTTGGTTTCACCACGTCTTGAAGACACTCATCGCAGCACTCCTCGAACACCCGACAAGTCGTGTAGTTTCCGAAATGCTCGTGCCTAGCTTCCGGACCATCACAATCTGCCCTCGGTCAAACTCAGATAGATCGCACGCCTTCCCCGTTCTATACATGGGCAGCACGCTCCCTGATACTACATGCACCGTGCGTATGTCGGACTAGCAGTCATTCCTCGCCAGGTGACGCTGCTATCGCCTGGACGTGTGTATGTCGACAGTAGGTCGGTGGTCATAATGTTCTGGCTGGTCAGTGTATAGTCTTGTGGAATCGGATGAGTCGTTTCGAAAAACTCTGATGTGTAAGTAATTTTTGGAAGCCTAACTGAAACTGAATGGATGAGGGTTTGAACCTTATGAAACTTCTTGGTTCAGGCATTTCTAAATTTCATTAAACTGACGTATTCTAAGCGTCGTTAAGTTCGAGAATCTTCTGACAAATTTTTGTTCGTTATATGTTGCTAGGATGGTGCAAAACGGCATGAACATTGGCGACGACTGCAGGACTATAAAAAAATACCTGAAATATCTGCTAGCATAATTATGGGATCTATGTGTCATCCTGTGTATGTACGATGTTCTCCATTTTCGTGCTGTATAGTTCGCTATACGTTAATGCGCTTTATTACCATTAATCATTAAAGCCTGACTTAAAAATCCTGGGCACTAGGTTAAATGATGCTGAAGTTGGATATGTATTCAGAACAAGCGAGGTCCACATCCGGACAACCAGATCAAGCTTTCTCTACATCAATTATAGGCGAATGCCAGGATGGCTTCACTGAAAAGGAGGCGGCGAATTATCTTCACCAATTTTGGCCAATCCGTGTTTGTGCTCCGTCTCTAACACCCTTGTTGTCGATGAAGATTTAAAAACTCACCTACCTTCCCATATTCTTCAGAATAATGTCTAGACATCTGGCGCTGCAAGGAAGTATCTCAATCTGAAAGGAACAAGTCAAAATCTGGTCATAACTTCCTGACCATGTCCAACGCTGTCCTCGAGAAAGTCAGACGTATATTCTTCTCTCGTCTTACCGGTCCTAGACTTACGCAAGACGCCAGACCCTCCAGAAGAAAATCCCTGTTCGTGTGCGAGGCAGTCATCACCAATGAAAATCAAAGCCTAAAAAAATTACTACTATAACCGCATGACAAGTGACGCACCACATTCGGTTCCATAATAACATCCTGAGAATAGCAATCCAGTTGTATGAATAATTGAAATAAAAAAAATCTAAGCCGAGGGATTTCATAAGACATCAACTATTATTAGCGGCGTACATTTCTTTCTTTTTGTTGCACAAGGGACAGAGGATGTCATCGAAACTACACGAATTAACAGCTGTTTTGTACTTGTGAGAGGTTGAAACGGTGGTACTGAAGGGGTAACTTACGTAAAAAAAAACTGAAGTTTATTTGCCCTTCACGACTGGCCAGCTTCGACCTTAGAAACGTATATCTAGTGGTAGAAGGGGTGGGGATGGGAAAAACCTTCCGGTGAAAACCTATACGGTATTTTATAGTTCTGAATAACCGGTATTTTTCGATGTGTGTTTGGTTTCGGTTATAAGAGGTGTTTTTATTCTTTACGGGTAATCGGGTAAAAAATTGAAACATCAATTAACCGTAGCAGTAGTGTTAAAATTTATCGTTTTTAAAGAAAACCTTTTTGCAGAACGAATAATTTTAATTCGTAAAATTTGCACTGCTTTGAAGTATTGCATTATTACATAAAAAGGGAAAAGCGAATAGTGCTATTTTAATAAGAATGCCGACAGAAACAAGCAACAAACACATGGAATAAGAATTGGTACACCACTGCCGAGACAGAGTAATTTACCTGTTACCACGTGACGTTGGCCGGCCGTTGTGGGAGAGCGGTTCTAGGCACTTCACTTCGGAACCGCGCTGCTGCTACGGTCGCAGATTCGAATCCTGCCTCGGTTATGGATGTGTGTGATGTCCTTAGGTTAGTTAGGTTTAAGTAGTTCTACGTTCTAGGGGACTGATGGCCTCAGATGTTAAGTTTCATAGTGCTCAGAGGCATTTGAACGTGGTGTGGCCTGATTAAATGGTGCGAGTGCGACTGTACATGTAGCGTGCAAGACTCCACATCTGGTCTATATGGTAGTTTCTCACTCACGTCGTCGGACATCATAGGTATTACAGAACGGCACCAAACCTAGTCTGGAAGTATTTTTCGAACTGCGGAATCCATGAAGTACAGTGCTCCATTTGCTCGAAAAGATTAAAAACGGGAGGAACCACAACAAACTTGTGACATAATATAAGGAAAAAACTAAAACTTAACAATTCATTTACAATTTACAGTAAACATTAAAAGCAGCTGCTCTACTGCCTGTGTCTATACAACATACCTTTACCTGCTTGTAGCCCTTCAAAATTGACAGATTAACGCAAAAAAAAAACAGTTCTTCAATCTGAGTGTAGCACTGACTATCCGTAATATCCAGATGTGGTATAATACCCGATTACAACACGACTTTTGAGCAGAGTTTCAAAAAATTAGAATCAGTATGAGAATACTGGTTATTTTTTATGGAAGTCAACCACTTATCACTTTTCGAGAAAAGCAGCGAATTGTGGACGAAATAAGTTTTCTTTCATTTACGTATTTATTTAATATGAGGATTGTATGTGTCTTGAAACTGAGGGAGTCAAAATTTTTTGGCCTTTGTTGGATTTTTACGTTTGTTACAGAAAATAATGGTAACTAAGAACCGAAAATCGGTTATTGCAGAAACTCGTTATTTTTAGCGGTTTTAACAGTCCTGTTAAACTGTCGATGAAAAAAAACGATATAACAGAAAACTTGTTGATTCAGCGGTAACCGCCATCCATAATAAGGAGCAGCAACATACACCAGCTGTGACGATCTTGGAAAACGACACAGTACGTCTCAAGCTTGCAATGATGTTGCCAGTAAATCAGCTGTCACTTTCTTGTGAATCGGGAGATACATGTGTTACTGACATGTATCGCTATGATATTTCTTTCTTTGGAAGAATATGCAATGGAACTACCTTCACTCAACGAAATACGTTGTCTGTGGGTTAAATAGGAGGTGTCAATTGATTGTGTAGCTTCCAGTGTCCTCAGAAAGATCCAAAATGTTCCCGAGAATTAAAGTAAATGTGATACATAGCATATTATCTTTTGAAGCACGATGATATCTTGGATATGATGTTTCATGAGAATGGGAATCCGTAGTCTATCTTAGGTTTGCGATGTAGTATCAGGCTATTTTTAAACGTTAACATAGCTTCGCTGTATGATTTCCGTTGTTGGCAATGGCACAATTTATTAAGAACAAATTGCTCAATGAACTTTCTTATCGATGGTTCTTATCTTGCTGTACTTCAGGCCTATAACTAATTTCGAGGTGCAAGCAAAAGCGAAAATGTGTTGGCGACGAGGAGTCTGTAGTTTCGCAAGCGCCGCGGTGGCAGCTGGAACTGGTGTGGCAAGTGGACGGTTCGCCATCCAGCAGCAGGCGTGGGCTTCTCTGGCCTGGACAGCGTGTGTCGTCAGACGCAGCACCCGTTGTGAAATTTGCAATTGTCTGCGTGAGCTGCAGCACGCTCGTGGTAAGCTTCCCTTGTCAGGTACAATGTGACATATAAAACCAGTTCTGCTCAATGTACGAGGGGCGTTTTATAAGCAGTGTAACATATTTTTTTCTTAAAGCATATTGGTTTTATTCGAGTACCCCCATATTATTCTCCTCAATTTTGGCTACAAAATGCTATTTTCAACATAATCTCCATTCAACGCGACGGCCTTACTCCACCTTACTGGAAGGGCTTCTATTACTGCATGATATCATTCTACTGATCGTACTCAGAGCCAACATCTTGCTGCATCGACAACTTCCCCATTATCCACGTACTGCTTCCCGGGGAATGTATCCTTCACTGAGCCAAACACATGAAAGTCGGAAGTGGCGAGCTACAGGCTACAGCTTGAGGATGAAGACCATGAGGAAAATCAGTCCAATAATGTTACGTGAGCTCCTCTCGGGTGCGCACGTTTGTGTGTTGTGTTACGTTGCCATGGAGAACGAAAAGTTTGTTTGCATTTTTGTGGCGATGATCACACTGAAGTTTCTTCAGTTACCTGAGGGTAGCACAATACACTTCAAAGTTGATCGTTGCATCATGAGGAAGGACATCAAACAGAATAACTCCTTCAGGATTCCGGAAGACCGTCGGCTGATGGTTCGGCTCTGAGCTTTTTCTTCGGAGGGGAAGTGGTGTGGCGCCACTACACGGATTGACGTTTTGTTTTCGGTTCGATGTGATGTACCCATGTTTCGTCGCCTGTAACGATGTTTGACAAAACATTGTCACGATCAACCTCGTAACGCGCAAGCAATTCAGCACAGATGGCCCTTCGTTGCCCTTTATGGCCTTCTGTTAGGCGGCAAGGAACACCCAGCCGTCACACACCTTTGAGAACCCCAAATGATTGACGAGTGTGTCTGCACTACCAACAGAGACGTACAGTTGTGCAGCGAGGTGTTTCATTTTGGTCCGTCCATCACCTCGAGTGAGAGTGTCTGCACATTCTCACATTGCAGGAGTCACAGCTGTGCGCGACTGGCCGGCACACGGGTGATCGGACAGGTTTGCGCGTCCTTTGTGTGATTGAGAGATGCCTCGCCCAACGACTCTTCGTGCTTTTCTTCACTGGCAGGTCTCTGTGGATATTGTGCAAGCGCCTATGAATACGTGCGATGCTCTGGTTTTCCACAAAAAGAAACTCAGTGACAGCTCTTGCTTGGAACGCACCTCCGTCACAGACGCCATTTTGAAGGCTACAGATAGCGCCGCCACCTATCGCAACTTTATGAAACTACAGGGGCTGTAGCGGGAATATTCCACGATGTCCCACAACAAACTCAGCATTTTTTTTTCAACCGAAATTGGCCGAGGGAAAAATGTGTTACGCTACTTATGGAACCGGCCTCGTACTTATAGCCTCTGTAACCGAGGTTCTTAATGTCTGGTGTGACATCTCAGTGTCGCAGGGTTCATCTGCAAATGGATGCAAACCTCAGATTAATTCACTTTTATTAACTTTCTTCCCGTTTGAGAACACACCGATCGGCGCCGTAACTGCACCCTCACTGTCTACAGGTATCTCAAGGTAAGTCCTGGATACATTCGCCTAAACCCTAAACCTGGACTGTATTGACCTTCTAGTCCCGCGGGTAGCAAACTCCTCACTTGGAGTACGTAAGGACCGCACCGAAGGAACATACTTGGTCCATATCATTGGTTTCATAAAAGTTCGTTGCACACAACAAATGTAATTACAACAACATATTTCACAGAAGCATTATTTACACCATTTAATTTGAAACATGACAATCCACTGAATTTACAATTGCTTTGAATTTGGCTTGATTTTCGTCTTATATGCGTCCAAAATTAACTCTACATCGTCAGTAGTCAAACGCTCCATATTATATTTTTACTGATCATCTTAGAAAAAAGTTGTTCCCATGTATAAAGTGACCATATTAATAGTGGTATAAGACTGCGTTGCAAAAAGAAGAACCTTAAAGTAAATTGCATTGCTTTTGCAGATGATATGGCCCTGTTTGCTGAAACAATGGAAGAAGCACGGGAGCAAATCCTTGAACTAAAGAAACAAGCAGCTAAAATTGGTTTTCACATCTCCTTTGAAAAAACTAAGATATTGACAAACATCAAGCACTCATGTAAATACCTCAAAGTTCAAGAACAGAAGATTGAAATAGTAAAAGAATTCAAATATCTCGGAGAATGGATTAGTTGGAATGCTGGGGAAAGCAAAGAAATGGAATCCAGAAAAAATAAACTTGAATTGGCCTTCCAACTAACAAAAAATACATACAACAAAAAATTCCTTTCATGGGGGTCCAAAACTACACATTACAAGACAGTGATTAAGCCACAAGCACTGTATGCAGCAGAAACACTTAACATGAATTTCAAAGGCCAAATGGAGAAAATTGAGGTAAAGGAAAGAAAAATTTTAAGAAAAATCTTTGGACCAAAATTTCACGACAATAAGATTATACACATCAAAAATGAAACTCTCTACAAGAACATTGAAAAACTTTCAGATTCTATGCGAAAAAGGAGAATAAATTTTTATGGTCATCTTCTCAGAATGAATTCCAACAGATTAACTAAACAAATCTTTGACATCTTCCGTAACCGAAAAACGAAGCCTAACTGGTTTAAAGAAACTGAGAAAGACCTAGTGGAATTAAAGATTTCAGAAAATTCACTTATTGATCGAACTGCCAAATTAATTACTAAAGATGAAAACATAAGGTTCCAAGACAAATCCACACAAAAATCCAAACCCTTCATCTCGGAAGAAGAGAGGAGAAGAAGATCAGAAAGAATGAAGAAGTACTGCGGCCTAAGAAGAGAACAACGCACAAAGAAATGATTGATCCAGCGTACCCCAAAGAGGGTGAAACGAAAGAAGAAGAAGAAAGTGACCATAAAAGGCTAGCTCATTTTAATGCATAACCTACCAATAACTTATAATTGTTACTATCGTCCCAAAGAAAGAAATTCAACAGATTTATCATCGAATTTAATTCGCAGTGACCCATCATTTAGCATATCGATGACTTTCAGCTGCACTGTTTTTAGTGCCATTTCAGGAGGGAGTGAAATATGAGTAAATAGTAATACACTACTGGCCATTAAAATTGCTACACCAAGAAGAAATGCAGATGATAAACGGGTATTCATAGGACAAATATATTATACTAGAACTGACATGCGATTACATTTTCACGCAATTTGGGTGCATAGGTCCAGAGAAATCAGTACACAGAACAACCACCTCGGGCCGTAATAACGGACTTGATACGCCTGGGCACTGAGCCAAACAGAGCCCATGCAGCTTCAACACGATACCACAGTTCTTCAAGAGTAGTTACTGGCGTATCGTGACGAGCCAGTTGCTCGGCCACCATTGAACAGACGTTTTTAATTGGTGAGAGATCTGGAGGATGTGCTAGCCAGGGCAGCAGTCGAACATTTTCTGTATCCAGAAAGGCCCGTACAGGACCTGCAACATGAAATCGTGCATTATTCTGCTGAAATGTAGGGTTTCGCAGGGATCGAATGAAGAGTAGAGCCACGGATCGTAACACATCTGAAATGCAACGTCCCTGTTCAAAGTGCCGTCAATGCCAACAAGAGGTAACTGAGACGTGTAACCAATGGCACCCCATACATTCACGCCGGGTGATACACCAGTATGGCGATGACGAATACACGCTTCCAAAATGCGTTCACCGCAATGTTGCCAAACACTGATACGACCATCATGATGCTGTAAACAGAACCTGGGCACATCTGAAAAAATGACGTTTTGCCATTCGTGCACCCAGGTTCGTCGTTGAGTACACCATCGCAGGCGCTCCTATTTGTGATGCAGCGTCAGAGATAACCGCAGCCAAGGTCTCCGAGCTGATAGTCCATGCTGCTGCAAACGTCGTTGAACTGTTCGTGCAGATGGTTGTTGTCTTGCATACGTCCCCACCTGTTGACTCACGGATCGAGACGTGGCTGCACGATCCGTTACAGCCATGCGGATAAGATGCCTGTCATCTCGACTGCTAGTGATACGAGGCTGTTGGGATCCAGCATGGCGTTTCGTATTACCCTCCTGAACCCACCGATTCCATATTCTGCTAGCAGTCATTGCATCTAGACCAACGCGAGCGGCAATGTCGCAATACGATAAACCGCAATCGCGATAGGCTGGAGTTCGATCTTTATCAAAGTCGGAAACGTGATGGTACGCATTTCTCCTCCTTACACGAGAAATCACAACGTTTCACCAGGCAACGCCGGTCAACTGCTGTTTGTGTATGAGAAATCGATTCCTCATGTCAGCACGTTGTAGGTGTCGCCACCGGCGCCAACCTTGTGTGAATGCTCTGAAAAGCTAATCATTTGCATATCACAGCATATTCTTCCTGTCGGTTAAATTTCGCGTCTGTAGCACGTCATCTTCGTGGTGTAGCAAGTGTAGTGGCCAGTAGTGTAATAATAACAGTAATAATTCACAAGAAGTAACGATGAGTGACTGGCCGTCAACAGGTCAATGGCACGCACCATTTGGACGGAGGTTTGTGCATACCTGGCCTAAACAAATCGATAGGTAAATAATCGTTACGAAAATCTCATTGAGCGCACGGACCCTGCAACTAGGTGCTTCGGAACACGCTATGAAGAAAAAATGGTGTCCAGCAACAGCTATGTACAGAGAAACGAAACTCAACAACTAAAATGCTGAAGCTAGCCAGTGTTATAGAAGAACAAATGACATTAACAGACAATAAAGTTCAAAAAATTTCTCTGGCGTGAGAGCAAGAAAGATCAGCCAAGTACTTAATCACACAGTAATATTTACTGTCCCACGACAGTTAAAAGTAAAGGAATAAAATTCTGTTTCGTAATAGGTCGATAACACTCCTTGCCCATCTTCTACTGTAGCCGCCGCACTGGATGCCAGATCTATTTGCATAGATTTATACCAAATGTATCTTAATTGTCGGTCAAGGAATCCCATAATCGTGAACCTTTTCTTTTCTAGCTATGTGAAATGTAAAGTTAATGTTTCACACTTGCGAACTTATTCCAACCAGTGTATGCGCGCCTACTCACAGAGTGAAAGCGAGCTCCAGCGACATACTTTCAGATGCCCTTCAGGGACGTTGGCTCACTGTTTTGGCACACGGAAAGAATGATCTTAGGCAACTCATTAACGTAAATGCACTGCAGTTCGTTTTATTATTTTCTTAAACTCATCTAGCTTTGTGGTTCTTTATGTGTAATGATTCATTTTTACGTTACACTTTTGCATTTTAGTTAACCAAAATGATACTGTTGGATTGATGGTCGTTTTTTCAATAGTCCAACTGTCGAATGAAGATAGGTTGTGCTGTACTGGCGACATCTCTTTCGCCAACCACTACTAAAACGACTTTTTCTTTGTAGTTCACGTGAAGTGTTTAGCTTGCAGAACAATAGTCGATACTTTTGGTTTCACCGAAGATGAATGTCATACAAGAGAGGGAGCGACATTTTGCACTTTATTTATTTCTTCTATGATTTAATGGATTTGGTATGGATTACGTCACAGAATCTGAGAAGCCTGCACTTATAAATCACGGTACTGCGGTAGAACACAGACTATAGCTTTAACAAATGCCTCAATTAGGCAAGTGAGAGAATCCAAAAATTTCTTCAGGTATGACATATTCAGCTTCATCTCTAATGACCTCGTCGTCGATGAGATGGTAAAAGTTACTCTTCCTTCCTGCGTTTCAAAACTGCCAGGCCTAGGATTGTACCTAAAATGAGTCAGAAAATTGTGATTGGTTCCCTAGTTATTTCTAACAGTCCACAGATAAGTGGGAGTGACTACATTGAGTACTATGTTTTGGTATGATCTTCGAAATCCACAATTTGTTTGTGAAAGTCACTGTTTATGCAGTGTTTGTACAATCGTTCCCGGAACCTGTTTTTTGCAACGCTTCAGAAGTACCTGATTCATGGCAGACGGTTTTTGTTGAACTCGGGTGAGTACGTCACAGAGGTAACTATAAGAAGCAGTCATATGAAAATCGATCCTTGACACAACGGGATCATGTAATGGTTTCATTCAAAAGTAATCATCCCATATTTAAGAAATTTATTCGACTGGAAGGCATGACGATCAATTCCTGTCCCTTAGAATGCGGTCGGGCGCTGACGGATCCGCAACGGCAACCACTCTGGCACTTCCCCGTCCGACTGAAGCCGACGTCCACGCATGTCTTTCTTCAGCTCACCAGAGGTGTTAAAATCACACAGTGAAAGATCCAGGCTGTACGGGGCATGTTACAATCTTTCCCAACAAAACTGCTGAAGCGTAGCCTTTGTCCGATCATTAGTGCGAGGGCGGGAATTATCCTGTAACAGGATGATTCCGTCTTACAACATTCCTAGACGTTTTGACTTTATGGTATGTCGTAGTTTCTGCGAAGTTTCTTCATAGCACTGTGCAATGATTGTGTTTTCACAATCAAGGAACTCGACGAGGAGAGGTCCCCAACAGTCAAAGATGGTCATCATGGCCTTACAGGAACTATTGTGAACAGCTCTGGATTTATTTGGCATGGGGAATGTGGGACGTTTCCACTGTTGGCTTTGCCGATTACTCTCGGGCTGTCGGAATGCTGCCGGACGGAATAATCCTGTTGCACGTTATGCCCCTCGCCACATTGCCAGTCCGACGAAGGCTACGCAACAATGATTTGGTTCCGTACGGCCTAGATCTTTCACTCCGGTGATTTTCACATCTTTGGCGACCTCAAGAAAGACACACGTGGACGTCGGTCTCAGTCGGATGAAGAAGTGTAAGGTTGAGTACGGCTGTAGATCCGTCAGTGACCGAACGCGTTCTAAGACACTGGAACTGATAGTCTCGTCTCCCAGTGGTAAAATGGCTTAGCGCGTGTCGTGATTACTTTTGAATGGAACCATTCCATGATCCCCTTGAGGCGGGTGTTCGGTTTGCACTTGACTGTCCCTCATAATATTCGAGTAGGAGAATCTAATTATTTCTGTAAATCTCATAAAACGATTTCCAGTGAGTAATTTCTGGAAAACTTAAGCTTCCGATACCGGAAAATATCACAAAGAAAACTCTGTCTTAATTATTTCTCGCTCTGAGCCATGATATGTTTTCTCCTGTGATCAGATTATAATGAATACAGTTCAAAATTAAAGGTAAAGACATTCAGTGCGGTATCTGCCATCACCAGCGCTACGTTGGTGTGCCTGTTCCAAAATAAGCCCCGCGTGTTAGGTGCACGGTCTGCCTTGCTACGGTTCGCGACGAGGGACAGTGTGCTGTCCACCCTGGATGTGCGTTTTAGGTGGCTACTTATATCCAACAAGGTAAATACTGGGCTGGTACCCAAGTCCTACCTCAGTTATGATTCGCAAACATTTATAAAACTTTCACATGATTTCACATAGAATAGCGCTGGACGCTGACATATGAAGTAACAAAATCTTGTCCTGGAGGGAGGGGGGTAGGGGTCAGGGGGTGACGATGGGAAGGATATCCAGCCACTCTCTGCCACTATAATTCCCAAAACTAAAACTTAACATGTCAAGCCTGTGTGGGATAAAAGCAAGGGGAAAAAGGGAGAGGATAGGTTATTATCTAAGGATCCTAAATTGAAACTCTCTTTCGAAAATAATGGAAAAGATAATGGAAAATTCTAGGTAACTGGTGTCTGTGACTGATTCGAGTGACTTATCAGTGTTCATGTGGTCAAACAATATTTGAGCATCCGTCTATTTATGTACATTCTACTGCATTTATTTGTGTTTATTGTCAGTTGCCAGACTTCAGACGTAGCCCAAGACTTCTTGGACTTCATAGCAGTTTCTAGAAGATGACTTCCCAATATACTACCACGTCGTCCGCTTACAGTCTCGGAGAGTGAAAGAAGTTGTCTGCCTCGTCTCTTACAAACACTTCCTGATAAAAAGTATCCCAACACCCCTATGTATTGTCCGCAGCTCGTGGTCGTGCGGCAGCGTTCTCGCTTCCCACGCCCGGGTTCCCGGGTTCGATTCCAGGCGGGGTCAGGGATTTTCTCTGTCTCGTGATGACTGGGTGTTGTGTGCTGTCCTTAGGTTAGTTAGGTTTAAGTAGTTCTTAGTTCTAGGGGACTGATGACCATAGATGTTAAGTCCCATAGTGCTCAGAGCCATTTTTGAACCCCTATGTACTGCGGAATTGACAACTACATGTCAAGAGAGTCGGACCCGTCAGTATAAAGTGGGGCTGTGGGTTATTGTGTTGTCAGTAGAGGACCATTAACAGCAGAATGGGTTGGTTATAAGAGCTCAGTGACTTTGAACGTGGAGTAGTCATTGGATGGCACTGGAGTAATAAATCAATAAGTGACATATCAACACTTATAAAGCCGACTCTCGATGATGTAATTCTGCAGTGGAAACGCGAAAGACCAACCACAGCTGAAACCCAGACCAGACAGACATCATGTACTGATGGACAGCGACCGTTGAGCACGGTGGATGACAGTTATAAAAAGTAGGATGAAATCAGCGGAAGGAGTCACTTATGAGTTCCAAACTACCAGCAGTCCAGTTAGCACAGTGACTGGGCGTAGAGAGTTAAAAAGAATGGGATACAGTGGTCGAGCAGCTCCTCATAAGTCAGACATTTCTGTTGCCAGTGCTAAGTGACGCTTGGAGTAGTGCAAAGAGAGACGCTACTGGACCGTGGATGACTACAAACGAGTGATTTGGAGCGATGAATCACATTAAACCCTGCGGCAGTCCGATGGAAGAATTTGGTTCTGCCGAATGCCTGGAGAACGTTACCTGCTATCTTGGGCAGTGCCAACAGTGAAGAACGGAAGAGGTGGTATCACGGTGTGGGGATGTTTTTCGTGGGTAGAATGTGGTCTCTTTATAGAGCTTAAGAAAACTCTAAATACGGAAGGATATGAACCGATTTTACTGCACTTGGTACTGCGTACAGTAGAGGACCAATTCGGAGAAGATAACTGTTTGTGTGAGTGACAGTGCACTCTGTCATAAAACAGAATTGTGAGGCAACGGTTTGTGGACACTAACATTCCTGAAATGGACTGGCCTGCCCCGACCTTAATGGAACAGTTGTGGGATGAGGTAGAACGTCGACTTGATTCCTTCAAAAATGGTTCAAACGGTTCTAAGCACAATGGGACTTAACATCTGAGGTCATCAGTCCCCTAGACTTAGAACTACTTAAACCTAACTAACCTAAGGACATCGCACATGTCCATGCTCAAGGCAGGATTCGAACCTGAGACTGTAGCAGGCGCGTGGTTCTGGACTGAAGCGCCTAGAACCGCTCGACCACAAAGGCCGGCGGAGTTGATTCCTGCAGCGACCTTCAGACACCTCACTGAAAGTATCCCCACCAACATTCAAACCCAAGGCGAAGGATGGATGCAACCCATTTGAATTTTCACTGATATGCGTCCATATACTTTTGATCAGATAAGGTATATCGTGTACAGTAATGGTACTACCACACTCGTCGTTGAGGTACACAAAAGCCTGGTTCCTTCTCCTGATAATGTGTCCCAATTGCGAAGGACGTACTGGCTTCATTTATCTTTGAAGGTTTCACTTTAATCGTATACATGTTCCGATGTTTTGTAAGCACTTAATCTGGATTATAACACTAAGAGATATTAATAGTCGCTACCTTTTAGCCACAAACGTCAAGGGATGGAAAGATGGCTTCAAAATTTTGTTAATTTGTTTTTTTGTTATTTGTGTATTGTATGGTCATTGCCATGATTTTGCAGAATCCTGTATAAAATAGCTCAAACAATATGGATCTTGTATCAGGATTCAAGGCACGTATCGCATTTGGAGACTACAACAAATAAATATTGGAAAAAATAAGGTCCAAATCGTATTAATTACTACCGTATTTGTACATATAGATTGGGCACATGGTTTAGAAGCCATCCCACAAGATAACCGTGTGCAATAGCGTACTGAAAAATAAATCTTCAGAATTTTTATGTGAAAACTATTAATGCTTTTTAAATTAAATTAAATAAACGTTGCTAACATTCTATATCTTAATTCTTCATTTCAACATATTTACAACCCTGTGCCATTAGGGAGCTCCGAGTTGTGGCGTCGAGCACGGCACTGTGTAACGTAACTATGTCGGTGCGTGAGAAACAGCGTGCTGTAAAGAAGTTTCGAATTCGAAGAGTTTGTTCACACAACCAGCATCCTCTCCTTCAGCATGCAAGACCACACACGAATGCTGGGACATCTGCAACAATCCGGCGCCTTGGGTTCACTGTCATCGATCATACCCCATACTGCCTCGACATGGCTCCGCCCAACTTTCATCTGTTCTTAAAGAACACCTTCGAAGAGTTAGTTCACTTCATTAGTGATGCTCTGTCAACATCGTATAGTTGTGTTATCAACAAACTAGTCTCTCGCTGCTAGAAATATGTTCGTCACCAGTATAACAATGTACAGAAATAAATATGTAGGCATGAAGAACAAAGAGGTAGAATGTTAATAACGTTTGTTTTATTTCAAGAGCTTTAAGAGTTTTCACATTAAATATTAGGAGGCATTACTTTTCAGCACGCACTCATAAATTTGTATGAGCCTTGAACAGAGAGTCAGTATACCTCTCCACGAAACAGAGAGTTAAAATAGCCCCTTGAAGAGCAACATACTTAGTTTAAATATCACAAACGGTACCGCGTCTCCTTCCAATATTACGTGTTCTATAGTAAATCCATTTTCGTATTCTGTTATACGTATCATACGTGCATTTGTAAATTGAAGGCTGCAACTTCATTACTTTCTTGGAAGATACTCACGAGGAGCACACAGCAGTGCCAGAACCCAATTTCCCAGAAATCTCGTTCAATGAAAGAGGGGTCAAATCACGCGAACAAATGTATCTGTTTATCTGTAGGTACTCGACCGTTTCTGAGAAAACGGCGCTCGAAGTTTTCGAGGTACTTTATGTGTCTTTTAGCCAGTAAGTAGTTCAACTGAAGCAGTGTCACACTTTTGCAGTAGTTCAACTGAAGCAGTGTCACACTTTTGCACCCCGTATTCGAAACGTAATTATTATTTTTATTTTTCGTTCATCTATCGATGTCCATAGAAGATTACTACATGAATGTTTTCCAATGTATTATGAAATAGCGTTATCCTTATTCGTCCACTGATTTTACGTCTACTGAAAGAATTTTAAAAATCAAAAAATGAATGAGACGATTATTTTAAATTGTTTTCATTGAAAGTCCTATAGTGTATCTTGATTCACAATCAATAGCAGGCGCCAGTTTTCGGTAAAGTGATCCCATTCAGACTGACATATAAATATCGTCTGAAACTTTGAAGGTCGTTCTCTCAGAAACGGCCAAGCATCTATGGATAAGCCGCTTATTTTGGCTGATCTTCCACTGAGTGAAGTTCCTGAGAAATAGCACTTGCCGTGTTCTCCTCATGAGAGAGGCATTTGTTTCTTCAGTTGGACCAAAGACATGCAGGCCCATAACATTTACGTGAAGCGAACAAAGAAAGCTTGAAATTTAACGTCACGTCGAGACAGAGCACATTCCAGCAATAGGTCATTATGCGGAAGGAAAACAACCGCTGTCATGTTTTAATAAAGAGTCATCCTAGCAATCGCAGTAAGTTATTTTAGGAAATTTTTTCGTAATGAAGGCGAAATAAGAAATTCAATTCTTACAATCAGCAAGAGTCCAGTGTCTTAAACATCGCGTTAGAATAACGAAATGATGATCTCCCGCCTCACATTAAATAAACTACGCAACGCAAAGAACAGCCGACTGCAGTTTCAACCAAGGTCTGTCGACTCGTAAGCCACCTGGCGACCTTTATCCGAAACAGCAGTGCAGCTGCGAACCTCGCGTTACGTAGGTGTTCTGTAAACGTGGAAAGCAGTGTGGCTGAACACTAACACGAGCAAAACGGTGTAGAATAGCTATTACGCCGTCTACATAAAAGAGAAAGAACGCAGGGCTCTGAAGCCAATTAAGAAAACCCAAGAAAGTTACCTATTTTGGATCCGCTGCCCTGACACGTGCATCTGAAAAGGCCGGTGCAGACAGAATTTTCAAAGTCAAACAGTCAGCAGTTAAGAAGACAGAAAATCTAGCGGTGTCTTATACATCATAATACAAGATTATTGCTTAATAGAATGTGTAAGCAACGGCTACTTCACGGTCGTACGGACCAACCACTGCGCTAGACAGCAAACAGCTGTCACCCACGTTACTGGCCTGCTTTTGCGGACAGCGAGGTATGTCAACGACGTGGGACACTAGCATCGCGGCAGCAGACGTAGAGTCTGAGAAGTAGCTTACCAGGAGGATGTGTAGAAGGCAAGCTGTTGGCGGGAAGTGGCGGAGCTTGCGGTCGGTCTCGAGCTGCACGCGACCTACACCCGGACGCGACTAACGGTACAGCCAGCCGCCGCTACGACGCACGTGCGCCTCATTCACTCCTGCGCTTCATTCAAGGGCGTAATAGGAGCAAGACCCGGAGGCTCCGAGGACAAGGGACCACCCGACGCCAAAATGAAAAAAACCCTAAGATGGGAAAGAAAAGACAAGGCATAGAAAATGCGACATGCATAATGCCTTCCATGGCACGTCGGTGGGCAATCGCTCAGTCCAGGAACTAGTCCTTTGAACGCGAGTAAAATGGATATCAAGCCTTTGTTCATATAGAGCAAGCGTTACTGCCCACAGGGGCTGTGAGATATTGACGAGGTGTTTACATTCTGTACACATATATCAGAGTACCAAGCAAAATTTTCGCTGCTGAATTCCACAACAGCTCATTGTCGTAATTACAAAATAACACCCAATGAAAATTTGTCACCCCTCCCAGCAGACATCAAGGTAATAAAGACTACACAACAGCTATTTTGCATATAGGATGTGATACATCAGTCAGTATGTGTTTTGGTGTGTAAAATCAGAATTTACATTTCAAAATGCTCTAGCACGTAAAATTTCTGAGATTGAAGGGTATTTTTAGTGTTTACTGTTTATTTTTCTTATTTCGCTGTTTTTTGATTTGGTGTTTATTTATGTTTAATTAATTTATTTATTTATTTTCAGGAGTGGTAGATTATCTACAAATGACCACCAAACTACGGGGCAGCTGAGACGTCAAGAACCACTGTACAGCCAAGGGATTGGCTGTAAGGAAATCGTATATAACTGGAAATGAAAATGTGAAACACACTCCCTTGGTTGAGCCCAATAGAATCATTTTCTCTCTTCTTCATCTCAAGTTAGAACTAGCGAAAAACTTTCTGCAAGTTATGCGTAAAGGAGGTCATCAATCTTTTTAAAGAAAAAAAAATCCTTAACTGAGCGAAGCGAAGCTGAAAGACGGTATATTTGTTGGACCAAAAATAAGAAATTTATGAAAGATCCAACCTTTGACATCAAAATCACAAATATCGAATTAGGGGCTAGGTCCTCTTTCAGAGTAACTGAAGGACTTAGGCAACAGAATCGATGAGACCTATTTTTCCATTGTGATTAATCTGTTAGATAGCTAAAAGACCAAGGGGTGTAGAAGTCACTTAAAATTCACTTTTTACAAACCCATCCTGAACCGTTTTTGGAAAATTTGGAAGCCATAAGTAATGAGCACAGTGAACGCTTTCATCAAGACATCGCTACGATGGAACACCATTATCAAGGTCCTGTAACTATTCGACGTTGGGCGACTACTGCAAGGGTCTTGTTCAGCAGAATGATGAAACGCAAACAAAAGAAAACCATTGTTCTCACATTTTTCGAATCCAAAAAAAGATTAAAGTTGAAAAAATGTTTTAACTAATTTAGATCTGTTATTGCCGTCATGTCCATACGCCCAAATTAAATAGATCTTTAGTTGTGAATACGTATTCTTGTTTGTTTTAATTCTGCTGTGTATCTAGGAAATGTGGCATGATAGAGAAAAACTGATTTCACCAGTAAATTCAGTACCCCAAAATTAGACCAATTCACATATTCACAAACCAGATGCCTCTCTAGCATTGAAAGTCACTTACATTCTGCGAGAAAGAGAGACAACTAGCTTCTTCAGATGCGCCATACCACACCGAAGCGGTTCATATCCCGAAAAGCTACTATGTTTCTGAGAAATTGGCTGCAACGTTTCGCTTGCCGTTCCGAATACGCTTCCATACTTTCTATAGTATTACGGCAGAAAGAGAGACTCAAGGGTCAAAATGATTGCGTCCACAGGAAAAGAATATTTTTAACATTGAAGTGCCGCATTTGTGCACCAAAGGAAACAACACTGGCCTGTAATTATATTTAATAGAGTTTATTGATATTTATTAAATATTTTGAACGTTAGTAAGTTTCACTAATTTGAGGTGTAAATGAGTGCCTTGTTTAAACTGTACTATGACATACTGTATATACTTCGTAGTAGTAAGTTACATATTTCGTACAGCGTCTGTGAGACAATGGACAAGTTTCTCAATAATGCAATAAACCGTGAGGTAGCTGGCTCGATGCTTGCACTAGCAGACTCCTCTCCAATCCCAACATCGCTTCCCAAACGCATCAGAATTATATAAACTATCACGAATTAACGAACGGAAATGGCTGTGTTTTTTCTAAGTTTCTCCGTTTTGTGTTGCCTGCAGGGTATGCTGTTATATCGAGTCATTTTACCTTACTTTCTCTTAGGCGAGGAGGGAACGGTTGCCGTTCGGCTGTTTCATGTGTGTCGTCCCTTCATGCTGGTTTTTCGTGACTGATGCGTATGTGCTGTTCACGAAATCTGTAATTGAATGTGTCTACCCTAAGGTTTTATTTTATTGTGCTTGATTTCTGTGTGTAATTATGTTTCTGAAGGCGTGTTC
The DNA here is from genome assembly GCF_023897955.1 of Schistocerca gregaria. Lineage (NCBI taxonomy): Eukaryota > Metazoa > Arthropoda > Insecta > Orthoptera > Acrididae > Schistocerca > Schistocerca gregaria. The sequence continues at coordinate 401,807,308 of NC_064923.1, read as the reverse complement.
TATTTACTGTGAAGTATGTATCTGAAAGCCGTTTGTTTCCATCTCATTAGTCTGGTTGTGAATGGTAGCGCTTGTCATTGTGGGGGCGCAAAAAAGCAACAATACACATTCCACCTAAGCTGATCATGTGCAGCTCTCAATCATTACCATATAACATAGATAGATACTTAATACTACTTACGTCCGGCCACAAACTATACCCAAAACACACCACTGATGTAATTTCCCTATATAGAAGGCAGCAGTAGAAAAGTATCAAGCTTTTAATGAGTATGACAACACAATACGATTTTTTGATCATTATGAAACGCAGTAGTAGAGTTATACAGAGAAGACAGCACAGACGATAAAAGGTAGGAAGAGAGAGGGAGAGGGAAACCAAGAAAATCTTGAGTAACTTCCACACGAAGAGAATGAGAAAAAAATAGCACTTGCGAAGAAAAATTTAAAATGACGACTTTCACGGCCGTAACTTACATTTATAATAAGTCCTCTGGCTGTTATGAGCTAGTCCTATGGATTTTCTTGAGAAACCCAATTTTTCGGCCCCGTGTGTGGAAGACATTTCCAGGAGAGGTCGTGACTTCAAGAAACATCCGATTCATACAGTGGCTCGCCGCTGGCTGAAGGTAACACTTGTTGCCGTGCAACTCGGTCCAGAGACGTGACTTCACTTTCTATGCTAATTTCGAGCATAATCTGTGCTTTGAGAGTGCTTATCAACACTGTCGATGTCGCATAACGTCGGAACACTTTCCATTTCATAACTAAGAATGAGGTATCGCTAAGTGTCCCACCTTCCTCTTTAAGACTAAAATTCTTGGCGAGTGTCTGTCGCGTCTCTGAACAACCTACTGTAGTGTCCGCTCAAAGCTGCTGGGATCCTGGTCTTATCAGAGAGAAACTTGTGGTTTCCTCGTTGCAGAACGTGCTCCGCAAAATAAGATTCATCCATTTCTTCTCGTCCTTAATTGCCTTTATGCTCTTCTATTCGTTTTTCCACCGTTCTCTTAATAGTACGCACGTACACCTGTTTACAACAAAACTACATATATTTATAATCCTTCAGACGGTTTGCTGACGATAGCTGACTCATAAGATATTAAGTATGCCCAGGGAATTTTCCTTCAGTGGTACTTCTTTAATGCTCAATGGCCTTCAAATGACGTTTCCGGTGATTGTTGTGCACTTTGATAACGTAGCGAAGTACTTTTAATTCCATAGATTTACGAATATGTAATTTAAAAGACAGAGGCAGTTTAGTTGTCACGTTTTCTGGAGATAAAACTTACATCTTTATGGGTAGCCACAATACAAACGTAACGGAAATTTAACAGTCTATAATTAGAGCGCTATGCGGGTGGTGCATTCTATGACATCCCATTTGGTTAAGTACCGGTACCGCTTTTCCTTAACGTATGACCAAGAAAGAGCAGTTTTTATGTCCTGTTCTTGTACAGTTTAATCATAGCGCGGTATGTTTTCGGTGTTCTGTCTGTTTGAGATGGTGGGTTAGCTAAGTCAATACTTGCGAAAAATTTATTTGGAAATTTCCGAAGAATGATATGACAATTGGAGGCAGCTGTATCTCAGTTATTAATTTTTATGATGATTTCGTACCGGATATAGTTTATTTCCTAATCCTAGAGAACCACTGAACCTGTGGCACAAATAGCGGAGTTATTAGCTAGAGCTCATAACGGTTCGATTTACTTTATTCCTTCGAGAACGTGTCTGTGTACAAGGAAGAAGTATGACCGTAGCCCAAGCACCCGAATTCGTGTCTCGCTCATATGAACCTACAGAACATAGATGCACTTCTTGGCAACGTTTAATAACTTTGAGAAGTTATAATATTTGGAATGTAATGCTCCTGCTGCAAGTGAGCAGTCGACTGGAATGGAATGTGATACACGGGGAAGAATCTGCCAGAATATTGTTTCTTTCCAGATACATGTCATGAAATGACTACACGGTAAAATAAGAGAAACTAGAGCTCATGCCTAGGCTTACCAATAGTTGTTCATGCTACACACCATTCACGAGTGAATGGGCAAATAATAGTGGAACCGTAAGTACCATCGTAAGGTGGCTTGCGAAATATTGATTTAGAGGTAGAGAACTTTTCGTCTCCTTTTTGTCACACAAATAACGATAAGTCAAAAGCTATTTTAAAAAGAAGGAATTACTGAATAAATAATTTGTATGTTGTTTTCTTTCTCAATCAAAGCAATGCTTGCTGTTAGTGTGTCGTTTTAAAAATTAAGATCGTTTATGATATGTTCGAAGTAATGTCTTTCTTTGACTTACGTGAACCGTTATTACGTAGCCGCTTTTATCGGTACCACTAAATATTTTAAAAAACGTTTTAGTCACACAGTATAGACAAAATTTAGCGCAGGCGATCCTCTGATGCAACGTAATTACGGTACCATCGTTGAAGGAAACATTTTATTGATGGACCCTAATCATCTCCTACAATCAGTTAGGATCGCCAACCTTGGTTTAACCGGCGAGTTAAGATTAAATAAGTGGAATTCCTGCGCTTCTGATATGAAGGAACTTTAAATGGAACCCATCACACGTTATATACACAGTTACTAAAACAACTGGAGAAAATACATACAAGGAATGAGCTCAAAGAGGATCCCGAAAACTACGCTACACTACCACCCTAACAGCGACAGATCACTAGGTCGACCAATGAAAATATTGCGGGAAAATTTCTCGACGAGATCGTAACAGGCCAAGAGGCCTAACACTTGGATGGAAGAAGAAGAAAAAGCTATCTGATTCCATTCAGAGAACCCTAAGGTCAGACTATTGCACCGCAAATCGTTATATTGTAATTGGTTTAGTATTCTAAATTTGTAGTATTTGACCTGTGTATTATATTTCTCATACTGTCTGTTTTCTTTAATGAAAAAGTTTATGGTTATGCTGAAGTAGTTAATGACAGAAGGCGAACTATCAGTATGTATTAATCACCTAAAAATAGTCTGAAAACCATGTATAAGACCTGTAGAGGTGGTAGAGTATCATCAGCGTGAAAAAGTCATTTTAATGCTTCGCGAGCAAGTAAGAATCGAACGGGAGGCGCCAATGTGAGCAGAATGGCACATGTGTGATGAAAGAGGCATCGTGGTAGCGCTGATCGCTAGCTGTCTTGAAACGTGGAGTGAAGGGAATGATGTAATGGGCGTATTAAATTTCTCGTCGGTGTTAGTAAGACGTCCATCTGCGTGGAGACAGAGTGCATGAATGGAGATACACTTATAATCGCGTGACTGACAGCGTCGACTGAAGCTTAATCACTGCAGTATTCCCACACTGTATCGACTTTGTACTGTTCACGCGGTAAGGATTAGATACGCCTTGTGAACTGGACCAATCACATCGTTTGCATTGATACAGCGTAATGTTTCAGTTACCAAGACGAAAAACAAAATGATGAATACATAATTGATCGACAATACATAGAGCACAGCAGGTGTTTCAATACAGGTGTTAAACTATTAAAATATAAAACTGAATGAGACGCCCAATAGTCCGCTGTAGCTGTATTTATTTAAGTCGATTAGAGAGCCACACAACCGGTTTCGCAACTCCCAAACTGTGTCCTCTGGTGTTATGCCACACGGCGCACAGTAACAGTTGGCTAGGCATAGCTCTCAGCCCTCCTAAATTGATAAAACCATCATCAATGATGAATGTCCAGTCTGTGTTAAAATCACAAGTTGTCGTCGTCTTACTGAATAAAACATGTTGCTCTTGGCCTATGTCAAGCTACAGACAAGGCCCCTTGTAAATGTTAGCTAGGAAAGTAACGAGTCCGAAAGCTGCGTGCGTTTGTCACCAACGTAATAATAATCGTAGCAGCTGACAAAACAGGCTACGAGGCGTCCTGTGTGTTGTTGGAGCGTATATATAACTATTTTAGCTGTGGTTGTCCTAGTTTTGAAATCATCTTTATGAATTCCTGTAAATCGTTTTTATGCAGTAACGTAATTCTTCTGTTTTGAAAAATAGTTAACTCATTAATTGTCAATCAAAAGCATGCCAGATCTACATTTTTCGTAAGAGATAATTTTATTCAAAGTGAAATTTATAAAATCTCCTTACAAGTATTTTGTCCTTTGTTGCACCGAGCAGCTAACCAGAAAAGAATTGCACAATCGCGGCTAACCGTTAATGTTCATCTTTATTTATTTGCTGCATGGCCTTCAGGCAACAGTCACAAATTTTGAAACAAAATAAAAACTCTAATTATTAAGGTTATGATGTTTTGTAAATGCTTTATGAGTGTCAGCGTGTTTAATGGGTAACTGTGCTGATACAGCAGGTTGAGCAAATAAGTTCTATTTTTCGTCAATTTATCTTTAGAAGTGCTGATTTGAATGGAAATAGTTTCAATAACGCTTCTTGAACATACAACGTAGTTGTTTGAATCAAGAGTGTCATTCATTTTTACCCATGAAAGTTTTTTTGTGTTGTCCCAGATAGTTTGATATTATTTTGTTGGGGAATTAAATGTACGTATATATTAATTCCGCTGAATAGTCTTGCTCACGGCTTTGTCGGTTAGGCCTATCCGATCAGCCTGGTAGCCAGACATTTGACAGTGAGGCCTGTTACGCTGCATTTCCCTGCGGAGACATGTTATTTCGATCCGAAAGTTGTTACAATCACACCCAACACACTTGCTTCAGAACAGTTTCACTTTATAATTTTACGATCGTTGTTTCGGTTACGTAGACCGTACGTAAGCCGTAGTTGGCTAGCAGTTTTTAAAATAGCAAATTCGATGCCTTTGACACGAAGACAGCTGTTCCACCGCTCTTGGAATCTCAGAAACACGCCACATAATTTACTGACATGAAAGCCTGTTCCTACAGGCTCGTAACTGTTAGATTGCATTTGTACCTAGGTACAGTCCAAACGTCAAACTTGGAGCAATAGAACATTAATAGACTTATGATTACAGAGAAAATCCTAAAAGCTTTCTCCGCCTTAACATTTCAGCTACCAACAGACAGATCCAGAGGGAAAATCTCAACGCATGCACCTCCGCCTCTGCACAGACTTTCACCACTAACTGTAAGTGGCATGCTGTTTATAGAAAGCTAGAGCTATCGAAAGAGATATCCGTGTATTTCAATTGATCTATTCCATTCCTTGCAACTCTGACTTCCAGTTTCTGTTAGGGAAATGTGATGACGTTACTGTTAATGAGAAGCAATACGCCTGTAGCAGAGACATATCATTTGCTTTAACGACGAGCAATGAAATTATAAATATATCCCCTGCAGAATTAAAAGCACAGAAATAAATGGACAGCAGTAATGAAATACCAAATACTGTAAAATACAATATACACACTTCAGTAGGAACATTACGAATACCGCTCACTGTGGGAACAGGGAGACATGGGTGGTATTTAACACATTACTAAAAGTCCAAGACAGACGTCAAGAATCTAAAAAAATCACTTGAACGATTCTTTTAGGCTTTTTTCTGTAATCAAGGTCTATTAATGTGCTAATAAAATGCAGCGCTTTAAAATATCGCTCTAAGGTTGAATCATAGACTAGGTACAAATGCAACCTAATAGATACGAGACTGCAGGAACAAACTTTCATGTCAGTAAATTATATGGCGTGTTTCTGAGATTCCAAGTGCGATGGAACAGCTAGCCAATTACGGCATACGAACAGCCCACACAACTGAAACAACGATCGTAAAATTGTAAAGTGAAACTTTTCTGAAGTAAGTGTGTTGGGTGTGACTGTAACCACTTTCGGATCGAAATAAAATGTCTCCGCAAGATAAAGGCACACTTCATCGTTAATCTTGCTGATTAATAGGCCTCAACGTCGAGTGTTTGGTTACCGTATTGATCGGATAGGCCTAACCGACAAAGCCATGGGTGATACTACTCAACGGAGACAGTATCCACGTACACTTAATTCCCCACCAAAATAATATCAAACTACCTGGGACAACACAAAGAAAACTTTCATGGGTAAATATGTATGACACACTTCATTCAAACAATAACGTTGTATATTCAAGAAGCGTTATTGAAACTATTTCCACTCAAATCAGCAGTTCTAAAGATAAAATTGACTAAAAATAGAACTCATTTACTCAAGTTATTCTATCAGCACAGTTGTCCATCAAACACACTCACACGCATACAGAATTTACAAAACATCATAACCTTAATAAATACAGTTTTTCTTTTTTTAATTTGTGTCCGTTGCTTAAAAGGCCATGCAGCCAATAAATAAACATTTATGGTTAGCTGCGATTGTGCAGTGGTGTTCTGACAATTCTTTTCTGATTAGCTGCTCAGTGCAACAAAGGACAAAATATTTGTAAGGAGATTTTACTTTGAAATTTTACTTTGAATAAAATTATCTCCTATGTAAAATGTGAATCTGGCATAGATTTTTTAACGATGGAGAAAGGTACTGATTTAACCTCTCAGTATGTCAAAAATTTCTACTTGAAATAAAAAATCATGTTTTACAACCGGTAACGAAGTGTCGTAGAGTATATGAGATCAGATATAAGGCATGTTATACGTGTGAGATATAATTGGTTATGTCGCATATTTGCAACAGGTATCTTAACAATAGAAAACTTACTATACTTTATTTAGTAAAAGATATCCATTTAACATTTTGGTGGTACATTGATAAGACATACATGATTAAAAACTAAAAATTGAATAATTACATATAATAAAACGAAGCCTTATACGTGAAATTCTCGGAAACAGTTTATCATCTTGTTTACACGCAGATGAACGTAGCGCTTACTACACATGGATACTGTATATACTTTACAATTTGATCTTTCCAATCTTTGCTTTGCGGTTGTAACCTGAAGCCAATGACCTACCGCATCAATTTGGGCAGACTTAACTTTGGCCCCAATGCTTCCTGCATATTATTTCTGTCTCTGCACTGGCTGAAGGCCAATCTTTTTATTCATCACGTCTTTTTCTTCTTTCCATGTGGCTCTGATGTTCTGGATCATAATTCTCACACATATTTTGTTCATTATGGGGAATTCTGGAACTGTCACAGTGCCTTTCCCCAAGTTGTACATGAGCTATGAAATCTTCATTTACGTTTTGTGAGACACAAAACCTTGGGGACCCATCCTAATAAAATAAAAACTTTATAGTACTAGAAGATCATTAGAATTTCCACTTCGCAATAAGAGTGAACTGTAATTAGTGAAAACAGGGTTTAAGTAATCAACTACTGGAAACCTGTAATAAATTAAAATGTGTACATATGTAAATAATGAGCAGAACTGGTCACTCTAATATTCTGATACTGCAAATCAGTGGAAATATTTGCTTTCATTTCACCTGATTTCATCTCTTGCATGCACCCATAAAGAAACACACACGCCTAATTATGCGTATTTTACACAAATGATATTTTCAGTATCACCTGCTTGTGCAGTAAGTTTCTTAGATCAAAATGTGATTTGCACTACGTCACAGACAGTATAGAAGAAACACATAATTTTCAGAACTGAACTTAGGCGCGCGGGATTAGCCGAGCGGTCTGGGGCGCTGCAGTCATGGACTACGCGGCTGGTCCCGGCGGAAGTTCGAGTCATCCTTCGGGCACGGGTGTGTGTGTGTTTGTCCTTATGATAATTTAGGTTAAGCAATGTGTAAGCTTAGAGACTGGTGACCTTAGCAGTTAAGTCCCATGAGAATTCACACATATTTGAACATTTTTTTGAGAACTGAATTTACACCAGTATGTAGCTCTAATTGTTCAAACAATAACTTCTCATGTGTGTGTGTCGTGAACAAAGACGCCAAGAGCAAGTCTCTCTAAAAGTACCTAAAACACTCAGGAGATAGAATCGCATGTCAGAGGTGTTGGTAGCTTCGTGTAGAGCCCACGCAGAATACCGTGGCCAGTAGATGCGCAGAGCGCAGAGGCACGTCACCATGGAGAGAGCAGTCGTGGTTGGGGGGGGGGGGGGGGGGGAGGGGGTGCTGTAGGGGAAATTCCGAGTGCTGGAGGGAAGGTGCCGTTCTAAACTGAAGCCTAAACTCGCATTTTTGTAAATATTAAATGGGGCTCCTCCATACTCACGCTTGCATGGTGACCATTCAAAAAGATCTGTCGCCTCAGCGCCGGTTAGTATCTAAACAGAATTTGTACCTTTCAGAGAAGCATCATGAAAAGCGAATTTTGAGTAAAATTTACGCATTTCTCTTGTTGTCATGTTAAAATGTGCCGAGTTCACACAGTCTCACCTCACTGATATGTTGTGCAGACACAGCTGCAAGGGAATTCTGAGACGGTGGTTTGTTAAGTTTGTTAAGTGAGGAACTGAGGAAAAATAAGGTCAGTAGTTTATGAAGAAGCACATCTCAGTACAAAATAAATGTGTAATGTCTTCCCTTATGTTGTTCAAAACGCATATAATTTATCGTTTCACCAGCTACCAATGGCCCTTAAAAATTACATTCTTTCATCGAAAAAGTCCGTAGTTAGGGAATAATACAACAGATAATGAAGTTTTTCATGAAAACCACTTGGCAAAATATTCTCCTCTTTATGTGCTATCATTCGCCAAAATTTCATTTTTATGTCTCAAACCGTTTATGAAGTATGAATAAAGTTGTGGATATTTCACTCTGGCTTTATCGCTATCACGGCGCGATCGCAAATGAGTGTGCAATGCCAGAGCAATTTCTTTGAGCAGAATTTGAAAGTACCGCTTCAGATGAAAGGTTCTTTTTATTCAAAACACGACCGGTTTCGGGCCCCTATATTCTAATCATCAGGAGTTATAACTTTGTGCTGTGACCCCGAGCACTTTGGTGGACGAGTACAAGACCCCACTGTATCACCAGCAAGATCGGTGACAGATAGAGACCTCCACCCAACTCTAAAGAAAAATTCAATATCTTAGCTAAATTTCATACACAGCAACATATTATGAAATATGCACCCCTATATTTCATTGATTATTTTTTCGAATTTCGCGCAATGTCTTACTTCCATGTAAATATCACAATAACTATGACCATTAACGAAATGATAGGCACGTCATCATGAACCTGTCATATAAAACTACAAAAATGAAATTTTTTACCAAATAGTTTCTGTGAAATCGTATGAGAAATATTGCACGGCGTGCGCTTCCATTCTGTGATCGCTGACCAGCCGAAAGGTGGCAGACACTGACTGTCGGCCTACCTTTCCGAACAAGTGAATGAACTCGCCCAGTGCTTTAGACAACAACTGGTTACTGCGCACCGGCCACCATATCCTGCAGGGACCTTGCAACCTGCATCTACGGTCACTAACACTAAAAACAAGTAACCTTCCAGCCGCGTCAGTTGGAATTTTAACTACCTGAAGCGGATTGAAGCCCTAGCAGTTTTTATTAATTCTTATCGCCGCGAGGCCATGCAATCATAAATTAACTTTCAATTTATTAACGTCGCTTTGGTATAATGCGAATTCGAAGCGCACAACCTTAGGGGGTTAAGGGACGTTGAGAAACAAAATGTTATATTAGCATGGTAGCTGGAACTGATTAATGTGCAAGTGGTAAAACTGCCCTGCCATCACCAGCGGCTACGGAAAACTGACGAATGACAATGAAAACCTTTAAAGATGACAATCCGAAGATCAGAAGTCAGAAGTTCAAAATGGCTCTGAGCACTATGGGACTAAACTTCTGAGGTCATCAGTCCCCTAGAACTTAGAACCACTTAAACATAACTAACCTAAGGACATCACACACATCCATGCCCGAGGCACGATTCGAATCTGCGACCGTAAAGGTCGCGCGGTTCCAGATTGTAGCGCCTAGAACCGCTCGGCCACTCCGGCCGGCAGAAGTCAGAAATATTTCCAAATGTACCCTTGATAAGTCGTTGTTGCAAACTGGGGATACGACATCTGGGAGACGTGAGAGAGTAGGATGCATTCATTACTTCAGGTGTTTGTCCTCATATCACGGAAACGCAAACTACAATGATGAACAGTTCTCACAGTAATAGGTAGTGACTTCTCCGGACTTTTATTTAAATTCATGTATACTCGTAATACAGACTTTTCCTTTGTGCACTTATTCTACGAGGGGCAGTCGAATGAAAACGAGATAGAAAAAAGTAAGTAAACTGCTTATTATTTCAAAAGTAATACCTATAACTGGTACAAATAGCTATAAGCACTATGGAACTTAACATGTGAGGTCATCAGTCCCCTAGACTTACAACTACTTAAACCTAACTAACCTAAGGACATCGCACACATCCATGCCCGAGGCAGGATTCGAACCTGCGACCGTAGCAGCCGCGTGATTCTGGACTGAATCGCCTATAACCGCTCGTCCACAGCGGCTGGCAGTACCTATAACTGTTAATATCCCCTTGTGAGATAAGAAGGTCAATGATTTCATGGAAAAATGTTTGCTGTTCCTTATGAAACGACGATTGTACCAAGGCGTGCAATTCTTCATCTGAAACAAATCAACGGCCACCAATGTCTTTCCTCAGGGCTCCAAACATTTGGTCAGAGAACGGAACTGTATGGAGGATGTGCAAGGACTTCTGCAGTGTAGTCGAAACAACCTTCGCATCTTGTTGGCGGGCATTAACTTGCAGCTGAATGATGCCTCCGATAACATTCCTTGGCGTATGGACTTGATGGGGCGCTTTAATGTTTGCAGAGTGTTCACGTACCGCGGTGCGTTCATTGAGGCGCCGTGTTCCAGGAAGTCAATGAGTAGTGAGGCCCTTGCAGTCGAAAAAAGAATCGTCATGACTTTCTCAGAGCTGTCGTACACAGCGTTGAATTCTTTCATATGCTTCCGTTGTTGGCTCTGGTGTTTGCTCTCCGGCTCAAAATGATGACAGCATGTTTCATCTCGCAGAAATACGGAACAGGAAACGATATTCTTCATGGTAATACTGTTCTAGGCTGCAGTGACGTTGACATTGTATTCAACTTCTGCTCCTCCATCAGGGTATGGGAACAAAAAAAAATTGTTCAAATGACTCTGAGCACTATGGGACTTAACATCTGAGGTCAACAGTCTCCTGGAACTTAGAACTACTTAAACCTAACTAACCTAAGGACATCACATACATTTATGCCCGAGACAGGATTCGAAACTGTGAACGCAGCGGTCGCGCGGGTATGGGAACACAATGCGCATAGAGTTTCCAGGACTTCAGATGCTCTGTGATGATGGCGTGAGCGATGCCGAGACTGATGCCCAACACAAGCCAAATGTATCCCCCCAAGTTGCCGTCGGTCATTTCAGACCGCAGTATTCACCACAGCAATGACGGAAGAGGTAACGACACGATGAGCCTGTCTTGGAGGACTGCTGTCATTCAGTGACACCCGACCTTCTCGAAATCGTTTGTTCCACGCAAGCACAAGAACACGTGACGTTCTGTGTTCGCCGTACACAGCAGACATTCGGGTATGAATTTCACTCCCTGGAACTTCTACCTCAATCAAGAACCGGATTATACATCGCTATTCCTCTCTGAAGTTATACACACACACGACTCGCTGACCTCATGTCGAGCACGTGTGACAGACAAGTGGCACTGCGGTGAAAGTTGGCGCTGTTCCTTCCTGATTTCCAACAGAGAGCACTTCTATACTCCCACTTACCTGCGCTGCCAACGTCCACGCCACGTTCGTTATACAGGGTGGTCCATTAACCGTGACCGGGCCAAATATCTCACGAAATAAGCGTCAAACGAGAAAACTACAAAGAACGAAACTTGTATAGCTTGAAGGGGAAAACCAAATGGCGCTATGGTTGGCCCGATAGATGACGCTGCCCTAGGTGAAACGGATATCAACTGCGTTTTTTTTTTTTTTAAATAGGAGTCCCCAATTACATATTCGTGTAGTACGTAAAGAAATATGAATGTTTTAGTTGGATCACTTTTTTCGCTTTGTGATAGATGTTGCTGTAAGAGTCACAAAAATATGGCTCACAATTTTAGACGAGCAGTTGGTAACAGGTAGGTTTTTTAAATTAAAATACAGAACGTAGGTACCTTTGAACTTTTTATTTCGGTTGTTCCAATGTGATACACGAACCTTTGTGAACTTATAATTTCTGAGAACGCATGTTGTTACAGCGTGGTTACCTGTAAATACCACATTAATGCAATAAATGCTCAAAATGAAGTCCGTGAACCTCAATCCTCAATGCATTTGGCAATACGTGTAACGACATTCCTCTCAACATCGACGTTTTTGATATTCCGGATTCTCGAGCAATTTGTGTGTTACTGATGTCTGGATTAGCCGCGACAGCAGCTAAAACACCTACTTGGGCATCATCATTTGTTGCAGTCTGGTTGACGTTTCACATGTGGCTGAACACTTCCTATTTCCTTAAATAACGTAACTATCCGGCGAACGGTCCGGACACTTGGATGATGTCGTCCTGGATAAGTGGTCCAACTAAAACATTCATATTTCTTTACGTACTACACGAATATGTAATAAAAATGGTGGTTCCTATTTTTTTAAAAAAAAAAACGCAGTTGATATCCGTTTGACCTTTGGCAGCGCCATCTATCGGGCCAACCATAGCGCCATCTGGTTTCCCCCTTCAAGCTAGACAAGTTTCGTTCTTTGTGGTTTTTTCGTTTGATGCTTATTTCGTAAGATATTTGGCCCGGTCACCTTCAATGGACCACCCTGTATGGTCTGTCTTGTTTTCACGTAAGTGCCCCTCATAAAATTGTAAGTAATATTTATGTTTGAGGTACTGGGTGTTTCCCGCGAGAGAACCCTCAAAGAACAAAAATCGGCTTTTAGTCCAGCCATCAAAATCTACACAAGAAAAACATTTAGTAAAATAAAGACTAGAATCAAGAACGTAAGTACATACAGGGGTAAACAGAAATTTGGAAACACCAAAAACACAATACATTAATATCCCTAATACGGTGTAGGAAAACCGCTGGCATTCGAAACAGCTTCCAGTCGTCTCGGAATGGATTAATACAGTCCTCTATGACTTTCAAGAGAATCTTATATCATTCTTTCTGCAAAACAGTGGCGAGTTTAGGTAACGATGATGGAGTTGGATAGCGACCACGGACAATTCTCTCCAAATTAGACCACAAAGGGTCAATAATACTGAGATTTAGAGACTGTGGTGTCCAGGAGAGATGCGAAAATTCATCCTCGCACTCAAAAGACCAGTCCTGGACGACTCGAGCTGTGTGAACAGGGGCTCTGTCGGCTTGGGACACAGCAGCACGAATGGGGGACGGACATTGCACCATGGGATGGTCCTGATCCGCCAAAACTGTCACATAATTACTTGCAGTAATGAGAGCGTACTGAGTAACCACGGGGCCCATGCAGTACCACGACATGGCTACCCAAATCATCAACGAACCCGTGCCATTTTCCACTTTCGAGACGTAAAATCGTGTAGAAGTTGGGAACAGTGTGCAACAAGATTCATACGACCATACGACATTCTTCCACTGATCCATAGTCGAGGTTTTATGGCTTCGGCGCAATGTTTTCCATTTCGGGGATTTGCATCATTAATGAGAGGTTTTGGAATTCCAGCTGGTTGTGCAGTTCCTTGCTAATGGAGCTCCCTACGCGTTGTTTGATGCTGCTAGGGTTCGCGAGTGCGCCATTCAGTCCTGCAGTGGCTTTTGTAGCTATCGTCCCCTTACTTCGCTATACAATCCTCTTCTGTGACCATCACTCAACACACATTTTTGTCCGCATTACGACTAAGCGGATGATGTATTTCCGCTTTCCCTGCACGTTGTATAAATCTTAGATATGGTACACACTTGGGCTACCTTGCCTGCGGAAGCAGTCACCGTAGGAACACCACCAGTTAGCCCACATAGGAAATCACTTACCTCCGACATAACGTACTGACAACTACACAGATCACTGTTCAGACCACGACTGACACTTGCAAAGTACTGAGAAAATTGCGTAGGTGGTGTTCGTTATCAAATCCAACAGTGCAAACTGCAAAATGGTTCAAATGGCTCTGAGCACTATGGGACTTCTGTGGTCATCAGTCCCCTAGAACTTAGAACTACTTAAACCTAACTAACTTAAGGACATCACACACATCCACGCTCGAGGCAGGATTCGAACCTGCGACCGTAGCGGTATCGCGGTTCCAGACTGCAGCGCCTAGAACCGCTCGGACTCCCCGGCTGGCGCAAACTACAGGCTTGACTAGCGTTTGAATTTATGTTCAAGTATGCATTTCTCGCGGTGTTTACACATTTTTCTCCAAGTCCTGTAATCTTCTAACATAAGGAAAAACGACCAGAACAGCAGATCGTGACGGAGAAAGACGCTACACGATATCACAAGGTCCTGTGGCGGCACCGTCCCGGCAACGTAAGTGAAAACATTCACGAGACGTGAGACTGGGGCTCCATTCAGCTGTGTTGATGGCTGGTGTGAATGTCGCCATTTAAGTCACACGGGACAATGCTTGACGTGACGTGACGAGAGGTGACGCATGGTGCGTAGCGACCTAACTGAGATGTTCCATTGTACGCTAGCCCTCCATCCTCTGTCCCCTAACACAAACCCACACCGAGAAAAGGACGGGTCCCAATAAAGGTGATCCGTCTAACGTAGACGTCCTGAAATTTCCGCAACGGTTGCAGACAACGCAATATTGTTTTCACCGAGTGACATTATCTAAGTAAGCGAGTACTTTACCACATAACGCATACTCTTAATGTGTGTATGCACGAACAGAATTAACCAAACTTTTTATTTATAACTGGAAACACATTTGTTTTAGTGGTACCTGAAAGTATCTCCAAAGAGGATATCATTGACATGCAAAATACAAATGTCACAACATACACTCAAGAGCAGACTTACATTGACAGAAAAAAATCGCAACACCAAAAAATAGTTAATGTACAGTAATGAAATTTCGGAGCACATTTGTCTAGGTAACATACTTAAGTGATTAACTTCGCAAAATCACTGGTTAGTGTAAGCACGAGATAACCCATTGCAAACGTGAAATGCTGGTACGTTAATGACAGTTTTAACAGCCAGAATGTTGAATGCAAGCATGCAGACGTGAATGAATTGTGTTCTACATGTGGCAGGTGGCAGTTTGTGGGATGGATTTCCATGCCTGTTCCACTTCGTACGTAAATACAGAGACGGTTAATGCTGTTGTGGTTGACGCTGGAGCTGACGTTCGATGATGTCCCACATGTGTTTTTTGGAGACAGACCTGGTGATCCAGCAGGCCAAAGTAGCATGTCGACGCTCTGTAGAGCATGTTGGGTTGCAATAGCGGCATGTGTGCTGTACATGAATGGCAGCACAAGAGGTCGAATCACCACACTGACGTACAAATGTGTATTCAGGGTGCGTGGAATAACCCCGAGTGTGCCCCCCTGCCATACGAAATCGCACCCCAGGTCCTAACTCCACACGTAACTCCAATGTGTCTAGCCCACAGACAGGTTGGTTGCAGGTCCTCCTCAACTGATGTCCTTCTAACCAACAAATGGCGTCATTGGCACCGCAGCAGAACCAGCTTTCAGAAAACACAACAGATGTACGCTTTGCCTTTCAATGAGCTCTCGCTTGACACTACCGAAGTCGCCAATTGTGGTGGTTGGGGGTCAGTGGAAGTACGCTACAGGGCGTCTGGGTAGGATCTGTCCTTGAAGTAACCGATTTGTAACAGTTCTTTGTGTCAGTCTGATGCCAACTGCTGCTCAAAATGCTGCTGCAGATGCAGTATGACGTGCCAGAGCCATACGCCGAACATAATAGTCTTCCCTCTCGGTATGCCATGTGGCTGAACAGACTCCGGTCTTCATGCTACCGTACATTCCAGTGACCACCGCAACCATCAATTGTGTACATTGTTCCTGCCAAGTCTTTCTGCAATACCGCACAAGGAACATCCAGCTTCGCGTAACCCCATTACACGACCTCGTTCTAACTTACTGAGTTGTTCATAATGGCGTCTTTGTCGCCTTACAGGCATTATTGACTAACATCAGCTCAGCACGTCCAATCTCAAAGATAACTAACTCTCACGACAGTTACAAGGTGTTCATAAAGTGAACCACACTTGTATTTCCACAGTGGTGCTACTATCGCTACTCTTATGCGACTGGCGCCACAGTTGAATAGATATCATCTTTCAGATGTACAAACACGCCTAACAACTTTCATTTACGTCACACAGCTCCTTCTTGGTGCTGCGATATTTCTCCGTCAGTATACAATGACCGCCTGCTCAACTGTGTTCACCTTTTGAAAGCAATACAGCAGAGGTTCAGCGTGGCACGGATTCCACATGTATTTACGCACAGGTCACGCAGCTACCGTAAATTACGGGTCGGTAATTTGTGGGCGCGGATCTCACGCCTGATAACATCTCACATGTATTCCATACGGTTCTGATTAGACGAATCGGATGACTAAGACATCAACGTGAGTTCACTATCACGCTCGTCAAACCACTATTGTCTGGAGTTATGGCACGGTCAGTTATCCTGCTAGACTATGCCATCGCCATAGGAGAAGATATTAAGCATGAAATGGATGCAAGTGGTCCGCAAAAACGTTTATGTAATTATAGCTGTCATGGCTCCTTCCATTACTACCACAGATCCTATGGAGGCCGACACCTTGTCGGCTACTCGTGGTTTCACGCTCTTTCAAACCACCTTCCAGACATTCACACGACATCAGCACGTGAACAGCCGACCAGCTTCGCCGTTTCCGAGTCGCTCTTCATAGCCGCCGGAACACAACAACCTTCCCTTCTACAAAAGCACTCGTATGTCAGTAGGTGTCCCCATTTGCGTCCCGTATTGTCGCTCATCACTGCTCGGCTTATACGGAGCGTCTGTCCTAAAGGTCGTCAGGCACATTTTCTCTGGTGTTTCGCCAGATATTTGCAATTTTGTTTGTGCAACGTGTAGCTGGAGTTAGTCTAGATAAATGTTGCTCATCGTGTTTTTCACGCGACACCGAGCACTGATGGAAAGCGTAGGTTTGTTTCCCGTTACAAACAGAAAGGTTTTTGAGGTGGAACTTTACGAGTCTATTCGACTGAGTGGTCCCTATTAGTCTAGTGCGATATTGTTTTTGCCAATATGTATTAACAGAAAGAAAAGGAAAACGAGTAGTTCATCAGCGACACCACCGCCCTGGCTCGCGATGACTGCTGCTGACATTCAGAAGCGTTCTGCTCAGTCGCTGCAGGAGTGCCGATTATTCCTCACGTTACTATGCCTGTTAGTAGATATCGGTAAAATGAATATCTCAACAAACTAATGTGGGGCATGTAATATTCCGATATAAAAATAATTTTGTTTAAATCGGGTAACAAGCCGACGCATTTCGTTGACGGTATGCCTTGCGTGAAATATGCAATTAATAGCATTTGTTTGGGCTGACACCAGTTACAAAAACGAAATTGCAAACACCAGAGGAAATGTGCCTGATGACCCTTAGGAGACACCCGGTATACTTCCTTTGCTGAGTCACGTGCTCACAACGCCACCAAGCGACATTCATCCATGGGATGGGCGGAATTCGCAATATATTAGCTTATCAATGTAAGTGTGTGAATAAGTTTACACAGGGTATAAACAGAAATATAAGGAGAATCTCTGAGAGGCTGTAGATTGTGTCTTGAGGAACAAATTGAGAATAGAAATCCATGCCTGGAAACGAGTTAACCCCATAGGGGATCAAACAATTTGTCAAACTTCAGCGTTTGTCGTATTATTTGACAGTGTGATGCTTTGTTTAAAGTTTGTTTATCAAAGATAGACTATGTATGGCGTGATTCAGAGAATTTGGATTACCCGCCGATTGACAAAGAAGTTTCACCGTTTAATCATGCGTTTGACAAATAATAGACAGTTGCTTGCGGGACTGTTATCTATAAAGAGACAGAGGAATTAACTGAATTAGCTGTCAATGGGCACTGATTTAAATCAACGGGGAAAGCTGAAACTTTGTGCTGGACTGGGATTCGAACGCTGGTCTCCTGCTTACTGGGCAGGTCAGGTGACACTATGCCATCTGGGCAAAGTGGTCGTCGCAACTACACGCACTACTCGAGCACGCCTTCCGTCAGCAGATTTTGGAGACTTAAGGTTTGTACCCTACATTGCAATTCGCACACTGCCCACTAGTGTTAAAACACTTTGCGACAAGAAAGGTACAGTGTGACAGTTCTTCAAATGTGTCTGAGTGATTGAATCCGTGGACAGCAAACAACAGCGAATCGGACAAACAAGTTTGACCGTTTCCGGAGGATTTGTAACTTCGACGATCTGTAGCGACGTAGAATGTCGATTATTTTTGGTTCAATCTCTATATTTGGATTGCAACGTAAAGCACTGGGAGCTTCACCACCACCCGTAGCAATGCTTCACCAGTACCCGTAAAGTGCTGTGTTGTAAATACTGCGTCTGTGTTTTGCCTTTAAATATGTGATGCAATTAATGGAAAAAACTAGGTGCTCTACTTGCTCAAGGTAAGTCTACCAGAAACGTCAAGAAAATCGTCACGATCTGATGGTTATATAACAGCGAAGACAAGCACTTTACGCAAGTCTACTGTTGCGAGATGATTGCAGTCTCAAAACACGAATTCGGCGAAAGACTGTTATGAATGAGACGCAGAATTTCGATGTCTTCGCACTCGTCACTGCGAACCCCTGAATAGGTACGCGACAAATGTATGGGCTCGTCGGAATAAGCAGGCTAATGTAAGCGTACTGCGGAAGTTTCATGCATACCCGCTGGCCACCCAGCAGCAATTGTAAGCTGGACGTTCGCAGCAGCGTGTCCAGAATGACCTGACGAACGTGCTATTTACCGATGAAGTGACCTTCACAAGTCATGGGCGCCTAAATTTACGAAATATTCGTTAATGAGCGACGTAAACCCAGCTCTGGATTCGTTTCATGGACATCAGAGGGTGAACACGTGGCGTGGAATCGCTGGAGACCTCTTCATCGGGTCGCACTTCATCTAGTAGCCGTTGACCAACAGTAAGTACGCCCATTTCCTCACAGGTGTCTTATCAGCACTTTCCGAAGAAATAGTGCTCACTTACTTCGTGACAGCGGTCTCAGCATGACGATTATCCTACGCATTCTACTCTGACAACGAAACAAGGGTTAAAAGGAGCCTCTGTAAATAATGACTAGGGCGTAGTGTTATACACCACGTCTCTAGACTTAATGTGCAGGAAACACTAGGTTAGGTTAGTTAGGCTAAGTCTAGGGGCCTGATGACCTCAGATGTTAAGTCCCATAGTGCTTAGAGCCCTTTGAACCATTTTTTCTTGGATTAACTATCGTTATTTCTTCACGTATTCAGCTCACAATCACATCACCGACAGTCGATCTGGCAGCTTCAGAGGCGTACATCGTGTGTCATTCTAGTCGTCGGTGTCCATGTCCAAGTCCACGTCCCTCCCCCCTCCCCTCCCCCTCAGTCAGTCCTGTTCCCATTTGTTACTTGTGCAGGGTGGCTCACCTGTTACTGCAGACGCCAGCTCCCAAATAACCCAAACGCCAACGATTCTTATTGTGTAATGTAAATATGACAAGATGGCTAAGAACAAGATTGTCATCAAAAAAATGTTCAGATGTGCGAATTCTTAAGGGACCAAACTGCTGAGGTAATCGGTCCCTAGACTTACACACTACTTAAACTAACGTAAACTAATTTATGCTGAGAGCAACTCACACACGCATGACCGAGGGAGGACTCTAATCTCCGGCGGGAGCGACCGCGCAATCCGCGACATGTCGCCTCTAACTGCGCGACCACTCCGCGCGGCGAGATTGTCTTCCTACTTTTCCCTGCATAAGCGGTGATCAAAAAGTTTCCATTCGAGGGCTGTACAGTTCAGAATCTGTATGGCAATCAGACAAAAATTGCCGTGAGCACTGAGGCAATCGTCCCACCGACGCACAAGGTTCAAGATACGCGCCTGGTAAAGCACCTTGCCCTGCTGCGTGAAGATGTCCGTAACTGCACATCCTCGTCCGACAGGAATCGTCGACACATCGAGTTCTTTTCTGAAGGTACCGATGGCGTGATAATTGATTGAGAAGAGATCAAAACTATAGAGCTGGTGTTCGAGTGTCTCCCACTTGAGTTGGTTGGGGCTGGCCTCTCAGATCGATTGGCGTCTTGTGTCGAATCGTGACCAGCACGGAATTTTTCGCATCGTTCCACTACGCTGGTTTTCGACAGCCGTACTACCCCATTACACACTTTTAAGTCTCAAATTGATGTATACCGGTGCTTGTGCTTCAGCACCCAAGAAAATAATAGCAGCTCGCCCTTCCTGTCTGGACGCATTTGGTAATAACGTCACCGTAGTTTACGTTTCCGCATTTACCCAACGCGCGTCTGAAAGACACGAACGTCACACTAATCCCTTGCTTATAGACTGATGACCTCAGATGTTAAGTCCCATAGTGCTCAGAGCCAGGTTATATATCGGTGCTTATATACTCACGTCTCAGTCGCGCTACATTGCATATACGCTGCAGCAACGCCCCAAAAATGGAAACTTTTTGATCGTCCCTTATACCATTGAAACGGATTGCATCTCATCAGCTCAGAAATATTGATACCAATATGACTGACATAATCGTAATTATTTTGTTTAAAGAAAAAGTAGATTGAGGAGTTATCGAAGGGTTTTTAATCCTCTAGCCAAAGAAACAATGCATCTTTCGCTATCGGCCACCAATGAACTGGATCACACGATAAAAAGATTAGCAGGTGTAAGACAACAAATAGACTTTAACCAGCAACGTAATGGATAAAATACCATGCGCTATTACTTCGGTCTTCTTGGTTATCATATGTCAAGGAAAACATCCAAAAATAAAGAGAGCTTAAAAAGCT
Source organism: Schistocerca gregaria (assembly GCF_023897955.1). NCBI lineage: Eukaryota > Metazoa > Arthropoda > Insecta > Orthoptera > Acrididae > Schistocerca > Schistocerca gregaria. The sequence continues at coordinate 401,786,334 of NC_064923.1, read as the reverse complement.
ATACGTCGAATGTGATAGAGTAGCCCACCTGCCCTGATAAGAAAAAAGTAGTAAATCTGTACCTGACAAACAGTTAATGTATGAACACGTTCTTTAATGTAGAAAACGAACGTATTAAAGTGATTTACTACAAGAAACGATACTACAGAGCGTGATTACTTAGAGCAACAATGCAGTACGTACTGAAATGAGAGACGCTGTCAATAACGATTGCTATAAGTTACATGGGAAGTGAGCCGGCCGCGGTGGACGAGCGGTTCTAGACGCTTCAGTCTGGCTACGGTCGCAGGTTCGAATCCTGCCTCGGGATTGTATGTGTGTGATGTCCTTAGGTTCGTTAAGTTTAAGTAGTTCTAAGTTCTGTGGGACTAATGACCTCAAATGTTAAGTCCCATAGTGCTCAGAGGCATTTGAACCATTTGAACATGGGAAGTGACGTATAGTAGCAGAAATGCTCTCAGGGTGGTATCGATCTAGGGAAGAACGCAACGAACAGCAACACGCCTTTCGATAGCTTTCCATCCGTGTTCTAAGCGATTTAGGTAGATCAAAGGAACTGGCTTATCTGTGCCGTGAATTGTTTGCTGTTGGAAATATTAATCCAGAGGATTAAAAGCGTACCGTGCTTCGCCGAGCGTTATGATGTTGTAGAATGAAATGAAAGTTTATGTGTGCTCCTAAAGTCATTCTACTCCACTTGTTACCAAATGGCTCAAATGGCTCTGAGCACTATGGGACTTAACATCTGAGGTCATCAGTCTCCTACAATTTAGAACTACTTAAACCTAACTAACCTATGGACATCACACACATCCATGGCCGAGGCAGGATTTGAACCTGCGACCGTAGCGGTCGCGCGGTTCCAGACTGAAGCACCTAGAACCGCTCGGCCACACGTTACCTTCTCTGTTGCGCATCAGTAACTGGATCTGATGAATGATTATTAGTTCCGGATAATTAACATATCAAACCACGCCTTCTGCACTTGAGGGAGAGACAAGGGTATAATTCGTCGAGTTCTTGGCATTCGATAAGCCACACGCGCCTCCTGCGTCGTGTCAAATGGCGGAGCACCTCAGGGAGCTCAGCTTTCGTTGGCTGAGTAGGGTATATTGAATCCGGAATATCGGAGCTGGTGAGGGCTACGAACTCTGTACCAGTAAGCTCTGTGCATGCTTCAGCAACCACCGTGCGGACAGCGATAGAACGTTGTGTGTCGCTGGGAACGGGACCTTAGCTGAATCTGTCGAATCATGTGCATGATGCAAACCGTCACAAAAAACCTCTTAACCTGACGGTGAGCTAAATACCGATGCGGTGGATGGCCGTTGAGATGAAACAGTCGTTATACAGTAAGTCCTGTGGAACATGGCTCACCTCAATTGTACGAGGTGGACAAAATGAAACTGACCCGAAAATATTTACAGTAAAAAACTCGATTCACCGTTGTTAATGAACATCACATACTGGAAGCTGACGTAGATGCGGCGCTGTGCTCGATTTATCAAATTGTGAGACGTGCGGAGCAGCTTTATCTTAGGGATAGAAGCAGTAGCATTCTGCTGTAGCTCTTTCAGTGTGCGAGAATTTTTCAACACGCCTGACCCTTCAATCTATCCTACAGGTAAAAAATGCCGGGAGAGAGATCAGGCGATCAAGGTTGTCAGGAGATTGTACAGCCTCTGATGGTTGTCCACTCGTCACCGGTCACCTCATTTACCCCCAACAAGGCTTTTTGAAGTTGGTCGCTGAAAATATGCACACAGTTGTTCATTTTCTGTAAAAGAGTTCACTTATGAATTAAACAGTCTCATGGACATACAAGTTGACGCCAACAGTTTGGTGAAAATATGGTGTAACGGTGGGGACACGAGACATTGCGCACCAAACACCAGTCTTGAGATTACGGCCCTTCGAAGTAGTGATGGCGATTTAGTGATTCGTTATGGCGCATCTTCCATGGGTTCACATACATTGACTATCTCGACCAGGTCTTATCTGAAGAAATGAGAAACTGAGGATCCAAAAGTCATAATTTCACTTCACTCTGAAACAACACGCAGAAGACAGCACGCGAAAGCTTGTCTGGATGCTCTGTAAGGACAACCCTTTTTGATAATGTTTCTGCGCGACAATATATTAATTCCCACTTGAGCAGAATACACAGCATTGAACTTTTGTCGGAGTTCGTTCCTCGCTTTCCTTCATTAGAAGAAATTTTTAGGTGTTCGAACTCTTTCCGGAATTTATTCTCTGGAGAACCCGTTCCGCACCATTTTTCATTGTATACTTTGCTGGAAGTTTTGCCAAAACACTTTCTGTCTTTAACACTTGATGAAACAGTTTTGCACACGTTTTGCATAAACGCTCATAACGAACACGCTTCATTTTATAGTGGACGCTATTTTCTGCTGCATTCGACTGGCCAGTAAACACGTCTGCTCCTCTCACTCAGACACGACGAAGTGCTCGGGGCAGAGCTTGCAGGGGATGCGTAATCGCAGACATGTAACAGAAACTGGTTGGTGCATCGTAATCAGTTTTCAGCATTTTATGTGTTTGGAAGTTCTCTCATTAATTAACAAGGGTCAGTTGCGCGTCAGTCTTATAAATATTTTCCACGTCAATTTAATATTGTTCACTTTGTATAAGGCTAACCTAGGTGAGCGGGTTTCTATCTGGATGAACTCTAACGGCTCGTGGCACGCAGATGGGTACTACATTATTCATAGGCAGTCCCAGCAGTTTGGATGATCAGTTAGGCAGTAATCGCATGCAAACAAACTATAGAATTCATATGGCCAGTCCACCAAAGAAGTCTTCAAGCACTGAAGCAAATAACATAAGTGATATTCCACCCCCACTGAGAAACAGTTCATTTATTATTAATAATATTATTAAAATGAATTAAGAAACTTTTGGAAAATTTGGAAAATTGTCATCTTTTTATATCAGCGAGGAATTCGATGCACCTGTAGGCTCACAAAACTCTATATAGAGACTGATAAACAGTACACACATTTTTGAGATCATAAGAGAGACCCGAGAAAGCAACATATTAAATGCAAAGTCCCTAGTTTTGTATGCTCTAAGTACAGAGTTACTATAGCACAAACTTTAGCAAAGGGTTCGTCAAATACAGAGACATGAGATAGTTGCAAAAGGGGTGGAGGAGGAGGAGATTAGTGTTTAACGCCCCGTCGACAACGAGGTCATTAGAGACGGAGCGCAAGCTCGGGTGAGGGAAGGATGGGGAAGGAAATCGGCCGTGCCCTTTCAAAGGAACCATCCCGGCAAAAAAAGGGTGGAGAGGCAACGATGTAAGTGAAGTGCAAAATATTACGAAAAGAATAAATATTGAGCTTGAAAACGTGACAGCCTCTATTCGCGCAATTAATACATATAAATCAACTGAAAACACTGCCTCATGTTTCATACGCTACAATTTTAGGCCTTACACACTGTCAAATCACGTTAATGTGGCCGCCTGCCAAAAGTACGAATAATCACCTTTCGCAGCACGGGCTGCTGCGAGACGCGCAGGAAGAGACTCACTGAGGTTCTGGAGGGTACCTACAGGGATATGGAGCCATTCCGACTCCAATGCCATGACCAACTGCGCTAGGATTCTCGGGTGAGGATCGATGGCGCAAACATCACGATCGAAGTGGTTCCACAGATTCTCTATTGGGTTTACAGCCTGGGTGTCTAGTGGGACGGGAAGTACGTTCAAATGGCTCTGAGCACTATGGGACTTAACAGCTATGGTCATCAGTCCCCTAGAACTTAGAACTACTTAAACGTAACTAACCTGAGGACATCACACAACACCCAGCCTTCACGAGGCAGAGAAAATCCCTGACCCCGCCGGGAATCGAACCCGGGAACCCGGGCGTGGGAAGCGAGAACGCTACCGCACGACCACGAGATGCGGGCACGGGAAGTACGGTACATTCATCCTGGTGCCCTTCGAACAAAGCATGTAGACTGCTAGCTGTGTGACACGTTGTACTGTCCTGCTGGTAGATGCCATCGTGCCGAGGAAAAACAAGCTGCATGTAGGGATGGACATGGACCCAAAGGACATATGCACACTTATGCTGATCCGTTATGCCTTCCAGAATGACGAGATCGCCCAGTAAATGCCATGAAAACATTCCCTAGACAGCAAACGTTTCCTCCTGGTTGCAGTGTGTTTGCTTTCAGAGGTTTCTCGCCGTACACTCCAACAGCCATCCGTCCAATGGAGCATAAAAACTAATTCATTTTAAAAGGTCATATCGCGCCACTCAGTGGACGTTCAGTTGCGGTATTGGCGTGCAAATACCAGCCTTCGTCGGCGATGAACAACAGTCAGCACGGGTGCATGAACCAGGTACTGCTACGCAGTTCCTTAGGCAGCAACGTTCGCTGAATGGTCGTTGAGGAGACACTGTTGGTAGCCCCTTGGTTCATCGAACTGGTCAGGTGGTCAACTGTTGCACGTCTCGTACGCATCTACGCAGCACCGCAGTTGCCACGGCGCCGGTTTTGAAAAGCGCCGTTTTGCCATGCACGGTATATTTTAACCACTGTGGCACAGGAACAGTTTAAGGGAGGTAGGACGTCAAACGGGCCGACTTGGAGCAGGAGAGGCACCACACGACATTTTAATTTCCACTGTCTATACTTTTACAAATAAATTCCTAAAGCTTTGTCAGTATGACCAGGAACGATTCAGAATTCACACTCGCAGCAGTGGAAGTTCGAAAACATAACGAAATAATTTTTTCTACATATGAAATTTCATCATTTTTTTCACTTACTAATGGCTGAATTTGTTGTTATAGGTACACTTTTCTTCATAAGTAAGAGAGATTCTTCGATGAATTTTGCACAGCATACAAACCATACACAAAGGTAATAAAATTATAACCAGCCGATCAGTTGCAATGGATTTCTTTATCCATTGCAACTGGTCGGCTGGTTATAATTTTATTACGTGGAACCGTTGCTGTTGTGCAGCTATGTTCAAAATATATTTAAAGGTGTATGAAACTCTAGGATTTACAAATCTATTAAAAACTGTGGTAAAAATTGAGATAATTAACTATAAAATTTGTGTTTTTTCTAACCATGAAGTTTAAAATATAACAGCTCATTCGTTTTTGTTCATAAATTAAATAAATTCCAGAGTTTCATACACCTGTACGTATGTTACGTATGCTGTGCAAAATTCATCGAAAAATCTTTCTAACTTATGAAGAAAAGTGAACCTACGGCAACAAATGCTGCCATTAGCAAGTGAAAAACATGATGATATTTGACACGTAAAAAAATTTATTTCGTTATGTTTTCGAACTTCCACTGCAATGAGTAAGAATTCTGAATCCTTCCTTGTGATGCTGACAAAGTTTTATGAATTTATTTGTAAAAGTATAGACACTGGTTATTACTGATGCCTCTCCTGTTCCAGGTCGGCCCGTTTGTTGTCCTACCCCTCTTAAAAACATAGCCGTTTCGGAAATGTCTCCACCCTTGATCTGAAAGCCAATGATCACGCCCTTCCAGACGTCATATAAATGACTCTATTTCCGCATTACGACAACGACTGCACTGTCTTCCGCATCCCCCTACCACCCCGACACGCTTTATAACCGCCTCTCCCCCCCCCCCCCCTTACCGCCAGTGCTGCCACCTGCTGACTGCAGGTGAGTGTTATACGTTGACGAACATGGCGATGTTCACATTAATGTAATTGGAACTTGTAAACCTATCCTGAACACTGCTTTAAGTGTCGACACTCCGGGCACGCGATTGTGGGACGCAAAGGGCAATCGACGTGTAGCAGATGCGGTATGGCTGCTGACGGAGGAAATACACCGTGTACGCTTTCACCTATGTGTGAAGCGCTCCTAACAGCATCTGGCGCACGTAGAGAAAGCCCAACCGTCATACAGAAGAAAAAGCCGCGGGAAATGAAAATCATCTAATGTATCACGCACTCTCAAGCGAAAAAGGCATTTAAAGTTTTCTCTTCAAACACACAGTGTTCCCTGTGCCATCGTTAACTGGTTTCTCATCCAATGATCACTATGTCGACAGGTCGTCAAAGTGGAACTTTCCCATTCTCAATTCCTTATTAGGAAACACACGGTATGTACGAAGAAAAGAAGATACCATATATGATCATAGGTACCCGAACAGCATTATATGATGCAAAATTGACCACTAGATGTCACGAGTGGCAGACTTGCCAGTAAAAATCGAGAAGAGGGTATTATGTTGTCAGTAGAATGGGTCTGTCAGGAGACCTCAGTGACTTCGAACGTGGGCTAGTCACTGTGCGTCTCCTAAGTGTCGTGTCCATTAGGAACATCTCAACCCCTGCGATGCTAGTAACTTCCAGAGTCTTAACATCATCCAGCTAGCACTATGACAGAGCGCAGGGAGTTATACAGAATGGGGTACTACGGTCGGGCAACTCCTTCAAAATCTCACATTTCTGTAGTCAGTGCTAACCGGTACTTAAAATCGTGCAAAGAGCGACGCCACTAGGCAGTGGACTACTGGAAAGAAGTGATATGGAATGATGAATCACGCTACCCCCTGTGCTAATCTGATGGAAGGATTTGGGTTTGGTGGATACCTAGCGAATGCTACTTGCCATCGTGTGTAGTGCCAGCAGTGAAGTACAGAGGTGGTTGTGTTACGGTATGGTGGTGCTTTTCGTGGTTAGGGTGTAGTGCCCTTATTGCGTTTAAGGGAATGCTAAATTCCGAAGGATATGAACATATTTTACAGGTACTGCGTAGAGTAGAGGGGCAGTTCTGAGACGAGAGTTGATTGTATCGGCATGACAGTGCACCCTATCATAAATCATAATTTGTGAGGCAAAGGTTTGTGGACAATAATATCCCTGAAATGGACTGCCCTGCTCAGAGTTCCGACTTGAACCCAGTAGAACACCTTTGAGGTGAGTTAGAACGTCAACTTTCGCTCCAGACGTCTCAGTCCAAGAGCGTTATCTTCTCTGGTGTCTACCCTTGAGAAAGAATGGGCTACCATTCCTCCACAGACTATCGGACATCTTATCCAACTGGGAACTAATTAAGTGGGGTCCCACAAGATTCCATTTTGGGGCCCTTACTTTTTCTTGTGTATACAATGACCCTTCATCAGTAACATTAACAGATGCCAGGTTCGTTCTGTTCGCAGATGATACAAACATTGTAATAAACAGTAAATCAAGTGTAGTCTTAGAAAGATCAGCTGATAAAATATTTGTGAACATTAATCACTGGTTCTTAGCCAATTCTTTGTCAATAAACTTTGAAAAAACACACTACAGGCAGTCCAGAACTTGTAAGGGGTGCATCACGAGTATATGTCTAACATACGATGACAAGTAGATAGAAGAAATGGACAGTATTAAATTCTTGGGATTACAGCTTGATAATAAACTCAACTGGGGGGAGCACACCACAGAACTGCTGAAGCATCTTAACAAATCTCTATTTGCAATGCGAATTGTGTCAGAGGTAGGAGATATAAAAATGAAAAAGCTGGCATACTATGCTTACTTTCATTCCGTAATGTCATATGGGATTACTTTTTGTGGTAATTCATCAAGCCAAGCTAAAGTTTTTCGGGCACATAAACGTGCAGTAAGAGTTGTATGTGACGTGAAGTCAAGAACATCCTGTAAAAGCCTGCTTAGGGATTTAGGGATACTAACTACTGCTTCGCAATATATTTATTCCTTAATAAAATTTGTCATTAAAAATATATCACTTTTTTCAAACCAACAGCTCAATTCATGTAATCAATACTAGAGATAAGAATAATCTTGACAAGGATTTAAAGTCACTTAGTCTTGTACAAAAAGGTGTGCATTATTCAGTAACACACATTTTCAATAACTTGCCAGCGGCCATAAAAAGCTTAACAAACAATGAAATTCAGTTTAAGAGAAGCCTAAAGGATTTATTGGTGGCCAACTCCTTCTACTCCATTGATGAATTTCTCAGTAAAACCAACTGATATATATATAAGTGTGTGTGTATAAGTACAATCTAACTTCTGCACCATTTCAGTGCAGTAATGTGTTCATTGTAAATAAGTGTTTAGTAGTTGTTTTACACGTCTATTACCTTAAAAATAAACAAAAAACTTTTTTTATTTTAAATTCAGTGCATCGGTATTTGTAAAATGATTCTTTCATATTGTGTTCATTAAAAATGACGATCATACCACTTGGGACCTGTGGAATGATACAAAAGCTTATTTGTATTAGTTGTAAATATTTGTCATGTGTTGTTGTTATTCTGACATGTTCTGCATCCTGGAGGACCTCCTAACTACCAATCAATTGGAATGGAAGTAAATCTAATCTAATCTGATCTAGTCATTGAAAGTGTCTCCAACAGAGGAGCGAAGGGTGATCACTCCTCACATTAATGTCTCCTAATATGTGTCCAGCAATAACAGGTCAGATAGTACTAGTGATTAACCTTTAGAGTACATTGAAGTGATAAGAGACGGGGCACAAGCTCAGCTGGACGAGGAAGTGGGAAGGAGTATGGCTGCACTGATGACGAAAGCCCACAGAAAACCTAAGTTGGGATAACTGAAGATCTGAACTACGCTCGTACCGATCACGCGTGCGAGTCTCCGGGATTGTGACACGTCGTGGACAAGTCACTGTCTGAATAGCTGCTGTTATTGCTGCGTGTTTTTCACAACACTGGTTGTCGCTCCCAGCGACACAACCCCGCCTACTTGGAGTTGCGTTAGCCCAGCGAGCGCCGCGCCGTATGGGGCGGCTACAACCAGGTCTTGCCAGTGGGTCGCGGCGAGGTGAAGGCCGGGCCAGGACGAAGGACGTGCGGGGAACCGCTAACCGCCGCCCAGTCAGCTGGCGCATTGGTCGAAACGCAGGAGTCGAATGCGACCGGAGCGCTACACTACGGTCCTCCAGACGATGGTTTTCCGTGCTTAAGAACAGAAATGCGACGGACCTTCGTCACCGACACCGATAGGTCGGAATTTCCTATTGAATTTGCACCTCCTACACAGCCTGCAGCTCCGATGGTCTTGAAACGGATGTGTTACTGAAGGTGGGTGGTTCAGTGTTAGATCTTCATAAATCGAAAAGTCGCATAACAGCAAAAACGGTACGAGCCGTATACCCTGGGCGGTTATAAGACCTTGTTGTCTCCTAAGGAGCCGCGCGGTTAGAGGCGCCAGCTCTCTAATCGTGCGGCCCCCACCCGCTGGAGGTTCGAGTCCTCCCTCGGGCATGGCTGTGTGTGTTGTCCTTAGAGTAGGGTTAGTTTAAGTAGTGTGTAAGTTTAGGGACCGATGACCTCAGCAGTTTAGTCACTTAGGAATTCACACACATTTGAACATTTGTCTCCTTAGCTGCCACTGGTTACAAACATTCCTCAGGAATGTCAGCAGTGGAGAGGATTAGAAAACTCTGCTAAGAACCTTCCGTAACAGAGTATGTGGAATGCAGGAACTGGAAATCTCTCAGAAACGGTTTTTAGGTGCCGACCGGAAGACCGAACAGTCTTTAAAGTCCATCTTCTACATCTACATCCGTACTCCGCAAGCCACCTGACGGTGTGTGGCGGAGGGTACCCTGAGTACCTCTATCGGTTCTCCCTTCTATTCCAGTCTCGTATTGTTAATGGAAAGAAGGATTGTCGGTATGCTTCTGTGTGGGCTCTAATCTCTCTGATTTTATCCTCATGGTCTCTTCGCGAGATATACGTAGGAGGGAGCAATATACTGCTTGACTCTTCGGTGAAGGTATGTTCTCGAAACTTTAACAAAAGCCCGTACCGAGCTACTGAGCGTCTCTCCTGCAGAGTCTTCCACTGGAGTTTATCTATCATCTCCGTAACGCTTTCGCAATTACTAAATGATCCTGTAACGAAGCGCGCTGCTCTCCGTTGGATCTTCTCTATCTCTTCTATCAACCCTACCTGGTGCGGATCCCACACTGCTGAGCAGTATTCAAGCATTGGGCGAACAAGCGTACTGTAACCTACTTCCTTTGTTGTCGGATTGCATTACCTTAGGATTCTTCCAATGAATCTCAGTCTGGCATCTGCTTTACTGACGATCAACTTTATATGATCATTCCATTTTAAATCACTCCTAATGCGTACTCCCAGATAATTTATGGAATTAACTGCTTCCAGTTGCTGACCTGCTATTTTGTAGCTAAATGATAAGGGACCTATCTTTCTATGTATTCGCATCACATTACACTTCGCTACATTGAGATTCAATTGCCATTCCGTGCACCATGCGTCAATTCGCTGCAGATCCTCCTGCATTTCAGTACAATTTTCCATTGTTACAACCTCTCGATACACCACAGCATCATCTGCAAAAAGCCTCAGTGAACTTCCGATGTCATCCATCAGGTCATTTATGTATATTGTGAATAGCAACGGTCCTATGACACTCCCCTGCGGCACACCTGAAATCACTCTTACTTCGGAAGACTTCTTTCCATTGAGAATGACATGCTGCGTTCTGTTATCTAGGAACTCCTCAATCCAATCACACAATTGATCTGATAGTCCGTATGCTCTTACTTTGTTCATTAAACGACTGTGGGGAACTGTGTCAAACGCCTTGCGGAAGTCTTTAAGTGTTATCTGTCGGGTGCTGTTCAGTTACTCCATGCGTGAGACTCCCCACATTTATCAGTCACGCCTGAGTATAAAAGTGACCTTTAAGCTTAAGAAAAGGGTGGTTTAGAACTATTGCAGGGAAGTAGATGTGAATACTACGAAGCCTAAAAACTACGAGGGAAGCTATTACTGAAATAGGTACAATGACTTCTTTAAAATGCCTTGCAAAATCTTTACGCAGTGCGGATATGGCCAACGGCCTTGCCGCAGTGGTAACACTCCCGTTAGATCACCGAAGTTAAGCGCTGTCGGGTTGGGCTAGCACTTGGATGGGTGACCATCCGGTCTGCCGAGAGCTGTTTGCAAGTGGGGTGCACTCGGCCCTTGTGAGGCAAACTGAGGAGCTGCTTGATTGAAAAGTAACCGCTCCGATCTCGTAAACTGACATCCGGCGGGAGAGGGGTGTGCTGACCACATGTCCCTCCATATCCGCATCCAGTGGCGCCCATGGGTTGAGGATGACACGGTGGCCGGTCGGTACCGTTGGGCCTTCCAAGGCCTGTTCGGACGGAGTTCAGTTTAGTTTAGTGTGATATATGAATAATGTAGGAGATTCGAACATAGAACAAGTACAGGGTGGCTATAATTAAAATATCGCTATTGGAGCCAATGTAGACGGGAAACTATTTACCATATGGGTACCCAACTTTACAGGAATGATATTAAGACTGTGCGCAGCAGGATTTGCGTTGTTAGTAATGTTAATGTTATGGCTTGCCATTAGGCGCCGGTATTAGTACGGCGGTCTACAGCTGAAACACAAACTTTAGTATGCGTCACACTTGCAGATAGTCAACATGGGACTGATCAAAGTGGACAGGGATTTACTCGTAATTCTGTGTTATCGGAACAACAGCAATAGTGATGCTGCTGCTCTTCGCAAGTAATGAGGTATTGAAAGAATACGGAGACGTCCTCTTTCCTCGCCGGGGGCTGAAACACATGATTCGGAAGTTTGAATTAGCTGACGATTGGGAATTGCTTGTGAGAGAAACCAATGAACAACTGCGCCAAAACTGTTAAAGACCCTGTTGTTGCCATATCTGGGAATGCTGGACGCAATGTGTAATCTTCAAGCGGTGAACGAGCTGCATCATGATTGCTTAACGTCCCAGCGGCCACCGTTCGAAAAGTGCTGTAAGCAATTGTGGAATGGCGTCCGTGGTGATAGAGGATGCAGATAGTAGCCACAACGAGTGACGTATGTAACATGGGACGTAAACATGGTATGCAATTAACAAATGTGTTTCTTTCAATGGCTTATTTTTTTATTTCTCTTACACATTTCCGTACAAATGTTTCCACAAATTTTCATTTTCATACGATCACTCGTTTTTCATGGGGACCTACTCAAGTAACGAAAGTTCAGTTATAACCACCATGGTCTTCTTTGCAATCCCCCACTTCAGTCGTGCTACAAGAAACTATGAAACAGTTAACTTTAATGAGAAATAAAAAGTGGAGTAAATTGAATCCTAAATGAGAAGAAACTGACAAGCTGAATGGTAAAATGGTTGCGCCCCGCTTGATTTCGTAGTAGATCTCGAATCTCAACACTTAACACAGTTTGCTGCGCGAAACCATCACTTAAAGGCACACCAGTTCCTTTTATTTGCAATACGTGTATAATAACTGTTTTACATTCATTCTGTGACTTCCTCCTCTTCCCTATAAATAAAACAAACGTAAAAACATAAATAAAGTTCCATACAGGCAGAAGAAGTGAAAAAATCGATAGAGGCAATATTAAAAGCTGTTCCTATCAATTCACCCTGCAGACATCATGCCACTTCTAAGTTTCACACTTCAGACTAAACACATTAGCTGCAACTAGGAACAAAATCACAACCTCCGCGTCGCCTCAGCACCTATTAGCATGTTGTCTTTGTGCATCACTTATAGCTATGGGATGACTGAATAACTGTTTGCAATACTTAGTTATGTTCGGTACATTCCACGGATACCGAGAGATTCTTTTGTTGGCAGGAGCTGTCATTTTCAGTGGCGACACTTGGACTGCGAGCAGGCTGAACGCTTCAGTGACTAATCTTGCAGGCACTAATATACAAGTGTACCCCATGGTGCTCATGTAATGTAATAAATAAATGGGTCTCTGGTATGACAACCAGTACTGCAATTTGTGTCGTTCCTCACGGTTCCATAGGAAGATCGTTTTTCCCTCAAATTCAACAGGGTGATTCGTCCATAATGTTACAGTTTTAAATCAAGAGCTCATTAATATAAAAATTATATTCATAAAAGAAGCACCTTTTGGTTCGAAGGAGGTAGGCTTACCCTCATTACAAGACAATACAGTGCATCCAGTTTATAACAGAAAAAGCCAGTCACATTGACGTTCAATTTCTTGCGATGGTTTTAGCATTACTAAAGCGGAGGATAAATGATAAGGCACATATTCACGATTCCTTCGGAATATGGATGCAGCTGCCTTATGGATAAGAAATTTATCCACACTCATTACCCCTGATACACTATAATTTGTTACTTTCCAGTTGTTCACTCTTCATGTGATACTGAACAATCACTTTATAAGAAAGCTGATACATAAGGCACATAAAATTATGACTAGTCTCACTATCATGTATCATGTGCAAAATATTTGAAAGAGTTTGTGGAAAGTTATATAACATTTTAAATAAGAATAAAAAAGGGAGATTTGGTGAAGTAGCACGCCTGGTTCTGACGCAAGGTAGAACAATTACCGATGATGAATACTGCAAATACAGAACTAAAGAACCCATTGAAACAAATGTCTTTCACATCTACTAGCAAATCCTTACTACTACTTACAAAAACGAATTTAACTGTAGGTTGTTTCTAGACTGTTACTAACGCGTTTAATCTGATCAGACACGATATTCTGCTCAGGAAGTTATACAGATACGGTATCTGTGATGTTGATTACAGCTGGTTTAAGTCATATCTTTCTGGCATGCAACAGTTGGTGGAAAACAGAAAACGAAATAGCAAAAATTGTTATGTAGTACCTCAAGGTCCTCCCCTTGAAGTATCCACAAGAAACTGATGAAGAAAATAAAGCACACCCTAGCTACAGAACAGCCAAAGGAGCTCAACAGAAACCCGTAGGAATAGCTAACTTTTTCAGTATTTATTGGCGGAGAGGTAGCACTTCCTCACTCCCACTCTGGAGCCTGGGGTTCAGAGCGTTTATTCGTTACAAAAAGGCCGTTTTGGAGTATTGCTGGATGCAGACATACCCAGCACATAGTTTCAACTTCTTAAGTACAAATCAACGCAGTGTATACTCAGGATGAAAATTTGCTCTATGGAAAATGTGGTAATCTCAAGTAGCCTATGTAGATGAACACGATAACACTAGATCGTCATGCTACAATGACGAAAAGGTCTACTTGGATTTTCTGAAACGTTACAGAAGATGCAATAGTCAGTAAAAGCACGTGGAGCCGTGCGGGAGGTGCAATGACGTAACAGTAAACTTGCCGAACGTCCTTGAAGGCTCATAAAATAGATCTGTGAACACTCTGTTCAGGTATCTCAAAGCAGCTGAAAACACTACGTGCAAAAAAGTATTCAAGCCATTTAAATCGTATAGCAGACGTTGTGAAGTGCAGTAGTTATAAAGAAGCCCCGGAAATTTGCACAGTCATCAATTATTTTTGCAAACCTTTAATCAAGCGGTATAAAGACTACATGTTTGTCTCTGGGTGAACTGTTAATTAATTCTACAGGCTTTACTTTTCCTTCTGTTGAAATCGTTTGAACTAAAACTTCCATTATCAAGGACTTAATACTCATATACTTCCAACGCATAGCCAGCTTTCATTTATCTCATAATAACTTGAGCAGCAAACAGAAACGCGATTTTTAACCACGAGAAAGAATTAATTGTACTTGCCGAATGATGCAGTTCTTAAACTATAGTAATTCATTTCAATTTATGTTTTATCTTGATACATCTCTCTCTCTCTCTCTCTCTCTCTCTCTCTCTCTCTCTCTCTCTCATCCACTCCCAAAAATAAATAAGAACAAAGAAACGCTGAACATATTCCGTCTGGTGCTATTCAGCATCCCGTTTAAAGCTTTACTTGCTTTGTTACCATTACTGCTTCAAAAGGATCGACATTCGCTTGTTTCAGAATCTAACTAAAAACGAACAAGTCTGAACGTTGTTCACTAACTAATGAATTATTGGCATGACTTTGATAAATATGTAAAGCGCAAGATCTTATTGTATTCTCGCCAGCTTCAGATTATAATCTTATACAGCAAAAACGAATAACTTTCAATTTATAATGCACTATGTGTTATTCCTTTCTCATCACCTGATAGTTTACTGAAATTAACGTCATTTAACCACTTGATGACTTCCAAAATGATATAGACTGCAGAATGTTTAAGTAAACCTAAACAACTACCGATAGTGCATGCTAAAACTGACAACCTGCTGTATTGTTTTGTAGCTGTCATTAAACTAAATTCACACTCCAAGGAAAACAATCATGAGAAGCTCCATGGACTAGGATGACGTAGCATGACATATGGATGCTTATTGATCACAACTAAGCCTGCAGTGGTCGTACTGATCCGTTAAATAAATCGAAATCGAAAAAAATTGTACTTGTGATTTTTATGGATAATAAATATTCGTTGAAACAAGAAAGGTTTAGCCTAACGTCTATCGTTTTTCATAGACACAATGTCTTTCTGCTTAGAGCACTGACAGTTACTTTACAAGCAAAACAATATTTACAGCTAGTGGAACTGATATTAGTATTTTGTTCAAACAAATTTCGGACTTGCAGTCGGTCGTCGTTTAAAACTACTGATATCAGTAGCTTTTTATAGTACCGTAGGTATAAAATAATAGAAAAAAGGAAAATATGTCACTGTGTATAAATATCATTTCATCAGCCGTTATTATAACTGAAAGAGTGTGGTATTAATGTCAAGGTGTTAGACAAAGGGTAAGTAAATAATTAACTGGTTGTGAAAAAAATAAACCTGATTTATAGCTTCCTCCAAAAAATTGTAGCCACAGACAATAAAATATGTTTGACATGGATTATTCGTTCTCCTGTTAAGCAAAGAGTATGTTCTGTTGCGCGTATTTTGCTTATGCTGACGGCAAAAAATAATTATTGTGGGAGAAATGAATGAATGTTTTTAGAAAAATGGTCCGCAGCTGGTGGTCTCGCGGTCGCGTTCTCGCTTCCCGAGCACGGGGTCCTTGGTTCGATTCCGGCGGGGTCAGGGATTTTCACCTGCCTCGAGATGACTGGGGTTTTGTGTTGTCCTCATCATTTCATCATCATTCATGAAAATGGCGAAATTGGGCTGAGCAAAGGTTGGGAACTTGTACGGGCGCTGATAACAGCGCAGTTGAGCGCCCCACAAACCAAACATCATCATCATCTTTAGGAAAATGCATCGCTCTGAATAACGTCACAAGAAGAAGATGGAGAGATATGGAGTATTGAACTGGCAATTCCTTGCGTTAGGGGAGATGAAAATCTAATCGTCCTGAGAGACTGGAATGCAGTTGTAGGGGTAGGAGTGGAAGACACGGTTACGGGAGGATATGGGCTTGGTAGCAGCAATGAAAGAGGAGAAAGACTTCTTGAATTCCGCAAAAAAATTCAGCTAGGAATAGCGCTCTGTTCAAGAATCAAAAGCAGGAGGTATACTTGGAAAAGGCCGGTAGCTACGGGAGGATTACAGTATTAAGTATTGGTCAGGCAAAGATTCCGAAATCGGATAACGGATTGTAAGGTGAACCCAGGGGCAGATATAGACTCAGATCACAATTTAGTAATGATGGAGAGTAGGCTGAAGCTTACGAGCCTTGTCAAAAAGAATCATTGTACAAAGAAATGACAAAAATTCAAATGGCTCTGAGCACTATGGGACTTAACTTCTGAGGTCGTCAGTCGCCTAGAACTTAGAACTACTTAAACCTAACTAACCTAAGGAAATCACACACATCCATGCCCGAGACAGGATTCGAACCTGCGACCGTAGTGGTCGCGCAGTTCCAGACTGTAGCGCCTAGAACCGCTCGGCCACCCTGGCCGGCGAAGAAATGACATACGGAAGCACTGAGAAACGAAGAGATACGCTTGAAGTTCTCTGAGCCTATAGTTTATGAGATAGTGAACAGCTCAGTAGGCAGTTTAGTTGAAGAGTAATGGACATCTCTAAAAAGGGCAGTCACAGAAGCTGGAAAGGAAAATGTAAGTACTAGGAAGGTAACTGCGAAGAAACCATGGATAACAGAAGAAATACTTCAGCTGATCGACGAAAATATTTAGAGACATTCAAGGATACAGATATCCAAGTCACTTCGGAATCAAACAGGCAGGAAGCGCAAGGAAGCAGAGGGGAAATGGATACTTAAAAGATCTGAAGAAATGGAAAAAGAAATGATTGTCGAATAGACTGACTCAGATACAGAAAAGTCAAAACAATCTTCTGCGAAATTAAGAGCAAGGGTGGCAACAATTAATATTGTAATGGGGATTCCACTGTTAAATACATAGGAGAGAGCGAATAGGTGGAAGAAATACATTGAAGGTCTTTATAATGGGTTGGAATTTCTGATCTCGTGATAGAAGAAGAATCAGAAGCCGATAGAGAAGAGATAGAAGGTCCAGTATTAAAATCAGAATTTAATAGGCCTTTGGAAGCACTAATATTAAATAAGGCAGAAGGGATAGATAATACACTGCAATTTCTAAAATCAGTGGGAAAGTTGCAAAAAAATGGCTACTCATGTTGGGTGTAGACTGTATGAGACTGGCAATATACCATCAGACTTTCGTAACAATATCATTCACACAATTCCGAAGATTGCAAGAGCCAACAAGTGCGAAAATTATAGCACAATCAGTTTAATAGATCATCCATTCAAGATGCTGATAGGAATAAAATGTAGGAGAGTGGAAAAGAAAATGAGTTGTTAGGTGACAACTAGTTAGGCTTTAGGAAAGGTAAGGCACCAGAGAGGCAGCTCTGACGTTGAAGTTGGTAATGGAAGGAAGACTGAAGAAAAATCAAGATACTTTTATTGGATTTGTCGACCTGGAAAAACCGTTCGACAATGTAAAATACTGAGAAAAAAGAGGAGTAAGCTGTAGGGAAGGTCGCGTGATATACAATGTGTACAAGAACCAAGAGGGAAAACCAAGAACAAAGTGCTCGGATTAAAAAGGGTGCAAGACAAGAATGTAATCTTTCACTTCTACTGTTTAATCTATACATCGAAGAAGCAATGACGGAAATAAAATTCCAAGAGCAGGATTAAAATTCAAGGTGAAAGGATTTCAGTGATAAGATTTACTGATGACATTGCTACCCTCAGTGAAAGTGAAGAAAAATTATAGGGTGTGTTGAATGGCATGAACAGTCTGGGTACGGAATATGGACTGAGAGTAAATCGAAGAAAGACGAAAGTAATGAGAAGTAGCAGAAAAGCAGAGAGAGAGGAACTTAACATAAAAATTGGGGGTCCGAAGTAGACGAAGTTAAGGAATTCTGCTACCTAGGCAGCACAAATACGTCGTGACGGACGTAGCAAGAAGGACATAAAGAAGCAGACTAGCAGAGGCATAAAAGGCATTCCTGGCCAAGAGAAGTCTGCTAGTATCAAACATAAATCTAAATCCTAGGAATAAATATCTGGGAGTGGACGTCTGGATCACAGCGCTTTATGCTAGTGAGACATGGACTGTGGGAAAACCGGAAAAGAAGAGAATCGAAGCCTTTGAGATGTGGTGCTACAGAACAAAGTTGCACCGATAAGGTTAGGCAGAATCAGCGAGGAAAGGAATATATGGAAAACACTGACAAGAACAAGGGACAGGATGATAGGACATCTGTTAAGACATCAAGGAATAACTTCCATGGTACTGGACGTAACTGTAGAGGGTAAAAACTGTAGAGGGAGACAGAGTTTGGAATACATCCAGCAAACAATTGAGGCCTAGGTTGCAATTGCTACTGTGAGATGAAAATGTTGGTGCAAGAGAGGATTTCGTGAATTTGTGGCGGGTCGCATCAAAAAGAGACTAGACTAGAGAAAAAAAAGCAGCGTAACTGCTTTTCATTTACAATTTCAATGGGCACGAAGTGAATTTGTGCACGTGTGCCTTGTACCGTCGCAGAAATTGATGGGTAAGAGCATAGCGACGGCTCCAATCGACTAACATCTTTTGGATTCGTTTATAACTAAAATAATAAACAGAAGATGTTAATAAATTAAGAATTTAAAAACAAACTTTTCATGCCCTGAAACGATGTCTACATTTCAGTACCTGTATCGCTATTATCTATCCGACGTGTTATAGTAGCTAGTTTAAGGGCAATTAGGTTTTCATGAAAGTATGTAACTTGTAATCCTGAACATGAAATTCAGTGCGAAATTTAATCTTGTTAATAAACTAGATCTTTACAAGCATTCTGTCAATCGTATAGTAACGATAAAATCTGGGATTTGTAAGGAAACGGAGCGGATTGTGTTTTGCTTTGATGTAAACTGTGAATTCTGTGTTAGGCCCCCAGCGAATGACAAATCCGGAAGAAGTAGCTTGATTCGAAGTGGATTGGTTCGCTATTCCTTCTCATATAAATCCGAGAAGGAAAAACGTTAAGTTCGGATCAGAGTCGATTCATTTTTCTTCTCCCGCGCTGACACATTAATTTTCTACGAATAGCAACGTACTTAAATTTAAAAAGAAAACTGCGACTTTGAGTCCCCTTACAACCCAAATTAAAACCAGAACGCTCTTTAGACGTAGACAGTATCGGACTTACCAGAAGAAGGAAAGCGTTCCGGAATTCCAGTCAGCTTTGAAGTGTAGCGCTCGTTTGCAATGGACATTGTGGAAGACTTTAACACTTGGAGAGGGACGAATTACTAAGGAGAACTTATGACATCTTCAGACACATAGTATATCAACATAACGTGATCGTTTAATAGCGGTAGCACCGCTACATTGTTCTGCACGAAACACACACCTCGCACTAGATACATTGTACTTGAATATGTGTACATGCGATTGTTCGCAGAGTACAAACCCTCCTCACGCCCGATAAATGTTTTCGATACTGATCCCAGAGATTATTCCTAAACGTTAATTAATTGATCTATGGTAAACAGAGATATTATTCATAGTTAAATATCTTCGTGGTTTTCTTGATGGCTATTGATACCACGTATTCTGCTGTTTTTATTTAATCCTGGATTCACTCTGTTTCCAAGCAAACACTACATTGTTGTATAGTTACTGCTGAAAGAGAAAAGCTTGTAAATTACGTACGTCGACTAAAGTGCAAAGTTAACATAAAATGGATGTATGTCATCTTCCTCCTGGCAATAAATAACAAATTCAAAATTAAAGAGATATAAAACAATGTTGTAATATGAATATCTCGTTATGTGTTCATCTCTAAGCATCACAGCCATTTTTTAAAATCTATGGTGCACAGTTCTTGGATACTGGTGGTTTCATTTTCCATCAACACTTTAAACAAGAGATGTATTCCACTTTACAAGGCAACATGTTGTTTCCTTTTCTGCGTCAGTGTACCGGTGATTCATATTTTATTCCTAGGCTACTTCACAATACGACTTGGAAAATTTCTATAGTTCGACAGAACTGTACCGTAATGGTCAGGAAGGACATAAACCCTCTGAATCCATTCGATCTTCACACAGTTACTCTTCATGTGACACTTTTAGACTCAAAGGAATTAACTTAGCAGGATAGTATAGATAATAAAGATACAAATTTTTTCCAGTGACGTGGAATTCTAGATATCGGATCTACATAATCTTATTATCCGCTTTGTCTGCCTTCTTGGCTATCAAGAGTAATCTAAAAGGAGTAATATGTGCTATACAGGACACAATAACCTGCGCTAATAAAAAATATATCTTGCCATCATCAATTAAACATTTTGCTCAGGCGAAAATGCAGGGCATGCACAAACTTCAAAAAATGCATGACAATAACATATATTTGCGACCCGTTGAAGTAAATATTCTTATAGACAGCACAGTGTGGTGCATTTTTTGAGTTTTATCATAAATCAGTCACTTTCAATTAAATTTTGTGCGAATATGTTACGATTCGTATAAGATTTGAGGCTTAACGAAATCTTGATAAGTATTCAAGACATTCAAGTAAAAGCACAAAAATCTAAAATATTTTATCCTCTAGGTTTTATATGACTTGAGCCACAAGTTAATGTAGGACAGGAGTGATCGGTATTTCTGTGCGTGTTCTTCGGAGTAAGGGGAGATGGGGCATCCGAGGGGAGTTTGGGGATACCGGAAAGGAAACGTTGACCGGACTGCTTAGAGATCATGTTGGATTACCTGTTACAATACAACTAACACACACTTCATGCACTTTACGTTTCACTCCGAACGCGTCTTAATTTACGGATTTGAAATGAATAACGATAATACTCGCACTAAACCTCCAAGGCAATGTAATTTGAGAATACAGAAGAGCGGAACAATTTTTTTTTCTTAATTAACAGTGCAGTACTTACACGAGTTAGCTGTTTTCAGCCCATGCTTGTTACTCTTGGTATGAGGCCAAACAATTAATTTCAATACACGGGCGCATTTTGCTCACTTTTATTATCTCAAGCTTTCAGAGGCTCACTTTGTTACCCTGCAGTGGTGATGGGGACAGCACGGCTACGTTCTGAAAGATTCTGAATTCTGAGAGACCTCAAGACGCACATCTCTCGCTTCCCGACTGTTCATAGTCAGTAAGCTTCTGTACTGCTCATGATAAAAAGTACTTTTTGCGGTTACTGTTCATTACGTTCCCTTTGCTTTCGAAAACTGAGCGTAGAGAAAAATGACCGCCATCCAAATATCTTTGGTCAGAAACAGGTGACGAGAACAATTTTTAATTTAATTCTGGGACAGAATGCCCCAGTACAAAGAAAAAGAGGTGAAATACTAATGCATGGGCATTTGTCCATGCGTATAACAGAATTAAGTTGATGACTTTCTGAAGAAGTGCAGTGCTTCTACCCCAATGATGTAATTGCGCCCTTTAATACGAGGCAACAAAAACATTGTACATGAAACACCCATCAGTTGTATAATGGGACGAGAGACGGGACTCGAACCCGGATTTCCCACATTAAATAAGTGGTGGCCTTAAACGGTTTGGCTGTTCGTATTCGACTAGCGGCCAGACCCAGACTTCCACATGCCGTCGTTCCTGCGCCACAACCTGTACTCGTACACGCATTACGTAATTCCTGTACAGGAGAGGACATTTTAATTGAATGTCGCTGCCTGGTTCAAAAGTGGTTCAAATGGCTCTGAGCACTATGGGACTTAACATCTCAGGTCATCAGTCCCCTAGAACCTAGAACTACTTAAACCTAACTAACCTAAGGACATCACATACATCCATGCCCGAGGCAGGATTCGAACCTGCGACCTTAGCGGTCGCGCAGTTCCAGACTGAAGCGCCCAGAACCGCTCGGCCACCATCGGCCGGCTCGCTGCCTGGTAATGACAGGTAAACACGTTATTGCAGTGCCTCTCTTGTTAAGAAGATCGAAGCAAGGCTTTATACTGCATGTTACTTTTCTTCCATTTACCACGCAGGACGTAACAGTGAGTTGCCTGAGTGAGCTAAAGCTTTCCTTCACCCTGCTGCATAGGTTACAATTCAGTTGCAGATGTTTTTACTCACAGGAGAAGGCGTCAAACCGATTTCTAGATCTATTGCGTCTCATGAGCTGCCTAAGCTGTGTTCTTCCTTCATTGAGTACTGCGAGTACTACTCGTACTTATAGTTGCCATCGCTGTAAACTCTTCTTCGGCTTTTTTTTTTTTTTTTTTTTTTTTTTTTTTTTTTTTTTTTTTTTAGGCACGTGCACTTCGACGAAATGCGTGACAAGTTTTTCGACATCATAACGTCGGAAACATTCGATCGCTTATACCATAGATAGATAGGCTGCACAAGGCATCATTGCATTGAAAGTAACATCACTATCATCTGACGGGTGGATACCGGCTGCAGGTGGATTATGGACCTGATGTTAATTTTTCCTTATTATACTGTGTTGTTTTCAATATTTTTATTATAGTGGTAATGGCCTGTGCAGCGTTTGGTTACATGAAAAAATGTGTGGAACACAGGAGTTGTATACACTACTGAAATTACGACACCTGTATAAGTGATATTACAAGCTAAATGACAATAAATCGACAAGTAACAGAGAAACACAGATGTTTTTGTTACATACTAAAGCGTCCGTCGACAGCGAGAATTTTTTGTATACGTTTCCCTATTGAAACACAGCCGAAATGCGGAACGCTTTTACAAACGAGCTTACGACATGTGGCTTTCTTCTGATTGCGCGGCTCATCAGCGAGAGAACCGGCTTGCGGAGTAGAGCAGGTCGCAACGTTTCGCGACAGATAGGATAACTTACCGTGCAGCCTACAGCAACTTTCACTTGGCGGGCTGCCCGCTCACTACAGGTGCCGCCGGCCGCTGGACAACAAGCTGTGGCCACGCCCACCCAAGGCCTCGCTGCAACCTGCCACTAAACGGATATTTCTACTCGCGCTTCGACAACCTTCTTCATCCTCGGATAACTCACCGTATTCCTCAGTAATTATTCTACTTCGTTCTAGTAGTCGCCGCAGTTACTATTCTTGCCGAATCTATACTGTTTGTTGTTGTGGCTTTCAGTCCGAAGACAGGTTTAAAGCAAGACTCGAACTCGGGACCTTTGCCTTTCGCGGGCAAGTGCTCTACCAAATGAGGTATCCAAGTACGACTCACGCCCCGCCCTTACAACTTTACTTCTGCCAGTACCTCATCTCCTACCTTCCAGACTTTACAGAAGCTCTCCTGCGAACCCTGCAGAACTAGCACTCCTGAAAGAAAGGATATTGCGGAGACATGGCTTAGCCACAGCCTGGGGGATGTTCCCAGAATGAGATTTTCACTCTGCAGCGGAGTGTGCGCTGATATGAAACTCCCTGGCAGATTAAAACTGTGTACCAGACCGAGACGCGAACTCGGGACCTTTGTCTTTCGCGGGCAAGTGCTCCACCAACTGAGATACCCAAGCACGACTCACGTCCCGTCCTCACAGCTTCAATTCCGCAAATACCTCGTCTCCTATCTTCTAGACTTTACAGAAGCTCTCCTGCGAACCCTGCAGAACTAGAACACTCCGCTGCAGAGTGAAAATCTCATTCAGGTTTGAAGCAGTTCCCCACTGCAGCCTGTAGTCTACCTCGTGCAAGCCTCTTCATCCCTGCATAGCTACTGCAACCTACAAGGAGGCGCTGAAAAGTTGTGCCTACAAGTTTCTTATACGAAGACTCTCAAGGCTTTTTAAACCAAACAAACATTATTAACATTCTACACCTTTATTCTTCATGTCTACATGTTTGCAGCCCTCTGCCCATAGAAGACTCCGATTTGTAGCATGCAACATGGCGGTGTGTAACGTAACCGAGTCGGTGCATGAGAAACGTGTGCTGTAATCAAGTTTCGAATTCGGAGAGTTCATCCACACATGGAGCGCCGTCTCCTTCAGCACGATAATGGCAGACCATACACGTGCGATGCGACATCTGCAACATTCCGACGCCTCGGGTTCACTGTCATCGTTCACCCTCCACACAGCCCCGACTTGGCCCTATCCGATTTTCATTTGTTTCTATAACTTAACATCTTCGAGGACTTCAGTTCGATACCGATGAAGCGGTGCAAGTGGAGGTGAGGCTGTGACTCCGTCAAAAAAGTCAAACATTCCACAGTGACCGTGTCGGCAAACTGGTCTCTCGTTGGGGGTAATGTGTTCGTTGCTAGGGTGACTATGATGAGAGTAAATAAGTAAACATGAAGAACAAAGATGTACAATGCTGTTGACGTTTGTTTTATTTAAAAAGCTTTAAAAGATGCCGCTTAAGAAATCAGAGCCATTACTTTCAGCACTCCCTAGAACATTAAGTTCTACTGTCTACTTATTACATGGGCCGTATGTTCATTATACACTACTGGCCATTAAAATTGCTACACCACGAAGATGACGTGCTACAGACGCGAAATTTAACCGAAAGGAAGAGGATGCTGTAATTTGCAAATGATTAGCTTTTCAGAGCATTCCCACAAGGTTGGCGCCGGTAGTGACACCTACTACGTGCCAATCGATTTCTCATACACAAACAGCAGTTGACCGGTGTTGCCTGGTGAAACGTTGTTGTGATGCCTCGTGTAAGGAGGAGAATTGCGTACCATCACGTTTCCCACCTTGATAAAGGTCAGATTGTAGCCTATCGCAATTGCGGTTTATCGTATCGCGACATTGCTGCTCGCGTTGGTCGAGATCCAATGACTGTTAGCAAAATATGGAATCGGTGGGTTCAGGAGTGTAATACGGAACGCCGTGCCTGATCCCAACGGCATCGTATCACTAGTAGTCGAGATGACAGGCATCTTATCCGCATGGCTGTAACGGATCGAGCAGCCACGTCTCGATCCGTGAGTCAACAGATGGGGACGTATGCAAGACAACAACCATCTGCACGAACAGTTCAACGACGTTTGCAACAGCATGGACTATCAGCTCGGAGACCATGGCTGCGGGTACCCTTGACGGTGCATCACAGACAGGAGCGCCTGCGATGGTGTACTCAATGAGGAACCTAGGTGCACGAATGGCAAAACGTTATTTTTTCGGATGATCCAGGTTCTGTTTACAGCATCATGATGGTCGCACCCGTGTTTGGCGACATCGCGGTGAACGCACATTGGAAGCGCGTATTCGTCGTCGATCCTAATGGCGTATCACCCGGCGTGAATGTATGGGGTGCCATTGGTTACACGTCTCGGTCACCTCTTGTTCGCTTTGACGGCCCTTTAAAAAGTGGACGTTACATTTCAGATGTGTTACGACCCGTGGCTCTACCCTTCATTCGATCCCTGCGAAACCCTACATTTCAGCAGGATAATGCACGACCGCATGTTGCAGGTCCTGTACGAGCCTTCCTGGATACAGAAAATGCTCGACTACTGCCCCGGCCAGCACATTCTCCAGATCTCTCCCCAACTGAAAACGTCTGTTCAATGGTGGCCGAGCAACTGACTTGTCACAATACGCCAGTCACTACTCTTGATGAACTGTGGTATCGTGTTGAAGCTACATGGGCAGCTGTACCTGTACACGCCACCCAAGCTCTGTTTGACTCCATGCCCAAGCATATTAAGACCAATCGATTCGGCTCAAATTTAGTAGGTCGCTTGTGTACAACCTAAAACGAAGGAATCTAAGATATTTTGGGTCAACACCCCCTCGTTTTTGAGAAAATCACCCCTAAAGGTTATGACGAGCTATCAACTCAAAATTGGCGAGATCGATAGATAATTGTAAGTAGAGCAATTTTCATCATCAGGTATGTGGTCTGAAAACGCATACTTTTCCAGAAATGGGGGTAAAAAACTTTTACAACTGCCGCTTCTGTACCGACATGCATAACGCTTTTTGCCGGCAGCGCCGATAGCATAATGGCAAAGGTAACTGCCTGGGAATGGGAGAACCGGGGTTCGAATCTCGAAGAAACATAGCAGATGTTATTCTTTTCGTTTGTATTTTTCCATATCTCAATTGATACGGATAGGAGGGTTAATAAGGTAAGTAAATCAATTTCCCAAACGCCGTGAGTTAGTAAAGTGTTAAACTTACAAGCCTTGTCACATGAAAACAACTCCGAGTAATAGTGCTGCGAATTGCTCACGAGGGATCACAGATAGCCAACCGCGCGACGCTTGTTTACAGCGAGGCACGGGACGGCATGCACGCGCGAAGAGTTATGTTGTCCCGGTTGCCTCTTCGTCATATCATAGTTGTCAACCTGGAGGAGTGAAGGTGTCCAGCACAAGCCTTATAGAAGTCAATCGGAAAGCGTTGTTTTCCGTCATTAGGCTGCCACGTACCGTGAGGATACATGTAGTGATTTTTCCATCGTTAATGCGCCGAATGAAATACGTTTTGTGAATGAACACAGTGTCCTTCCGTAAGTAACATATGACGAGTACTGTATGTAGTTTGTGGTAATTAGCTTGTCTGTTTATGCCATAGTAACTAGTTATTGTTTGTTGTGTCGTATCTTTCGAGATTCGAACCCGGGTTCTTCGAGTCCCAGCCAGTTACCTTGGCCGATGCGCTATCAGCGCTGTCGCCGAATAGCGTTTACCATGTGGCTACAGAAGCGGCAATTATAAAAGTTTCTTTCCTCGATTTCTGGAAAAGTTTGCGTTTGCGGACCCCATACCCGATGATGAAAAATGCTCTATTTAAAATTACCTATCGATCCCTCCAATTTTCAGTCGATTGCTCTTCACAACCTTTAGGGATCATTTTCTCAAAAACGCGGGTATGTTGACCCAAAATAACTTAGATTCCTTCGTTTTAGGTTGTACACAAGCGACCTGCCAAATTTGAGCCGAATCCGTTGCCCGTGTCTGAGGCCTTGTGAGTACTGATTTCTCAGGATCTATGCGCCCGAATTGCGCGAAAATGCAATCACATGTCAGTTCTAGTATAATATATTTGTCCAATGAATACCTGTTTGTCATCTGCATTTCTTCTTGACGTAGCAATTTTAATGGCCAGTAGTGTATATAAAGTGCGTTGATTTCAAATACGAGTTGTAATGTAGACTGCAGAGCATCAAAACTGCATCACCACGATGACAACATGAAAGAAATATCAAATTGGAGTGAAGTGTACTGCATACTTCGATATACAAATGAGTAGTATTTCAGCTCAATCACACAAAGTAGATGGAATAAAGATACCTACATTCTGCATACAAGGCAAGATTACCAGCGGGTTCCTCATTTAGAGACCGCAGCTGAATGTTAGTAAGAAATCGTGTTCTCTCTCGCGTGAAAAGGAAAAGCGGCTATCAGCAAGGCTCGAAATTCCACAGCGGCAGGAGCGTGACCTGTCGAGACTGCTGTTTGTCGCTCGTTTTGGTTGTTAGTTCACGACTGAGATGCGAATAACACATCGGTTGTCAGGAGGGCCATAGTGAATGCTTTGCAGAATTCATCAGCCCCACGCGGTAAGTGCCCAAGAGGACACACGTTCTGATCGCCTGGTCGCGCAGTATTGTGGAACAACGTAAGGTACCTTGAGTCATAAAATGGGCTTGTTTGTAACAGGATAGTGAGGCGACGACTGAAGCACCACGGACTGCCAGCACGAGACTCAGTGTGACAGCACGGAGAGGGCTCCGCCAACGGTGCACCCAACGACAACCCTGGACAATGGAGTGGCACCAGTTCGTATTTTCAAACGAGTGCGAGTATTACGTGCAGCATCACGGTCGTAGTACCCGTGTATGGAAGCTCCGAGGATAACAAATTTTTCCATATTGCTTTCTTTATAGTCATACGGTCTCAGCATAGGGTGTCATTGAGCATACAGCCTCTTCGCCTCTGGTTCGCGTAGCTATTAATTCGGATGGCATAGGCTACATTTCTGACGTGTTAATGACGTTGGCTGTCCCCAATTTCGAGTTTTCCGTTATGTTATCTTTCACCACAATAACACAAAATCGAATGTTGACCGTTCTGCCCTGGCCAACTTCAATGCAGTTATTCGACTGTTGTGCAGGCACATGCTCTGGTCTCTCTTTCACTGCAAACAGTTGTGCGTTGGTTGCCCAGAAACTAGCGCGCCCCCACTCGCCAGCCATTAACACTGACGAACCATCTTAAAAGAGTTATACCAGCCTGGAATGACGTACCCTCATCGGTCATCCAAGAACAGTTCGACTCAGTGCTCGGTTGAATTACAGTTGGTGCTGCTGCACGAGGCGACAGATTTGCGTATTTAATTTCGCATCCTATATACACCCATACGACCTACAAATTAAATCGTGAATTCTTTCTACTATACTGTATACACACAATAAGTAAAATTTTGTATTTTGCTATCCTGAAGAAAAGAGCCGGCCGCGGTGGTCTCGCGGTTCTAGGCGCGCAGTCCGGAACCGTGCGACTGCTACGGTCGCAGGTTCGAATCCTGCCTCGGGCAAGGATGTGTGTGCTGTCCTTAGATTAGTTGGGTTTAAGTAGTTCTAAGTTCTAGGGGACTAATGACCACAGCAGTTGAGTCCCATAGTGCTCAGAGCCATTTGAACCATTTTTTTGAAGAAAAGAAATATGTATTTCCAATAAATGTAATACAGCGCCCGTTCACAGACGTTTGTTAACGCTGGAAATATTCAGAATTATTTTGCTACAGCTGCCTCCACTATATACACTGTCGTGACAAAACTCTTGGGATAGCGATATTCACACATACAGATGGTGGTAGTCTCACGTACACAAGGTATAAAAGGACTGTGCATTCGCGGAGTTGTCATTTGTACTCAGGAGACTCATGTGAAAAGGTTTCCGCCGTGATTATGGCTGCTCGAGGGAGTTAATAGACATTGAACGCGGAATGGTAGTCGGAGCTAGACGCATGAGAAAATCCATACCGGAAATCGTTAGGGAATTCAATATACCGAGATCCCCAGTGCCAAGCGTGTGCGGAGAGTAAAAATTTCAGGCTTCACCTCTGACCACGGACAACGCAGTGGCCGACGGCCTTCGCTTAATGACCGAAAGCAGCGGCGTATAGGTAGAGTTTTGTCAGTGCTAACAGACAAGCAACATTGCGTGAAATAAACGCATAAATCAATGTGGGATGTACGACGAACGTATCCGTTAGGACAGTGGGACGAAATCTGGTGTCAATGGTCCATGGCAGCGACGACCTACGCGAGTGCCGTTGATAACAGCACGGCATCGCCTGCAACGACTCTCCTGGGCTCGTGACCATATCGGTTGGATTCTTGACGAAAGGGAAACTATGACCTAGTCAGATGAGTACCGATTTCAGTTGGTAAGAGCTCATGGTAGGGTTCAAGTGTGGCGCAGACCCCACGAAGCCATGGACCTAAGTTGTCAACAAGGCTCTGTGCAAGCTAGTAGTGGCTCCATGATGATATGCGCCGTGTTTACATGGGATGATCTAGGTCCTCTGATCCAATTGAATCGATCATTGGCTGGAAGTGGTTATGTTCGGCTACGTGGAGACCATTTGCAGCCATTCATGGACGTCATGTTATCAAACAACGACGCGCCATGTCACCGATCCACAATTGTTTGCGATTGGTTGAAGAATGTTCTGAACAATTCCAACGAATGATTTGGCTACCCAGATCGACCGCATGAACTTCATCGTACATTTCTGGGACATAATCTACAAGTTAGTTCATGCACAAAATCCTGCATCGTCAACACTTTCGCTGTCGAGTCCATGCCACATCGACCTGCTGCACTACGCAGGGCAAAAGGAAATCCGACACGATATTGGCACGCATCCCATTACTTTTGTCACCTCAGTGTAACTAGGAAGGAAGGAAGATTAACTCTAAATTACTAAACCCTCGTGAAATTTACGATTTCAGTAGGGTATTAAACAGGACATGTTGTACTTAATGTGGTATGTAATGTACCATTGGAGATCTAACAATAAATTGTAATTAATTAATTCGTAACCTACACATTATTACTTCTTTTGAATAAAATGTGGAGTAGTAAACTTAACTATGATTTATGAGCAGTGGAACGTTTCCGTCTTTAGGTTTACCATCTGGTCGACATCGAGGCCATTAGAGACGGTTCACAAGCTTGGACTGTTTCAAGGATGGAGAAGGAAATCGGCCGTGCTCTTTCAAAGGAACCATCCGCGCATTTGCCAGGCGCGATTTAGGGAAATCCCTGAAAACCGAGGAATTGAACCGTCGTCCTCCCGAATGCAAGTCCAATTTTATAAGTGGATTTCTCATGCATTAGCCGAACTGACTAAAGAAAAAAAAAGTTTAACACATTAATTTTTTTTACTGTATAGTGTACTTTCAATCATACTGATGACTCTATAACGAAAACCCTAAATTAAATTCGAGAGATATGAAACAAATATGGTTCGTAGAGCCCTTCAGTGCCGGTAACTTCTGGACTTTGGCGGTTAAAATGAAAAACGAGGGCCATGTTAATCGTAACAACAAGTGATTTTTCTATGGATGCCAGCATATTTCATTTTTTATCATAATCGCTCGTAAACTTATTTATAGTTATTGTATCCGCTGCAAAACTGAAATTCATGCCTTTACCTGCTGCACAGGACATCCATACAGAACGCATTGCAAGTCTATAGTGCTCCTAGAACTACGAGGGGCGGGCTGAAAATGCTTCCCAATTTTTTATTCCGTTCTCACTATCATATCATACAAATCAGTCCATGGACCTTCCCGCTTCGTTACCTCTACAGGGCTTCGAATTGAGGGGTGTAGCATGGCGGTGTGTAAAGCAACAACGTCGGTGCATTAGAAACAGCTCAGAAACTGGAAGCGCGAATTAGAAATTTTCGTACACACATGAAGCACCCTCCCCTTCAGCATGATAATGGCCAGACCACACACATCAGCAACACCCTCCATACAGTCATAACTTGGCCTCAATGGATTTTCAGCTGTTTCCAGAACTTAAAGAACGCCTTCGAGGATGTCACTTTGATAGTTATGAAGTGGTGCTAGCAGAGGTGAGGTTGTGGTTCCGTCAACAAAATCAAACATTCTACAGTGACGGTATTAAGAAACTGTTCTCTCGTTGGGAGGAATGTGTTCGTCACCAAGGTGACTATGTTGAGAAATAAATGTGTTGATATGAAGAACGAAGATCAAAATGTTAATAAAGACTGTTGTATTTGAATAGCTTCCATAGTATTCACATTAAAAAAATAAGATGCGTTACTTTTCAGCACTCCCTCGTACCTCGTATGCAGATTCGTGTGGTCCAACGTTCCTACAAACATTTCCGTTTAACAAGAAAAGCGCGTGATCTAAAACGCTCACAACAGCGCACAAATGTGCTCTGAATACAAATCGCTTGCCCCAAAAACATTCATATCAGCCTTTCGCATGCAAAACTGTGCGTCGTGCTATGAGGGATATCTGAATGATCTCGTATTCGAGGGATAAGAGAGGAACTTTGGCAACGGGAAGAAGAAAGTATCGATATAATAGGACCAAAACACATATATTTGAATGTCGTGACTTATGCTATATTTCTCTCTGCTTAACATAACTTTGCTATTTGAGCAACAAACTTTTCTACTGACAGCTATTCTATCTTCAAAGTGCAGTTGCGGGATTGGAATGACGTGGACAAGCAGAGTGGAACATAAAAATATGCACATCTGACTAAATTCGCTTTTTCTATAAGCAGCATCAGTTAGGCATTATCAAACTCCACACTAATTACATGTCCGAACGATGATATTGGTTTGTCAAAGTCATAAGCTGCCTTTTGTCATGCATACTGTAACATAGGCTTGTACTTCGCTGCGGAATGAAGTCTGATGAAATAACGATCGTGTGACTTTACTTGCGGTTTTTGACATTGTAATGTTTCAAAATCAATGGTTCTTCTCTTGTAGAGCTTATATTGACTATAGAAGGACACATCAACAGTCTGCCAATATTTTGTTGTCTTCGGAGTGTTTTAGTCCTAT
Source organism: Schistocerca gregaria (assembly GCF_023897955.1). Taxonomy (NCBI): domain Eukaryota; kingdom Metazoa; phylum Arthropoda; class Insecta; order Orthoptera; family Acrididae; genus Schistocerca; species Schistocerca gregaria. The sequence goes on along the minus strand of NC_064923.1, from coordinate 401,754,010 downwards.
TATATCGACATTTTGTTTCTTAATGTTAGTTCTCTCTTAGATAAGAACAGGCGATCATTCAAATTTCTCTCGTGGTAAGATTAGCAGTTTTACATTGCTCTTATCACTGTTCTTTGGAATGAGCGATTTGTATTTTAACCAAGCTCGTTTCCCTACGATTCTGATCGTCCGAAGCCACGTACTTCCCTTATCAGTTGCACCGCCCATTAGAAATATTAGCCATATTTCAAGCCACTCTTCGACTTCTAAACTGTCATTTACTTTAATCCTCGTTCCTTCCAAGTGAACAAATGCGAAAATTCTTCGACGTCCACCATACGTTAGGCATACTTACCACTTTGTACTTCCTTCGAAATTCTGCGGCAGACATAGAAGAAAACACCTGTTGGTCTGCGCGATAGTAAATTCCACAAATAAGAACATTCTTTCAGCGTTTCGGTGTTGGCCTTCCAATACATTGACCATCTAATGGCGCTTATTGACATATTGTTAGTACTAGGAATATTGACGTACAGTATTGATGACTCGAAAATATTTTCACTATTGTCAATACCTACGGAGCATTTGAGATCGAGAATTGACGGTTTAACTATATTATTCGTTCAGTTGTTAACAGAGCTTCATCAACCAGCTATATGGTACGTATCATTTCTCAGACCAGTTTTCCAAGTAGTCTTTTAAGTCAAAACAATTTTAATGGGACGGCACAGGGGTAATCGTTGCGTTTATCACTTTATGTTAGTAAATGTAGGATGCAGTGTGGCATTGTTTTCTTTTTTAATTCAATGACGTAATGTTGATTGTTGAATTACACAGTAGGAGTGTGGAAAAAGACTTGTATTTCAGAAAGTAGAAATACCGGATGATCAAAAAGTCAGTATAAATTTGAAAACTGAATAAATCACGGAATAATGTAGATAGAGAGGTACAAATTGACACACAGGCTTGGAATGACTTGGGGTTTTATTGGAACCAAAAAATACAAACGTTAAATAAATGTCCGACAGACATCTGATCAGAATAGCAAACATTAGCATAAAAAAGTAAGACAAAGCAAAGATTATTTTCTTTACAGGAAATGCTCAATATGTCCACCATCATTCCTCAGCAATAGCTGTAGTCGAAGAATAATGTTCTGAACAGCACTGTAAAGCATGTCCGGAGTTATGGTGAGGCATTGGCATCGGATGTTGTCTTTGAGCATCCCTAGAGATGTCGGTCGATCACGATACACTTGCGACTTCAGGTAACCCCAAAGCCAATAATCGCACGGACTGAGGTCTGGGGACCTGGGAGGCCAAGCATGACGAAAGTGGCGGTTGAGCACACGATCATCACCAAACGACGCGCACAAGAGATCTTTCACGCGTCTAGCAATATGGGGTGGGTTTTTTGCTTTTTGTTCTAATAAAACCCCATGTCATTCCAAGCATGTGTATCATTTTTTACCTCTCTGTCTACATTATTCCGTGGTTTTTCAAGTTTTCAAATTTATACTGACTTTTTGATCACCCGGTATTTTGCTATGCCTACTAAGAGGTCTCCGAAGTACATGTCAGCCTCACAGCATTATCGTAACTGTAAAAATAAAATTTTTACGGTAATTGTCTGAATATATCGTTTCAGGACATAGATCGTTAGTTCAAAGGTTCTCTCTCATTAACGTATCCTGGTTCTTTATTTTATGTCGTATCAAAGTTATCGATCTCTCATAGAATGCAGGGATCATCCGAAAGTAATATACGAAACCTTTCGGGTCCGTAGCTATGATTTTAATCAGTAAATTAACATACGAAAAGTCATTTCCTCTTTTTAATTGTTTTCTGTTGTTTACTAGCAATAACTAAAATAACAGTGACGCACGCTTTTATTATGGCGTCGCCAACTGACAATATTATTGATGTTGCGAGAATCGCTACAGTATCGAGAGTTTGACAAAGGACTGTTCCCAATAAGTACTGAACATGTAGTGGAACTGAAGTCGCCACTCACCAGCCTTGCCCGTGGAGTCCCCAGCTGACGGCGTCTCACCCTCGGCATCTACTGCGCGGCGCTGCCCGCTCTCCTGCGCTGCCTGCCCGTGGCCTGCGGTGTCTTCGGCCGGTGGAGCTCCCACCTCCGGAACGTCGTGAGCTGCCGGGGTGCCCGCCATGTCTGCCGATTCGCCCATCTGACCGCCTATGCACTGCCTCTATACTCGCAGCGGCAGCCTCTATTCTCCAGAGTCACCTCGCTAATCCCACAAGAACGCTTATCGTTGCGTGGCTTCGTCGCAGTACCCTGATTAGCTGCCTGTACCGTTGAGTCGACGCGGTATCGCAGCAGTGTCACGAATACATCTTGTGTCTCGAGACCTTTGTATCAGCGCTTTACGTATAACTCCCAGCACTTCTACAATTGGTTCAAATGGCTCTGAGCACTATGGGACTTAACAGCTATGGTCATCAGTCCCCTAGAACTTAGAACTACTTAAACCTAACTAACCTAAGGACATCACACAACACCCACTCATCACGAGGCAGAGAAAATCCCTGACCCCGCCGCTTCTACAATTTTCATCTCCTTCTCCTGCATCTACATCTATACAGGGTGATCCATTGATAGTTACCGGGCCAAATATCTCACGAAATAAGCATCAAACTAAAAAACTGCAAAGAACGAAACTCGTCTAGCTTGAAGGGGGAAACCAGATGGCGCTATGATTGGCCCGCTAGATGGCGCTGCCATATGTCAAACGGATTACAACTGCGTTTTTTTTTTAAAATAGGAATCCCCATTTTTTATTAGATATTCGTGTAGTGCCTAAAGAAATATGAATGTTTTAATTGGACCACGTTTTTCGCTTTGTGATAGATGGCGCTGTAAAAGTCACAAACGTATAAGTACGTGGTATCACATAACATACCGCCAGTGCGGACGGTATTTGCTTCATGATACATTACCCGTGTTAAAATGGACTGTTTACCAATTGCGGAAAAGGTGGATATTGTGTTGATGCATAGCTACTGTGATCAAAGTGCCCAACGGGCGTGTGCTATGCATGCTGCTCGGTATCCTGGACGACATCATCCAAGTGTCCGGACCGTCAGCCGGATAGTAACGTTATCTAAGGAAACAGGAAGGGTTCAGCCTCATTTGAAACGTCAACCACGATCTGCAAACAAATGATGGTGCCCAAGTAGGTGTTTTAGCTGCTGTCGCGGCTAATCCACACATCAGTAGCAGACAAAATGTGCGAAAATCGGGAATCTCAAAAACGTCGGTGTTGAGACTGCTACATCAACATCAATTGCACCCGTACCGTATTTCTATGCACTAGGAATTGCATGGCGACGACTTTGAACGTCGTGTACAGTTCTGCTACTGGGCACAAGTGAAATTACGGGACGATTACAGTTTTTTTCTACGCGTTTTATTTGGCGACGAAGCGTCATTCACCAACAGCGGTAACATAAACCGGCATTATATGCACAATTGGCCAACGGAAAATCCACGATGGCTGCCACAAGTGGAGCATCAGCGACCTTGGCGGGTTAATGTATGTTGCGGCATTATGGGAGGAAGGATAATTGGCCCCCATTTTATCGATGGCTATCTAAATGGTGCAATGTATGCTGATTTCCTACGTAATGTTCTACCGATGTTACTACAAGATGTTTCACTGCATGACAGAATGGCGATGTACTTCCAACATCATGGATGTTCGGAACATAGCTCGCGTGCGGTTGAAGCGGTATTGAATAACATATTTCATGACAGGTGGATTGATCGTTGAAGCACCATACCATGGCCCGCACGTTCACCCTATCTGACGTTGCCGAATTTCTTTCTGTGGGGAAAGTTGAAGGATATTTGCTATCGTGATCCATCGACAACGCCTGACAACATGCGTCAGCGCATTGTCAATGCATATGCGAACATTACGGAAGGCGAACTACTCGCTATTGAGAGGAATGTCGTTACACGTATTGCCAGATGCATTGAGGTTGACCGACATCATTTTGAGCATTTATTGCATTAATGTGGTATTTACAGGTAATCACGCTGTAAGAGCATGCGTTCTCAGAAATGATAAGTTCACAAAGGTAAATGTATCACATTGGATCAACCGAAATAAAATGTTCAAACGTACGTACGTTCTGTACTTTAATTTAAAAAACCTACCTGTTACCAACTGTTCGTCTAAAATTGTGAGCAATATGATTGTGACTATTGCAGCGCCATCTATCACAAAGCGAAAAAAGTGGTCCAGCTAAAACATTCACTTTTCTTTACGTACTACACGAATATGTAATAAAAAAATGGGGGTTCCTATTTTTTTAAAAACGCAGTTAATATCCGTTTGACCTATGGCAGCGGCATCTCGCGGGCCAACCATAGCGCCATCTGGTTTCCCATTTCAAGCTAGACAAGTTTCGTTCTTTGTAGTTTTTTCGTTTGACGCTTATTTCGTAAGATATTTGACCCGTTCACGATCAATGGACCATCCTGTATTTTACAAGTCATCTTGTGGTACAAGGTAGAAGCTACTTCTGATACCTCTATCAGTTCGGAAGAAATATGCGTTCATTTCGCGGGGTGTGTGAGAACAAGTAATAAAGGTTGTCTCATAATGAATGCAATTTTGAAATGCTCACTATTTCTCTTACAGTAAGTTGGTAGCACTGACCGTTGCACTATTGTCCTCTGTCTTCTTTCTGATTATTAATGCAGCGTTTCAGGAGGGAACAGCGTGTTGTCATCGCGGAAACTTAATACAAATGTGGTGAAGGTTATGCAGAGACTGTTCGCAAACTCTGTGGCAAACATTGCCATCGTGACTGATAATGTCGCTGTAAGTCCGGTGAAATCTAGTCTCCTAATTGCACAGCGATTGGATATTACCAGAACAACGAGGGACGTAATAATGCAATTCGATAAGTAATGCAATACTATATTTCTGAAAGCAGGTTGATTTTATTCAGTATTCCAATGCGCCATATTATCCCCACTCTTCTAGCTACAAAACGTTCAGAAAGTGTGACGGTCTTAAGCCATCTTACTGGGAAGGCCTGTACACCCCCATGGTAACTCTCCACTGGTCGACGTCAGAGCTAACGTCTTGTGAATCAATAACATCCCCATCCTTCCAAAAAATTGTTCAAATGGCTCTGAGCACTATGGGACTTAACATTTGAGGGCATCAGTCCCCTAGAACTCAGAACTACTTAAACCTAACTAACCTAAGGACATCACACACATCCATGCCTGAGACAGGATTCGAACCTGCGACTATAGCAGTCGCGTGGTTCCGAACTGAAGCGCCTAGAACCGTTTGCCCACCGTGGCCGGCCCCATCGTCGGAAGGTAAGACATCCGAGCTGCAGGGACGATGTGGAAGGGCAGTCCAGTGAAGTTCTGTGAGCTCCTCGCGGGTGCGCAGAGATGTGTGAAGCCTTACGTTGTCATGGAGAAGGAGAAGCTCGTTTGATTTTTGTGCCGACAAATGCAGTGAAGCCGTTACTTCCGTTTCCTGTGGGTAGCACAATGCACTTTAGAGTTGATCGTTACAAATGGTTCAAATGGCTCTGAGCACTATGGGACTTAACATCTGTGGTCATCAGTCCCCTAGAACCTAGAACTACTTAAACCTAACTAACCCAAGGACATCACACACATCGCAGGTTCGAATCCTGCCTCGGCCATGGATGTGTGTGATGTCCTTAGGTTAGTTTGGTTTAAGTAGTTCTAAGTTCTAGGGGACAGATGACCACAGCAGTTGAGTCCCATAGTGCTCGGAGCTATTGGAACATCACACACATCCATGCCCGAGGCAGGATTCGAACCTGCGACCGTAGCGGTCACGCGGTTCCAGACTGAAGCGCCTAGAACCGCACTGCCACACCTGCCGGCTGATCGTTTCACCACGAGGGAAGAAATCAAACAGATTAACACCTTCAGAGCTCCATAAGGCGGACGCCATGACTTTACCAGCTAAGGGTGCGGCTTTAAACTTTCTCTCCGGAGGAGAGGTGGTGTGGCGTCACTCCATGTATTTCCGTTTCGTTTCTGCCGCTCCATGGACTGCCGTTTTATTCGCGGTTCGAAATGATGAACCCATGTTTCATCGCCTGTGAAGATGCTTGACAGCAAACTGTCCCGATCAGCCTCGTAACGCGGAAGCAATTCTGTACAGATGGTCCTTCATTGCTCTTTATGGTCTTCGGTTAGGCGGCGAGGAATCCAGCGGGAACACACGTCAACTGGTGTACGAGTGTGTCAGCACTACCAACAGAGACGTCCAGTAGAGCAGCGAGATGTTTGATTGTGATCCGTCGATCACCTCCAGGGAGAATGTCCGCGCGTTCCAGCTTTGCAGGAGTCACAGCTGTGTGCGTCCAGCAAACACGCGGGAAATCGGACGGGTTTGCGCGAACTTTTAGCGATGACAGACGGCCTCGCCCAGGGCCGGCGCAAGGCACGTGCGAAACGTGCGGCCGCACAGGGCGGCACTTTCCGAGGGGCGGCAAATCTACCGCCCCCCCCCCCCCCCCCCCGCCTTTTTTAAACTCGACATTCATGGCCAAGAGGGGATTCGAAACCAAACCTTGGAGGGAGCGGCTTCGGGAACTGTGGCATGGCGCCTCGACTACCCGCCGGCAGCCCCTGTTGAACAAGGGGAGGGAGGAGGACTAATTTCTTCCTCGCTACTGTGGAAGCACCGTCGTGTTTACGCCGGAGGAACAGAGGGGGGAAAGCAGTCTGGCGTACACGCCAGTATTCTTCCATATGAGTGGAGCGCTGACCGCCTGTTGGGTTAAATAGTGTGTAAGGTTAGGGACTGACGACCGTAGCAGTTAAGTCCCATAAGATTTCACACACATTTGAACATTTTTCTAAATTCACAAGGTTTATTAAAATTGGCTAGATTCCTTCAATTAGATTTGACTCAATTTTTGAGCTGGTGCCCAGCGATTGTTTTGTACAAATCTGTAGAGAATGTCACCATCAGTCGCAATTTTTGTTTTTATTTTCCAGATCTACATAGATTTCGGACACAGTGTGGCTATTCTCAATTCTTTGAGCTATGTTTACATCTATACCGTCATGCTGAACGTAACTGTCAACATGATGGTTTAGATGTAAGCATGTATTAAAAGCTTTGAGACTGGCCACTCAGTGGACGAAACCTAGGTAGCCCTGAAAAGTAAAAACAAAAATTGGTAAAAATAAAAATTGCAATTGATTGCTGACATTTCCTACAGAATTGTTTAAATAAAATTCCACAAACGTTTTGTAAAAAAAAAGAAAAAAGGAAAAAGAAAACCGGGGGGCGGCAATTTAGCAGCTCGCACGGGGCGGCACTTGGGCTGGCGCCGGCCCTGGCCTCGTCCAACGACTCACCGTACTTTTGTCCACTTCCATTTCTCCGTAGATATCCTGCAAGCACCCCTGAATATCTGTGATGCTCTGGTTTCCCACCAAAAGAAACCCAATGACACAGCTCTTTGATTGGAACGCACTTCTGTTACAGACGGCATTTTGAACGTTACGCAAGGCGACGCCACTTATCGGGACTTCGTGAAGCTATAGGGGCTGAGGCGGAATATTCCGGTATTTTGCAACTGAAATTAGCCCGAAACAAAATGTGTTGCATACTTTCGGAGCAGGTAGCGAATTCTGAAAGGAGATCTGCACCTTTGGGCCTAAAAAATCCAACTGATACAAAAAGTGAAGCCAAACGGTAAAGAAAAGCGCCCACTGGATGCCTGCGACACAGAGATAAGACAACAGTTTCATCCAGAAAATAATGTCCACTGATCAGGCACATTTTCTGTTGAATGGCATAGAAAAGCCTCGAATAATCGTGGAGGCACCACTAGATTCACAACGAGTGATTATCTGAAGTGGGGTTTGGGCTGAGGGCATAAATGGACCGCAATTCTTCGAAGATGGCACCGGAAACGCAGTGGATGGCCGACGCTAGCACAAGATTAAGTGTTTTTGTGATCCGAACTGGATTTATGCTGAGGATGTTAGGTTTCAACAAGACGGTGCAACCTGCCACATATCGATTACAACGATGGACTTATTACGAGAGAGGTTCTCTGGGCGGATGATTTCTCACAACGGTGACGGGAAGTTGTCTCCCAGGTCTTCTAATCTTTTTGGGGTTGTTCGAAAATTGGTGTGTACGCCAACAAACGACAATCGCTTCCAGAGCTGCAGGCCGAGTTTCAGCGAGTAATTTCAGGACTAGAAGTGCAAGTACGAGTATATCGAAAAGTTATGGAAAAATTCATCGAAAGTACGAGAGTGTCTGCAGAGTCGTGGACAACATTAGAATAATATTGTTTCTCACACATAATCATGGGTAGCGTAAACTGCAATAATATACTGCCGGAAAAAAATAGTACACCCTTTTAGATGGTTCCAATTCACTCAAGATTTATTGTTGCAACAATGCGTATGGAGTACGTGGAATGATTACATTTGCAGATCAATAGTACGAGCGGTTCTAAGGTCCAGGTAACCGACCCATGCTGAACATCCATATTAGTACGTGGTGTAGCCTCCATGTACAGCAATGCATGTGCTGACTTCGGCATCCATTCGATCGTACAGATGGTGAATACTGTCTTGGCATACGTTATGCCATGCCTGCTCGACCTATTCATGTGGTTCTGTGGGAGTTGTTGGTTGAAGAATCACACGAGTCGCTTCTCGTCCCATCATATCCAACACACGCTCGATTGGAGACAAGTCCACAGATCATGCTGCAGGTGTTGCGAGCACGCTAAGTTTCAGGGGTAGTGCGTGGGCGAGCGTTATCCTGTTGGAACAACACATCACCTTCCTGTTGAAAGAATGGCAAAAGAGCGGGTTTAACAACATTCTATACGTATCGAGCGCTGGATAGCGTCCCCTCCAGAAACACCAAAAGTGAACGGAAGTTGTAGCTTACTGCGTCCCTGGCCACAAGACCTGAGGCGGGGCCAACGTGTATTGGATGAATGCAGTCTATTAGTCAGGGCTCATCAGGTCTACGTCGTATACGCGAACGACCATCATTTGCAAGCAGGCAGAATCTGCTTTCGTCGCTGAAGACCTCGGCACCCTATTCCATCTTCCAGGTGATAACTGAAGCCATCAGTCAGGCAGTGCGCGTCGATGCAGTGGCGTGAGTGGAAGACGGGCTAGAGGTGTGCATGCCCGTAGTTCCATTGCTAATAACAGATTTGCCACAGTTCGTGTTGACATGTCTAGCTCACAAGTTCTCTTATCTGTGCTCTGGTATCTGTACTATCTGCCAATGCTGCCCTTACAATAGGACGATCCAGGCGGGCGTCTGTGCTACGTGGAATTGCCGAAACCTCGTCTACGGCTGTGAGAATGTTCACGTGACCATTGATACCAGCTTCATTACATAACTGACGCAGCACGGGCTGTGGGAAGCATGAGTGCGCCTCCGTGGCTTGGTGCCTGTTTGCTTCACATGTTTGCACCACTCTGGCCCTTCTAGCTGTGAGCATCCACTATTAACGAATAGACATAGATGGCGCTCGTCTAGCTATGTCACCACGCTGCCTTTTTTGGCTATCTCCCAGGTGGCATATGTCATCATCTGATCAACATCGACATCGTTTTTCCAGGTGTACTAATTTTTTCTGGCAGTGTATGTAAATTATTTAATTTCATCAATATATCTGTATGGAGTCAATAGTTGCGTTCTTTACGGTACACTCATTATGTGCATGCCTCTTTTTCGAGCGTACGCTTTCGGAATTTTAACAGTAGCTAAACTTCTACTCGAAGCACAGTGCCTCTCTTGCAACATCTGCCTCTAGAGTTTTCTCTGTAACGCTCTCCCGCTTATAAACCAAATCCGTGACGAAACGCGCCGCTCTTCTTTGAATCTTTTATCTGTAGTTTATACTGTCCGGTAAGAACTCCAGATTGACGAACTGTACTCAAAAATCTGTCGAACGGGTGTTTTGCAAGAACTTCTTTCACGGATGAATTACATTGCCTTAGGATTTTTCCAAGAAACGTCAGCCTGACATCTGTTTTCCTTACAGCTTCGAGTTTTCTGTCGTTCTGGGCCTTTACTCGCAGCCATTTTGCGGTTGTTACCGCTTCCAGCGAGTCATCACAAATAGTATAATCTACTATTAATGGATCTCTTCGCCTATTTAAGCACAATACATTACTTTTATTCACGCTCAGGGTCAGCTGCCTGTCCCAGCACCAAACGTCCTCCAGGTCTGCCTGTACTTAGCTATGGTCTTCTAGCGTTGCAACTTTCCCATAGACAACGGCATCGTACGCGAACAGCCTCTATAATATCCACTAGATCAATGGTCGTCAAAGTTTTTTGCCCAAGAGCCAATACTGACATTATGGGGCGGTACCCCGGGCTGAGTATGTACTGATCTTAATAGTAATTAGTAATCTACATAAATTTTATGTTGTGAGCACCAGTACGACTGTCTAGACTAATGGTGCCATAAGTATGCCGCCATCCCCCAATTACGGATCGTTAAAAGTAGGCGCCATTCGGAACACTTCGTGTCGACTGTTCTCTGTTTCAGGCTGCTGCTATCCACAGTGACCTGGAGTTATGACACTGTAATTGTCTGGCAAAGTGTTCTTTTATTGTCCGTGTGAGCGAATGATTAACTGATTAATAACAATAACTGTACTCATATTTAAGGCCATTATGCTACATGAGATAGGATCACACATGTTAACTAAATGTTATGAATTTCATATTTCTTCCGCTTGTTGCGATATATTACGACAGACTTAATTTAATATGATATTCCTTGCTACAAATATATACCACATTTGAAGGCGACAGTACCTGTAATATGGATACACGGGTCAATGTCAAAATTTATAGCATGGGAATTGTTCGGTACAAGTTGCGCCCGCCCGCGAGTTGTCAGTACTGAAAGACAAACAACAGAACATTCCCATCCCCCTCCCCCTCTTACATCCTGTGCCCTGCCATGGCCACGCTACATACACCGAAGCACCAAAGAAACTGGTATAGGCATGCGTATTCAAATACGGAGATAGGTAAACAGGCAGAATACAGCCCTGCGGTCGGCAATTCCTACATAAGACAACAAGTGTCTGGCGCAGTACTCAGATCGGTTGTGCTGCTACAATGGAAGGTTATCAAGTGAATTTGAACTTGGTGTTATGGTCGGCACGCGAGCGATGGGACGCAGCATCTCCGAGGTATCGATTAACTGGGAATTTTCCCGTACGACCATTTCACGAGGGTACCGTGAATATCAAAAATCCGGTAAAACATCAAATCTCCGACATTGCTGCGGCTGGAAAAAGATCCTGCAAGAACCGAACTAACAACGACTAAAGAGAACCGTTCAACGTGACAGAAGTGCAACCCTTCCGCAAACTGCTGCAGATTTCAGTGCTGAGCCATCAACAAGTGTCAGCGTGCGAACAATTCAACGAAACATTATCGACATGGGCTTTCGAGCCGAAAGCCTATTCGTGTACCCTTGATAACTGCACTACACAAAGTTTTACGCCTCGCCTGGACCTGCCAACATCGATATTGGACTGTTGATGACTGGAAACATGTTGCCTGGTCGGACGAATCTCATTTCAAATTGTATCGAGCGGATGGATGTGTACGGGTACGGAGAAAACCTCATGAATCCATGGACCCTGTATGTCAACAGGGGACTGTTCAGGCTAGTGGAGGCTCTGTAATAGTGTGGGAAATATGCAGTTGGAGTGATATAGGACCTCTAATACGTCTAGATACGACTCTGATAGGTGACACGTACGTAAGCACCCTGTCTGATTACATGCATCCATTCATGTCCATTGTGCCGTCCGACAAACTTGGGCAATCCCAGCAGGACAATGCGACACTCCAAACGTCCAGAATTGCTACAGAGTGGCTCTGGGAACACTCTTCTGAGTTTAGCCACTTCCGCTGGGCACCAAACTCCCCAGACATGAACATTACTGAGAATGTCTGGACTGCCTTGCAACGTGCTGTTCAGAAGAGATCTCCACACCCTCGTACTTTCACGGATTTATGGACAGCCCTGTAGGATTCGTGGTGTCAGTTCCCTCCTACTTCAGACATTAGTCGTGCCGTGCCACGTTGTGTTGCGGCACTTCTGCTAGCTCGCGGGAGCCTTACACGATATTAGGCAGATGTACCAGTTTCTTTGGTTCCTCAGTGTATCTCTCAGCCCCCGAGGTAAGCGCCAAACGTCCTTAGCTCAAGGCCGAATTCACCAACATCGATTAAAATAAAGCACGTCTTATGACGACTACTGCGCTTATACTTCAAGAATGATCACTTATATTGCAAGAATGATTAATGTTTAGGGATTTGACAAGAATAACCATTCGAAGCAAAAGTGTCCCGTAAACATAGGCTGTAAAATGCATTCCTTAAGAGCTATGAGCGCTTGTTCATCTTCGCTACAGTGAAGCACATCTTTTCTACTGAACAAGAGCTCAGAGATCTCAAGGAATGCATTTTAGACCCCATGTTTACTGGACAGTTTTGCTTCGAATGGTGGTTCCTGTCAAATTCCTGAATATTGACTATACCTCCTGGGACATCCTGCATATAATGCAAAAAGTAAACACCCTTCGTTATTTTTACACTTGTCGATTTCTTCTGTAAATAATGAAATCTTACTGGCTGCTCTGCACGGCAACAGGGCCGTTTCTACCACTAGGCAAGACCAGGCGGCCGCCTAGGGAGGCAAGATTTTAGGGACGGCGAAGGGAGAAAAAAATTAATTTCAAATCACCCAGCGAAAAAATTGAACAGATGAGGAGAAAAAATGAAAAAGAGGGAAAAATTAAAACACCAAATTGTTTTCAAAAGCCTGCGGAACATTTATACAAAATAAGTCTTTTCTTACTTTGACGAAAGCAAACAAATTGCTTCTATCTACCTCAAAACTAAAGCAGCTGCTAGTGATTGTGAATACAAAATGGAGATAAACATGACCTTGATTCGTCTACGTCAAAGCTGAAGCAGGGCTCGTGAGCTGACTTGCGATCATGTCGCGACTTGATACCACAGTTCCCACAGTTCCTCTCTCTGCTTTTGTCTCTGTAGATCATTTGTCCTGTGTCAGCTGAATTGACGACTGATCCCAGAAAATGAGGACGTCTGGTCACCGTAGTTTAATGATTAAAACTATAGTAGGAGAGTTGCGTTGTTGTGCCGTTGTATGTTGGTGATGGTAGAGTGGGAGGGGGGGGGGGGGGTATTGTAAGAAAAAAAGAGGGGGCATCAGTTCTCGCCTAGGGCGGCAAAACACCTAGCAGTAGTGTATATTAAAAAGCACCTTCTCTCGGCTCAATTATTCTCTGATTCTAGAACACATCTGTTGGCAGTTTAGCGGCTGGTATTCAGTCAAGAGCGTCTGACTCTTTTCAGAAGAGTGGGACGAAAACGTTTTCGACCAATTCTCAACGCATCTTCTCCAAAGATATCAGTGTGACATAGGACATTTCGGGACGTGATAATAACCAAGGAATGTGTTAGCAGAGAAGAGTACCAATTTACCTTCTGGCAAATATTTGCAAGAGACTACTCAAATGTGTGATCGTCATTAAAATCTTCTTAGTTGGATGCAACGGAAATCCTCAACATATCTGTTGGATATACTCCTTCTTCGGTTGACCTCTTATATTTTCCGGTTCTACAGTACTCTATAATGTGATGTGCTGCAGACTTTTATTTCTTGATTAGTGTTCCACCCACAGGCGCCCACAAGACCGTGCAAGAAGGGGCACTTGCCCCTGCTGGAATCTGGCTACTCGCTTTTTATTCGTTACAGAAGTCTCATGAATTTCTGGTAATGATTGTCTGCAACTTTAGTAAACTGAAGATTTAACTTTGTCGAGAGCAACGAGTAATACAGTGCTCTGCAAAAGTTGCGGACGAGCTAGATACATATTAACTGCTTGGAGGAAATGAATGAAAGTGTAGCAGCATGTTCCCAGAAACCTCACAGAAAGTAGTACGACGCGTAGCGCGAGGTCAGTGTGACTCTAGCGCCCCAACTCGAGACGTTTTAAAGAACTGAAAAGCAAGTGTGTGTCAATCAGCAAGCTGTTGCGATGCACTGTGGTAGTGTTCTTCTTACAACGTAGCCCGGAGTCAACGTGTGAATGATTTCACACGGGGAAGGATCATCAGGAAATTGGAACACGGACGAAATGTGTCAAGTGTAGCCCCAGAGTCTGGTACTGCTCACAGCATTGTTTCGCATGAGAAGGCAATGTTCCGAAGCAACGGCACTGCTGCCCAAGCAGACTGTGTGGCCGCCCGGGTCAACTACAGAGGCAGATAACCGCTACATTGTCCAGCAGGCATGAAGGGACACACGTAAAATAGCGCGTGCAATTGCAAACACATTTAACAGGACTGCAAGGCACACAATCTCACATTCCATGAGGCACAACGACTGAATGGGGGTGGTCTCTATGCCCAACGACCAGCATGTTGCGTTCCGTTGACACCCTCACATCAGAGGAGCCAATAGCATAGAGACTGGACCAGCGAAGAGTGGAGTGCCCCCAGAAACGTAGTCGAACGTGATCATTTTGGTAGCATGCATTTTATGCCGGGACTACTGACATCAGTATTTTGACCATGGCAGACCCTCCAGTGAACTTTATTGTGACACTGTACTCTTCCTTCATGTCCATCTTTCCTGGGGTGCATTCGGCCCTAACTTCATTATTATCCACATCTCCATCTACATAGACACCCCACAAACCATCGTACGGTGCGTGGCGGAGGAGACCTTGCACCACCACTAGTCATTTCCTCCTCTGTTCCATTCGCAAACAGAGCAAGAAGAAAACGACTATTTATATGCCTCCCTATGGGCCCTAATTTCTCGTATCTTATCTTCTCGCTCCTTACACGCAATGTATTTTGGCACCAATAGAATCGTTCGGCAGTCAGCTTCAAATGTCGGTTCTCTAAATTTTCTCAATAGTGTTCCTCGATAAGAACGTAGCCTTCACTCCAGGGATTCCTATCTTATTTCCCAAAGCATTTCTGTAACACTTACGTGTTGTTCAAACCTGTTGTTGTTGTTGCGGTATTCAGTCCTGAGACTGGTTTGATGCAGCTCTTCATGCTACTCTATCCTGTGCAAGCCTCTTCATCTCCCAGTACCTACTGTAAACTACATCCTTTTGAATCTGCTTGTGTATTCATCCCTTGGTCTCCCTCTACGATTTTTACCCTCCACGCTGCCCTCCAATATTAAATTGGTGATCCCTTGATGCCTCAGAACATGTCCTACCAACCGATCCCTTCTTCGCGTCAAGTTGTGCCACAAACTTCTCTTCTCCCCAATCCTATTCAGCACCTCCTCATTAGTTATGTGATCTACCCATCTAATCTTCAGCATTCTTCTGTAGCACCACCACATTTCGAAAGGTTCTATTCTCTTCTTGTCCAAACTATTTATCGTCCATGTTTCACTTCCATACATGGCTACACTCCATACAAATATTTTCAGAAACGACTTCCTGACACTTAAATCTATACTCGATGTTAACAAATTTCTCTTCTTCAGAAACGCTTTCCTTGCCATTGCCAGTCTACATTTTATATCCTCTCTACTTCGACCATCACCAGTTATTTTGCTCCCCAAATAGCAAAACTCCTTTACTACTATAAGTATCTCATTTCCTAATTTAATTCCTTCAGCATCACCTGGCTTAATTAAACTACATTCCATTATCCTCATTTTGCTTTTGTTGATGTTCATCGTTTACCCCCCTTTCAAGACACTGTCCATTTCGTTCAACTGCTCTTTAAAGTCCTTTGCTGTCCCTGACAGAATTACAATGTCATCAGTGAACCCCAAAGTTTTTATTTCTTCTCCATGGATTTTAGTGCCTACTCTGAACTTTTCTTTTGTTTCTTTTACTGCTTGCTCAATATACAGATTGAATAGCATCAGGGAGAGGCTACAAATCTGTCTCACTCCCTTCCCAACAACTGCTTCCCTTTCATGTCCCTCGACTCTTATACCTGCCATCTTCTTTCTGTACAAATTGTAAATAGCCTTTTGTTCTCTGTATTTTACCCCTGCCACCTTCAGAATTTGAAAGTGAGTATTCCAGTCAACATTGTCAAAAGCTTTCTCTAAGTCTACAAATGCTAGAAACATAGGTTTGCCTTTCCTTAATCTTTCTTCTAAGATAAGTCTTAGGGTCAGTATTGTCTCATGTGTTCCAACATGTCTACAGAATCCAAACTGATCTTCCCCGAGGTCGGCTTCTGCTAGTTTTTCCATTTGTCTGTAAAGAATTCGTTTTAGTATTTTGCAGCTGTGACTTATTAAACTGATAGTTCGGTAATTTTCACATCTGTCAACACCTGCTTTCTTTGGGATTGGAATTATTATATTCTTCTTGAAGTCCGAGGGAATTTTGCCTGTCTCATACATCTTGCTCACCAGATGGTAGAGTTTTGTCAGGACTGGCTCTCCCAAGGCCGTCAGTAGTTCTAATGGAATGTTGTCTACTCCGAGGGCCTTGTTTTGACTCAGGTCTTTCAGTGCTCTGTCAAACTCTTCACGCAGTATCATATCTCCCATTTCATCTTCATCTACATCCTCTTCCATTTCCATAATATTGTCCTGAAGTACATCGCCCTTGTATAGACCCTCTATATACTCCTTCCACATTTCTGCTTTCCCTTCTTTGCTTAGAAGTGGGTTTCAATCTGAGGTCTTGATGTTCATACAAGTGGTTCTCTTATCTCCAAAGGTCTCTTTAATTTTCCTGTAGGCAGTATCTATCTTACCCCTAGTGAGATAAGCCTCTACATCCTTACATTTGTCCTCTAGCCATCCCTGCTTAGCCATTTTGCACTTCCTGTCGATCTCATTTTTGAGACGTTTGTATTCCTTTTTGCCTGCTTCATTTACTGCATTTTTATATTTTCTCCTTTCATCAATTAAATTCAATATTTCTTCTGTTACCCAAGGATTCCTACTTGCCCTCGTCTTTTTACCTACTTGATCCTCTGCTGCCTTCACTACTTTGTCCCTCAAAGCTACCCATTCTTCTTCTACTGTATTTCTTTCCCCCATTCCTGTCAATTGTTCCTTTATGCTCTCCCTGAAACTCTGTACAACCTCTTGTTCTTTCTGTTTATCCAGGTCCCATCTCCTTAAATTCCCACCTTTCTGCAGTTTCTTCAGTTTTAATCTACAGGTCATAGCCAATAGACTGTGGTCAGAGTCCACATCTGCCCCTGGAAATGTCTTACAATTTAAAACCTGGTTCCTAAATCTCTGTCTTACCATTATATAATCTATCTGATACCTTTTAGTATCTCCAGGGTTCTTCCATGTATACAACCTTCTTTCATGGTTCTTAAACCAAGTGTTAGCTATAATTAAGTTGTGCTCTGTGCAAAATTCTACCAGGCGGCTTCCTCTTTCATTTCTCTCCCCCAATCCATATTCACCTACTACATTTCCTTCCTTCTCTGCCTTTTCCTACTACCGAATACCAGTCACCCATGACTATTAAATTTTCATCACCCTTCACTATCTGAATAATTTCTTTTATTTCATCATACATTTCTTCAGTTTCTTCGTCATCTGCAGAACTAGTTGGCATATAAACTTGTACTACTGTAGTAGGTGTGGGCTTCGTATCTATCTTGGCCACAATAAAGCATTCACTATGCTTTTTGTAGTAGCTTACCTCCGCTCCTATTTTCCTATTCATTATTAAAGCTACTCCTGCATTACCCATATTTGATTGTGTGTTTATAACCCTGTAGTCACCTGACCAGAAGTCTTGTTCCTCCTGCCACCGAACTTCACTAATTCCCACTATATCTAACTTTAACCTATCCATTTCCCTTTTTAAATTTTCTAACCTACCTGCCTGATTAAGTGATCTGACATTCTCCGATCCGTAGAACGCCAGTTTTCTTTCTCCTGATAACGACATCCTCTTGAGTAGTCCCCGCCCTGAGATCTGAATGGGGGACTATTTTACCTCCGGAATATTTTATCCAAGAGGACGCCATCATCATTTAATCATACAGTAAAGCTGCATGCCCTCGGGAAAAATTATGGCCGTAGTTTCCCCTTGCTTTCAGCCGTTCGCAGTACCAGCATAGCAAGGCCGTTTTGGTTAGTATTACAAGGCCAGGTCAGTCAAACATCCAGACTGTTGCCCTTGCAACTACTGAAAAGGCTGCTGCCCCTCTTCAGGAACCACACGTTTGTCTGGCCTCTCAACAGATACCCCTCCGTTGTGGTTGCACCTACGGTATGGCTGTCTGTATCGCTGAAGCCTCCCCACCAACGGCAAGGTCCATGGTTCATGGAGGGGAGGTGTTCAAACCTACCAGTAACAAATATAGCAACCCGCCTCTGAATAACTTCAATGTCCTCTTTCAATCCGTCCTGGTACAGATCCCAAACACTCGAGCAGTACTCGAGAATAGGTCGCACTGGCGTCCTATATCTGGTCTCCTTTATATGTGAACCACACTTTCCTAAAATTCTCTCAGTAAATCGAAGTCGATCATTCTCCTTCCCTACCACAATCCTCACATGCTCGTTCCATTTCATATCGCTTTGCAACATTACACCCAGATATTTGAACGACTTGACTGTGCCAAGCAGAACACTACTAATACTGTATACGAACACTACAGATTTGTTCTTCCCACCCATGCCATTAACTAAAGTATTTACAGATTTAGAGTTAGCTGCCATTCATCACACCAATTAGAAATTTTGTCTAAGTCCTCTTGCATCTTCCGACAGTCATTCAACTTCGACACCACAGATTGCTGCCCACCCTATCCACCAAATCATTTATGTATGTAGATAACAATAGCGGCCTCACACTTCTCTGGGCCACTCCTGACGATACCCTTGTCTCTGATGAGTACTCGCTGTCGAGGACAACATACTGGGTTCTATTACTACTACACAAGCCACTCACATATCCATGAAATTACTCCATATGCTCGTACCTTCGTTAACAGCCCCCAATGGGGCACCGTGTCAACTTCTTTCCAGAAATATAGAAATATGGACTCAGCCTTTGCCCTTCATCCATAGTTCACAGTGCATCATATGAGAAAAGGCAAACTGAGTTTCGCACCAGCGATGATGCTTTCTAAAACAATGCAGACTCATGGACATAAGCTTCTTGGTCTCAAGAAAGTTAATTGTATTCAAACTGAGAATAGGTTCAAGATTCTGCAGCAAACCAAAGTTAGGTATATTGATCTGTAATTTTGGGGGTCCATTCTTTTATCCTTCTTATATACAAGAGACACGTGCGCTTTTTTCAATCGCTTGGAATTTTGTACTGGGCGAGAGATTCACGATAAATGCAAGACAAGTAACGGGTCAGTGCTGTATAGTACAGTTTGTTTAACAGAATTGGGATTCCATCCGGACCTGGTGATTCATGTGCTTTCAAATCTTTGAGTTGTTTCTCTACGTTAGGGATGCTTATTATTAAGTCGTCCATACGGGAAGCTGTCCAATGGTCAAATGACTTTATGTTTGTACGAATCTTCCATGTGAACTATTTCTTGAACATGAAATTTAAAACTTCAGATTTCGTTTTACTACCTTCAACTGCCACACCTGGCTTTCAACAAGGGACTGAATGGAAGCCTTAGAGCCGCTTATCGATTTTACATACCACCATAATTTTCTCGTGTTCTCTGCCAGATCTTTTGCTAAGGTATGACGGTGGTAATTGTTGTATACTTCAAGGACACACAAAGCTCTACTAACCTTTGCTTGTTGTTATTTGTGTGTTCTCCTTCTGTGGATGATAATGCGTGACTGCATTGAGTACCGCAAGAGGAGTACTTCTTGGAATGACAGAATATATAGTGAATGGACTGGTCTGTACGTTCCCCGACTTAAATACCGCCAGAGCATGTGTTGCAGTACGTCCTCATGAACCAATGACCATCCGACAGCTGTCAAATGCACTTATGGAGAAATGGAATGCCATTCCACAAGAACTCCTTGTGGCCAGCATGGGAGAACATTGCAAAGCATGCACTGCTGTCCGTGGTGATCACACACACTATTAAGAACTGTGTCCCGCCTTTTATGAAGTGATGACTTCAGTGTAGTTACTGTATTTGAATAAAACTATCATTTATGTTGCGTTTTTCTTTCTGTTACCCTCTCTAGCAAACTACACAAGATCTTTCTATGTGTGGCCCAAGTTTCATCGAGCTGTGTTACTCAGCAGTGACACATCATGCGAAAGTTACTTTAGTTCTTAAGTTTCTCACACCACTTTTTTGCAACGTCTTCCCCTAAAAATGTGTCAAGTCCTTGATGTGGCTGTTGTTATGGTGCTGTTCTGTAGTCGTGATGGATATGAACCTTTATGGAACCATCTTAAAAAGAAATGAATCACCAAGCTCTTCTCTGTCACCCTCTCATGCAGCCCTTATTGAGCTGCAGATAGGAACCATTCCAGTACCAAGGCATGAGGATCCAGTTAATCCCTCCCTCTGCTGCACAATGGAATAACAAAAGTAGTTTACAGTCTCTCAGCAGAGACTGTCTTTCTGATCATACACTACTGGTTGTGACAACTGCAGCACCCAGAAGGAACTGTGTGACTCACACCCAAACTGAAGGCTGTGCATAACACTAGAACCATAAGAAGTGATTAATACTGCAGAGAAATGGTGTACTCCTTAGCACAGCGCCGTCTTCTTTTGTGTGACCAGATATGTCAGTATTATTCCATGCAGAGCCATAAAACAAAGTGGAAACAAGCAAGCATAATGTCTCATGGTCGTGAATGGGAGAAATATCAGCATCTGAGTGAGTTTGAATGATGCAGAATTATCAGTCCACATGGAAAGGATTGTCATACTGTATGCAGCTCATATAGGATATGTTGTCACGACAATGCTGCATATGTAGAAGCAAACAGGTACTGGACCACAAAATGTGATCACAGCACAGAATGACTTGTCTGCAGGGCTGTACCAACAGAACAGCTTAGTCCACAGTGTTGACTCAGGAATATTGCAATGAGTGTGGACCTGTCTGCACCAGTGGTCTGACACCATCATCTGAGGGCTCGACAGATGGAAAAAATGCTATTGTGCAGATTTCATTTACTATAAACCACCAAGGCCTCAGACTGCAATGCACATGAGAACACAATCACTGGCATTCTGAGTGGCAAAATGTAATATATATGGGTGAGATCCATTTCAAGATACCCTACAATGATGGCATGTACAAGTCAGATGCTACTGTGGTCTCCAAATTATTCCTCTACAGTACACAATGCTGTAAAATGTGCTCATATCCTTCCACATTTAGCGTTTACTTAAGCACAATAAGGGAACCACAGCCTGACTACAAAAATCACCTCCATACTGTAACACCACCTCCCCTGTACTTCACTGTTGGCACTGTACATAGTACCAGGTAGTGATCTCCAAAAATTTGCCATACCAAAATCCTCCATCGTACTGGCAAAGGGTATAGTATGGTTCATTACTCTGAATCACCCATTTTCAGTCATCTACTTGCCAGAGGCATCACGTAGCACTGACTTCAGAAATACATGGCCTACAAAGAGCTGCTCGATGATTTTAACCCATTCTTTTTAGCCCCCTAGACACACTGTGCTAGCTGGGGTATTGGTAGCACTTTGTAACTCTTGAGTGGTTCCTTCTATTGATTTCTGCTGCCTGGTCTTGGTTTACCTGTGATTCTTCCTTATTATCTACAGTTCACCATCTTGTTACCAATAGTTGACTTGGGCACCTTTAGGAGGGTTGAAATGTCCCTGACAGATTTAGTACTCACATGACATCCTGTGACTAGTCAATAATGAAGTCATTGACCCTTTCTGTTGTTAATGGTTCCCTAATGACAACAGAAAACCTCCCACTTCTATTTATACTAGCGGTTTGAGTCTCGTTTCATGTAGTGGCCAACTCAGCACTACATAGTGATGTCCAGATTCTTTTGATCAAATAGTGTAAATGAATGTTACCAGCACTGAGGTTAGCATTATGAGGTGCATAGCGTAACACATCCATTCAACAAAATAGTTAGCCATCATGTTCCCATGGCCAGTGCATCCAGGAATTAGCATCCATATCTTCATGTTTACATGATGGTTGAATATGTACCAAAATCAAAACTACAGTTTGCTAACTTGGTATTAACTACATGCAGATGACTCAGTGAGGCCCTTTTGCACACGTTGTGACTCACTACAGCATTACTGAATTGACAGTTAACTTGAAAATTTAATTCAACAAGAGCACTCCTTTCTGACTACTTTTGCTACCTTGATACATGACACTGTAGACCTTCAAAGGGGACTTCCCTGAGACTATCCTGCTCCTAGCATCTTAAAATACTATGGAAGGTCTACATATGCCAGAAAACTTCTAGAACTTTTTGGAAAGATGTAACTTCCCTCGGACTGTATACGCCCTTTCTGATCACAAGTGTTTATGACAACCTGGATGTTTAGAGTGACGTACAGTTCTCTGAACTACTGTACATGCACAGAGGCAAAAGAGGACATGACATATGCATGACATTTCCAACTTTCACCTACTCCCGATTCCCTTGTCACTGACCATAATGCACCTCCATGTCAACTTCCCCTGATGTAATTTCTCGTGTGTGAAACTATCTGCCACTTGGATTTGCCAGAAAGGTCTTCAGATCTGACTCACACACATACATGAGATACAATGTGATCCATCCAACAACAAAGACTTCCACATGTCCGTACATCTCTTCCTTAAGGAATGAATCAGCTGACAATACTGCTTTTGATTCTTCCTATAAAAGGTCTTTCAAGTCTATGCCAAGCACATTTATAAGCTTGTTAATGTGTTAGCTTTTTTTTTTTACACATTTCATAGCTTTTGAGTGGGTTATTGATCACTACCCACACAAACTAATCTGTTCCTTACTTATTAGTGTTACTGCTTCATTTATTGTTTTATTGTATTTTTTTTTTTTTTTTTCTTGTAGCCACCTTTTCTTGTATCACAGACATACACATTAGAGCACTTGGCTGACATGTTTTTATGTGTCATAAAAAATGTAAAGATACCATGAGTAGACAGTGAGGTATTTATGACGTACAAAGATTTTCTTGGAGGAGTCTCTGTATCCTATTCCATCAGTAATCCTGATTGCTCTTTTCTGCAGGGTTAATATTGTTTTCAGATGTACATTAGCAGCAATGAGCAAAGTTGGATGGTCAACATCCATTGTAATACAAGGCATTTCAAGAAGTCTCCAGGTAATTACAGCTGAACATAACACACTTGATTTCAATGGCAATCTCACTACCCGAGCCATCTTGATCCTTCCTCCATCACTAGCTTTCCTGAACTGTGCACGTGGTAGTTATTCTTACAAGACATCCTCCACTCCCATAATTATCTCAGCTCCAAGCCATGATAACATACTGTCCCCATGCCCTCCACCCAAGAGTTTCCTCCCTCACTGTCCTATCATCTCCTCTCAATTCTCATCTCCAACCCTGTTCATTTGCAGCCCTCTGGCAATCCATCCACCCATTTTTCCCAGATCCTCTCCGTTTTTGCTCATTTTTTCCCCATATCCCTGCCACACAACCTCCTGACACTGGGCATGTTGGTAGTCTACTCCCTTTACACTCCACCAGACAGTGTTCATCTCTCTCCCCACCTGTATACTACAATCCCTTCCTTCTATCCCTTCCCCTTCCCCTTCCTTGCCACCTCCAGACTGCTGCTTGCATTCCACATGATAGTTGTGTTCTGGCCTGAGATGCTGGAGATGGCAGATGTGTCTGCATGAGGTGTGCCTGCTTGTGTGTGTAAATGGTGTGTGTCTATATTTTACTGATGAAGGCTGTGGCTGAAAGCTTTACGCAAGTGTCTTTTAATTATGCCTGCCTGCAACATGATGTGTCTTCTTTATGGTAAATAGCAAACTGTCTTTTCCTACATTGTGGACAATATATTGCTTCATTTAGTTGTTATAGGCTTCTATGACACTTTTCAGTATGTGATGAAACATTTCAATTTCTCCGATAGTCTTTGGATGGTATATGCAACAATTCTAACCAGTTTACAGCCATAAATCTTTGCTAAAGCTCAGAAAAAACTAGACTCAAATTGTCTTTCTTTAACTGTTATCATTTGTTATGGTATTCCAAATCTGGTAGACCAGGAATTAAAAATGCTTTTGCTACTGTCTCTGCTTCAAAGATGCATAATTTATGTCCAGCTGGTGAATCTATAAATACAAGTTAAACAGGAAGTAAATCTATCAGAGGGTCACAGAGGACCCATTAGACGAGTATGCCCCATCTGACAATGTTCATTGACAATGGGAAATGTTCCAGTAGGTGATTTAGTATGACTTGTAATTCTGCTCTCTTGTCAGGCTGCATGTGCCTTGGTCAGTTGTTGCATGTCCTTCTTTAAGTTTGGTCAGACAAATCTGGATTATATAAGCTTTACTGAGGATTTCATGCTTGGATGAGCCATGTTGTTGTAATGCTTAGAAACTGCAAACCTATACTGTTTGGGAAGGTGTCAATGAATGGCTTCAGTTGATATGCCACACCACAGTCTTAATCCATTAAAAGCAGGGAATATAATGGAACAGACTAGAATGGAACAGGAATAGAATAAAACAGGAATAGAATAAAATATGAATAGAATAAAATAGAATTTTCATTCATTTTTTGATATTTTTAATACAATTGCCATTGTCAAAGTTTACAGATGAGTCAAGTCTTGTACAACAATCAATTACATAAACAGAAAATAACACATAAAATAGCTAGCTTATTGAAGAATTAGATGGTTTTCACACAGAGAAAATATATAATGATTAGTTTCTAGGAATTCTCAAGTTGCATTGTATTCATTGTATTGTAGCCAAGTTCACAATAAACTGTTGAATTTATTTAGTGATGTGTACAAGTTGATTATGATAGATTACTGAAAAATTTTATGCTTCATTACTTGTAGGTAGTATGGGCTATAGCAAATCTTGAGGAAAGCAAATCGAAGAAGTGATAGTCTCTGGTACTGTGAACATGTACACCACATCTCATGTTCAGTTTTTCCAGGATTTCTCTAGCACATATTAAACAGTTATACACATGTATGTAGAGTGTAAGCAACATCATGCTGCGAAATTTACAGTAGTTTCTGCAGGACTCTATAGGTACTAATCCTAATATACATCTGGTATCTTCCTTCTGCCATCTGAAAATATACTTAGCTCCTCAGAAATCACCACAAAGCAATATTCCGTACTGGATATGGGGATGGAAAAAAGCAAAGTGTGAGTGGAATAACAATTGTTGGTGCATACTGTTTCTTAATTTATACAATACAAAAATTACACGAACAAGTTTGCTGCACAGATGATTGGTGTGCCCTTCCAATGAGAGTTCTCAGTCTATATCAGTCCAAGTAACTTCACTATTTTATTTTCATTTTTAGATAACTTGAAATTAGAAATTATTTCTTCTATTTTGTCCAGTTTACGCACAGCTGATTGGCCTGACACCAGTGACTAGTCATTTGCATCATTAGTATGTTGTTATCTAGTACACTTTGTAAATTCTCTTTTGTTGTTATTGGTGTCATATCATCAATGTGTGGTGTATTCTTACAAGGTGTAAAATTCAAAAAGTTATTAATACAGACCAGAAGTCACCAAACATTTTTCACAGTGGGCTGGATAACTGACAAAATGATGAGTGTGTCCACAGCTCATGGTCTAGTGGCTAGTGTTGCTGCCTCTGGATCACTGGGTCCCGTATTCAATTCCCAGCAGAGTTGGGGATTTTATCTGCCCAGGAACTGAGTGTTTGTGTTGTAAGCATCCTTTCATCATTATCATTATCATCATCATCATCATCATTCATGACAGTGGCTAGATTGGATTGTGTAAAAATTGGACTGTGCAAGCATTGGGACTTTGTACGGGTGCTGATGACCGCACAGTTGAGCACCTCACAAAGCAAACATCATGATGAGTGTGGGCCACATCATACTTGCAAGCCAGAATGAAAACTGTGATTCTTGGAGTTTTTCCAGCATACTGAATATTCTATGAGGTTTTGGGATTGCAGTTGGATCATGTTGACTTCTTGTTACAATATTTCTTCTGGCAACTGTCCAAACATCTTCAGATCAGTGTCTGCCACATGAGACTGCAAGTTCCTGGTGTCAGTTTAATAGGAAAAACTGGTGCAGAAACACTTGCGCATTGATGGGCATTGCAGGAGCATCCTCTGTCGAAATACACACCCTCTGCAAATACCATTCTACCTGTGGCACGCAGCTGCTTTCGTAGAGGTGGAACTACATGTCCACCCTCTGTTGGAATGTACACTCATGTCATTAAAACCAGACGTCAGATGTTGCCAGACATGTTATTATGAACAAACTGTTTTCTCTCAGAAGAAATTAGAGAGATCACCAGATCCCAAGCCTTGTCAAGTTGAAAGCCACTGTCATGGTTTATAAGATTTTGTGCTAGATGTATTTCCGCAGATTCTTTAATTACAGAATCACAAACAGTTCTCACTGGGGCCAAGATTTTTGTGGCAGAATAATCCATAGAGTGTCACGTGGAAATACAATGCTCAATCCACAAGTACCTCCAGTTTGTGATAGAAACAGAGAAGGACGGCTGCTTACCATTTTTGGATGTCTCGGTTACTAGGAAAGTGCATGGGTCATTAGGGCATGTGGTCTACCATAAGTCCACACATACAGACCTTTATCTCCAAGCATTGAGCTGTCATCACCCTTCATAAACTACCAGCATCCTTAGAATGTTGATGCACTGAGCTCATGTTGTTTCTAATGGAGACAGCTTTACAAAGGACCTAGAACATCTACAGCCTGTGTTCAAAGATAATGGCTACTCTCTACATCAGATTAGCACAGTACTAAGGATGAAGAAATGTGAGCACCCACCACATCAAGAAGAGAAGGAGCAGTTCCAGCCTGGGTGTTCCTTCCAAATGTTGGCAACCTTTTGTCTAAAGTAGGCAAGATCATAAGGAAACATCAAGTTAAAGCAATCTTCATGCCATTGGTGAATATTAGTGTTCTTCTTGTTTCAGTAAAGGACAATCTGGGTCTGCAGTAGGTCAAGACCTACAGAATTCCTTGTCAGTGGGGCAAGGCTTAGATAGGTCAGATGATATGTAGAGTACATGAAAGATACATGGAGCATGAACACCACACTCACCTTTCGCAACCCAGTAAGTCAGCTGTAGCTGAACATTGTATTTCCACAGGAAACTTTATGGATTATTCTGCCACAAAAATCTTGGCCTCAACTAGAAATTTTTGAGATTCAGTAATTAAAGAATCTGTGGAAATACGTCTAGCACAAAATCTTATAAATTATGATGATGGCTCTCAACTAGACAAAGCTTGGGCCCGGTAAACTCCCTAGTGTCTTCTGAGACAAAACAATTTATTCATAATGACACATTCAGTGACATCTGACATCTGGTTTTAGTGATGGGAGTGCACATTCCAACAGAGGGCAACATGTAGTTTCACCTTTATGCATGCGGCTGCACAACACAGGTAGAACAGTATTTGCAGAGGGTGTGGGTTTCGATAGAGGACATTCCTGTGATGACCATCAATGCGCATGTGTTTCCATGCCAATTTTTGCTATAAAGCTGACACCAGGAACTTGCAATGTTCAGTGGCAGACACTCACCTGGAGATGGCTGGATGATTTCCAAACAAAGTATTGTGGCAAGAATCAACATGCTCTGGCTGTAATCCAAAATCTCTGGGGAAAAAAGACGAAAAACTAAGTTCAATATACCGTATCAATCATGGGTGAGTGGCTTGCAATGCACAAAACAAGGATGACAAATGTACTTATTTACTAAAGTTATCAAAGAGAGTAACAACATTTGTGAGATTATTTCATGAAACTGATGTTTGGCTTTCAATATATACACCTGTCCTTTTTTCCCCCTAAGGTAAGTCTTTCTGCCCCCGGGATTGGAATGACTCCTTACCCTCTCCCTTAAAACCCACATCCTTTCATCTTTCCCTCTCCTTCCCTCTTTCCTGAAGAAGCAACCGTCAGTTGCGAAAGCTAGAAATTCTGTGTGTGTGTGTTAGTGTGCTTTATTTATTGTGCCTGTCTACCGGCGCTTTCCCACTTGGTAAGTCTTGGAATCTTTGTTTTTAATATATCGGCAAGTCATTTGTCTGAAAATAAATGAGCTCCCATTATAGTTCAACAGGCCTATCATCTAGCTTACAATCAAATGGATTCTGGAACAGAAGAATTGCACTCTCAGTTCTGCCAAGATCTGAAAAATCTCTCAAAAAATGCTTATTGAAATAACAAATATTTTTTCCCGGAAAATCAAAGTTGACATCTTTAGGGCTGGTAGTAAAGAAACTCTTTGTAACAGTGAAAATGAGAACAGTTTTTTTTTTCCTTCCAGTGTGTTTCAAACAATGACAGTTTCATTGAAAATCGTTTTATGATTCTATAGAGATCACAGACAGTCTTATCCTTTCCCTGAAGTTTCAAGTACAATTCATTCATGCAAGATGTGATGTCAACCCAAAATGACAGCTTTGACAACCCGGTATGATCTGACAGCTGTGGGGCAGCGCTATCTTTTCCAGTGAGAAAAACATGTTTGTAATTTTGAAGCTTGTGAAACTGTAACACAACTTTACCAGAGCTGCATGATAAGACAAGTCACCGACTTCAGAATCAGTTTCTTCCAGAAAATCCTGGAAATGATGGTAACTGAGTGCATGTCCCCGAATGAAGTTCACAGCATTGACAGCTGGTTTCAGTACACAAGAAATATCCAAGTCTTTCCCTCAGAGTGCTTACTGTAGTGTGTGAAGAAAGTTCCCAAAATTTGCAAATCTTTTAATTGACTCCTGATCTGCCCCGCCAGACCCTTCCTTAATTCAGCCATATTTTCTCCTCCATCAACTGTAACACATCAAAGCTGGTTTCACTGAAGGTTATAATCTTGCAGAATTTTTTGCACTTCCATGAAAATATCCTTTCCAGTGGTGTTTCCATGCATGCTGCACATTAATACCAACTGTTCCATTATCTGAAAGTCTAAATTGACATCATGAATGAACATGAGAAGTTGTGACATACCTGAGAAATCAGTAGACTCTTCCAATGCCAGAGAATACCACAACAAGTTCCTAGCCTTCTTTTATATGTGTACCACTAAGTTATCTCCAATTTCTTCAGATCTCCACACAACTGAACTTGCCAAAATCCTGATACTTGCAAACAAATCATCTTTCTTAGGACACAAGTCATTTACTGCTTCCATCATATACTCTCTGGTGAAATTGCCATCAGTAAACAGTTTTTCTCATTCTGCCATTGTGTGCAATATTTTCAAACTTATATGAATGATAGAATCATTTACAGCAAACTTTTTCATCAAAAAATTTCTTTATGTCTCTGAATTATGTTTCATGGACTTATATTTCTCAGAGCATAGCATTATAGGAAACTTTGAATTCGTTGAAGGACGTTTTGTTTCATAGTGATACCAAAGACTCCACTCTTCCAAAATGGCAAAATTTTCAGTGCTTATTACATATGTAGTTTTTTGGTCCTTTATTTCCATGAAGTAGTACTTTACATCTCATTATCAATTGAAAACACAACACTCATGTCCTCCTTTCTTTTTTTATAGTCATAATGAGTGGTGAAGGACATGGGACTTTAAAAAGAAAAAGACATTGAATTAAAATATTGGAATGACACAAAGTATTAAACATAACAGTAAACAACAAAATAATTTAAAACTGAATGTAGTAACTTTAAGACACAGAGCAGCCATCAGATCTCTGCACATGTGAAGATCTAATATTCTACACACAGCATTTAAATTTAAATTGTACCACAATGTTTTGTGTTCCATTTGTTTGTCAGACAAACTGGAGTACTGTTGGCAGCCTGAATGAACTGATGTTATGAGTTAGATTTGGCTTGCATGTCATGGTTTGGTGACCTCTGATATAGACAGTGAACAGGAAAGGACCAATAACAGAGCCTTAGGGTACTCCCCTTTTAATTGGGAGTATTTCAATCACCCGTTATTTGCGTAAACAAGTAGTAATGTGCTGCTTAAATAAGATTTGATTAAACTGAGTGGTTTATCTTTAATGACATATTATTCTAACTTTTGATGATTATATCATGTTACACTGAGTAAAACACTTTTGCTTAAACTAGCAAGTATTCCAGACATAAATAGCCCCCTTTCAACACTTCATAAACTATATTCCCAAAGTTTCAATTGGTTTTATAACTGATAGGTGGTTGTTGTTTTTGAAGTAGTTATTGGTATCTGTTTATGTATACAATTTTCTACTATCTTGGATATTATTGGTACAGTTTAAATGGGTCTGTAGTTACTTTAGAATTATTATCACCTCTTTTATAAATAGACCATGTAACTGTGAACTTGAAACATTCTGGGAAAATTCCTTCATCCGTTTGACAATGAAAGTCCTTCATCTGTTTGACAATGAGAGAAGTGGCTTTTTTATTTCCTTTACAATACACTTTATTATTAATTTACTGAGTCCAAAACAGATTCCTCCATTTTGGAATAGCTTAGTTTGTTTATTGATATGCAGATCTCATTCAAAGTGATTGAAGTCTAAGTAAATGACTCACTTCTTGTCTGTATGCATCTGAGGTACGATTATTGAATTGGTTGGTGGTGCTGACACGTTTTACAAAATATTCATCAAGAGTATCACAGTCAATGGGGATACTGTTTTAATGCATTCCAGACTGCCTCACATTTATTTTTATGATTTAAAATATACTCATCATCTGCACTGGTCATAGTATTTTTTACTTTGGACCTGTATAGTTTTCTCATATTTATTTAATTTTCCTTGTCTTTATCAGTTTTATACATAAAATTCTTAAATTTTGGTGAAGTACTCCAAATTGATTTTAGAGTCTTCATTTTTCTCTTGTAAGATAGCTATTTCATCATAGTCTATCATTTCGAATTTCTCTAATTGTGGTTTGATGCTGCAAGTGTACTTCATCCAAACTAGACACAATCTGAATGTCTTCTATGTAAGCAAAACAGAAATCTTTTCCTTGCAGTGCATCATTAATAATAAATGTCTGAAAAGTACTAGCTGCATTCCTTAATTCAGATGAAATGAGATGAAATTTATTAATGGAGTGGTCACTCTTTTGCTTATATTTTTCCATGAGAAGGATTCTGTAGTAATCTTTCAAGAGATCTGTCTCTGAAAATATTTCCTTGCCATGAAGGATCAAGTTGACATCATCTGTGTGTGGAAATGGAGACTGGTCTTGGGTTGTGGTCAGTTAGATGGTGGTAATCTCCATAAACACAGCAGGGGCCATCGGTGTTTGTTGCCATGACCGGAGGACTGGCTCACTATGATTTAGAAGGTTTCAATTATAAATAACATTGCACCTTGACTTTGCCAAGGTGATGAACCATTCCAGCATTGATCAGCAGAGTGACATCATAGAGGGGGAGCAGTTGTCAGCCTGAAGTACAGGCACCATTGAGCAAGATGGCATATTCAGAGTGCAACAGCACTCATTCAGAATGTTATCAAAGTGGAAGATACCAGCCAGCACCTGTGAAAGCTGAAGCTGTGAAATCTTAGAGATCTGATAGGGCTTCTGAAGGAGCTGACAAGACAGGGAAACTAGGGTAAATGAACACCCAACAGCAACACCCCACTGCTCCAGCCGCTATGAGTTCTGGGGTGTGTGTGTGGTATTGGATAAGTACTAACCAGCCAGCACACATATACGTCTGCCAAATCAGACCCTCATGTTCAGATGTTCTTTAAATTGAGTGATATCCAGATTTGTATGGTATGCCATGTGATACAGTACACACCAGCTGAAGGCCACAAGAAGAGGACCACTTGCAAGCCCAAGATGATGCAGCCATCTGCCATTTGTGGACTTTATGGCCATTAGCTTTGGGCTCCCACCTAAGCTGAGGTCTGGATACAGTCCACTTGCCTCCGCTGAGTCAAGTCACCTGCTGGTGAGTACCTACTGTCACTAGCCATCTCCCGGGTGTGGTATTAGTTCAAGCCCAGGTCACCCTGCTGACCAGCCACTCTCTTGCTGGCATTCATCCTATGTGGGTCCAACTTGTTGCTAACCATAATCTGGGGTGGATGCACGCCATCATCTTTGGTAACAACAGATTCCATATTTTAAACACTGACTATCCAAGTGTGCCATTGCTGCACTTGTGGAAAAGCTGAGCCATGAGGAGCTGCCACACTCATCCCTGACCAGTGCTATGGTGTCAGGTTTCTCTGACTGGGTAGACATCAGCAGCTCTGGCTTTCTACATGCATTGCCTGCTGGCCAGATAAAATGATGATGTTGACATGCCTCATATCTATGGCCACCTAATCACTGAGGCAAACAGTCTTCTCTCTGACTATCATACCATCCTAGTAATTGACATGAATAAAGAACTATTATAACCAGGGATGTTTTACTGACAGTTTGCCATGATCCCAGTCATTATCATACCCATAGCCCATGTCCAGATGGGGAGACATTACTCCATCCTGATTTTCAATCAGCTAATTCCCCCACAATAGTGATTATTTCCAAAATTCAGCATCATAGTTTCATAGCCCAGATTTTTGTGATTCTAAAATGCCTACTTCACTACGATAACTACAGAGTTTGTTAATAACTCAGTTTGAAAAATTTAACATTCTCAAAACCTTTTAGCAGGCTTTGAGAATCTTCATGTATATAGAAATCATTCTCATAATATAGTACCCATTATTTTCGCTTTTTTCTTATTATACAGCTCATACTTAAACAAACTCTCTCCTTTGCCTATTGTATCTTTGTATCTTCTAATCTTCACATTGCTTATATTCATATTCAAAGTGTAACAGCTCTGTAATTTAACAGTTTATGTTTTTACATGTTGTGTTCCTCTACAAATATGTGAGGTGCACGGTTGAACAGTCAATCACTCATTGGCACTCATTACATCTACAATATGTTACCACTGTGTTATGAGTCTGTACAAAACAGTAAAATTGCCAACATCTATGTGTTGCTATTAATAATTAGTTTGTGTCCAAATGTCAGAATTCTTATAAACATTGCTGTGTTACTTACATCTAGTGAACTTTGTGATGTGCTGTCTATGAATGAAGTTTGCCTACCTGGCACAAGTATTTAGATTATTACTTGTGGTAAAACTGAATGTCAGACAAGAAACATTGATTATAAATAAAAATGAAGAGATCAAAAATTAATTATTGCAGGGCAGTGCACATCCTTTGACATTTGTTCATGATGTACTTCAACAGCTGGAAGATAACCAACATTGAGCAACTACAATTCAACAGAAGGCTTGATACCATATAACTAAATATACAGCTTGTAAAGCTATTGTCAGATAATAGCAACATACGGAGAGACCTCTGGTCAGCCTATTTGGAAGTTAATGTGATCAGCCAGGCACCATCACAAAATGAGGGCAAAGTTACACATGCCAGTATGCCTGTATCTTCAACTTGCACGTCTGGTAGGGTTAGTTAATCTCTCTCCTGTTGAAATGGCATGTAAGGCTGGTACCTGCCCAGAGGGCTGCACCCAGAGTTGGTTGTGATGCCAGTGTAGCATTCCATCAATTGCGGCCACCCCCAAAACCACAATGCACCTCTGCTGTTCTGCCACAGACCACTCAATCCACTCCAGATTCAGCCCAAATGTGTATTCCCCACTGGAGAACCCACATGGAATGTTGTGACTGTGTCTGCTTCACACTCCCTAAGTGGAAACAGGAGGTGTGAGAGAACCCATGAAAGTAATCCACTAGGCTTCACTCACTCGGCCTGTAGAAGCTAGGTAGGTGTTTAGTAATGAAACCAGTTTACCGGACCCTAAAGTTTTTAACATTTGCACTTTAAAAGTGCTGCCACCCATCTGAAGCTGTATGAAAAGGGAGTGTGTAAGATGTTTAATTCCACTGTGGGTGCAGATATCAGTTGCTGTGAATCTGGGACCACTGCCAGACACCGGCATGTGAGATGCATCTTCTGTTATGAAGATTCGCTCATGAGCTCCATCATTGCTGTCACTGTTGTCTGCTGGAGGCAAATGACATATTGGAAGTGGGAGGAGTAGTCTATGATGATTAATCACATGGGCCACAGAAAAAGGCCCGTGAAGTCTGCATGAACTCAGTCCAGCAGCTGTATTGGGTCAGGTCTCAGAGTGACGATAAGGATGGAGTTGGCTGGATTGCCTGTCAAATGGCACCCTGTCATATTGCTCATGCAACATCATCATCATTGTAAGGCCAATAGATGTAGCAGCACACCAGTTTCTTTATCTTGGAAATCCCCCAGTAGGATTGATGCAGGAGCTGGAGTACCCAATGTTGCAAGGAGGACAGCACCACCATCCGGCATCATAAGGAGCATTGCACATCGCTGAACCTGAAGTTTCTGCCACCAATGAAAAAACAGTGAATACCAAGTGGTTCTGCACCAGGAAGCTTGTCAGGTGAACCCAACTGGACATATTGCAAGACCCATTGAAGAATTGGATCAAACCTAGTTGCTGTAGCAATATCCTGGGAATTCATAGGAAATTTGTCAAATAAAGAGCACATCTATGAAAGTCATGTCACATGCTCTGGAATTTTATCTTGATCCAGAAAGCAAGAAGAGTTGTTTATGGTTTAGATAAGATAAAATGTGTACCCATATAAAAAAAAAATCCAAAATTTATGACCACTAAAGATTGTGACCAATGCTTCCTTTTTTATCTGTGAATGACGTCCTTGAACTGGAGAAAGACAAGGATGGAATCAGCTGGGTTGCACTCTCACAGCTGCATTGGAGTGTGTCTTGGAGCGAAGACAAAGATTAGCTTAAATTAGATTAGTTTTTCGTTCCATAGATCCATTCTGAGGAGATCCTCGTGGATGTGTAATATGTCTTTTTTTCTTCTTTTTTTTTTAAAAAAAAGCTGAAATAACAATACTAATAGTATGAATATATACAATACATCATTTGTTTCCATTAAAAAATTTGTCAATGGAGTAGAAGGAGTTGGCCAGTAGTATGTCTTTCAGGCTCCTTTTAAACTGATCTTTATTTGTAATTTATTTTTTTATGTTTGCTGGCAAATTATTGAAGATGAGTGTTCCTGAGTCGTGGACCCCTTTTTTGAACTAAAGTATTTGCTTTTAAGTCCTTGTGCAGATCATTTTTGTTCCTGGTATTGTATGTATGAACTGAGCTGTTTGTTGGAAAAAGAGA
Source organism: Schistocerca gregaria (assembly GCF_023897955.1). NCBI lineage: Eukaryota > Metazoa > Arthropoda > Insecta > Orthoptera > Acrididae > Schistocerca > Schistocerca gregaria. The sequence continues at coordinate 401,718,588 of NC_064923.1, read as the reverse complement.
TATATTATTTAGGACAAATTTCATTAAGGAGTAAATATACTGAGAGGCAGTTAGTATACCCAGTTCTTTGAAGAGGTTTCTACAGGACGTCCATGAATTTACTCCACAAATAATACGTATCACATGCTTTTGGACTCTGAAAACTTTTGTTTGACTTGAAGAGTTACCCCAAAATATCATGCCATATGACATTATGGAATGAAAGTAGGCAAAGTATGCAATCTTTCTCATTTTTATGTCACCTATGTCAGCTAACACTCGAATTGCAAATACAGATTTCTTAAGTTGTTTCTGCAGTTCTGTGGTGTGCTCCTCCCAGCTGAATTTATTATCAAGTTGTAATCCCAGGAATTTAAAACTGTCAACATCTAGTATCTGCTCTTCTTCATACTTTATGCATATGCTGGGTGGAAACCTCTTACAGGTTCTGAATTGCATATAGTGAGTCTTTTCGAAGTTTAATGTCAGTGAGTTGGATTTAAACCATTTATTAATATCCATGAAAATAGCATTAGCAGATCTTTCTAGAACTACACTCGACATACTATTTATTGCAATACTTGTGTCATCTGCAAACAAAACGAATTCTGCTTCTGGCAGTGTAACTGATGAGAGATCATTAATGTACACAAGAAAAAGCAATGGCCCTAAGATGGATCCTTGTGGGACACCACATGTAATTTCTTCCCATTCTGATGATGGCTTAATTCACTAGTCCCTTGCACTGACACCCTTTGTTTGCTGTTACCGAGGTATGACTTGAACCATTTTGCAGTACTGCCCGTGTCACCATAGAATTCTAATTTATTTAAAAGGATGTTGTGGTTCACACAATCAAATGCCTTTGGCAAATCACAGAAAATACCTGCTGCTTGTAATTTATTATTTAATGAATTAAGTACATTTTCACTGTAGGCGTAAATAGCCTTCTTGATATCAGAACCCTTCAGAAATCCAAACTGTGTTCTTGATAATATATTATTTGTGGTCAGATGTTGAGAAGCTGCCTGTACATTACTTTTCCTAAAATTTTTGAGAATGCTGGCAAAAGTGAAATCGGTCTGTAGTTTGGTGGTATCTCTTTATCCCCTTTCTTGAATAGAGGCTTAACATCTGCATATTTTAGCCAGTCAGGAAATGTTCCAGTTATAATTGACTGGTTACACAAGTAACCTAGAATTGTACTAAATTCACAAGAACATGCCTTGATTAAATTTTGCTGATATTTCATCGTAACCACTAGAATGCTTTGTTTTTAAAGTTTTTATTATGGAAGTTATTTCTTTTGGTGAAGTGAGTGACATATTCATGTGCCTGAAACTATTTGTAAAGGCTAGTTTCAGATATTCAGGGGCATTATTTACTGATCCTGACAATCCCATTCTATCAGTAACAGATATAAAGTACTTGTTAAATAGATTTGCCACACTATGTCCATCGGTTACTAATGTGTCATCTACCCTTAGTGCTATTTGCTCCTGTTCCTTTCTGGTTCTACCAGTCTCCTCTTTCACTATATCCCATATTGTTTTTATTTTGTTCCCTGACATTGCCATCTTCTTCTCATAGTGCATTTGTTTAGATGTCTCAATTACTTTTTTTTAAATTTTACAGTATTCCTTGTATTTAGCTAAATCATCACCATTGGAGCTATTCTTGGTCGACAGAAGACATTTTCCATTTTGTCTTACAGGAAATCTTTATTCCTTGTGTAATCCACAGTTTTATTATAGACTTCTGTTTAATTTGAGTAACTTTTAGAGGAAAACAGTTTTCAAACATGGTACTGACATTGTTCATGGATATGTTATAGTTTTCATTCATGTCATGAGCACTATAAACATCTTTCCAGTTCATATTCTGGAGCAGTTTTCTAAAACACTCAATTATTGGTTGATTGACTACTCTCCTGTACTCAGATTTAGCAGTCTTGATAATCTGCTTAGAATTTACATCTAAAACAAGGAGCTGCATGTCATGATCTGATAGTCCATTTATTACAGGTTTTATGATATGATTTTGTTCCTTTGATTTGTCTATAAAAATGTAATCAATGGCTGTCCTTGAGGATTTAGTGACCCTAGTTGGAAAGTTTACAGTGTGAGTTAGATTGAAAGACAACATTACCAACTGCAGTAAATATTTACTGGAAGATTGCATTAGAAAACCTGTATTAAAGTCACCAGCAATCAAAATTTCTTTGTTTCTTCCTGTTAAATAACCCAAAAGAGCTTCTAGGTGATTTATGAATAGATTATAATTTCCTGCAAGTGCCCGGTAAATAGTTACTATTATATAGGATCTGTTATTGAACTCTACTTCTGTTGCACATGCTTCTAGATGCTGCTCTAAACAGAATTTATTAATGTCAATGTTCTTGAATTTATGGCAGTTTTTAATAAATGTGGCAACTCCTCCTCCATCCATATCTACTCTGCAGAAGTAGGAAGCTAGCTTAAATCCTGAAATGTCTAATATATCTATACCTGTGGTCACTTGATGTTCAGAGAGGCAGATTATGTCAATTTTGTTAGATGAATGCATTTCATCAATACAAATAAGTAGTTCATCAACTTTATTTCTGAGTCGCGGAATGTTCTGGTGTAATAAAGATAACTGATACTCCTACTAATGGGATTATAACTGCTTTGGTGAAGATGAACTGGCAGTTTCTGATTACTTTCTGTTAAACATTGTTTAAATGAAGACTGTAAGCTAAAATCTGACTCCTGTTCATCTGTTTTCTAAAGTTGAGTGTGTCTGCCAATCTCTTTTAAAACTCGTTTTCTTTCCCCATTCCCTATCCTAAATAAGGCATCCCTCTGACACCTGTGACCACTGGTATTTTACCACTTGTGACAGTGTCCTCCCATAAGTTTTCTGCAATCAACCCTGACAGTTTTCCCTTCCCTTTCCTATTGAGGTGAAGGCCATTCCTAGTGTAGTCCCACCTATTGATAGCATCCACAGGAATCAAACCAATATGGGACCCTATATCCGTCCTAAGTAGCCACTCCAACTCCAAGCTCACCCTCCCGACGGAAGAGTTCATATGAGGCCGATCATGGCGTCCCAACACAGACACAAATCCCACACTCGTATGCTTCATTGCTGATGCTATCTTCACCAGGTCACTCTCTATGGAATATTCAGGGTCTCTGTCAATGCTATTTCCCGGACCACCCACTATAACCATGGCATCCTCCTTTGTGAAATCTTTGCATAAAGAACCTACATCCTCTGTTACCTGACCCTGATATGCACTAGGCTTGAAAAAGTTTGTGACCTGATACTCTGGACCTAGATTTTCCTGCAGTAGTTGGCCAACACCTCTACCATGGGAGCTACCTAACAACAGAACTTTCTTTCTCTTTACAAATTTCCCTACCTTTTTCAAGTCCATGAAAGCTTGTTGTGCCCTCATCCAATTCTGTCTGAGGCAACAGGTCAAATCTATTTTCAAGATTTATGACAAAGCTGTCTGATGCTCTCCTTTGCCTGTTCCCGCTATTACCTGTTGCCATTTCCCACCTCTGTTCACCCTTCTCCCTCTTTAACCTGTCCAGACCCTCCCTTGCCTAGTCTAAGTCAGCTTGAAGAACTGCAGTTTTCCCTTCCTGTTCCATTATTTTTCTATCTCTACTGCAGATCCTACAATACCTCTGGTGAGCCTCATTTATGTTCCCATTTCCCACGCAACTACATTCGCCCCAATGAAAGAAACTACAGTACCCATCACACCACACCCTGGAACTAACGACCCTACAGCATGTCACACATTTCTCACTCATGGTAAAAACAGAAATTGTATAAACTGATTTAAGTACTGATTAAAATGTAAACAAATGGCCCTAGAAACTATTCAGGCAGATATCAATAAATTGAAAGAGTACTGAATAAAAAAACTGGTGATTACATATAAGTTTAACTCACTGCTTACTTACAATTCGTGCACATGAAATTAGGCCTAGGATTCGTGCTACAGGCACGAGAAGAAAAATACGCTTCTTACCCCATTTAATCTTATTTTATACTTCACTAACACTTCCACTAATTCAACAACACTTAGATTATATTTATAACAACTGTAAATGTTTAAAAACAGCTTAATAACAACATTTTTTATAGTTATAATGCAACAAATACTCAAAGAGTCTGCGTCGGTGCAGTGTTGCCAACCAACCACCACAAGAGTGGAGTCAGCTGAGTTGCCTGTCAAATGGGTCACTGTCATGTTGCACAAGTAAAATCATCAACTATATAAGGCCAATAAATGTAGCAGTGTGCCAGTTTCTCTATCTTGGAGATCCCTCAGTGGGATTGATGCAGGAGCTGGAGTGACAAATGTTGCAAGGAGGACAGCACCATCACCCGCCATCATAAGGAGCGTTGTACCTTGCTGAACCTGAAGTTGTTGCCACTGATTAAAAAACAGTGAAGGCCAAGTGGTTCTGCACCAGAAAGCTTGGCAAATGAACCCAACTGGACATATTGCAGGATTCACTGAAGAATATTGGAAAGTTGACAAATAAAGAGCCCTTTGATGAAAATGACATCACATGCTCTGGCAATTTTATCTTTGGTCCAGAAAGTGAGAAGAGTGGTTTATGGTTGTTGATAAGATAAAATTTGTGACCATATAAAAAAATGCAGAATTTATGAGCATCAAAGATGAAGGCCAATGCTTCTTTCTTGATCTGTGAATAATGTCCTTGAGCAGAAATCAATGTCTTTGACGTAAATGAGATGAGCCTCTTTGTACTATCTTCTGAATTATGAGAGAGAATAGCCCCGACACCATGTGGGGATGCATTTTTTGTTAACACCAATGACAAACAGGAATGGTTAGTCACAAGAAGTGCCAATTTTAACTTCTGAAAAACCAGATTGTACTCTTCTGAACTTTGTATGGTGATCTTTTTATAGAGGTAATTTAGCAGGTGGACTAGAGAGGCTGCCTGGGAAATAAGTCAAACATAGTAATTCACTTTTACTAAAAATTCTTGAAGATCTTTTACAAATTTAGACACAGGCATGTTCCAAATAGTCACTGCATATCTCTTCACTGAAAATATAGCCTAAATAACTAACTACTGGTTTAAGGAAGGCACATTTGGTAAAGTAACACTTGAGACATTTTTTGGAAGGGCTCCAAACCCAGGATATAGACTGCACAAACATTCTTCTGATGTGTGACCAGTGGCTGTGGTATTGTCAAGATAGTTCAAACAACATGGAATTCCTTCAGTAATCTGTTCACAAAACTTCTGGAATATGGTGGGGGCATTGACTACACCAAATGACAACCTGTTAGACTGATAAAGTCTGAATGGTGTTTTCAGCACTATCTTATAATGCATTTACACTGCAGCAATGTCCTCAAATGGAAACTTTTTGTGCACCTCTTGTACGAGGTGCATTCAAGTTCTAAGGCCTCCAATTTTTTTTCTCCAGACTGGAAAGAGATGGAAACATGCACATTGTTTTAAAATAAGGCCGTGTTCATTGTCAATATGTCCCAGAGATGGCAGCACCGTACAGCAGATGGAATTTTACAGCCAGCGGCGAGAATGAGAGCTGTTAATTCATCGACAGTTGAAGGAGACATGTGGTGTTGGAGTTATGGATGTGTCGAGAGTGCGTTCGTGGGTGCAACAGTTTAATGAAGGCAGAACATCGTGTGACAACAAACTGAAACAACCTCGGGCTTGCACAAGCCGGTCTGACACTGATGACATGATTGAGAAAGAGGAGAGAATTGTTTTGGGGGATCGCTGAATGACTGTTGAACAGATCGCCTTCAGAGTTGGCATATCTGTGGGTTCTGTGCACACAATCCTGCATGACAACCTGAAAATGCGAAAAGTGTCATCCAGGTGGGTGCCACGAATGCTAACAGACGACCACATGGCTGCCCGTGCGGCATGTTGCCAAGCAATGTTGACGCGCAACGACAGCATGAATGGGACTTTCTTTTCTTCGGTTGTGACAATGCATGATATGTGGATGCCATTTTTCAATCCAGAAACAAAGCGCCAGTCAGCTCAATGGAAGAACACAGATTCACCGCCACCAAAAATATTTCGGGTAACTGCCAGTGCTGAAAAAATGATGGAGTCCATGTTCTGGGACAGCGAGGGCGTAATCCTTACCCATTGCGTTCCAAAGAGCACTACGCTAACAGGTGCACCCTACGAAAATGTTTTGAAGAAGAAATTCCTTCCTGCACTGCAACAAAAACGTCTGGGAAGGGCTGCGTGTGTGCTGTTTCACCAAGACAACGCACCCGCACATCGAGCTAACGTTACGCAACAGTTTCTTCGTGATAACAACTTTGAAGTGATTCCTCATGCTCCCTACTCACCTGACCTGGCTCCTAGTGACTTTTGGCTTTTTCTAACGATGAAAGACACTCTCCGTTGCCGCACATTCACCAGCCGTGCTGCTATTGCCTCAGCAATTTTCCACTGGTCAAAACAGACTCCTAAAGAAGCCTTCGTTGCTGCCATCGAATCATGACGTCGGCATTGTGAAAAATGTGTATGTCTGCAGGGCGATTACCTCGAGAAGTAACGCCAATTTCATCGATTTCGGGTGAGTAGTTAATTAGAAAAAAAATTGGAGGCCTTAGAACTCGAATGCACCTGGTATAACTGCTACATACTTTAAGACTTTCAGATATATATACCTTTACTCATGAACTGATTATAAAGATAACTCAAGTACCATAAGTAATAGGAACAAATTTATTTTGAAACTAGACATAAAGCCCATTCTCTCAACATGTGCATTGTTGTGCAAATATTGTCAGAGCAGTACAGATACTAATGTAAATGAGGGTAAGGAATGAAATGAGCTGCAGTTACTCTGTAACACACTATCAAAGACAGCAAACAGTTTAGTAGTTTGTCTAAGATACCTTCATAGACAGAAGAGTTATCACTTTTTTTATGACACTGTGTTTTTGTGACCTCTCTCACAGATCAGTTGACAAAACTGATGTCTGATGATTGAGTACGTGTTGCCTGCCTAAGTAAGTTTATTGGATCTGTTTTTGGTAGAATAATTTTTGTTGTTGGGTTTTCAACTACTGTTAGAAAGATTTCACTGAATTTAGAAGCCAATGATCTGAATTAAATACCATCAGTCTCACTGCTACTGTCATCTGGGAGTTAAGTATTATTTGCCTTGTCAAATTCATTCATTTCACACCTAATTATGCCATAATTTGTCCTTTTATTGTTCTGAAGATGTTGAAAAATATTGTAATACTAGTTGTTGTGCATTTCTGTCTTTATTATAGTGAGTATTATGCATTAAATAAAGTTATTTAAGATTTCTGATCGTAGTTGTCAGCCATCCTTTTTCTCGGTTTCCACTGTAAATTTTCCTGATTTGTTGTAAAGCAAAGCTGGATGCATAATATGATACTGCAGTGCCTGTCTTGTTGAAAAGAATGATGCAATGTTCCTTCAGACTTAATAACACAGGCGCTGTAGTATTATATTTATCCCCCAATATCAGGCAGCAACTTTCAATTAAAATGTTCTCCACTGTATGGGAATTACATAATATGTCTACAAGCATAGGTTGTGACACAAGAATGACAACATAAGACAGGATTACAAAGAGGATATATATTACTACTCACAATACAGTGGAGATGCTGAGTTACAAACAGGCATAAAAAAAAGACTGTCAAACAAGTAAGCTTTCTGACAAAAAGACTTCCATCAGAATTAGACAAAAAAACACACACTTACACAAGCATGTATGCGCAAATGCAACTCACATACACATGATCACAGTGCATGGCTGCAGAGGCCAGACTGCAAGCAGCAGCACATGATGGGATAAGCAATCTGGGTGATGGAGCTAAAGCAGAGGCTAAGGGGGGGGGGGGGGGGGGGGATACCTGGTTAGGGGTGGGGAACAGTAAAGTTCTGCTTGTTGGAGCATACAGGGATGAGGTGGAGAGAGGGTAGAGCTCCTAGGTCTAATTCTGATGAAGGCCTTCTTGGCCAAAAGCTTACTTGTTTGATAGTATTTTTGTTGCACCTATCTCAGCTCAAGATCTCCACTATATGGTGAATAGTAATCTATCCTTTTAATAATATTGTCATGGATTTTCCATTGTTTGAGTGACACCATATGAGAGTGTGTCTAGCTATGAGTCATACATGGATAAACAAAGCAGTTCAGATGACAAGTCAAGTAAAGTAAAAACTTCGAGTTGGAGTTCTGGTCCAGCACAAATTATTATTGATGTCATTTCCTTATACAGCTGATGGTGTTCATATTTTCAACTGTGAATATCTCTCATGGCTGTATGGTGTTCTAATAATTTTTTAAGAATGAACTGACTTTCTCATTTACTGTGTGTCCTTAGTAAACTATTACTCATTTTTCAACCTGTAAATTCTCTTTGAATAATGTAAATGAGTCCAAAACATAGTTCTGTGATATTTTACTTTTACTTACTTAACTAAATCTCAATGATGAGGATTTGACTATGATAGTCAGATAAACCATTTATTGTGGGATTAAATTATATTTCATTAAAGACAGTTGGATTTGGAAATAAATTGCCAACCGCTATCCCACTATGTTCTCCAGTTTCTGTTGGGAATGGTATCATTGGGAACAAATCAGATCTGACATTGGTACTTCTAGGTGCCCTCAATCAGAACTGTCCAAGATGACATCAATATTCAAATCTTTCATAGTGGATCAGGTTTTAGTGCACTAGATATTAAGCATCAGTGCCACAGGGGAGCAAAGGGAATTATTTTCTCAGGGATGGTAGGAGGTAAAATGTCACTTTGTGGGTACTGGAATGGCTCTTTCCTTGGCTCAGAGGGTGAGAAATGAGTGAAACATTGACAGTTCCACTAACAATCATTTATTGAGACCCTTTAAAAAACAGAGTAATACAGTGTTTTAACTTGCTCAAGTCCTCACAGCTACAGAGTCGTAGCATGCAGGTTCCAGTGACAGCTGATGTGGAAATGGCTAGTGTTGCAGCAGCACACCAGCGGCTTATTCTTCCATTCAGTACAGTGCCCATAACTCACAGCAGCAGTGGTGTGGTCTTCTTGTGAATTCACTTGTTGTGTTAAAAACAAGTGGTTACAGTGTGGCACAGAGTGCTCTGTCCCAGAACCAAACCAGTGACCCTCAGGTTTGGCATCTTCTGGCAGAGTTCATCAACTTCTAAGTTCACAGGTGACCCATTTGGTGAGAGCGCAGTCCCTTTGTCCTCACCAGTCACCTGGGTAAGTACCATATGAACTTCTCTCTGGTAACATCTGGGATGGCATCTTCTTTGTTGACCTATTGGCACGGTACTAACACCCTCTTCTATCAAGCAGCATAGTGGCTAAGTCGTTCTAGCAAAGTACAATATCCGCTGACTTACCATCAGTCTGTCTGTCCATGTCTTCATTCTCCCCTCAAAGAACCTCCACACGTCCATTTGTCAGAGGAATTCATTTGGTATTTTTGAAAATGTTGTGAAGTTTCCAGGGTGGCATCTGACTCTTCAGTCATTGATCTATGATTCTGGCGTTGGACAGAAATGTGATCAATGTTGATACACATTCTGGCTTTCCATTGTTTTGCCTCTATGTTGGCATGGTCAGACAGTGCCCTGTGTCTTCCTGTGCATCACCAGATACGTCGCACACGTGAGTTCAATATGCTGACAGTTCCTGGAGCATTGACCACTGATGTGCAAACAGTGCTGGTCATTGTTCTCCTTGGAAGCATTGCCCATCTGCTCGGTTGTTGATCTGTCCAAGTGCTCACTGCTGCTCCGCAAACTTTGCTGGACATCGGCCTTCTCACATTGGGCAGAAACATGACCAATGTCACACACGTGCCAGCTTCCCTCGTTTGACTGCTGCTGCTTCTGAGTATTGTGGCTTAATGTGTCAAAGTCTCTAAAATGTTCACTTGACCTATAATAAGTCTTCACATATTTTTCTGCTCTGAACAACCATAAATACACATAATTCTTATACATAATTATTATACACCCCGCACTTCACATATAGTTTTTATTAGTTACTCCTACCCATCCCCTGTAATTACTAAGTGAAATTTAAAGCATTTCCTCTTAGGGGCCTATAGACTGTCAGAACAGCTATCTTGTAAGCTTCCGAGTCTGTTACTGAAGTACTGTACTAAAACGGCTGTCCAATACAGTTTCACTGAGCTCTGTACGTGGGACTTTATTCCATTTTTTACATATCATAATGACATAAGCCTAGACAGAAGAGGTTGTGCCATAAGGCACGCCCCTTATGGCAATGTGCTGACCCTGTCATATGCTATGGCATGCACTAGGCATTATCTCTTCCTACCATTCAATGCCCAGCCAGTTACCATAATCAGGCATGTAGCATATATGACTTCTGCAGCTGCAACAACACAACAAACCTGTTTTGGCACAAATAAATACTGGATGTTCAGCCAGGCTGGGCATGTGTCAAAGCAGCAAATCATAAGTAGTGAATTGTCATAGTGTCAGTCTCCACCATAAGATCGCTTCTGGTCTGCCATCATTGTGACAGGACTACTTGCCAATGGGATCCAGCCGTTGCCTAATGCCCCAAGTGTTGAACTGATGCCCTCCTAGCCATCAATTCAATGAGGCCCTCACCACTGCCAGTTGCCACCAGCCAACTGTAAGTCATGGGTCCACCCCCATTTGTACCCACCACTTTCCATGGCTAGGACGATTCTGTGTGGTCCTACTTAATTAGCCACATCAGCCCTGACATTGCTTGGCCATGGTTGGGATGTTGAATATGTGGGGATGAGCCACACCTTGGCCATGCCAAGTGTAGCAGTGGCCAGAGTGCTTTGCATCCAGGATTTGTTAGTTGAGGCCAACCTTCCGGCAGTGCCTGATATGGTTCTGAGTTGCGCCATGAGCTACTGCCATAATAAAGGGATTATGCAACTTCCAAGTTGCTTCTGATTCGCCCTGGCCTACCATCCTCTACCAGAGCATAATCACAGTCTCTAAAAGTGATGTCAGAAGTACTGATGGAGAGTGAAATAGCAGTTTGATATTTGCATCAGCAAAGGGAAATGCTGCTAGCAGCACGTACATTCTATAATAATCGTAGGATCCTGATATGTATTGTTCCTGGATTTGTTCTCTTTCTACTGACTTAGTTTTCATTATGTTAAGTAAAGATTTAGTTGTGGTACCTGGGGAAGGTCCAAGGGATGAACAAATAACACCAGTTTTGGGTTGTTTGTGGGAGGAGACCAAACTGTGAGGTCATCGGTCTCATCAGATTGGGGAAGGATGGGGAAGGAAACCAGCCATGCCCTTTCAAAGGAACCATCCCAGCATTTGCCTGGAGCGATTTATGGAAATCACGGAAAACCTAAATCAGGATGGCCGGACGCGGGATTGAACCGTCATCCTCCCGAATGCGAGTCCAGTGTGCTAACCACTGCGCCACCTCGCTCGGTAACACCAGTTGTGTGTACACAGTGTAACCTACCAGATCATACAGCCCTATATACCAAATCACATAATGTGGTATGTTGGGTATGTCAGGAAAGAAGGCGTTATGCCAAGCAGTGTAGGGAGAATGCTCCACTGAGATGTGGAAGGCCAAGCATACCAGGGATATTTAGGCCAATACAGACAGTAGGCAATTGAAGGTGTAGTTTATTTTTAATAGACTTGTTATGTGAATCAGGAATTTAAAAATTCTGCAAGGAGCTATGCTAGTAGATATGTGGTTTGACATCCGTAGAGCGCCCGAGTCGTGCGCAGAGCTTTTCTCTTTCTCTCCATTTTTGTGCTGCACTCCTGCTTATGCTATTTTTGAGCAAAGTAATTGTAAATTATGGTGAAATGCTGATGAAATAAAACATAGATCAGTATTGCAGCAATCTTATGATTTAGGTTGTTTGTCTTTTCATCATGTAACACAAGCTCACAGAAATACAACAAGGGACTGAGATATCATAGATGCAAGATGGATCATTAGCCATGACTCCATCACTTTTATAGCACTCTAGGTCCCTCAAGGCTCAATGGCCATGACAGCACAAAATCTACCTAAGATAACTGTCCAAACCAGCAAATGGCATAATGGAAGAATGCATCAGGGGATTATGTTGAGAAGAAAGTACAGTGGTTATAACTGCACATTTGCTACTCGAGAAGCCACCTACGAAAAACCAAAGATCACAGGACAATGAAACTTTGTGGTAACATTTGCAAAAACATTCGGACAAGAAGTAATGAATAAATCATTGAAAGAAACACATTTAATTTCGGCATGAGAGGGGCACATTTGTTAACTGCATGCCACGATTCTGTTCCAGGTCAGAAATGTTGCTCATTGTGATGATCACCTACATCCACAACAGTGCAGAACTGCCCTAGCCATATCATTTCACGATTGTTTGCAGCACTTTTTGAATGGTGAAACATGTAATATTCAGCAGTCATGGCACAGTTCATGGATTGCTTGAGGATCACACATTGCATTCTCAGTCATGGCAACAGTAACGTCTTCAACAGTTTGTGGTGCAATTAGCAATTGTTCTCCCCCAGGAGCAATTCCTAAATCAACATTTAATTCAAACGTCTGAATAATGTTCCTCAGCACTGGTATTGAAAGAGGACTTCCCCTATTCCTTTAATGCACTGATACTTTTGAAGAGCAACAGCACTACTGCTGTTGTTCTTTGATAAAATAGCTTTACGACTAAAGCCCTCTTCACCTTGTCCAGAGCCATGTTGACTGCTTACAACTGTAATGCACACTATCTCACTGTAACAGTATCAGTGCATAAAGGCAGGTCATGACACTAACACTACTAACAATGCAAGTCCCACATACACAGTCTGAACATCATTCCTATAAGGTTCTCTGTCTACACTGATTCAAGTAGTGAAATGTTAATTATAACTACTGTATCCCATATTATGGAGTATTACAAAATTGTGTTAAGGGGTACAGGTTGTTGCTGATAAAGGGCCTGTGGTTAAAGCAAATATGTCAATGGTATCACAGAACTGATGAAACACAGTACACTGGACAGGTCTATCAGGGATGAGAGGTGAAATTTAGTATTTAAGTGACAGTGACCCCAACATTGTGATCAGAAATTTGATTGTAGCAACTTTATCATTGATTTTTGCTTGTAAACGGTTCATTCTAAGCTTTTTTTTGCCAGACTTGGGCACTTATTTTTTACGATGTACTGAAAAGGTGTAATAGGTCATTAAGATAGTATGTACATGAAGGATGGGATAGCTAAGCTGAAGATGAGTGGCACATTGTTAAAGATAAGTTTAGAGTCAAAGAGGATAATACTCCAAAAAGGTTGGGTGCAAAGATATTTGATGATGGGAGGAGGACTATTGTAGAGTGCCTTCCAAATTCCCACACTTCTATTCCTACAAAATGGTTTGATGTACCTGATGAGTACACTATCAACGTTAACGGTTCTTCCATCAGATGTCTCAGTGTGTGCTGCAGGAAGCAGTGAGTGAACTATGAAAGAAACTTTAGCAGTTTTAGTGTAAATAAGACATATCTGGTATTTGTTCCCAGTTTTCAGGGACAGTCAGTGGCTGGAACCATATAAACTTGCAAAATTTCTAATTTGTCTGGATATCTGTCTCAGCTATTGAAGTGTCACAGATGTTCTTTTACAGATGTTGTGAGCCAAATACTAATTACATGTGTCTGCAATGAAATATAAAGAATTAACTATTTCCAGACGTATCAACAGGGAGAATTCAGTGGACCAAATTCTTTGAAGAGGGAAGAGTGTAATGACATTGACCTAGGCCGGTGAGCTGATAACTCAAAATCACCCTTTTACAGCAATACGCTGATCCATCGTTGTGACATGGGCTCACTAAGCATCACCATTACCTGCAGGTCAATGCCTGGCCTGTTACCGTACCCAGGGGTACTCTGGCACTTTGCTATCCAGCCAGGCTAAGCATGCATCAAAGCAATAGTTCAATGAGTAGACAGGTACCATAATTTTAGCAAGAGCAAACATTGCCTGCCGGGGAAACATGAGTGTTGAAATTGAGTATTACTGAGCAGCCAGAAGTCCGACTCAATATTTTTTATTGACCAGTTCAACTCAGTTTAACAAGAGCACTGTCAAAAACTGTGGAATTTACATTGGCTGGTTACATTGCTGATGTTAGAGAACAAGCAAGTTAACAGTTGACAATGTAATCAGTCAGCTACTTTGAACAGTAAATTCCACAGTTTCTGATGATGCTTTTGATAAATTGAGTGAAACCAGTCAATAAAGAGTACTGAATGTGACTTGTGACTGTACTGTAAAACTTAACTGCCATAACGTCTGTCTCCATCACGAGTCCACTATCACTCTGGCATCATCGTGAGAGGATCACTTGCCAAGGGGGTACAGCTGCCACCCGAGGAGCCAGTCACCAATCACACCCACATTTGATTGCCCTGATCTTTTGAGCAACTACTGAAGCTCTGCATTTATACAGTCAATGGAATGCTTTGTCCAGGTCTTGTCACATCAAAGATTGTGTGAGGAGCATTCCCAGCAACGTGCCTCATGTCATCTTCAAATCTGTAGTTGAGATTTTGGTCCAAACTGTCCTGCCACTCCTAATAAACAGTTTATCTTCTTCTTTAAAATTATATTTTCCCAGTGTCTAAATCACCAGTGACATCATCGAGCCTTGCAATTGACTTAAAATACTAGTTATCCAATATTTACTACATAGTGAATTCTGTGCTAGTTCAGACATTCCCCTCCCATGACTACTCTCTAGCAGAAGGCCCTTCTTGGTCTTTTTAAACCTCTGGCTACTACTAACTTAAGTTGGCAGTTTTTTCTGTCTTGTCAATGTGTTCATGAACTCTTTTGGGTTGTCAGTGGTTGCCAACCGCATTTTCCTTCTCTCTATCTGTATGATATATAGTCTAGTTGGGTCAGAAGCACACTTTCATACAGTTGAAAGCTTTGTGAAGGCTTCCTTTGCTTCCTGGATACTGCAGCTGAAGTATTGTCTATGACGTGATAGGTTGACTCATTCCTCAGTGCTGCTTTCAAATACAGAATTATTAATGCCTGATGACCATTACTCACTGCATCTTTGTAGACTGCAGTCCTATGTTGTGTGCTCTGGAGTGCCCATACTGCCGCATATGCAACTATCATTCATCCACTTTTTGATTTTGTACGTATCAGATACAGAGCATATGGGCCATGATGACCGATCTGCTGTAGACCCACGAAATGGAAGAAGTCTCATTTTTAGTCTCACCTTGATGTTAGGGAGAAATGTGTGTGTTCTCGTCTCTGTGCTTAAGATTGTCCCATTCATTTTGTTCCAGTTGTAATATGTGACCTTGCGTTAATCTTTTTGCATTGGCCTCAATTCCATGTATCCTACATACTACCATTTGCCTGTATTTCTTTAATCAACAAAGGGCTCCCCTTTTTCTGATTTTCAAGCCCAGCACTCATATCCCTAGAATTACTAACAATGCATCATTCAGGATAGAGCAGCATGCACCCTTTGATCTAAGAAGGTCTTCTCACTGAACTCTTCTGACCAAGGAAACTGGCTTCACAAACTGCAATCTACAAGCCCAGACACTCACAGTGTATCTTACAACTAATGCTAATATACATTGGTGGTATGCTCCTATAGTTTTCAAATAAATTCGAAATTTCATATCTGTTATGAAAGTTATAATTTTTTGCATCACATTTGTACATTTTCTGGCACCTCTATACGATGTATAAAATTATGATGTTGGTCCAAAAATACCCAAACATATCTCATTACTACACATTTTCTAATCATTCACTCACTGAATTTTATTTTAGGACTTTTTCCAAGGGTCCCTTTCAGCAGAAGGTACATAGAATGAGATTTTCAGTCTGCAGCGGAGTGTGCGCTGATATGAAACTTCCTGGCAGATTAAAACTGTGTGCCCGACTGAGACTCGAACTCAGGACCTTTGACTTTCGAGGGCAAGTGCTCTACCATCTGAGCTACCGAAGCACGACTCACGCCCAGTACTCACAGCTTTACTTCTGCCAGTATCTCGTCTCCTAACCTTCCAAACTTTACAGAAGCTCTTCTGCGAACCTTGCAGAACTAGCACTCCTGAAAGAAAGGATACTGCGGAGACATGGCTTATCCACAGCCTGGGGGATGTTTCCAGAATGAGATTTTCACTCAGCAGCAGAGTGTGCGCTGAAATGAAACTTCCTGGCAGATTAAAACTGTGTGTCCAACCGAGACTCGAACTCGGGACCTTTGCCTTTCGTGGGCAAGTGCTCTACCATCTGAGCTACGGAAGCACGACTCACGCCTGGTACTCACAGCTTTACTTCTGCCAGTATCTTGTCTCCTGCGTGAGTCGTGCTTCGGTAGCTCAGATGGTAGAGCACTTGCCCGCGAAAGGCAAAGGTCCCGAGTTTGAGACTCGGTCAGGCACACAGTTTTAATCTGCCAGGAAGTTTCATATCAGCACACACTCCGCAGCAGAGTGAAGATCTCATTCTGGAAACATCCCCCAGACTGTGGCTAAGCCATGTCTCCGCAGTATCCTTTCTTTCAGGAGTGCTAGTTCTGCAAGGTTCGCAGGAGAGCTTCTGTAAAGTTTGGAACATATCACATTGCCCTATTCAAGTCTATCTTATATTCTGTGGTAAGGTGGTAAGCACCTCGGTACATCAACTGTGTCTTTTCACCTGCAAAAAACAAAAAGGCGTGGGCAAAGAAGCATTCTGCTCAGCTCAGGATGTCAGGGACTTTTGGCACAACGTCTGTGGAGCCACTGTGTGTGGTGTTAAAGAGTGTGCCCCATTGACATCACCATCTGTAAAAGAGTGGCAACATACCGGTTGGGGTGGGGCAGATGTGACAAGGCACTGGAAATAACGGAAGACATTACAGAAAAACACCTACTAAAAAAATGGAGGAATGACACCTAGCAAAGAAAATGGGATACAACTCATAAGGGACATCGCATCAACTTCTTCCCCAGTACCTGGGAATGAATTAGGCTACAGCATGCTGATCCAATGCATGGCATGGTTCATTTTCTCATGGACCATAGTCCATGTCCAGTGTGTCTATGCAGTGTTATTCTAAGCCAGACAGAAACTTGCACATGTGCAGAATGTGGATGTTTTGAACAATGTATTTGATGAAGTGTCACAAATCTTATATGTGTCATATGGACAAGAGTGGACACACAAGAATCAAAAGTGGATACATGATAACAGAATATATTGCATGACACAGATGGAGATTCAGATGCCAAAACTGACATAGGCAATGATAAACATATACAGATCTAAACATAAAGAATTAAGACATTAAGAATTACAGATTTATAACAATCATTATTTTGCATAGTATTCTTGTTGTTGTTGTTGTTGTTGTTGTTGTTGTCTTCAGTCCAGAGACTGGTTTGATGCAGCTCTCCGTGCTATTCTATCCTGTGCAAGCTTCTTCATCTCCCAGTACCTGCTACAACCTACATCCTTCTGAATCTGTTTACTGTATTCTTCTCTCAGTCTCCCTCTATGATTTTTACCCTTCACACTGCCCTCCAATACTAAATTGGTGATCCCTTGATGCCTCAGAACATGTCATATCAACTGATCCCTTCTTCTAGTCAAGTTGTGCCACAAGCTTCTCTTCTCCCCAATCCTATTCAATACCTCCTCATTAGTTACATGATCTATCCACCTTATCTTCAGCATTCTTCTGTAACACCACATTTCAAAAACTTCTATTCTCTTCTTGTCTAAACTATTTATCATCCATGTTTCACTTCCATACATGACTATACTCCATACAAATACTTTCAGAAGAGACTTCCTGAAACTTAAATCAACACTCAATGTTAATAAATTTCTCTTCTTCAGAAAAACTTTCGTTGTCATTGCCAGTCTACATTTTGTATCCACTCTACTTTGATCATCATCAGTTATTTTGCTCCCCAAATAGCAAAATTAATCTACTACTTTAATTGTCTCATTTCCAAATCTAATTCCCACAGCCTCACCTGATTTAATTCGACTACATTCCATTACCATCATTTTGCTTTTGTTGATGTTCATCTTATACCCTCCTTTCAAGACACTGTCCATTCCGTTCAACTGTTCTACCAGATCCTTTCCTGTGTCTGACAGAATTGCAATGTCATCGGCAAACCTTGAAGTTTTTATTTCTTCTCCATGGATTTTAACTCCAACTTCAAATTTTCTTTTGTTTCCTTTACTGCTTACTCAACATGCAGATTGACTAACATTGGGGATAGGCTACAACCCCATCTCACTCCCTTCCCAACCACTGCTTTTCTTTCATGCCCCTCGACACTCGTATAACTGTCATCTGGTTTCTGTACAACTTGTAAATAGTCTTTTGCTTCCTGTATTTCACTCCTGCCACCTTCAGAATTTGAAAGAGAGTATTCCAGTCAACATTGTCAAAAGCTTTCTCTAAGTCTACAAATGCTAGAAACATAGGTTTGCCTTTTCGTAATTTAGCTTCTAAGATAAATCGTAGGGTCAGTATTGCCTCATGGGTTACATTTCTACGTATTCCAAATTGATCTTCCCCAAAGTCAGCTTCTAACAGTTTTTCCATTCCTCTGTAAAGAATTTGTGTTAATATTTTGCAGAAATGACTTATTAAACTGATAGTACAGTAATTTTCACATCTGTCAACACCCGCTTCCATTGGGATTGGAAAGGTATATAGTATTACATTACATTAATACTTGTTCCATAGATCATGAATATGACATTTCGTAATTATTTGGAATGTGTCAGTTAAACATTAGTCCTCTTTAGACAATATAATAATAATAATAATAATAATAATAATAATAATAAACTGATAATAGATGCAGAAGTGACATATCAAGCTAAAACTAAACAAAGGTCACTACACTACGCATACATTGATTACCAAAAAGCTTTTGATTGTGTACCCCACTCGTGGTTACTACAAATATTGGAAATATACAAAGTAGATCCTAAATTGATACAGTTCCTAAACATAGTAATGAAAAATTGGAAAACCACACTTAATATCCAAACAAATTCAAATAATATCACATCACAGCCAATACAGATTAAGCGTGGAATATACCAAGGAGACTCATTAAGTCCTTTCTGGTTCTGCCTTGTCTCTGAACTCACTATCCAACATGCTAAATAATACAAATTATGGATACAATATTACTGGAACATACCTACACAAAATCACACATTTGCTACACATGGATGATCTGAAACTACTGGCAGCAACAAAACAACAACTCAACCAATTACTAAAGATAATAGAAGTATTCAGCAATGATATAAATATGGCTTTTGGAACAGACAACTGTAAGAAAAATAGCATAGTCAAGGGAAAACACACTAAACAGGAAGATTACATATTGGATAACCACAGCAACTGCATAGAAGCGATGGAAAAAACAGATGCCTATAAATATCTAGGATACAGACAAAAAATAGGAATAGATAATACAAATATTAAAGAAGAACTAAAAGAAAAATACAGACAAAGACTAACAAAAATACTGAAAACAGAATTGACAGCAAGAAACAAGAAAAAAGCTATAAATACTTATGCTATACCAATATTGACCTACTCATTTGGAGTAGTGAAATGGAGTAACACAGACCTAGAAGCACTCAATACACTTACACGATCACAATGCCACAAATATAGAATACATCACATACATTCAGCAACTGAAAGACTCACATTAAGCAGAAAGGAAGGAGGTAGGGGATTTATCGACATAAAAAACCTACATTATGGACAGGTAGACAATTTAAGAAAATTCTTTCTAGAACAAGCAGAAACTAACAAAATACACAAAGCAATCACTCATATAAATACATCGGCTACACCACTGCAATTTCACAACCACTTCTACAACCCTTTAGATCACATAACATCAACAGATACGAAGAAAGTAAATTGGAAAAAGAAAACACTACATGGCAAGCACCCGTATAATCTAACACAGCCACACATCGATCAAGACGCATCCAACACATGGCTAAGAAAAGGCAATATATACAGTGAGACGGAAGGATTCATGATTGCAATACAGGATCAAACAATAAACACCAGATATTACAGGAAACATATTATTAAAGACCCCAATACCACAACAGATAAATGCAGACTTTGCAAACAACAAATAGAAACAGTAGATCACATCACAAGCGGATGTACAATACTAGCAAATACAGAATACCCAGAAGACATGACAATGTAGCAAAAATAATACATCAACAACTTTCCGTGCAACATAAACTAATAAAACAACACGTTCCCACATACAAGTATGCACCACAAAATGTACTGGAGAATGATGACTACAAATTATACTGGAACAGAACCATTATAACAGATAAAACAACACCACATAACAAACCTGACATCATACTCATCAATAAAAAGAAGAAATTAACACAACTAATCGAAATATCCATACCCAATACAACAAATATACAAAAGAAAACAGGAGAAAAAATTGAAAAATAGATCCAACTGGTTGAGGAAGTCAAGGAAATGTGTCATCAGGATAAAGTTGACATTATACCAGTTATACTATCAACTACAGGAGTCATACCACATGATATCCACCAGTACATCAATTCAATACAGCTACATCCAAACTTCTATATAAAACTACAGAAATGCGTAATTATTGATACATGTTCAATTACCCGAAAGTTCCTAAATGCAATATAACATATACCATACGGTTAAAAGGAAGTCACGCCTGATCAAGGTCCGCATCACTTTCCATTTTTGACCAGACATAACGTCTGAGAAAAGAAAGAATGAATAATAATGATGATAATAATAATAATAATTATTATTCATTCATTCATTCATTCCATATAGGCCATGTCTGGACTATGTTATTTCAGCTGTCTTACTTTACGTGTTCTGACGTTTGCCCAGTGCGCCTGCATTTTTTCTCAGTGTTGCCCTTTCCTCCTCTGGGACCAAGCCTTTCATGTTTTTAGTTTTGGCTTTTCTTGGGAACCCTGCCATGCCACAAGTTTCTACTTGAATGGGACACGCTCCAAGATGTCATCTTGGGTGATCCTCACTTCCTCAAGATCTTTCTCCACCTCTGTGAACCAGGACTATTTTTTCTTCTTCTCCTGAAAGTAAGCGAGTCTTCCAGGGCTCATTTGGGTCATATGTCCATAAAACATAATCCTCCTTTTCTGGATGGTATCAGTTACCTTCTCTATGTGGGAATACAGTTCTTCTACATTCCCCATTCTCTTCAATAGGAGCTAAGATCTTTGTCAAAATCTTCTTTTCCTTGGCCTCCAGTTTTTCGATTAGGTCTTTTTTGTTCATTACTATGCATTCAGAAGCGTAAAAGACCTATGGACGGATAACACTGCAGTAGTGCCATATCTTCGCATTGAATGATACTGATCTTTTGTTGTAGATGTTTTTGGTTAAATGTAATGCCATTTACATTTTGTTCATGCAAGATATGAAGGCTTCTTTCTCTGATAAGGTGGCTGTTATCCATTCTCCGAGATATTTAAACTTTTCAACTCGCTTAATTTTGCCTTGACCCACTGCAAGCTTCCTTTGTGGTGGATTTATGTTTGTTATAAACTCAGTTTTCTCAAATGAAATGTGCAGGCCAGTCTTCTGAGCTTGTATGTTAAGCTCACTCATGAATCACCTTCTCGAGCACACAGTTGAAGAGCAGAGGTGAGAACCCATCTCCTTGCTTCACCCCAGTCTTTATTTCAAAAGCTTCTGCTGTTTCTCCTCCAAATTTCACTTTTGAGGTTGTTTTGGTTAGTGTTTGCTGGATTATCACTTTGGTCTTCTTGTCTAGGCCAAGGCTAATCAGGGTTTTACGATCAATCGAGTCATATGCCTTTTTGAAATCCACAAAGGTCACAACAAAATTATTATTCCTCAGCTTCAGGTATGAAAGGATGGATTTGAGGTTCATTATCTGTTTGACGCATGATCGCCCCTTCCTGAAACGTCCTTGATCGTCTCCCAGATCTGAGTCTAGCTGTTCTCCCATCCTAGTTTGCAGAGCTTTCGACAGAATCTTATAGGTTGTTGAAATGAGAGAGATACTACGATAGTCATTTACATCTGTTCTGTTGCCTTTCTTACGAAGAGGATGAATTAGAGCAGAATTCCAGCCATGTGGAAGCCTTTCAGATTCCCAAATCTGGCTGATAATTTCTGTCAATTTATCTACTGCCTTATCCCCTGTATACTTCCAAAGCTCAGCAATTATTATTATTATTATTATTATTATTACTTTTCCAGTTAGTACTTCACATCTAAAAATTCATCTGTTGAGTAGGAGTAGTTGTCATTCAGAAATTCTTTTAATGTTATTTGGCAAATCATCAATGATTTTTGTGGCAGCATAATTCACCCCTTTCCATGCCTAAGTCAAACTTAACCCAGAATAGTGAAGATCATCCTTTCTTCTAGTGTTGTAGTTATGCACTTCACTGTTATTTTTGAACTGGGATGGGTTATTAATAACAAATTTCATAAGCGAATATATGTATTGAAAAGGTACTATGAATTTCCTTAGTTCCTAAAATAAATGTCCGAAAGGTGATCTTGAGTGGGCTCCGGCTATTATTCTGATTACACGCTTTTGTGCAAGGAATACTTTTTCTTTTAATGATGAATTGCTCCAAAATATAACGCCATATGAAAGCAGTGAATGAAAATAGACATAGTAGGCTAATTTACTGATTGTTTATCATTGCAATGACCTTAGCAGCATATGTAGCCGAGCCTAACCCTTTCTGCAGATCATCAATGTGTTTCTACCAATTCAATTTCTCATCAGAAATTTTGAATATTCTGTCTTAGCAATAGATTTCTATTCAGTCTATATTTATCAATGGTGTTATGCCACTTACTGTACAGAATTGTATATACTGTGTTTTCTCAAAATTTAGTGAGAGTCCATTTGCAGAGATTCACTTAATAATTTTCTGAAAGACACTATTTACAATTTGCGCAGCTGATTCTTGTTTGTTGGGTGTGAATATTAAACTTTTATCATCAGCAAAAAGAACTAGCTTTGCATCTTCATGAAAATTGAGTGGAAAGTCATTAATATATATTAAGAACAATAAGGGACCAAAGAAATTTGTGGGACACCATTCTTGATACCTCTCCAGTTAAAGGACTGCAAATTTTTGTAGACTATCTGTACTGTTAATTTCAACCTCCAACACTTAAGTTTACATAGAATAATTTCAGGATTTACACAGCCAGAAGCCTTTGAGAGATCACAGAATATCCTAATGGGTGATGTTCAGTTATTCAAAGCATTTAATATTTGACCAATAAAAGCATATACAGCGTTTTCTGTTGAAAAGCCTTTCAGAAAACTAAACTGACATTTTTTAGTACTTCATTTTTACAAATACATGATGCTAATCTCGAATACATTACTTTTGCAAGAATTTTGAATAAAGCTGTCAGAGGTGAGGCCAGGCAGAGGTAGTTAGCATCAGACCTATCCCCTTTTTTATGCAATGATTTAACAATGGCAGATTTCTGTATGTCTAGAAAAATGTCCTGTTTCAGTGAGCTACTACATATGTGACTGAGAATCCAACTTACCTGTTGGGACCAAGTTTTTGGTACTCTGTTGGAAAAGCCATCAATTCCATGTGAGCTTTTGCTTTTGAGTGAATTTATTATTTTCAAAATTTCAGTGGGAGAGATGGGTTGAATTTCAATTTTATCAAATTGCATAGGTATTGCCTCTTACACATACTGCCTTGCATTTTATAATGGATAGCTGGATGCTATTTTCTCTGCAACACCTAAAAATGATTATTAAAAATGTTTTTTACTTCTAACTTTTTGTTAACAACCTTTTCATTGAGTTTGATAGAAACACAGTCTTCCTGTGCTCTCAGTTACCCTGTTTCCCTTTCCTACAATGCTCCAAATTGTTTTCATTTTATCATCAGATGTGCTAAACTCAGACATAATGCACAATGTTCTGGACTTTTAAAAAACTTTTCTTAATACAGTGCAGTAATTTTTATAACGTTTCACCGTTTCGGAGTCATTACTCCTCCTAGTTATAAGATACATTTTCCTTTTCTGTTTAAAAAGATATTTTTATCCCTTTAGTAAACCATGGCTTTTTGGGTGGTTCCTTATAATTATATTTCACTGTTTTCTTAGGGAAACAGTTTTCAAATATACTCACAAAGGTATTGTGAAATAGGTTAAAAATTAGCACAGGTTCTCTGTACACCTCACCCCAGTCTAACTGTTTCAAGACTTCCCTAAAATTTTCAATTGTTAAACTGTTAACTGAATGCACTGTTTTGGAGGACTGTTTGCATTACTGTATGGAGCTATTTCATATACTGTAACTAGCTCTGCATCACGATTGAACAGACCATTCTTAACAGGAAAAGTTTTTATTTGATTAAATTAATCTTTGTCTATAAAAACATTATCAGCGTGCAGCTTTCCTGTACCACCCGAGTAGGAAAATCAATAACTGACATCAAATTGAAAGAACCTAGTAATACTTCAAGGTCAAGGTTTCTATCAGACTCTTCCAGAAAATTTACACTGAAATACCAACAATCAATAATTTGCTTCCCTCTGTCTGACATAGCATAACAAACAACCCAAGCTTTTAAAAAATAACCGAAAATTTCCCAATGGGGACCTATACACAGCAACAATTACAAAAGCACCATTACTTAGTTTAAGCTCACATGGACAATCTTTTTATGTTGCTCTACACATTTTATTTTCTAAATGTTTCATACTATTACAGATTTTAACTTACATGGCACCTCCTCTCCCTACAGTGTCTCTATGTACATGTGCTGAAAGCTTATATCCACCTATATTTACCTTTTTCATATCTAAGACTGTACGATATTCAGAAAGGCATAGTACATCTATTCCACCCTCAGTTCCTAAATCTTCTAAACAAACAAGAAGTTCATCTTTTTCTATTTTAATCCCCTAGAATTCTGATGCAGTATACTATTTATCACTGTACTTTTATGAGAATCTTGTGATATTTCAACATCTCTAATACCTGCCTGTCTGAGCTTCTCATTACACTTAATTTCATTCAATGTTTAATCACTGGACACTGATCTTAGCCTAAAAATGGGGTACTCCCATGAGTTTTAGTGTCCCCCTTAAAGATTTTGCTATCACCTTAGTCCAATTTACCCTTCCCTTTCCTACTGAGATGCAGGCCATGTCTTGTGAAGTCCCACCTGCCAATTCTATTAACGGGAAAAAGACTTATTCTGACAAAGAAGCCGCTCAAAGCAGCTGATACTGTTGCATCTTGACCCTCCTGACAGAGTTGGTCAATTGGAGCCGATCATACCACATGAAAGCTATTTTCACCAGGTCACACTCAATATTGTAGCCCTGATCCCTATCATTACTGTCTCCTGTTCTGCCCACTAGTGCAACACGATCCTGCTTTGTAAAACTCTTGCACAATGATCCTACATCCTCTATCACTTGGTTAACTTGCACTTTTTCCTGCAAGGTCTGGCCCACACCTCTTCCATGACTACTAAAAACAGAATTTTCCTCCTATTTTCTTCATTTTTCATGGCTTCCTGGTGAAAGACTGTCGAGTTCTGACTACACTTACATCTACCATCTACCTGAACCACTTCCTTCCGTAACTGAGGTATCAGGGCAACTCTATTGTTTGTGCCAATGATGAAACTGTCAAGATACTGTCCTGTTCTGTGGCCCCTGTTCCTTGCTACCACTTCCTACCTGTCTTCACCCTTCTGCCCCCTTAACCTACTCAATTCCTGCCTAGCACTATCCAGTTCAGCCTTAAGGACTCATCTTCCCTTCCAGTCCAGCTATTTTCCTAACCCTTGAACATATTATGCAATACCATGGAAGATACCCATTTCCTTCCCCAATTCCCATGCCACTACATTCCCCCCCTCCCGCAATGTAACAATTTGTACAAATGGTTCAAATGGCTCCGAACACTATGGGACTTAATATCTGAGGTCATTAGTCCCCTAGAACTTAGAACTACTTAAACCTAACTAACCTAAGGACATCACACACATCCATGCCCGAGTCAGAATTCGAACCTGCAACCGTAGCAGCCGTGTGGTTCCAGACTGAAGCGCCTAAAACCGCTCGGCCACACCGGCCAGCAACAATTTGTACAACACTTTTTAACATAGAAAAAGAAAATGATCAGATCAGTGTTGATAAGCATACAACACTCAGAATGAAGTCTAGTTATAGCAACATGTACAGCAGAATGGCTGCTTCATACATGAAGCACTCAAAACTTTAAGCAAGTAGTAATAGTTAATAGGCAGCAGAAGCAAATAAAAACATAACCACACATTATTTTATGCTAGAAAAACATAAGTGAATTGAACAAGAAGAAACCCTAATAATTGGTACAACAGAACGTACTCTCTGCCATGCATCTCATGGTAATTTGCACAGTGTAGACACAGATGTAAAAAAGGTACCTAACCTAGATGTAGAATCGTGTCATCTGAGTGCAAAGAGGTTCAAAGTACTGCTGAGGTCCTCATCCTCAGATGGCAAGTGGTAGTTGATGGGGTAGGGTTGCCAGGAGTGAGGGGGCTCAATGTCTTTCTGAGGTCCTCCCTCATGGGGAGCATGAATGGTGGTATTCTCCGAACCTAAACTCGTTCATATCTTGCTATTTTCCTGTCTTCTAAATACATAAATTGTTAATTTTCAGCACTTTTATTTCCCAGTTAGTTTTGTGTTTACATGTATAAAAGCTTCAGCATTGTTAAAATTTTGTTACAACAATAACAACTTCACATTACATAAATGCACAATTTGATCACTAGGTTCAGTTATTTGTGAACTGCAGCAAATAAAATAAAAAAGTCCATGTGCGGACGCAGACAAGAGATGCGGCGGCACTAATTCCCCGAACATTTCTGCAAAATAACACAGCAGCCTATAAGTTTCTGGAGTTAATACACACACTTATATACTCGTGCAAAAAGAGAGAGACGGACAGATACTCATGTAAAAACTCTGCCATGCCTGAATAAATCAGTGGTATGGTGGCGGCATCTGATCCCACTTCTTCATCTCATCACAAATCATCAACATCATTGGAGTATGAGCTGGCTCACAGGGATCCACTGGCTCACAACAAATTGTATGCCTTTTGTCAGAGTCACTAGAACAAACACAACAATGACCCTTGTTAAGCATACATGACAACAACAGCACTTGATTTTTTTATATGAACATATATGGAGAGGGAGGGATAGTGATACACATATTACATACCATCAGTAGCACCAGCACCCTCAAACATTGTGGTCAACATCTATGTTGTTGTTATGGTCTTCAGTCCACAGACTGGTTTGATGCAGCTCTCCATGCTACTGTATCCTGTGCAAGCTGCTTCATCTCCCAGTACCTGCTGCACTACTCCATCTCCTTCTGAATCTTTTTATTGTATTCTTCTCTTGGTCTCCCTCTATGATTTTTACCCTCCACACTGCCACCAATACTAAACTGGTGATCCCTTGATGCTTCAGAATATGCCCTACCAGCCGATCCCTTCTTCTAGTCAAGTTGTGCCACAAATTTCTCTTCTACCCAGAACTATGCAATACCTCCTCATTAGTTACGTGATCTAGCCATCTAATCTTCAGCATTCTTCTGTAGCACCACATTTCGAAAGCTTCTATTCTCTTCTTGTCCAAACTATTTATCGTCCATGTTTCACTTCCATACATGGCTACACTCCATACAAATACTTTCAGAAATGACTTCCTGACACTTAAATCTATACTTGATGTTAACAAATTTCTCTTCTTCAGAGACGCTTTTCTTGCCATTGCCAATCTACATTTTATATCCTCTTTACTTCGACCATCGTCAGTTATTTTGCTCCCCAAATAGCAAAATTCATTTACTACTTTAAGTGTCTCATTTCCTAATCTAATTACGGCAGCATCACCCGATTTAATTCGACTACATTCCATTATCCTCGATTTGCTTTTGTTGATGTTCATCTTATATCCTCCTTTCAAGACACTGTCCATTCCGTTCAAGTGCTCTTCCATTCCCTTTGCTATCTCTGACAAAATTGCAATACCATCGGTGAATCTCAACATCTCTTTACAGCCAATAACGTTTGGGCACCAACATTCCAACACTTGTGATGCTGTGAATGGAGTGGGTGGCACATCATACTGAGCAATCCTCAAACAGCAAGAATAAAACTAGTTAAGCAAAATGCCCAGAGGATGTTACAATACTGTCAGTAACAGAGCTTCAACTCTTTACAGTTTGTCTTCTGAATTAGGTAGCACTCTCACTTTCTTACAGAAGATACCTTCATCCTTGGACTAAATGTATCCTTTATCCTTGCTTCTATTTAATTGTATGCTGTTTTAGAACTAACACGACTCAAAGTGTATGGACATGTTAGGAAACCATTAAAATTTTCCATAAACTATGCCTGTTTTCATTAACCTCTTCCCAACATTCTATCTGGAGTTTATATTTCAACACTGTGTGTAAATTATTGTTTATGGTTCTGTAATAGGCAACAATCATTTTCTTCTCTAATCTATACATAAATAATTCATAAATTTTACTGTTGACATATGACCACCATTGTCACATTTTTAATACAACTACTGGCTAATCATTGAAGGTGGTTGTGTCTACGAAGAATCTGTCAACGACTATTGCACTACGTCCCTGAGTTCTTCAAGGGAGCTTTACTTAGGTTAAGAATCCAAAGCCTGACATCAACAAAGAGGTAGTCTATCAGTACTATCTGACAGAAAATGGCCGCAGCTCATGGTCGTGCGTGTAGCGTTCTTGCTTCCCACGCCCGGGTTCGATTTTCCAGGCGGCGTCATTGATTTTCTCTGCCTCGTGATGCCTGGGTGTTGTGTGATGTCCTTAGGTTAGTTAGGTTTAAGTAGTTCTATGTTCTAGGGGACTGATGACCATAGCTGTTAAGTCCATTGTGCTCAGAGCCATTTGAACCATTTGACAGAAAATCTCCATTAAAATCTCCAGAATCATTGATGTCTGGATGACCTAATCAAAACTATCACGAAGTTGCTTTATGAAGCTTAAGACATATCTTGCCAGTACCATAAGCTTGCATGTTTCCTGGTCCACTATTGGGGAACAACATTCAAAGAGCTGTTTAAAACAACATTCATCAACCTGAATAGCCTAGGATTCAACTTCATCCCCCCTTTCTTCACACTGGTTCTACACCAGAAAATGTTAGCTTTGACCCATCAACATGAAACTGTCCCATTCCAATGATTTCCAAGTGTTGTTACTATATGCACAACATATGCAATTTACCTGCCCTTTAATTTTCCTATACTGGTATTGCTACAAGAAGTGTTCCCTGTAGTAGTGAGGTTCCTGATGTTTAACACAGCATACTAAAAGACTTTTCTTTAATATGACTGAATTTGCCCAAGCTGCAGTATTTTGTTTTGCTTGTACTGTTTCATATGAAATTATACTTATTCTGCAGGTCTGTCTCACACACATATTTTCATTAATAAAGATATATGGGATGCAATGGGAAGAGAGATACGGCTTTTGTCAGACTGGGTGTTTATGGCTGTGCAAGTAGTCTCTTGCCAGTAGCATTCATATTTACTGCTGTTGGCTGTTAGTAACCTGTGATGATGTGCACAACATCCATTTGTTTCGTATGGCTAGATTGTTCTTCACAAACATACTCATCAGCAGAACAGCACAGTTTCAGGGGGAAAAAAAAAATGGCCTAAGTATTTACCTCATGGGATAACACTGCAAGAAGACCATCTTTGGGCACTGGAATAGTGTTATTTATTGATTACACTTTCTTTCACCCCAGAAGTACTTCACAGTAAAAATTAATAACTATGATTTTAGGGCATAAAATTAGCCTATTTAATAAGATCTTTGTACTTCTGCAAGATAGTTATGTAGACTTCCATGTTTTTGAATAAGCATTAGCCTATATGATTTAGATAGCAGCTCATCTATTTTTAATAATATTCTAAACTTTAATGCAATATTGTCATGCCAATACCAGGCTTAATGTGTTTTTGTGTAAAGAGATGCAATTTAATTGTAATTCATCTGCCTACTGACATGATGCCCTGATAAAACACTGTCAGGGTTATTAAGCAATGTCTTTCATTAACTGATTCTGAGAGACTTTTGCATTTTGCAGCACAGGCCTGCCATGATGTGTACCTTAAATGTGTGTACATGAAATACCTACACTGAATTAGCTGTTACCATCAAGCAGAAACAATACAATTTCAAATAACGACACAAAACAATTTCACTAATAGCAAGAGGGGTTCCCGATACATATTCAACACGGTTAATCTCGAATATTCACACTTCA
Source organism: Schistocerca gregaria (assembly GCF_023897955.1). Taxonomy (NCBI): domain Eukaryota; kingdom Metazoa; phylum Arthropoda; class Insecta; order Orthoptera; family Acrididae; genus Schistocerca; species Schistocerca gregaria. The sequence goes on along the minus strand of NC_064923.1, from coordinate 401,688,079 downwards.
TATTAAGGGGAGCACAAAGTACTGTTATGTTTCGTCTACTGCGCTCCTGTGTATTATTCTTGTGAGTGTTACGCTGCGAGTTTCCGTAATTGCTTCTCTGCTACAACTACTTCACACACCTTAAAATATTGTGCAGTTTTGTTCGTATCATGCGTGGGGCGTTCCGAAAGTAAGTTTCGTCACTGTTTCACACGGACATCTTATCGGCAAAAGCAAATACACCATGGCATCACGACCTATACACCTTGCACTAATTTACGACGTAGTCGCCACCGACACATGTCGTAAGGGTGAAATCAGTTTTTAAAAAGCCACACTGTTAAAGTTCGGTGCCCTGGGATGCAAGGACATGTTGCACAATCCACTCCACCTCAGCATTAGTTTGAAACTAAAGTCCCGAGAGCGCGTCTTTCAGTGCAGGGGCCAGTGAAAGTCCGCTGGTGCAATATCGGGGCTATAGGCCATATTATCCAAATTTTACCAACCGAAGCGACGAATCTTGGCCATAAGTAGTTTTGCGTTGTTATCCAACATATTCACTCCAGAGCCCTTGGTCTGTTTCGTCAAATGGCGCGGACCAAGTCTGAGTGAGGGTATCGCAGCAGTGTTCCGCACTGATGGTCCCTTGCTGGAGGAAATCAAGGAGAATCGCACCTTTCGCGTCCCAGAACGGCGTGGCCATAAACTTTCCCAACTAGTGTGACACTTTGAATCTTTTCCTAGCTTGTCAATGGAGGCGTTCGTCATTGAGGCGGCCTTAGATTCTAGGATATAGTGGGGCACACAGGTCTCATTGCCTGTGATAATTCTGAATAAGAACCTATTTCCTTCTCTCTCGCACCGCGGCAAGTGATCGAAGCTGATTCCCAATTCTTGCACTCTTATGATCCAGGAACAGGTTTCTAGGCACACATCGTGCAGACACTTTTGGATAACTACTAGCACACCACCCAAATTTACAAAAGTTTTTAAGAGCAACGTCGTTCTACACTGATCAGTTTCAAATCTATTAAAAAAAAAAAGTGTTATGTTATGTTGTGGTTAACTCTTATTCACTAAACACTGCACTTTCTTCTCTTAAACACGCAGTGCAACTCCTGCTTGTTCGAGATATCGAAAGGCTTCACATCAAATCAGTAAACATACATCCGAGATATCGAGGAAGTTGTACGTTTATAAGAATCCTTGGTCAGAATGTTTAAATATGTTCGAGATATCGAGAGAGTTTAGGAGAATTGGTGAGATTTGTTACACGTATTTTGATCTACTTGGTTATTGTGTTGTACTGAACATCAAGCAAACAAAATGCCAACGAAGAAGAAAAAGTATAACGCACGGTTTCCTGCGGTAAGCAGTAAACATGTTGATTGTTTACAAAACAAATCATTGATACTTGTTAATGAAAACTATTTAACTGTCCGCGTTTACCATGAGATCACAACTGTAACATACTTCCAAATTATTTATCAAGTTGCTTAACATAGATACCTATTCGAAAGATTTAAAATCTAATTGAGCTATGTTATGATTAATAATAGACATCTGTTTTAACAGAGCGTCAATCATGTAGTTAAAAAATAAATGTAAAAGCGTGCTCTTACTGTGTTGTAACCTCATTGTTTACCTTTCTCTTTAACAAAAGAAAAAGATGCAAATTCACTTTATGTTATAGGGTCGTATTAAGAAGATCATGCAGACAGATGAAGAAGTGGGAAAAGTGGCGCAAGCCGTACCTGTCATAATCTATATCCTTTGCATTGTTTATCCTTATTCGTTTATGGACAGCTGATATGTAATTCATTAAATTGAACAAATATTTTAATATTTCATGGTCGGTAGAATACTTTTTTATCCTTATGAACGAATTTTGTATCATACATTTACACGTTTTTACTACGAATGTTCGAACACAATCATAGTACATACATATCGAATTAGTCAGATAAGCGTGTTTAAAATGTGAGTTTTAGTAACTAAGACAATAATTCTTAATCGGTTTTTGACTTTTTGTCTGGCAAGAGTTATAGATCACTCCCTCATTAATTATTACTTGCGTCAGCAATTGCAAAGAAGTGCATATGATTTGAATTCACATAAAGCATTAACACATGATATTGCAGTACGACGACAGGAATTTTGCAAATGAACGTGATAGACTGACTATTGTCTGTGTAAGTCAAACAGGTTAAATCTACTGCTTATTTTTCACGATGATAATGTCTTGAATAATAATTTTTTGATAAACTAGAAATGAAATAAGTGTTTGGAAGCTTTACTGTTTTACAAAACTTCTTGACTGTTATTTTTGATTAGCCAAATTCCTATCTGCTTGCAGATGTTGAATGTATTTAAAAGAATAGGTTGAGGTCTTTGTGCTCTCTAAGGAAATATTGAAACAGATTATCTCACTGAGACAGTAATCAGTATATATAATGAATTAAGTAAGTTATAAAGAAAACTATAGTTACATCAAGTAAATTTTGAGCTTAGTCTTTTAAGTTTTTACAAGCAAATGGATTATTTAGGTCTGTTGAACACCTGATGTCTTTGCAATGGACTTACAACTTAGTAGTGTCTAATGAGGTATATTATCCATAATAAGATCTCTCTGACAGTGGTAGTGATCAGTTCCCAGATATTCCTCATCACTGGAATCATAGATAAACAGTTGATGCATGTGAAATATCAAACCATTTTTTGTTAGGATAAACCACAATTGGATTTGTCATTTTCTTTTGTACTAGTACTTCCTAGACACAGGATAACTTGGAACTTCACATCAGTTGCTGTGTTTACACAGATAATGAGAGAGCAGCAGACAGGCAATGTTTGTTGAAATAAGAGGTGAAGAAATATTGTCTCATTCTCCCGTCAGTATATAACAACCTCCAAAATCATAACACATTCTGAAGTAACAGACAGAAATTTTCACAGCCGAGATTATTAATCAAATTTAACCTGTGTTTTAGGTCCAAACCAAATCTCATAATCTGTGGTGTTTTTAGAAGAAACAGTGAAATATATGTCACAACAAAGATTGTTAATTTAATATTTCTAAGTGAAACTGTCAGTCCAATCTAATCACAATCTGATAATTTGTGTGTCACAATCAATATTATAAATTTAATTGATGCAGCAGTTTCAGCTGTGCTGTCAAACTCTAACCTCGTAATTTGTGACATATTTGTAACGTCAGCAAGAAAGAAAATGATTTCAGTTTCAACAAATTGCATTGCCTCATTTATTGTCATCCATTGCTTAGCTGAAAGTATCATGTAAAACGGACATGTTGCCAGACTATAAGGTAGCGAAACACTGCTGTGACTGCAGCTGGTCATGATGAAGACTGTGGTCCTGGCTCTGATATAGTCCAACTTGAAAGTGCAATACGAAACTCAGTCGAGGAAGAGGTTCTTAAATTGTCAGTTGTGAGTAGTGCAAGAAACCAAGGAGAACTAATGGCTGAAAAAAGAAATTATTAGTTTTTATTTATTTACCCACACAGTAGAGTAGAAGGTTGGTAAAAACATAACAACTGATAAAAAATTCAAATACTAATGTAATATTAGAATGGAAAATGCTAAAGTCATCATAGGTGATCCAATTTTCATATTCCTGTATTTCTTCCTGCATTGAATCTTCATATCTTCCTTTCATTTTTAATCATGAAGGTGCTTAACATAGAATATTTCCTAATTTTAAAATTACTTTGTCACCGATCTCCTAGTATCAACACTTATGTTTGTGTATTCCTTAAGACATTTGATTTAGAATTTTATTATTATTCAGGTCTGAAAATATATTAATGAAACACTTGCACAGTGCCACTCTATTTTAAAAGTAAATAACTACCAGAGTATACCAGAACTTCCATTCTCTGTTGTTGAAATTAATTAAAAATTGCCTCTTTTATTGCTCCCAACAGGACATTACCAAATTTGAATAAAAAGATTGCAGTCAGGCTCTAATCAGAAATATCAGTCACTCGGCAGTGCTGTATGCTGTTAATAATTGCGTGAACTACGTCAATCGATGACCCCCTTGTACCTGAAGAGTATTATGCAAATTGTGTAATGTTCAAGAACATAATGAGGTAGACAAAGGCAAGCGTAATTGATAGTGGGGCATTTTGCTAGGTCCTGCATTTCTTGCGTACTTTGGTTTTTTTAAGTTGGCTGGTTAATGTTCTCTTTATGAATAAATATTAAAGTACTGGAAAATAACTTCTCTTATTTTTGTGGTGGGAATGTTCAGCTGTAGTTTCCCTCTGTATCTCCTGCTCACGTAGTCAGTAGGGCATTAAACCCTAGTCTTCCTTCCATGCTTCCTTTGAGTATCCTATATGTGACCTTTGAATTCAACCATGGTTTCAGGTGAAACGTTTGTGTTCAATTGGGAAGCCACGCCCAGCAACAGCAACATCATGGTGCATCTGTGCCAATTTAGGTAAATGATTGCTTGTGGCCTTAATAAGTGGCTCACAGACTGCTGACCTTGCGTCACATTCCTCACCTTCATTAAGAGATCTTATGAATCCATGTCATGTATAAAATTCATGCAGTGGAAAAGCACACTGGCAGCTGACCTTGATTATGTTTGTGTTATACTTTTTTCAAATAGTAAGACAAGTGAATTGATAATAAATGACCAGTTCCACATTTGTGGACCATTAACTTTAACTCCGTCATACATTTGGTAGTAAATGGTCTGTAACACTCCCTTTGAACCGTTATCTGCCAGATAGTGGATTGTATTGTCATCATCATTGTTAATATGTCATTGCCTTCTTTGAATTGCAAGCAGTTCATCTCATGTCTCTGACGTAATATAACGTGAGAAATATTTTGATTGTTTTTATTCACTTTCGTGTTGTCAGTTTCAGCATACATAGACAAAAAAAAAGGGTTTTATTCCCTTCAGTTGTAGAAACCATATGTAGTTCATTATTTTGTAGTGATGTTGCATTACGTTGTGTTCAGACTTTTTTCAGCTCTGAAACATTTTCTGTTGCTTCGTTAATTCAAGCATATACACTAGTAGTAAATGATCATGATATATATTTTGCACATTGTTTCAATTAATTTAATGCTGGGCTTGAAAACTATACACAGTTTTGAACTTTTAAGGAGTTTTCTCCCAGTATTTGTCTAAAATATGACAATAAAGCACATAGAAAAGTCCGACTAATTCATGGGAATACAGAATGTGGGACAAGCACACCACAGTACAGTTAAAGCACTTAAACAAATATTTACTTCCAGTGTTGATTGTGACAGGCATAAGTGATATGTAAAAGTAGAAAAGCTACCAAACATTACATACTTTCATTCCAAGATGTCATAAAGGATCATTTATTTTTTTTTTTTGGTAATTAATTTAATCAAGATAAAGTTTTCCATGTCTCAAAGCAAAAAATATGAATTATTTATGGTGTGAACTTGAGAACACCCAATTAAGGTCAGTTCAAGCAACAAGGGACTATAACTACAACTTCGCAATGTATTATTTATTCTGCAGTGAAATTCATTATATATATATATATATATATATATATATATATATATATATATATATATATATATATTTCTCCTTTTTATTTACCTCAAACCTCAGTTCATGGAATAAGTACTAACACTAACAATAAACAAGAATAATCTTTCAACGAGATTTGAATTCACTTACTTTGCTCTAGAAATGTATCAATTTTTCAGGGACATGCACATTCAAGAACTTTTCAGCAACCATAGATGTTTAGCTACCAATAAAGTCAAATTAAGAGGAGCCTAAAGGAGTTATTGGTGGCTAACCCTTTGTACTCAGTTGATGAATTTCTTAATAGAAACAGTTGATGCATATGTTGTTAAGTATTATTTTTAATATCAGATAATGTGAGGATTATGTAAAATCTTACTTCTTCTCATCTTCAGTTAGTTAGTGAAGTAATCAGTGTAAATAAATTTTGTAAACTGCTTTCTGTACAATGATGTGTAGCTACAGCATACTAGGAATTATTATGTTTACCTTAGTGTATAAAAAATTTAAGAACCTTCAACATTGCAGCGCGTCAGCAATCGTTTGTTAATATATTAATGGACTGAGATCCGCCTCGATTGCGAAAATCGATTCGCAATTGAGGCGGATCTCAGTCCATTAATGTATAAAAAATTACATGTTTGTTTTGACTTTCAGTATTCTCTCAAAAATGAAAACATAAGATTCGCTTTACATTAGTGTAGAGCTTTTTTTGTACATTATATATTCTTGTATTTTGACACATTCAACTTTGTGAGGTTCTCTCACTATGGCTCTGTGGAGCAAAAGTATGTCTCAATTAATCTAACCCTATTCCACTCCTCCTCCCAATTGTGTACCCCCGTTACTTCCTACTCTAGTTTATTCTCAGTTTTTTCATCCAGTGAAGGTTAGGGCCACAGCTGAAAGCAGCCATGTCATGGACCAGCCGTTCTGCAATTATATTTTGATTGGAATAACAAAGTGACGTACAGGTAGTTGTTTACAGGACAGATACCATAGCAACAACCAATTAGAGCACTGGTTTGGTCATACCCTCTCTTCTGTGCTCAGTTAGCTAAGACTACTAGAATCCTGCTAAGTAAACTCAGTACTGCATGTGCATGTATGAATGTACTCGGTATAGAACTGAGTGGCTGCTACCACCAGGGCTGTATTGCATTAGTGCATAGTGATAAAACAATAAAATCTTCTGCCTCCTTCCCCACTCCTTTTCATCCTCAACTGTCTATCACTGTTAAGCATATCTTTGTACAAGTTGTAGCACTGTATGTGGTTGTGACAACTAACCAGCTATCTATGGCCAATACCTAGATGTAACATATGGCGAACTTCACTATCCAGTTTTCTTCAGCATGTTTTCTTAACTCTTGTACCCAGAACATTGGAGCTCTTTGTAGAATCTCTGCTCAAAAAGGCAATGGAAATTACGAGTGCTAAAAATGCAAAGACTTTGAGTCCATCTCACATGTAAGTATATTGTTCTCTTGTTGGTTCCTGATTGAATTAACTTTATGCAATACTTGCTATAATTATTTAAGTTAGTGTAATGATAAAGAATAGTGTTAGGTATTAGAAGAAACACATGTTGATCTGCACTTTGTCGAGTGTGACTGCAAACTTACTGCATTGAGAAATTGATTAGGAATGCTTATATTGTGTGCTGGCAACTGCTTGTTTCTGAACATAAAATTTTTCTGGTTTTTGCATTATTCTCAGGTAGCTTACAAGATAAATCACTTTCTTTACATTGTTCCTATCCCCTGTGTGTTTTTCCTATCGATTAGCTCCCTGAAATTCACAGGTCATGTTATTCTTGTTCAGCTAACATTGTTGGTTGTGTCAGGTTCTTCACTAGTGAGTGATGTATTGTATAATTATAGGTCTCATTTATGTGTGTTTTACTATTAGCCTAATTTTTTATTTTTAGCTTCTGAACTGAACTGTTACTTTGGTGGTTGAAAATGGCTATTGTGCATTAAAACTGTGTTCTTAAAGTGTGTAAGACATCATTATTCATGCTGATAGTAATTGGTATTATATGCACTATTATAAGAAATAGGGTTAGTTACATAGTGTCCCCAGCCTTAGTGTTAATATGTAAAACAAAAGACTCCATCTGGAATCTTTAATAGTCCTTTGATATTACGTTAAACACATCAGACTTCACTCCATTTTCATTCTTCCACAAGTGCGTCTATAAAACATAGATCTACTTATTGTAGGTGAATATGATGAGAATGGGTGTAATGACTGAAAAGAGTCACACTTGACATTGAAAGTATGGACATCAGTGGTGAAGGTCACGAGACCACAGGTGACTGTAGTGATGGCCTTAAATCCTCAGTGTATTCATTTTTTTATATACAAATTATATTCCAAAAATAGTTTTTTTTATTAATGAATGACATTATATATAGACATAGTTATAAATATAGCTGTTAAGCCCAGAATAATTAATTTTTTTTTTTTTGAAAATCACTGTTAATAAAATACCGAATATACTTGTGCACAGCTCTTTGCTTAAAATATCCTGAAACGTAACCATTTGTTAGCTTCTCTGTAGATATGAAGTCGAAACATGTATTTCACTATGGTTCCCTTTTACAGAAATTTTGATGGAACTGTTGGAGCACTGTAAACATAGTTATCTCATACCACTAGCAAACACTTGTCAATCATGTGACAACTGCCCTTATTTTCAGTCTCCAATAAAGTGACAGCACATTTTTCTCTTTCTGAGCCACAAAATTAGAACTCAATCTGAGGATTTCTTAATGATCCATTTTCTGTTGCACAGGTTAAACAATGGTACAAGGCAGAGGCAGAAAACACATGTTTTGTTATCGTGTATCCAAAGCTGTGCACAGTAAAGGCGATAACTAGTGGTAACCACTTCAACCAAAACATGACCACCAGCTGCAAATGTAGGAGTGGATGCTCTCTAGTGGCCAAATGCTTAACTATCAATGCTGAAACAGATATAAGTGAAGTTTCAGTTCTTCAAATTTTTGATCTTAAATTGCCCGCATATGTTCATGATTTCAAGTTCCTGTAAAAATGAGATGTTAATGAGATAAAAAGGTCCCAAGAGAAGAGAAATTTCGAGTCAGCTGACTGAGCTCATTTTGATAGTAATGATTTCATCCAACCTTTCATAGATATGAAGAATCTTTTGTAACCACAAGGAAGACCGTATTTTAATCACAAGAACAATCAAGTACAAAACCTATTCATTTTGATGTGGGAATTAAAATTGAGCTGTCAGTGTCTTCCAAAAGATCCTTATGACCATACCAAATACAATGTAATATATTACTCTAAATCAAACAGTAGAAATTGTGGGGTTGAATAACAACATTGAAATATGGTAGATTGCGGCTTACCACATAGAGCAGGCATTGAGCCACCGACAGGCACATTTAAAGTACATTTAATAGCATTTCAAAGGAGGCTAATCTATTGGAAAAATTAGGCTTAAACAACAAAGTAGAAAACTTTTGGCTTATGCAGTGAATAATGGTCTTGGGTGGGGTGGTTAATGGGTACACAGAAGCAGGTGAAGAGGGAGAGTGGTAGCAGGATGAAGGTGGAGTGAAGAGGTTGTAATGTTGCCTGTGGGAGTGTAGAGGGATATGGCAGGGACAGGATGAGGGTCTGTCAGGAGCAGCATCGGGAGACTGTGTGTGTGTGTGTGGGGGGGGGGGGGGGGGGGTGTTTGTCGCAAAGTTTCCTCCTCGGTTGTTGAATCAGAATCTGGTTTAATAAGCAATATCCTTCTACATGGAGGATATCAATTTCTTTATAAATTCTTTATAGCATTGCTGTGAGTAGATGAATTCTTCCGCTTTGTGTAGACTCTCAAATCACTGAAATTTTGTTTAAGTTCAAACAGTACAATTCTGCATTTGATAAATCACAGTAGTCTTTTGTGCATGGACATGCTCTTATTGGTGCATTTTCACTTTGAAAAACTGCTTATGGCTTCCTGAGGGTACTGTTTCACTTAATGGGCACTACAGGGAGCCACTATAGAAGGAAACATTATGAATCTTTGCTTACATGTTGCAGGGCATTGATGCTATGACCCAAGCTGTTCAGAAACAGTAATTTGACTTTTTAATTAAAATAAACTTTAATAGCAGTACTGGTGTCTCCTATGTGTACATGGAATTGGATTCAGAATAAAATTATTTTTGTACTTCTGATCTGCCTTACAGGAAACAGTGTATTCTGTCAGAAAGTCGTTTTGATTTTCTGAAAGATCTAGTAAAAAATTTACCTGATGTTGCCAGCTGTGATGGTGAAGAGGGAAATTCACCATTTCTTCCAAGCCCGCCCTGTGGAAACACTGCAGGTTACATCGATTTAAGGTATTACATTTATATACAGTTACAGAATTAAGCAGTCTCTTAAAGCTAGCTTTGTTTTTTCAAGTAATCAAAGTATCTATTTTTGCAACATTACTTAACAATAAATAACTTGGGTGTGGTGAAAAAATTAATTATTGTGATGAATGACTTCCTGGTGCCCTGGCTATTTGTTTGAACCGTGTTCTAGTTATGGCTTAGAGTTACATAGTTTTCAGTGGTCATCATATATCGTGCTTCCAAGTCTGTAACTGTTCTTTTCAACAGTTCTACCAAGTCCTTTGCTGTCTCTGACAGGAGTGCATTGTCCATGACAAACACCATAGTTTGTATTTCTTCTTCTTGAATTTTCATTTCTTATTCAAATTTTTCTTTCATTTCCCTTACTGTGTGTTCAGTGTACAAATTGAATAATGTCAAGGATAGACTGCAACCCTGTCTCACTCCCTCCTCAACTACTGCGCTCTTTCATGCCCTTTGACTCTTATAAACTGCTGTCTGGTATCTGTACAAGTTGTATATGCCCATTCACTTCCTGTAGTTTACTCCGGCTAGCTAGTGAATTTCAAAGAGTAAGTTCCATTCAACATTGTCAAAAGCTTTTTCTAAGTCTACAAATGCTATAAGCATTGGTTTGCCTTTCTTTAACTTATCTTCTATGGTAAGTTATAGGATCAGTATTGCCTCACATGTAACGTGTTCCTACATTTCTCTGGAACCCAAACTGATTTTTCCTAATGTTGGCTTCTGCCACTTTTTCCATTCATCTTTAAATAGGTTGTTTCAGTATTTTGTAACCATGAATGATTAAACTGATAGTTTGGTAATATTCACGCCTGTCAGCACCTACATTGTTTTGAATTGAAATTATTACTCCTCTCTAAATCAGAGGCTATTTTGCTCGTCTCGTGCATCTTGTACATGAGGTGGAATATTTTGTCATAGCTAGCTCTCGTGGTAGTTCTGAACGAATGTCTACTCTAGGGGCCTTCTTTATATTCGTTCAGTCTTGGAACTTCCCTTTCGTTGTTTAGTACTGGTTTTGTGTCTGAGCTCTTGATATTCACACAGCTGCTTCGCTCTTCTCCAAAGGCCTCTTTAATTTTTCTGTGGGTGGTATCTGTATTTCCCCTAGTTTTAGATGCATCTCTAGGTGTAACATTTGTCCACTAGCCATTCCTGCTTGGCCAGTTTGCACTTACTATCAATTCATTGTTTAGATGTTTGAATTCCCTTTTGTCTGATTCATTTACTACATTTTTATATTTTCTCCTTTCATTAAAAATATCTCTTGTGATATCACAGAATTTCTACTGCGCTTTTGTGTTTTTACCTGTGTGACCTTCTGCTGCCTTCACATTTCATTTCTCAGTGGTACCCATCTGTCTTGTACTGTATTTCTCTCTCCTGTTTCAGCCACTTGTTGTCTAATATCACCTTTGAAACTTTAGACAACCTCTGGTTTGTACAGCACATCTAGGTCCCATATCTTTAATTTCCTAGTCATTTTGTAGTTTCTTCTTTTTTAATCTTACAGTTAATAAATTATGGTCCAAGTCCACAACTGTCGCTGGAAATTTATTACAGTGTAAATATGGTTCTGAAATCAAATCTCTGTCATACCATTATATAATCAGTCTGAAACCTTCCAGCGTCCCCAAATCTCTTCCATGTCTACAACCTTCTTTCCTCTCTTAAACCAACTGTTGGTGTTGATTAAATTATGCTGCATGTGATATTCTACCAAGGGGTACCTTTTTCATTCATTCCCACCTATCCATATTCTCCTATCTTTTCTCATTTTCTCCTATTTTCTACCATCAAATTTCAGTTACCCATCACAGTTAAATTTTCCTCTTCTGTAGCTATACGAATATTTTTTTTTTTTTCTCTCACCATACCTTTTTTCAATCTCTTAACCGTCTTCGGAGTGAGTTGGCATATAAACTCATACTACTGTGGTGCTTGTTTAGCTTTAAGTTATTGGGTGTTTATAATTAACCTGAGGGTGTTCTGAGTGCTGCAGTGTGAGCTGTATACATCAGATTATGCTGAAAAGATGTAGGTATGTTCATTGATTGATGGACTCGGGGAATATGCTGAAAAAATACTACTTCCCCTTTCTGCCAACAGATGAAAATATGGTGCTGTAAGCAGTCAAAATGTGGGGAGGAACAATCACACACATAATTACAGTGGTCCTGGGACGTTTATTAGGATATGGCCACAAACTATAACTTATGTTCATTATGGTCTCCTCACTCTGTAATATACTGGATTTGTAACAGGTCCCTGCACATATCTAGTTTAATTAGTGACGTCATCATATGCTGTCCTGTCCAGGAAGAGTCCAGCTACACCCCTGATAGATACAGTCTTTCAGACATTCCCACAGTCAGAAATCACATAGATTTAGGTTGGGAGATGTGGAAAGCCATTTTGCACAAAAAATACTGGTATGGACACAGTTAGGTTCTTGCAAAGCTGGAATCGTGTTGGACAAGGAAGTCCTTATAATGTGCAGATGCCACTGTACACCTAACTGGCCCGCAAGGTGTCATCTTCTCAAAGAAAAACAGACCAAGAATGAAAGAGCTTCTAAAACAACCACACTACACAGCCACGTAAGCTGAACGAAGTGACTGTTTCTGCACAACATGTGATTGAGTAGCATCCCATATGCAACAGTTCTGTGCTTTCACGGACCGTGCTGATTGAAATGTGCCTTGTCCTTCTAAAGATGGCCTGTCATCCATTTCTATGTGTGGCAAAAGACAGAGGGCAAGATTACAGCAAATCTTGGGACTTCATGATGCACATTTTAAATCTTGCAGGAATACCAGAGTAAAATGTGCCACAAAATATTTGGAATTATTGACTAGGGAGACAGAATTCTCATCAGCTTGAGAACTGGCTGCAGAATTTGAAGCATGTGCTTCACAGCTAGCTATAGCTACAGCAACTTTATTTATCAACTATCATGAGAATTAGCTTCCTCCCTCCTCCTGCTACACCACCTAATTCACCTGGCTCTTCAAATATCTTGATCATATTCTGTAGTCCATTTACTGACCTTTGAAGCTGTTTCTGTTGGCGCATTTATGCAATGTGGTGCTGCTGCTGTTGCCGTTCTGATAAAAAAAAGCTTTTCCAACAGTGCATGACCTTTCTTCTTAACAGCCATTGCGTGTATCGCCAAGTGACAAACAGCATACTGACATCAAAACAGGAAACATTTCACTTTCTGACTGCTTACAGCACCCTATTTTCGCCTGGTGGCAGAAATTGGGAATATTTTTTCAGCATACTCTGCGAGTGCTGCAACTAATGAACATACCTACAATGTTCCAGTGTCCTGCAGTGTATGCAGGCTGCACTGCAGCACTTGCAACACCATTATTTAATTATAACAACCCAATTGGAAATTAAGAAGAGGAGATCTGTATAAACTGAAATAACAAGAAGTTGTTGAGAGCTTTAAAGTGAGCAGCACAGGGCAACAGTTAACTGAAATAAGGATAAGGAAGACAATAGAAGAAGAATGATGAGTGCTCTTGACAGATGAAATGGTGACTGTGGCCGATTATCGGATTGGAAGAGCGGCAAGGCCCAGTAAAAATCCTTGGATAATGCATGAGAGATTGAATGTTACTGATAAAAGGAGTAAATGTGAAAACACGTTTGAAGCTAGCAAAAAGGAATATAGACATCTAAGAAATAAGGATAATAGAAGTGCAATCTGGCAAAGCAGGAGTGACTAGATGTGAAATCCAAGGCTTTAGAATCATGCATCCAGGACCACAGTAAAATAGATTCAGTGGTAAGAAAATTAAGAGAAACCTAAGAACAAAGTGTATCAACTGTATAAATGGTATAAGCTCATGTGGAAAGCCAGTACTAAGCAAAGAAGGGAAGACTGAAAGGTGGAAGGAATACATAGAAGGAATAACTTTTGAAGATAATGTTATAGAAAGTGATGCAGATGAATGATATGATGCTACGAGAAAAATTTGACAGAGCTCTAAAAGAAATAGGTCAAAATAAATCCCCTGGAGGAGAGAATACTGTCTCAGAATTGCGCAAGTCCTTGGGAGATCCAGCCATGACAAAACTATCCCACCTTCTATGCAATATACACGAGGTGGCAAAATATCTTCAAATTTTAAGAAGGATTGCGTAATTATGTAAAAAATTTCTGGTGGGGTATAAATAATTTAAGAGTAAAGGCTGAACAAATAACAAAAATGTTGAGTCATTGACTGGTGCTCACACAAGAGAGAAAGATAACTTGCTAGCTTGTGGAATAAATCCTTTGTCAAGCTAGTTTTTGGCAGGTGGACTGGGTGATGCGTTGGTTTATTGAGTGGAGTAGATAGGGGGGGGGGGGGGGGGAAGAGATGCAGGAAGAAGGGCTGCAGGTGGATGGCTAGTGGCTGAGAGGATACAGCAGTATCTGCAGTGATGAGAACTACTTTGCCCAGTATTCTGAAGGTCTCATGAGGGCCTTCACAGACAGGCACTAGCCCCTAAGCCTTGTCTCCAAACAGGATTTCCATGCCATAACCTCACACACCCTTAATCCTCCCATTAACCCCAAGAACCAGCCACAAAGGAGCACCTCCTTTGTCAGCACACATCACCCTGTACTGCAACAACTGAACCATCTCCTTCATCAGGGTTTTGATTATCTTTCACCATGCCCAGAAATGAAGGACATCCTACTCAAGATCATTCCCACCCCTCCTAAAGTGGTACTCCTTTACCCAACTAACATGTATAACACCCTAGTCACCCCTATGCCACAGTGATCGTATCCTTGTGTAAGATTCTGGTGCAAGGATTGCCCAATCCATTCAGCTAGGATTTCCTACTCCAGTCCTCTCACAAGCTTATCTTACTCCATCAGATGCAAAGCAATCTTTGAAAGCAGCCATTTAATATACCACTTCTGCTGCAATCATTGCTCAGCTTTTTATGTCAATATGACAACCAGACTGCTGCCCATCAGAATTAATGGCCAAGAACAAAGTTGACCACCCAATGGCACAACATGTTCGATTTCAATCGTTGCTTTTCAACCTGGGCTATCTGGATTCTTCCCTCCACTGTCACTGTTTCTGAACCATGCAGATTGAACTATCCTTGTAATTCATCCTTTGCTCCTGTGGCCTACCCGGCCTCAATCTGTGTTGTCCCACTGTTCTCACACCTGCCACCCAACAGTTTCCTCTTCCTCTACCCTGTCATCCCCATCCAATATCCAATCTACATCTTGACATCACCTTCAACGTGCACTGTACCCCACTCTCTCTACTTCCCGTGCATTACCTGCCTCGTCCAAGCACCTGCCACACTCACTGCAAGCTGCTAACCACCCACACCCAACCGATCTTCCTGCCTCCCTAACCCACACTACTCAACACAATCTCCGTCCCGCTGTAGCCCCACTGCTGAAGTAAATCCTGGCATTGTGTGTCCAGTGGGTACAATGTTGGACATAGGCAGGAGTGTGTGCGTGTGTGGTGGAGGAGGAGGGGGGCTCCAATTTGAAAAAGAATTTATCTCGAAAGCTTGTGTGTTTTACATCTCTTTTCTGTGTGCCTGTCAGCAACTCTATGCTTCTGCTATTCAGTGAGTGGTCTGCTTTATTCCCAAATAATTTACATTCCACCAGAACCGTCTTACATGGGAGAAGATGCACATGGACAAAACAGGAGCCACCAGTTTGTGTGTGTGTGTGTATATATATGGATACTTCCCACCAACACCAACCTATCCGAACTCCGGAGATGGGAACTCGCCCTTCAGTATATCCTCTCTTCTCGATATCCGCCAGGCCTCAACCTCCGCTAATTTCAAGTTGCCGCCGCTCATACCTCACCTGTCTTTCAACAACTTCTTTGCCTCTGTACTTCCGCCTCGACTGACATCTCTGCCCTTAACTCTTTGCCTTTAAATATGTCTGCTTGTGTCTGTGTATGTGCGGATGGATATGTGTGTGTGTGTGCGAGTGTACACCTGTCCTTTTTTTCCCCTAAGGGAAGTCTTTCCGCTCCCGGGATTGGACTCCCTTAAAACCCACATCCTTTCATTTTTCCCTCTCCTTCCCTCTTTCCTGACGAAGCAACTGCCAGTTGCGAAAGCTCGTAATTCTGTGTGTGTGTTTGTGTGTTTTGTTCATGTGCCTGTCTGCCGGCGCTTTCCCGCTTGGTAAGTCTTGGAATCTTTGTTTTTAATATATTTTCCCATGTGGAAGTTTCTTTCTGTTTTATTTACATCGTCATTAATTTGAACCCAACAATTACGTTTGTTATTGTCTCTGTTGCATTTCGAAATCTTCTCTATCGTCTTACTTTCTCTTTTCGTTTGTACAAGAAGTTTCACTTTGTATTCATCTTCCATTTTTCCGTAATCTACCATACATTTTATCCTGCCTAATTATACTCAATAATACGTAATTTACTTCCAAACCATAACCTAAAATTTTCAACGCTTTCAACATAACCACTGCTATAAAATCCATTGTTCCAAGTTTACAAACATTTCGTGTAAACTCGTGAATACTATTTCACAGCTTCAGTTCCTTTCACCCATTACACAACCATCTCAGTTTTTTTTTTTTTTTTCCAACAACTTTCGTTTTATTTCCATTCCCGTTTTTCCCACAAAACCGATCATTTTTTAGCAGCTTCCCACAGGTTTACACGTTATTATTTCTTCATCAAACAATTGTTAGCCTCATTATCATAACCTGCCAACACATAACCAGTCCTTTGAATACATTTACACACATATTCTTCGGGATTTTATTCGATAAATTTTTTCGCAAATTATTTTTTCGAAACTTTTTTCGAAAAAATTTTTTTGTCGAAATTTTCTTGAATTTCTCGAAATTTTCTTGAATTTCCCCACCCTTTAACGTGATCTGGAGACAACATAACTACCCAACCTTTGCACCCATTGTTGTTCACCAACCTAAGTTCAGCACATGATCAACATAGCTCATCTCAACCAACACTTTTTCGACTTTTTTCACACCTTTATCTCTCCCTATATAAATCTCTCTTTACTTTCACTTTAACCTCATATTACCCTTTCCACCTACCAATACCATGTCAACCTCACAACATCCCTACAACGACCCCATCAAATTTTATTTACATTCCCTCCGCAAACATGCCTTCACCCTAGCCAGATTACGCTCCCATATTTTATTTACTCAGGCTTGTCTGACATTTGGCATTACTCCCAAAGGCCTCACACTTAAAGTTCCCATCTCTGGCTGCAATCCTTCTTTCCATCAGTCCTTATACCAGTTCCAAACAGCACAATCCATAGCCCTCACCCGCCTAATCCTTCACCTATACATCGACTCGGCCAATGAACACACCCGTCAACTCCTATCCCAAATCAAAGTCCTCAATCTTTCCTCTCCCACATCCACACCGGCTGTACATAGCATCCTCCTACAGGCCAACCGCAAATTAGAACAACATGCCACCCTCCACCTCAAAAAACTATCCAATCTCCTGGTTTCCCACCTCCGGAAAGGCAACTCACTCACCCTCCACAACCTTTCCAACAAACCTCAACCTCCTCTCATTGCACACAGACCCAGTCTCTCCCATCTACTCAATCTCCCACTTCCAGCTCCACTCCCCCCAACACCTCAAAATTCTAGTCAACACAATCTGGAACCACAACACCCCAATTCAGTAGTTAACCTTTCCTCCAAACCCCTCTCCCAATCCGAAACCTCTGTCCTATCCAAAGGCCTCACCTTCAGCCCCACTCCCAGGTTCAACCAAACTGCCCTTGTCAAGGATTTACTGTCCTACACTCGTAGTCTCTGCTGGAAATATCACTTTGCCACGAAGAAAAACAATCCTGATCCCACTCCTAATGATCCAACTCCCCAAGACACTATCCAAATTGAACCCTGCCTGCAACAGTTCCGTCCTCCATCACAGCGGGACCCACCTCCTCTTCCTCAAAATCACCCTCTCCAAACCTTCCAGGAATTTCTCACTTCCAGCCTTGCCTCTCAATCCTTCTTGAAAAACCTTAATCCTACTCCCAACATCACCACAGCCGAATCCCAGGCTATCCGTGATCTGAAAGCTGACCGATCCATCATCATTCTTCCGGCTGACAAGGGTTCCACGACTGTGGTACTTGATCGTCGGGAGTATGTGGCTGAGGGACTGCGTCAGCTTTCAGACAACTCTACATACAAAGTTTGCCGAAGTAATCCCATTCCTGATGTCCAGGCGGAGCTTCAAGGAATCCTCAGAACCTTAGGCCCCCTACAAAACCTTTCACCTGACTCCATCAAACTCCTCACCCCACCGTCACCTCGCACTCCTACCTTCTACCTACTTCCTAAAATTCACAAACCCAAACATCCTGGCCGCCCCATTGTAGCTGGTTACCAAGCCCCCACAGAACGTATCTCTGCCTACGTAGATCAACACCTTCAACCCATTACATGCAGTCTCCCATCCTTCATCAAAGACACCAACCACTTTCTCGAACGCCTGGAATCCGTACCCAGTCTGTTACCCCCAGAAACCATCCTGGTAACCATTGATGCCACTTCCCTATACACAAATATCCCGCACGTCCAGGGCCTCGCTGCAATGGAGCACTTCCTTTCACGCCGATCACCTGCCACCCTACCTAAAACCTCTTTCCTCGTCACCTTAGCCAGCTTCATCCTGACCCACAACTTCTTCACTTTTGAAGGCCAGACATACCAACAATTAAAGGGAACAGCCATGGGTACCAGGATGGCCCCCTCGTATGCCAACCTATTTATGGGTCGCTTAGAGGAAGCCTTTTTGGTTACCCAAGCCTGCCAACCCAAAGTTTGGTACAGATTTATTGATGACATCTTCATGATCTGGACTCACAGTGAAGAACAACTCCAGAATTTCCTCTCCAACCTCAACTCCTTTGGTTCCATCAGATTCACCTGGTCCTACTCCAAATCCCATGCCACTTTCCTAGATGTTGACCTCCATCTGTCCAATGGCCAGCTGCACACATCCGTCCACATCAAACCCACCAACAAGCAACAGTACCTCCATTATGACAGCTGCCACCCATTCCATATCAAACGGTCCCTTCCCTACAGCCTAGGCCTTCGTGGCAAACGAATCTGCTCCAGTCCTGAATCCCTCAACCATTACACCAACAACCTGAAAACAGCTTTCGCATCCCGCAACTACCCTCCCAACCTGGTACAGAAGCAGATAACCAGAGCCACTTCCTCATCCCCTCAAACCCAGAACCTCTCACAGAAGAACCCCAAAAGTGCCCCACTTGTAACAGAATACTTCCCGGGACTGGATCAGACCTTGAATGTGGCTCTCCAGCAGGGATACGACTTCCTAAAATCCTGCCCCGAAATGAGATCCATCCTTCATGAAATCCTCCCCACTCCACCAAGAGTGTCTTTCCGCCGTCCACCTAACCTTCGTAACCTCTTGGTTCATCCCTATGAAATCCCCAAACCACCTCCCCTACCCTCTGGCTCCCACCCTTGCAACCGC
Source organism: Schistocerca gregaria (assembly GCF_023897955.1). Classification (NCBI taxonomy): domain Eukaryota; kingdom Metazoa; phylum Arthropoda; class Insecta; order Orthoptera; family Acrididae; genus Schistocerca; species Schistocerca gregaria. Next base: position 401,668,623 of record NC_064923.1, on the reverse strand, counting down.
CCCCGGTGTAAAACCTGTCCTATGCACCCTCCCACCACCACCTACTCCAGTCCTGTAACCCGGAAGGTGTACACGATCAAAGGGAGAGCCACATGTGAAAGCACCCACGTGATTTACCAACTGACCTGCCTGCACTGTGATGCTTTCTATGTGGGAATGACCAGCAACAAACTGTCCATTCGCATGAATGGACACAGGCAGACAGTGTTTGTTGGTAATGAGGATCACCCTGTGGCTAAACATGCCTTGATGCATGGCCAGCACATCTTGGCACAGTGTTACACCGTCCGAGTTATCTGGATACTTCCCACCAACACCAACCTATCCGAACTCCGGAGATGGGAACTCGCCCTTCAGTATATCCTCTCTTCTCGATATCCGCCAGGCCTCAACCTCCGCTAATTTCAAGTTGCCGCCGCTCATACCTCACCTGTCTTTCAACAACTTCTTTGCCTCTGTACTTCCGCCTCGACTGACATCTCTGCCCTTAACTCTTTGCCTTTAAATATGTCTGCTTGTGTCTGTGTATGTGCGGATGGATATGTATGTGTGTGTGTGCGAGTGTACACCTGTCCTTTTTTTCCCCTAAGGGAAGTCTTTCCGCTCCCGGGATTGGAATGACTCCTTACCCTCTCCCTTAAAACCCACATCCTTTCATTTTTCCCTCTCCTTCCCTCTTTCCTGACGAAGCAACTGCCAGTTGCGAAAGCTCGTAATTCTGTGTGTGTGTTTGTGTGTTTTGTTCATGTGCCTGTCTGCTGGCACTTTCCCGCTTGGTAAGTCTTGGAATCTTTGTTTTTAATATATTTTCCCATGTGGAAGTTTCTTTCTGTTTTATATATATATATATATATATATATATATATATATATATATATATATATTAAAAACAAAGATTCCAAGACTTACCAAGCGGGAAAGCGCCGGCAGACAGGCACATGAACAAAACACACAAACACACACACAGAATTACTAGCTTTCGCAACCGATGGTTGCTTCTTCAGGAAGGAGAGGGAAAGACGAAAGGATGTGGGTTTTAAGGGAGAGGGTAAGGAGTCATTCCAATCCCGGGAGCGGAAAGACTTCCCTTAGGGGAAAAAAAGGACAGGTGTACACTCGCGCACGCACACACACACACACACACACACACACACACACACACACACACACACACACATATCCATCCGCACATACACAGACACAAGCAGATGTGTCTGCTTGTGTCTGTGTATGTGTGTGTGTGTGTGCGTGTGTGTGCGAGTGTACACCTGTCCTTTTTTTCCCCTAAGGGAAGTCTTTCCGCTCCCGGGATTGGAATGACTCCTTACCCTCTCCCTTAAAACCCACATCCTTTCGTCTTTCCCTCTCCTTCCTGAAGAAGCAACCATCGGTTGCAAAAGCTAGTAATTCTGTGTGTGTGTTTGTGTGTTTTGTTCATGTGCCTGTCTGCCGGCGCTTTCCCGCTTGGTAAGTCTTGGAATCTTTGTTTTTAATATATTTTTCCCATGTGGAAGTTTCTTTCTATTTTATTTATATATATAACAAAAAAATTATTTTTTTTTCCGCTTTCAAAACTACCGCTGCTATAAAATCCCCCGTTTCCAGTTCACAAACAGTTCATTTCACCTATTAAACAACCATTTCTGCTAGTTCTAATAACTTTCGCTTTATTTCCATTTCCGTTTTTCCCACATCACTGATCATTTTTAGCCGCTTCCCACAGGTTTTAACGTCATTATTTCTTCGGCAGACAAGTGTTAGCCTCATTTTCATAATCTGCCACCACAAAACCACTCCTTTAATACATTTACATGCAGTTTTTTTTTCGAAATTTTCCCAAATTTCTCCACCCTTTAATGTGTTTAGGCGGCAACACTACCACCTAACCTTTGTGCACATCGTTGTTTACCAACCCAAGTTCACCACAGGATCAACATAGCTCATCTTTAACCAACACTTTTTTGACTTTTTTCACACCTGATCTCCAGTTGCTTTCTAATTCACCTTTATCTCTCCCCATATATTTTCATTTTCAGTTCAGCCTCATGTTACAATTTCCACTTTCTGATACCATGTCACCCTCACAACATCCCCACAACGATCCCATTAAGTTTTATTTACATTCCCTCCGCAAAAATGTCTTCGCCCTAGCCAGATTACACTCCCCTATTTTATTCACTCAGGCTTGTCTGGAATTTGACATTACCCCCAAAGGCCTCACACTTAAAGTTCCCATCTCTGGCTGTAACCCTTCTTTCCATCAGTCCCTACACCAGTTCCAAACTGAACAATCCATTGCCCTCACTCACCTAATCCTTCGCCTACACATCAACTCAGCCAATGAGAACACCCGTCAACTACTTCCTTAATAAAAGTCCTCAATCTTTCCTCTCCCACATCCACACTGCCTGTTCAGAGCATCCTCCTACAGGCCAACCGCAAATTAGAACAGCATGCCACCCTCCACCTCAAAAAACTATCCAATCTCCTGTTTTCCCACCTCTGAAAAGGCAACTCGCTCACCCTTCAAATCCTTTCCAGCAAACCTCAACCTCTACTCATTGCACACAAACCCAGTCTCCCATCTACTCAATCTCCCACTTCCAGCTCCATACCCCCCAAAACCTCCAAATTCTAGTCAGTACAATCTGGAACCACAACACCCTAATTCAGTAGTTAACCTTTCCTCCAAACGTCTCTCCCAATCCGAAACCTCTGTCCTATCCAAAGGCCTCACCTTCAGCCCTACTCCCAGATTCAATCCACCTCCTCTTCCTCAAAATCACCCTCTCCAAACCTTCTAGGAATTTCTCACTTCCAGCCTTGCCTCTCAATCCTTCTTAAAAAACCTTAATCCTACTCCCAACATCACCACTGCTGAAGCCGAGGCTATCCGTGATCTGAAGGCTGACCGATCCATCGTCATTCTTCCGGCAGACAAGGGTTCCACGACCGTCGTACTTGATCGTCGGGAGTTTGTGGCTGAGGGACTGCGTCAGCTTTCAGACAACACTACATACAAAGTTTGCCAAGGTAATCCCATTCCTGATGTCCAGGCGGAGCTTCAAGGAATCCTCAGAACCTTAGGCCCACTACAAAACCTTTCACCTGACTCCATCAACCTCCTGACCCCACCGACACCCCGCACCCCTGCCTTCTACCTTCTTCCTAAAATTCACAAACCCAATCATCCCGGCTGCCCCATTGTAGCTGGTTACCAAGCCCCCCACAGAACGTATCTCTGCCTACATAGATCAACACCTTCAACCCATTACATGCAGTCTCCCAACCTTCATCAAAGACACCAACCACTTTCTCGAACGCCTGGAATCCTTGCCCAGTCTGTTACCCCTGGAAACCAACCTTGTAACCATTGATGCCACTTCCTTATACACAAATATTCCACACGTCCATGGCCTCACTGCAGTGGAGCACTTCCTTCCACGCCGATCACCTGCCACCCTACCTAAAACCTCTTTCCTCATTACCTTAGCCAGCTTCATCCTGACTCACAACTTCTTCACTTTTGAAGGCCAGACATACCAACAATTAAAGGGAACAGCCATGGGTACCAGGATGGCCCCCTCGTACGCCAACCTATTTATGGGTCGCTTAGAGGAAGCCTTATTGGTTGCCCAGGCCTGCCAATCCAAAGTTTGGTACAGATTTATTGATGACATCTTTATGATGTGGACTCACAGTGAAGAACAACTCCAGAATTTTCTCTCCAACCTCAACTTCTTTGGTTCCATCAGATTCACCTGGTCCTACTCCAAATCCCTTGCCACTTTCCTTGACGTTGACCTCCATCTGTCCAATGGCCAGCTTCACACGTCCGTCCACATCAAACCCACCAAGCAACAGTACCTCCATTATGACAGCTGCCACCCATTCCATATCAAACAGTCCCTTCCCTACAGCCTAGGCCTTCGTGGCAAACGAATCTGCTCCAGTCCTGAATCCCTCGACCATTACACCAACAACCTGAAAACAGCTTTCGAATCCCGCAACTACCCTCCCGACCTGGTACAGAAGCAAATTACCAGAGCCACTTCCTCATCCCCTCAAACCCAGATCCTCCCACAGAAGAACCCTAAAAGTGTCCCACTTGTGACAGGATACTTTCTGGGACTGGTTCAGACTCTGAATGTGGCTCTCCAGCAGAGATACAACTTCCTAAAATCCTGCCCCGAAATGAGATCCATCCTTCATGAAATCCTCCCCACTCCACCAAGAGTGTCTTTCCGCCGTCCACCTAACCTTCGTAACCTCTTGGTTCATCCCTATGAAATCCCCAAACACCTTCCCTACTCTCTGGGTCCTACCCTTGCAACCACCCCCGGTGTAAAACCTGTCCTTTGCACCCTCCCACTACCACCTACTCCAGTCCTGTAACCCAGAAGGTGTGCACGATCAAAGGGAGAGCCACATGTGAAAGCACCCACGTGATTTACCAACTGACCTGCCTACACTGTGACGCTTTCTATGTGGTAATGACCAGCAACAAACTGTCCATTCGCATGAATGGACACAGGCAGACAGTGTTTGTTGGTAATGAGGATCACCCTGCGGCTAAACATGCCTTGGTGCACGGTCAGCACATCTTGGCACAGTGTTACACCGTCCGGATTATCTGGATACTTCCCACTAACACCAACCTGTCAGAACTCCAAAGATGGGTACTTGCCCTTCAGTATATCCTCTCTTTCTCGTTACCCACGAGGCCTCAACTTCCGATAATTTCAAGTTGCCCCCGCTCATACCTCACCTGTCATTCAACAACATCTTCGCCTCTGTACTTCCGCCTCGACTGACATCTCTGCCCAAATTCTTTTCCTTTACATATGTCTGCTTGTATCTGTATATGTGTGGATGGATATATGTGTGTGCGCGTGCGCGCGAATGTGTACCTATCCTTTTTTTCCCCCTGTCTCTATCAACATAACAACACTTTCGTTTGGTAAGTTACATCGCCTTTGTTTTTAGATATATATCCCATCCTCCTAAACTTTGTGTTCTGCGTTCCTTTGTTACTGTCTTGAACTTACGTGTGCATTGTCTCTCCTGTTTTGTCCCTTCTCCCACATTCTCCCTATTGCCTTTGTTGTGTGCAGGCTTCACCAGCCCTGACAGTGTTGTTGTGCATACTTTTGTGACATCCTGTTACAGTGGTCATAGCTGTTTAAGACTGCACTACATGCTGTTTCATGATGAATCGCAGGGACTACCTGATAGAAGGCTTCACCCAACTGTCTGACTCTTCCATTTACAAACTCTGCCATAGTGATCCCATCTCAGAACCCCACTGAAATCCTTAGGCTCGTCCCAGAACCTGCCCCCTTGATACCATCTCCCTCTCCACCCCATTAACACCCTGCATACCCGTCTTTCATGCTCACCAAAATCCACAAATCCAACAATCTTGGGTGCCCCATTGCAACTGATTATGGTGCTGCTACTGAAAAATTTTTCACTCTTGTTGACCAACTCTTCTTACCAATTGCCCAAAACCTTCACTGTCTCTCCATTATCTATCAGTTTTGATAAATTGTGGGTACGAAATACTGACACAGATTATTTATAAAAGAATGGGAAAGTTGATGAAAGCTGTCCCAAGTGGAGATCAGTTTGGGTCCCAGAGAAATGTAATAATACACAAGACAGTACTGTACCTATAATTTATCTTAGAAGGCGGGCTGAAGAAAAGCAAACATGTTACAAAACCTGTATAGCATTTGTAAACTTAGAGAAAGGTTTTGACTATCTTGTCTAGAATACACTTTTTGAAAGTAGTGGGGATAAAATACAGGTAGCAAAAAGTTATTTACAACTTTTACAAAAACCAGACTGCATTTATAAGAGTGGAAGAACGTGAGAGGGAAGTAGTATTTGAGAAGTGAGGGAGAATAAGGGCACCAAGGAGAAATTTGGAAAGAGAATTGAAGTTCAAGGAGAAGAAATACAACTTTGTGGTCTGTCGATGACATTATAATTCTGTCAGAGCTGGGAAAGGACTGGGAAGAGCAGTTGAAGGGAATGAACACTATCTTGAAAAGAGGTTATAAGGTGAATACCAACAACAGCAAAAAAAAGGGTAGCGGAATGTAGTTGATTTAGATCAGCCAATGTGAGAGAATAGGAAATGAGACCATAAAAGAATGTTATTTGAACAGCTAACTGATGATGGCTGAAGTAAATAGTATATCAAATACAGGTTGCCAATAGCCAAAAAAAGTTTCTGGAAAAAGGAACTCAGTTAACATAGAATATAAAGTTAAGTGTTAGGAAGTCTTTCATGAAGGTATTTGTGTGGAGTGTACCTTGGTATGGGTGTAAAATTAGAGCAGTCAGCAGTTCAGACAAGGTGAGAATAGAAGTTCTGGTAATGTGATGGTACAGAAGAATGAAGATTTGAAGGTGCAAAATCAAATTGAAGAAAAAGAAATTTGTGGCACAACTTGGCTAAAGGAAGATACTGGTTGATAAAACACTCCATGCATCAGGGATCCTCAATTTTATAATGAAATGAGGGGAAAGGGGTAAAAATTGTAGACAGTGATGAAAGCTTGGATGTATTAAGTGGGTTCAAAAGAATGTGGGTTGCGGTAGTTCACAGAAATGAAGAGAGTTGCACAGGATAGACTAGTATGGAGACCTTCACCAAACCAATCTTAAAGTGTAAGACACAACAACACACAATTTACCTGGGAGTGTCTATTGTGTGTCAACTTTTTTTTTCCCCTCCTCCAAATGGACAGATTTGTCCAGTATTCAAAGAAAAATGTGACTACCAACAAAATTGTGTTGTTTCTTAGTTTATCAATTTTTCTTCATGTACCTGCATTCTTTCTGAATATACTGTACTTAAATGTATTAGTCATTATAATCCAAGAACAGTGTGTTAATGATGTTTATTTTTATATAGTTTCTTGTCATATTAGTAGCATATTGGATGAATGTCGCTGTGTTTTTATACTTGGAACATGCTGCTGAAATTACAAATGAAGTGCACCCTTGGTTGCTAAAGCTCTGGTTAAAAAGGAAATGTCACAACCATAAGTTGATCAGTTTTTCCCCATCCTACTTTTTTTGATTGATGGAAGTATAGGGCATGTATAGAGATTTGTAAGTTTGGAGTTGTATGATAATATGACAGAGGTTTGCATATGCTGCTGTATGTCATTGTTACTTTTCTTTTTTTAAAAAAAAAATTGTGTGTGAGTACCAAAAGTTTTGAATTTGTTTCTAAAATTAATATTTATATTTTGTTGTTATACAGTGTGGGCACCCGAAGACTACCTGAAACAGATGTAAAGAAAGAGACGGGACAGGAGTCTGTAACACCAACACCAATTATGTCTCATCCATTGCCTGTTCAGACTGTCCCAGCTGTTGTAACGAATCAGCTGCATGCTAATTTCTACAAAGAAACTGATGACTCTAGTCCAAGTTATGGTCAGGTTCCAGTCACATCTGAAGGTACAATTGGAAGGGGTTCTATCTTCCATGTTACGCCAGCTGACTCACCTCAACCAGCTGCTGTTGTCATGCCAGCAGTAGAAGCAATCAAGCCTGAAAGAGTTGAATCAAACTTGCTGTGTAGCACTGCAACAGGTATCACTTCTGTGATTGATACTGTCAGCAGTAGTGAGACTGCTATTGGTGCTTTCAATGCCCAGACACCTCTTGTTATACCACAGTATGTTAAAACTGAGGTCAGCATTGCATTAGATGATGACTGTGATACAACTTAATAGTTATGGTGGTGAGTTAAGCTAACAAATTACTGGAGAGACCCACTTCTAATTTTGCAGTATATATGTTCTTTGACAAATGTGGTTTTAAACCATAAATTGCTACATTACAGTAGGAATACAATCAGGCACTTTGTGTATGTGGAACGTCATTGAAAGTGTACACACTATTGTTGAAGGTACTGATCAGTGTAGGAAGAACAGTGTTCGGTATTTGCATAGGTCGCCTGTACAAAAAGGGTGATCAGTAGATTCTTCTTTCGGATGGTGTGTTGTGGGAACAGTGCATAATGACAGTGAAACATTTACTTTTATGTTCTTTGTATGTAGTTACTTGCAGCTTTTTGAAGTTTTCAAAAAAAAAAAAAACTTGTAATAAAAAGGCAAAAGTTTCAGCTCTAGTACTGAAATCTTTGGCACTGCTCATTTAATTTTAATTGTGTGTGTTTGATAATTTTGTTGTTAATATTTGTCTTAAAAAATTTTCTGCCTTTTGTATGGCTTTATTTGTAATATTTTTATGTATGTGCTCCTCGTGAAAAATGTGGAATAAACTTAAAACATGTTCTGTTCGTATTTCTGTTTTGTAAAGTTCACCAGAATGGCTTTTCGTATTGTTTCTTATATTGCATAGTATTTGTTTCTAGTACATTTCAAATTACCAAAAAAATACATGGAAATATTGCAAACGCGTATTTCACATGTGTGTTTCATTTAGGCTTCATCTGTAAGGATTTACATATGAATATGTATGTAGAGCAGTCTTTGCACATTACTACAATGCGATATTCTGTAAGCTGCATAAACTATTAAAATTTATACTGTCTTTTGTATTCATATTTGAATTTGCTTTGACATTATCTGCCATTAATGGCAGTGATGGTCCTTTTTAATATAAGGCTGCTGTTAATGAAATATTGAGAAAGTCCCATGATTGTGTTTCTTTTAGCTAGTATTGAAGACAAATAAGCAACAAATGTTGTGCCTTCTGCACTACCATTTTGCTTTATAAGAGTGTGCCCATTTCAGTTCAGAACTGAAATAGGTCAAACTAAGTAATTATCTGTAACTTGCAGAGACTGTAGAAAGCAGAACGTGTTGAAATAGCGCATTGCAGAATACTCATGTAGACTTGTAATGTTTTGAATATCCTTTGTGTCAAATACTTTCAGTCGTAAACATTAACAGTACACAAAAATACTTTGGCTGTGTTTATCATCTTTGTTGTATAATTTGGAACTGTACAGTCCTTAATGTCTTTTCACATTTTAGTAAAACAATTGAGAAAATTCTAGTGTATAATGATTAGAAATTTTTATTTATTTTTAAAATATAAGAATAAAAAAAAAACGCCATTAAAATTTGTATTACTGAATGAGCACTCATTTAAAAGAAATTAGTAGTAGTAGTTGATATCTACGTGTCACAATGCATCACCATATCAAAGTTAAATGTGCATAGTATGTAGTAACAATATGTGCATGAGTATTTTTGTTATGGACAGTATCTGTTCATGTTCTCCAGTCTTATCTTAAGTGAGAATTTTCAAGCTCTGTAATTTACTGAGTGTACTCTCATTTTGGGAAAAAATCAATAAAACTTGTCAATTTTTACCCAGAAACATTTGCTGACATAGTGCTCTAAATCTAAAATGTGAGATACAGTACAGGTGTTTCTAAAAATGTATTTACAGAAATAATTTTATCGACGACTGCGCCGCTAAAGCGGAGTTATTGAACGCAGTTTTCCGAAATTCCTTCACCAGGGAAGACGAATGGAATATTCCAGAATTTGAAACACGAACATCTGCTAGCATGAGTTTCTTAGAAGTAGATACCTTAGGGGTTGCGAAGCAACTCAAATCGCTTGATACGGGCAAGTCTTCAGGTCCAGATTGTATACCGATTAGGTTCCTTTCAGATTACGCTGATACTATAGCTCCCTACTTAGCACTCATATACAACCGCTCGCTCACCGATAGATCTGTACCTACAGATTGGAAAATTGCGCAGGTCGCACCAGTGTTCAAGAAGGGTAGTAGGAGTAATCCATTTAACTACAGACCTATATCATTGACGTCGGTTTGCAGTAGGGTTTTGGAGCATATACTGTATTCAAACATTATGAATCACCTCGAAGGGAACGATCTATTGACACGTAATCAGCATGGCTTCAGAAAACATCGCTCTTGTGCAACGCAGCTAGCTCTTTATTCGCACGAAGTAATGGCCGCTATCGACAGGGGATCTCAAGTTGATTCCGTATTTCTAGATTTCCGGAAAGCTTTTGACACCGTTCCTCACAAGCGACTTCTAATCAAGCTGCGGAGCTATGGGGTATCGTCTCAGTTGTGCGACTGGATTCGTGATTTCCTGTCAGGAAGGTCGCAGTTCGTAGTAATAGACGGCAAATCATCGAGTAAAACTGAAGTGATATCATTTGTTCCCCAGGGAAGCGTCCTGGGACCTCTACTGTTCCTGATCTATATAAATGACCTGGGTGACAATCTGAGCAGTTCTCTTAGGTTGTTCGCAGATGATGCTGTAATTTACCGTCTAGTAAGGTCATCCGAAGACCAGTATCAGCTGCAAAGCGATTTAGAAAAGATTGCTGTATGGTGTGTCAGGTGGCAGTTGACGCTAAATAACGAAAAGTGTAAGATGATCCACATGAGTTCCAAAAGAAATCCGTTGGAATTCGATTACTCGATAAATAGTACAATTCTCAAGGCTGTCAATTCAACTAAGTACCTGGGTGTTAAAATTACAAACAACTTCAGTTGGAAGGACCACATAGATAATATTGTCGGGAAGGCGAGCCAAAGGTTGCGTTTCATTGGCAGGACACTTAGAAGATGCAACAAGTCCACTAAAGAGACAGCTTACACTACACTCGTTCGTCCTCTGTTAGAATATTGCTGCGCGGTGTGGGATCCTTACCAGGTGGGATTGACGGAGGACATCGAGAGGGTGCAAAGAAGGGCAGCTCGTTTTGTATTTTCGCGTTATAGGGGAGAGAGTGTGGCAGATATGATACACGAGTTGGGATGGAAGTCATTACAGCATAGACGTTTTTCGTCGCGGCGAGACCTTTTTACGAAATTTCAGTCACCAACTTTCTCTTCCGAATGCGAAAATATTTTGTTGAGCCCAACCTACATAGGTAGGAATGATCATCAAAATAAAATAAGAGAAATCAGAGCTCGAACAGAAAGGTTTAGGTGTTCGTTTTTCCCGCTCGCTGTTCGGGAGTGGAATAGTAGAGAGATAGTATGATTGTGGTTCGATGAACCCTCTGCCAAGCACTTAAATGTGAATTGCAGAGTAGTCATGTAGATGTAGATGTAGATGTAGAGAAGTAACATCAGTATGGAATATAGCATTGTTATCGGAAGCATACATTCTTCTGCTTGTTAGTTCAGTTTAGGGCCTAAAAGATTCTCTAGTGAACCATTGGCTACTCTGTGTAGGTGTGTCTAGAATGCATTGTTTCTGCATTTATTTATTCACAATGGACGTACGTTGTTCCGTTGTTTTTGTATTCTCCTAGACTTATGTGACTTGATTTCTTAGTGTTCTCAAATATAAAAATGCTCTAAAACCACATCATATTGTAAAGGAGGATTTTGCTGAAAATGACTACAACAGAGACAAACCAAAGTAATTCTTACTAAATCTCCAAGCAGAATTTAAAGGAATAACTAGTGTGAAGCTTTCCCAGAGATTTTCTTCAGGGTGGATAAAGTTGATCATACTTGAAATATTAATAAATATATTTAAGAAAATCTGTCTAGTTTTGCATCCACTTTGTATTTCAAATAGCTATTGAAATTCAAAAGTCTGCTTCTTACTGCAGTACCACTTTCCATATTATAGTGATCTTGTAATTATGAGAAAGATAATATGTACGAAATTTCTTGCATGTGTGGTAAACTGCAGTGAAGGGACTGGAAAATGTAAATCATCTTGCTCAAGATAGAGAGAAAACAGTACAAGTAACTGTAAAATGTATTAAAAACTGAAAAATGAGTTTTAAAAATTTAATAAAATACAATATTTTGTGTTTGAAACTAACAGGGTACTAGTGCAGGTGCAGACAGACAGAGAAACGTGTACTTGAACTTTTGGAAGTAAGTATAAAATAAACTAGTTGAAGAAATGAGTTTGTAAAAAGGCAAGAAATTATAAGTGGCATGGGAGAAGAGGCAGAGGTAGACCCTGACAGAGATGGGTACCATAACAGGCAATTCCTGCCTAATATCTGAAGAGAAGATGATGATGATATGCTTCATTATAACAATTATGCTCAATGACTTCAAAAGAATATTATCAGTGAACACATGGAGTAAGGAGTGCATCTGTCAGAATTTTCAGAATGTTAATATTTTTTAAATAATTCCACAAGGTTCATACACTTTTGAAAAATTGGTGTTATGTCCAGTGTTACACTTTCAAGAAAAGACTCAATAGCAGTACCTGGTTCAGCACGTGGATGTGTTCCATTACCCCGAGTACATGCACTAAGTGCTGGGAGCATCAACGCCAATGTTATGTAATTAATAATGTTGTGTTTCAGTGAATGGTACACTGTGATACATTTTTGAATAGGTCTTTATGAATTGAAATGAATTACCGAATTAAAAAAAACAGGGTGCGATTTGAAAGTCATACCGCTGTTTGTATATTTGTAAAAAGGAAAGCAACAATGAAGGCAATCGTGCTGACTGATATGTCCCCCTGATGGCTAAAGAACATTTGCTTGAAACGTTTTGTAATTTGCGTCTGGACAAACAGTTGTTTACGGTGGTCAAGATAAATGGGCCACCCTGTATATAGACTATTATTACAATGGGGTTTCCACACCCAGAGGCATTTTAAAGGCACTGCCAGTTGCCCCTCCCGTGGGGAGGAGTCCATGTTTGTGCATCATGTATCTGAAATGGGACATGGTAACTAGCCCTGTCTTTAACTCAACATGATGAAAACTGCCTAAAAACCACATCCAGGCTTGCCAGCAAACCAAGCCCCATTGTTAACCTCTGAGGCAGGTTCAGTACTGGGTAGGCATGCCTCCCTGTGTTCCAAAAGCAGGCACTTTAATATGATTGGCTATCTGGGGGTCTCTTCTCTGTGTGTAGCAATTAATAAAAATAATACTGCTGTGAAAATCATAGTCAAATAGGATGCTACAAATGTGCAAATAAAATAGGAGGCTTAGAGTCTCATATCCTGTGAAAAACCCTACATATTGTTGTGGTTTGCAGTCCAAAGTCACAAGATGGTAATTCTGGAAAATCTGAAATTGACAGGGAATTACATTTTACATGGAGAAACCATGGAATTTCAAAAATTCTCAGTGAATTCTCTGTTTTTAACTTGCCACTGCAACTCATTTTTATTGAACTTTATAAGCCAAAAGTTTTAAAATACCAAATATTTCAAAGTGTACTACTTATTTGAATATTATTCCATATAAATTATTGAAGTTTAAGTTTGGGTGCATGGGTTGGTGCTAAACACAGTTGATACACTGTGTAGATCAATGAAATCGCTTTGGAATCGACTTTGGCCCCAGTGTTGGTACAATTCCATTTCTTGTCAGAATTTTGACAAAACATTAAAGAGTGCTGGAGTAAGTTTTGATATTGTGACCACACATTGTCGCCAATGTTGTTTTGGTTCTCAGCTTCTCATTTTGAAACCCGAGGTTGGCTGTGTGTCATTTGTACTTCCAGGTTGAATTCCTTAAATCACAATGTCTCAGGGACACTGAAGTAACATGGAAGTTCTTGAGTTTTTGGAACCATGCCAGCAAGAAATACATTTATGGATCTATTTGCCTACAATTTTGTACCTTATTAAAAACTTACTTATTCTGAAATACATGTAAAGTGTTATCACTTACCAACTCCATTTATATTTCTTTTTCCTTTTTGTAGTGGCAAAGTATAATTATTCACACTGGTAACAACAAATGCACTGGCTACAATCTGTGCATCATACATGTCTGCATTGGCTCTACATGAATTCAGCTAGAACGTGGCTCAAATGTGTGGGCATTGACCACAAATACTGGCCCATGTTGGAACCAATGCGCAGACAAAGGGTAATGGAGATTTGCATTGCAGTGTTTTTTGAAGTAGAGCAAGTGTATTGTTACATAATGGTTTTCTTAAAGTTATTTCATTTTATTTTCACACTTTGATTTTTACAAGATATGTAAGGTAAAAATATCATTTTTAGTAGAACATCTGTTATAATTTTACAAGCATTTTTACAGTTAACTTTAGTGAATATGTGTTTTCAAACCGGATCTCAAGTCCACATGAAAATCCATTACACATCTCATGCAAACTAATATGGATGAAGCAGGGTACTATATATAAACACGACACTAGCTAGATCCGTGTTCAGGTGATATCACAACACACATATTTAAATCCCATTCATGCTGATTTCAATTTATTTTGCACACTTTTTTCAGCCTTTAGTTTGTTATTTTCTAGTATGTTTTCTGCTTGTAGTTAAATAATTCAATTTTTAGAAAAGTTTGCTTAAAAGTTGCCATTAAAAGAGAAGTATTTTTCTGCATTGATGAAAGGAAAGTAGATAGGGTTCAATGTTGTGATGAGCTGTGAAGCGACATACACTCTGAACTTCAAACATATTTTCAAAATATATTTCCAGTTGCTACATGTGGAAACAATTTGGAAACATGTTTTGAAATACAGATACAACTATCTGTGGCAGTGTTCATACAGATCACAGGAAACAATTTTTCAAGCCAGCTACTGTACATCACCACTGCACAGTACTATTGCATGTTCATATGTCGCATTGTCTCTGGTGTACAAAGTTTTTTTGTGTTGCATTTTTGCTAGCTGTATTGAGTTTTTGCTTGCTGTATTGAGTTTTCCGAAAGAAATGGAGTGGACAGTGCAGCAGACTGTTGAGTTGTTATCACTCTACCAGGCTGATGTCTGCTTGTGGATTGTACGGAGAAAGCAGTACAATAACAGCACAATAAATACATGCTCTGCAGAGAGTTGCTGCTATGTTTGACACTAGTAGCTAGTGCTTTGAAAAGAAAATAAGGTTGTGTGGGAAAAAAGGAAGGTGGTGCAGGCACTGCTTATAACCCAACAGTCAAGTTATTTGCTCCTGCCGTTTTGTAATGATGTTCATGAACCAAAAGAAATTAAATGCTGTGAACAAAGAGGTACAAAAAGTAGTGTTCATTCCCCTGAAACATTCATAACCACCCCAGAAACTAACATCACTGCTGAGCAAGTAATTTTTGTGACATGGGATCATGCTACTGAAAAAAATTTTGGTTACATATTTAATGATGTCTTTCATTTAGTTACCATTACGCAGAGCTTCAGGACTTATACCAGTGCTCCATAAACTTCAGATACTATTCGAGGTATAACTTGTTTCAAAAAGTGAAATAAGTACTCTACCAGTACACAAGGCTCTGAAATGAATCTCCCATTGCAGCTCTTTGGTGACCGTAATTGCTTTCCTGAAACCTGTGTCTTTTTATTTAAACAAGTAATGCTATTACATTTGCTGGGAATTCAAAATTGGTTGATGACATTCGAGTGAATTTACAAAAAAGAGCTGTCTTCCGTATTTAGCTCCTGTAACAAGTTATTACTGCCAGTTCTTTAGTATGTTTTTGTCCATTGATGACAATGATGCCTTTCACTTTGTTTGCCTGAATCTTTCAGTATTAATAGTGCAGCACCACATATCATTACATTTTTCTCATTGCTAGACATAACTTAGCAGTTGATACGAAAATTATATGACAAATAGTGTTACAGATGATGCAATTAACATGATAATGGATAACGAGAGAGAGAGTATGTGTGCGTTTTAAGTGGTATAAGTATTTTGTTCTTCTTTTACGGATTAATAGTGCTGCACTGTATAATTTCAAGATATTTGGAAGAGTCACCCAGATTTAAAGGACTGGCTTGACCCTGTGCCTAATGAACTTTCTTTAGTTTATTGTAGTTACTGCTGTAGCCAAATATCTTCGAGTAATATTAGAACTACTGACGGCCTTGGGAGAGCCAGATGTACGAGACAGGCGAAATACACTCACACTTCAAGAAGAATATAATAATTCCAATACCAAAGAAAGCAGGTGTTGACGGATGTGAAAATTACCGAACTATCAATTTAATAAGTCACAGCTGCAAAATATTAACGCGAATTATTTACAGACGAGTGGAAAAACTGGTAGAAGCCGACCTCGGGGAAGATCAGTATGGATTCCGTAGAAATGTTGGAACACGTGAAGCAATACTGACCCTACGACTTATCTTAGAAAATAGATTAAGGAAAGGCAAACCTACGTTTCTAGCATTTGTAGACTTAGAGAAAGCTTTTGACAATGTTGACTGGAATACTCTCTTTCAAATTCTAAAGGTGGCAGGAGTAAAATACAGGGAGCGAAAAGCTATTTACAATTTTTTGTGGTTGGCAGGAGAGCCAACACCATGTTACTAGAGGAGGCCGAAAGGGACGTGATTTAGCTCACGCAGGCTGGCTTAGAATTTAGAAACAACGGACATAGCTGGTGGAATACTTAACTTTAATCCATTAATGGTGAACGTCGGTTATGACATAAAGTTCACAATATCAATAGTAACTGATAATGGCACCTTGCTAGGTCATAGCAAATAATGTAGCTGAAGGCTATGCTAACTATCGTCTCGGCAAATGAGAGCGTATTTAGTCAGTGAACCATCGCTAGCAAAGTCGGCTGTACAACTGGGGCGAGTGCTAGGAAGTCTCTCTAGACCTGCTGTGTGACGGTGCTTGGTCTGCAATCACTGATGGTGGCGACACGCGGGTCCAACGTATACTACCGGACTGCGGCCGATTTAAAGGCTACCACCTAGCAAGTGTGGTATCTGGTGGTGACACCACACAATTTGTACAGAAACCAGATGGCAGTTATAAGAGTCGAGGGGCACGAAAGGGAAGCAGTGGTTGGGAAGGGAGTGAGACAAGGTTGTAGCTTCTCCCCAATGTTATTCAATCTGTATATTGAGCAAGCAGTAAAGGAAACAAAAGAAAAATTCAGAGTAGATATTAAAATCCATGGAGAAGAAATAACAACTTTGAGGTTCGCTGATGACATTGTAATTCTGTCAGAGACAGCAAAGGACTAGGAAGAGCAGTTGAATGGAATGGACAGCGTCTTGAAAGGAGGGTATAAGATGAACATCAACAAAAGCAAAACGAGGATAATGGAATGTAGTCGAATTAAGTCGGGCTATGCTGAGGGAATTAGATAAGGAAATGAGACACTTACAGTAGTAAAGGAGTTTTGCTATTTGGGGAGCAAAATGACTGATGATGGACGAAGTAGAGAGGATATAAAATGTAGACTGGCAATGGCAAGGAAAGCGTTTCTGAAGAAGAGAAATTTGTTAACATCGAGTATAGATTTAAGTGTCAGGAAGTCGTTTGTGAAAGTATTTGTATGGAGTGTAGCCATGTATGGAAGTGAAACATGGACAATAAATAGTTTAGTCAAGAAGAGAATAGAAGCTTTCGAAATGTTGTGCTACAGAAGAATGTTGAAGATTAGGTGGGTAGATCACATAACTAATGAGGAGGTATTGAATAGGTTTGGGCGGAAGAGAAGTGGCACAACTTGACTAGAAGAAGGGATCGGTTAGTAGGACATGTCCTGAGGCATAAAGGGATCACAAATTTAGCATTGGAGGGTAAGAATGGTAGAGGGAGACCAAGAGATGAATACACTAAGCAGATTCAGAAGGATATAGATTGCAGTAGGTACTGGGAGATGAAGGAGCTTGCACAGGATAGAGTAGCATGAAGAGCTGCATCAAACCAGTCTCAGGACTGAAGACCACAACAATATGGAACATCAGTTGCTGTTTAGGCACATGAAGTGGAAGAAGCATGCACAACGTGTTTTAAGCAGGGGAACATCATCTCAACTGGAAGTGTTTTTTCAGCCACAAAAGTCAACTGCTGTCCTGTCACCTACTACTTCTGAGCCAAACACTTTGGTATCATACTTTTCAGTCCAAATGGGTTGGGGATTTTCTAAGCTGTGGACTGGGTGTTTGTGTTGTCCTCATCATTTCATCATCATCATCATTCGCGACTGTATAGACTGCACTGTGTAAAAATTAGGCTTTGTACAGGCACTGATGACTGCACAGTTGAATGCCCCACAAACCAATCATCGTCATCATCATCTTCTTCTTCAGAATCTAAAGTCTGTATTACCTTCAAGAGCAAATCATACCTTCAACAGCAAATCATCCACATAGACTTGAAGAATTTGTATCGAAAGAAGATATAATGACAGCAGAAATTCTCTGGTGTGTTGAAACAGTTATGACACCTAGTCACTTCAGGAGGCTGAAAAGGATGTTGCTGTAATGTCAAGAATGGGTAAAGATAGTGCTGCAGCTAACAAAATGCAATGTAAATGAGATAAGGTAGGATATGTTCGGAATTGCTCCTTACTTTAATCAGCAGTTGCTTGGGTTGCCGGTGAAAGCATTGTATTGTTCTTGGTTTTGATGAATCACTGAACAACATTGCAGGATGCAAAAAAATGGATGTAAGATTTTGGAATGAAGATAAAAAAGATGTAACAACAGGATACCTTACTTCCTCTTTACTTGGTTGCTCCAGAGCTAGTGCCCTTTTATCTTCTTTCGTTGATGTGAGAAAAGACGTACCAAAGGGAAAGATTCTCCAGATTTCAATGGATGGGCCAAATGTGAACTGGCTGTTTGTGAAACAATATAAAGCACTTTAAGCAGAGTTAAAACTGCTAGAGATTTTTAGTTGTGAGCTTCATTACATTCATAATACTATCAAAGGTGCAATCAGGGCAACACAATGGGACATTGCATTATTTCTGAGAGCCTTGTACAATCTGATCAAGAATGTCCCAACCAGGACAGCATTGTGTGTTAAGTATCAGGCTGCCCTATGTTTCAAAAAAAAATTGTATTAGATGGCTAGAGAATTCCTCAGTTGCTCCAAGAGCAATCAATATAACATGAATAAATTTCTTGAGGGTGGGGAGAAGGATAAGAATGAACTGAAGAGTGAAAGTTTTATGTTGTTGAGTACATTTATTAATGTTCCTCTGTTGACTTGCTTTTTCAAGTTGTTAGCCTGTGATATCAAACCTTTCCAAACACAGTTCGAGACAGATGCTCCATTAACTCTGTCTCTCCACACAGCTTTGATATCTACAATAAAGACAGTATTAGAATATTTTATGAAGTTGGAGATATTGTAGCAGAAGAAGCCGGGTAGTGCAGTCGCCATAGTGTAGTGGTTATGATACTAGATTGTTGCATCGAGGGTTGTGAATTCAAAACTACCTGAACTGAAAAATTTTAATTTCTATATTCAGTTTGAGTACATTCTAGAAGTATCCACAAATGGCAAGATCATTGTACTGGAATGTTCTGTACCTGTATGTATACTGTATGTGCTTTGGCCAGAGGCAGTTCGCTCCACGCTCTTATATGTGCAAGTGCTGAATAAACCTTCATTAAGTGAAGTTAGTGTTTGTCATTCATCAGCTTACACTTTCCTCTATGTGACATTACTTGGGTGGAGGCAATGGGTACTGGAACTTGTGATAGCGCACATTATCGACGACAGTGGTTCCCATCAGTCTCCGACAGAGCTGCCGTTTATGTGGCGAGAAACCCGAGTTCGAGCCATACTCAACAGATCACAATCTACTGGAGACAGAAGAAGAAGAGGACATCACGATGACAGCAACTGTGTGCCACCACATGAGACATCCTTCCGGGTTCTCTAGTGACAATGGCCAAGATCCAAACAAGTGGTTGAAGATATATGAGTGTATAGCCTAATTTAACAAATGGGATGACACCTTGTGTTTGGCTAACGTATTTTTCTTCTTGAACAGCACTGCCAGGCAATGGTATGAGAACAACGAGGAGAAGTTCACAAGCTGGGAAGTATTCCAGACAGAACTGTGCAAGTATTTTGGCAACACACAACAACATAAGTGCAAGGCTGAAGATAAGTTAAAGTGCACAGTACAGCATCCAGGAGAAACAACAGCATCCTACATTCAAGATGTCTTGGGGCTGTGTAAAATAGTAGATCCTTAAATGAAGGAGGAAGACAAGGTTGCACATATCATGAAGGGCGTTGCTGAGGACATGTATCAAGCCCTACCTACTCCTGAAGGAGGTTTCGACAGCAGATGACTTCATAAAATCGTGCCAGTATATTGAGGCAATGCATGAAAAAAGAATTACACACAAGAAGTTTTAACAGCTTCCAAATGTATCGATGTCTGTGGTGGAGGAAGAAGCTGATTTCACAAGTGTTCTTCATCAGACAGTGAGAGAGGAAGTTCAGAAGGCACTTGGATTGCAGGGCGAGCAAAAAACCGAGACACTTCAAGAGGTCATAAGGGAGGAAGTGAAAAGACATTGAACCCAATATCTCATCCTTCATTTCCCTTTAAAACAGTGAAAAAGTCGAGACCCAGGCGAAGTTACGTTCCTATAATGTCGCAAGAGGAACCCATTTGGGCACCAAGGAAGACTGATGTCTGGAGGACCCAGGATAACAAAGCAGTATGTTTCCACTGCGGACGACCGAGGCATGTGGTGTGCTTTTGTCGAGAATGGCAGTGGATATTTGATGACACCTGCACCAGATTACAGCAGACCGATCTTAGTCGATGCCAATTCCAGGATGACAAAGATGAATTAGAACATGAGGGTGCAGGATGACGTAGGTCACCATCACCGCAAGCTAGCCGCTGGAGAGGATGCTCTCCAACACACCGATCAAGGTATCCATCACCGTTTAGAAGCTCCAGCCAATCACCTAGCCCCCACAACCTGGAAAACTAAAGGGTGTGACCTTCCTTGGAGTGAGGCCGCTGAAGAGAAAAACCCTCCGTCATTGATCACTACAAAAATGATAGGAAACTATGTCGATATCCTCATGGATGGCTGAACAGCCCAAGCTCTTGTGGACTCTGGAGCATCATATTCAGTCATTTCAGAGAAGTACCATCACCAGTTGCAGAAAACCATGTTCATCGACAAAAAAACATCTCTGCTGAAGGTGGCTAATGGGGAAATATGTAAAGCCTACAGTCAGATGTGTCATTCGTGTGGGTGTAAGTGGCCGTACACAGCCCTTAGAATTCATCATCTTACAATAGTTAGTCATGACATCATTCTTGGATGGGACTTTTTGAAAGCTTCTCAAGCAAATATAGATTGTGGTCACTCGAAGATTATGCTAGACAAGGTGAGATACTGTAGACAGGAAGATGTGCATCCATGTGTGTTGAGACTATGTGTGCTGGATGAAGTGATCATTCCTGCAGTCATCACTAGAAAGGTAGCTGTCATGTGTCGTGCCATGCATCAGCCCATGGATCTTGTAGTGGAATGTAAGAGGAGCATACCACTGAAGAATAACTTGATCATCCCAGCCTCTGCTATCTTGTGTAAGAATGGATTTGGTGAATTGTGGATCGTTCGCCGAGAACCACAGATCCTTCCAAGACGCATGTGCTTAGCAAACGCTGAGCCGTTAATTGCAGCCTCTGGGAGAAATTAGCACTACCACTACAAGACAAGATCTTCTGGCTCGACTATCACCAGATCTCCCTAAGAAATAACAGAAGAAGCTACTTGCCATTCTTCAAGAGTTCTCTGAATGCTTCAATCCTCAGGTGAAGAGCAGTTTAGACAAATCGACGGTGAAGCACCGAATTAACACTGGAGACCATCAACCAATAAGCCAGAGAACATACGGTGTCAGCAACGGAACGTTGAATAATTCGTGATGAGGTAAAGAAAATGATAAAGAATGACATCATTCAATCTTCGCAGAGCCCATGGTCATCACCAGTGGTTCTCATCAGGAAGAAGGATGGTAGTTGGCACTTTTGTGCTCATTACAGGAAGCTTAATAAGATAACTAAAAAGGATGTTTACCTCTTACACGAATTGATGATACACTAGATTCTCTGAAGGGGACCTAAGTTTTTCTCAACCATGGACATGTACTCGGGATGCTTCCAGATTGAAGTAGATGAGGCTGATCATGAGAAAACTGCATTCATCCCCCCTGAGGGCCTGTATGAGTTTAAGGTAATGCCATTTGGTTTGTGTAATGCACCAGCAACTTTTGAATGAATGATCGACAATCTTCTAAAGCACCGGAAGTGGTCAATGTATCTTTGTTATTTAAATGACAGTGTAGTGTTCTCAGAGACATTTGATGAACACAAAAAAAAAATTGAGGGCCGTTCTTAAGTGTTTCCAACAAGCCGGACTGAAACTTAATCCAAGAAAGTGTCTCTCTGGAGCAAAAGAAGTCAAAATACTTGAGCACCTTGTGTCACATGAAGGTGTGCAGCCAGACCCATAAAAGGTGAGAGCTATAACGGAATTTCCTATTCCTAAAAGTATTAGAGATGTGAGAAGCTTCCTCAGATTGTGTTCTTATTACTGTCATTTTATCAAAGACTTTTCTATCAAAGTCAGGCCACTCCAGGAGTTGTTAAAAGTCAATGCTAACTTTATCTGGGACGGTGTTCAAAAAGATTCTTTTCATGTGCTGCAAAAAGCTCTGACGACTGACCCTGTACTTGGTCTGTATGATGAGACAGCACCTACAGAACTATACACAGATGCCAGTAGGTATGGGATCGGTGCTGTTCTGGTGCAGATTTCGGATGGAAAAGAGAAGGTTATAGCCTATGCTTCTAGGACACTTACAAAAGCCAAGAGAAACTACTCAACAACAGAAAGAGAATGTCTTGCTGTGATCTGGGCCATGTGCAGATTTCGACAGTATCTCTATGGAAGGCCATTCACAGTTGTTACAGACCAATATTCACTTTGTTGGTTGACAGGTCTTAAGGATCCAACAGGACAACTTGCCAGGTGGGCACTATGTCTTCAAGAGTATGACATCACCATAGTGTACAAAAGTAGAAGAAAACACCAAGATGCCACTGTCTCTCAAGAAACCCTGTGCAAGACCATCAAGACTTTGAAGAAGATAGTGACTGCCTTGCTGAACTCCAGGATCTCTCTGCTGAGCAGAAGAAGGACGCCAAGATATCTTAAATTATGCTTGCCTTAAATCGGTCAGAGGATGTGAAAGGACAATTTAAGGCAGTTAATTGATTACTTTCCAAGAAAAAATTTGATCCATTTGGAAAGAGGTGGCTACCAGCAATTCCTAAACACATGCACTTAGATGTTCTACAGAAATTCCATGACAAACCTGAGGCCGGACATTTAGGATTTATTAAGACATACCATAGGATCTGCAAGAGACTTTTCTGGCCAGATTTAATTAAGAATGTCCGTCACTATGTGTCGCACTGTCGAGAGTGCCAGAGGAGAAAGGCAGTTCCTCAGAAACCACCTGGCTGGCTCGTGCCAATTTCACCAGCCAAAACCCCTTTCCAGCGTGTTGGGCTTGACCTTCTCGGACGATTTCCAATGTCTGCTAGTGGCATTAGATGGATTATTGTTTGCACTGATTATCTGACGCACTATGCCATTACAAAATTCGTGAAAACAGCTGAAGCATTGAGGTAGCCAAATTCATCATAGAAGACATTGTATTAAAACATGGTGCCCCAAGGTCATCAATTATGGATCAAGGGAAAGTTTTTCAATCGAATCTTGTGACAGAGGTAAACTGTCGGTGCAACATTACTCATCACATGACGACTGCCTACCATCTGCAAACTGACGGGCTTACTGAATGCCTTAATAAGACTTTAGCCGACATGCTATCAACGTTTGTCAATGTTGAGCACAGCAACTAGGATGAGGTGCTACCTTTTGTGATATTTTCCTACAACACTGCCAAACAAGACACCACATGATTTACACTATATTTCCTGGTGCATGGGCGTGAGGCGACTACAATGATGGACACTGTGTTTCCATTATATCCTGCTGACATGGACGGTGACTGCATTGGCCAGGTGTTAAACAGAGCTGAGGAAGCTCGGCAGTTAGCTTGACTCCACATGCTGTAGGCTCAAGAAAAAGACCCCCAAAGGTATGACGCGAGCCACCGCCCTGTTGTTTACCAGCCTGGTGACCTTAACTGGATCTTCACTCCTGTTCAGAAGGTTGGTCTCTGTGAGAAGCTCCTCAGGCGCTATTTTGGACCTTATAAGGTTCTAAGACAGTTGTCTGATGTTACTTACGAAGCTGAAGATTTCAACCCCAACACAAGACGACGAAAGATAAGAGATACGGTCCACATCCTTCAAATGAAGCCCTATAAGGATCCTGCAACCCAGGGTAAATCCGAAGCTCCGACGAAAGGTAATGAAGAATGTAGCGGCAAGGGAAGTTCTAAGAAGATCACCGCCAGGATGAACATCAGTCATCGGGGGTTGGAGTATGCCGGACCGATGACTTGTTCCCTCACTAGGAGGACATAACACAGAGATGCTGTTCTCTTACGGAGGGAGCAATGCCACAAAAGAAGCCAGGTAACACAGTCACTGTAGCATAGTGGTTATGATACTAGATTGTTGCATGGAGGGTCGTGAGTTCAAAACTCACCTGAACTGAAAAATTGTAATTTCTATATTCGGTTTAAGTACATTCTAGAAGTATCCACAAATGGCAAGAATCATTGTACTGGAATGTTCTGTAGCTGTATATATACCATATGTGTTCTTGCTGGAGGCAGTTCCCTCCATGTTCTTGTATGTGCAAGTGCTGAATAAACCTTCATTAAGTGTTTGTCATTCATCTACTTACACTTTCCTCTATGTGACAATATTATAAAAAAGTACATTAATCAAGGTAGCTGATGCTAAGGAAGAAAACATCTGTTACCTGCCAACAATGTAAATCTAGGTTTTGATACCCATAAGGAATTGAAGAAAACTACTACAGATGCAAGAACTGTCAATATTCTTAAGTTTTGACAGGAATTTAGGATAAGTCTTCAGACAATTGTCATCAAAATTAATAACAGGTTACCCTTAAATTACTTACTGACATTCACCATTACATATCTTGACCCAGGTTCAATTGTGTCTAACACCAGTTTGGCAAAATCATATCTCGATAAGCTGCTTTGTATTCTTTATCAGCTAAGTGGAGCTGCAGCATATAATGTAATG
The DNA here is from genome assembly GCF_023897955.1 of Schistocerca gregaria. Lineage (NCBI taxonomy): Eukaryota > Metazoa > Arthropoda > Insecta > Orthoptera > Acrididae > Schistocerca > Schistocerca gregaria. Next base: position 401,643,670 of record NC_064923.1, on the reverse strand, counting down.
TAATTCAAGGATCTGACTTCTGTACCACATGTTATCAATTCTTTTATAGAATACAGTCGTTTGAGAAAAGAGTTGATCGTTTGTGGCGGGATATCCTTAGAGATTAATATGAAAATTTGATGGTTGTCATGAAATTAGGTAGCAGACTTTCTCATGGGAATGCCAACATTGAAAGGGTCTTTTCTGTTAATGGCGAATGCCTCTTTGGAAACATGAGGGAGAAATCTGTTGTTTCACGTAGACAAACATATGGCGCTGTGTCTGATATAGGAGGCATTGACAACTTGGATATTCCAAAATCCCTTATTCACACTACAAGGAGTACACACTCACATTATGTAGAATATCATAATCAACTCAAAGAAGAACAACATACAGCAGGCAATGCATTTTAGAAAAAAGACATGAAAGCAAAAGAGTTGGAAATAAAGCATTTTTTAGAAAGTGTTCAAAAGCAGCATTGGTGCTTGAAGAACAAATAAGTGTTTTTGAAAATTAGATAATTGCACTGTTACCATGTATTTGTTTCCTAAATAGTGAAATTATCAGAAATATCTAAAATTTGGTTCCTGTACCAAATTTCTAAATAAATGTTTTACATGTTTCAAGTTGGGAGACTTGAACATTTAAAAAAATAGTTGAGACCCAGATATATATATATATATATATATATATATATAATAGAAAGAAACTTCCACATGGGAAAAATATATTAAAAACAAAGATTCCAAGACTTACCAAGCGGGAAAGCACTGGCAGACAGGCAAAATGAACAAAACACACAAACACACACACAGAATTACTAGCTTTCGCAACCGATGGTTGCTTCTTCAGGAAAGAGGGAAAGACGAAAGGATGTGGGTTTTAAGGGAGAGGGTAAGGAGTCATTACAATCCCGGGAGCGAAAAGACTTCCCTTAGGGGGAAAAAAGGACAGGTGTACACTCGTACACACACACACATATCCATCCGCACATACACAGACACAAGCAGACATATTTAAAGGCAAAGAGTAAGGGCAGAGATGTCAGTCGAGGCGGAAGTACAGAGGCAAAGAAGTTGTTGAAAGACAGGTGAGGTATGAGCGGCGGCAACTTGAAATTAGAAGAGGTTGAGGCCTGGCGGATATCGAGAAGAAAGGATATACTGAAGGGCGAGTTAATATCTCCGGAGTTCGGATAGGTTGGTGTTGGTGGGAAGTATCCAGATAACTCGGACGGTGTAACACTGTGCCAAGATGTGCTGGCCGTGCACCAAGGCATGTTTAGCCACAGGGTGATCCTCATTACCAACAAACACTGTCTGCCTGTGTCCATTCATGCGAATGGACAGTTTGTTGCTGGTCATTACCACATAGAAAGCGTCACAGTGTAGGCAGGTCAGTTGGTAAATCACGTGGGTGCTTTCACATGTGGCTCTCCCTTTGATCGTGTACACCTTCCGGGTTACAGGACTGGAGTAGGTGGTAGTGGGAGGGTGCAAAGGACAGGTTTTACACCGGGGGTGGTTGCAAGGGTAGGACCCAGAGAGTAGGGAAGGTGTTTGGGGATTTCATAGGGATGAACCAAGAGGTTACGAAGGTTAGGTGGACGGCGGAAAAACGTTCTTGGTGTAGTGGGGAGGATTTCATGAAGGATGGATCTCATTTTGGGGCAGGATTTTAGGAAGTCGCATCCCTGCTG